>NC_042616.1:804190167-804909192 GCF_901001135.1 Rhinatrema bivittatum | reverse complement strand
CCTCCCTCCCCCCAGTCGATCTCCGCCGAAGACCCAGAGCGGCGGCGGCCCGAAGACGCGGAGCGGCGGCATGCGCGCGAGGGAGGGACAGACGTCCGTCTGTCCCTCCCTCGCGCGCATGCCGCCGCCACTCCGGGTCTTCGGGCCACCGCTCCTGCCCGGGTCTTCGGGCCGGTGCCGCCGCCGCCGCTCCGCGTCTTCGGGCCGCCGCGGCCGCCGCTCCTGCCCGGGTCTTCGGGCCGGTGCCGCCGCTCTTCGGGTCGCCGCTGCCGCTCCCGCCGCTCCGGGTCTTCGGGCCGCCGCCGCCGCTCCGGGTCTTCGGGCTGCCGCCGCTGCCGCTCCGGGTCTTCGGGCCGGTGCCGCCGCCGCTCCGGGTCTTCGGGCCGGTGCCGCCGCCGCTCCGGGTCTTCGGGCCGGTGCCGCCGCCGCCGCTCCGGGTCTTCGGGCCGCCGCTGCCGCCGCTCCTACAGCACCATTTTTATTTTCAAGAGGCACACTGTGACCGATGTGCTCGCATGCGCAGTAGAGCTGCTCTCTACTGCGCATTTGCGGCACGTCGGTCAAGCTTCGTTTATTAGGTAGGATTAAAAAGCACCGGTCCCAGAACAGATCCCTGGGGCCCTCCACTATTCATCTTTCTCCATTGAGTACATTTTCCATTTAGTTTTACACTCTTTCTATCCTTTAACCAGTTCCCAATCCACCACAGGGCACTGACCATCATCCACACAGGTAAAAGTACTTGTGTATATCAGCAAAATGGGTTCTTTTAACCTACGTCTCTTTGGAGGTTTTCCCGGGACAGGACTAGGTCTGGGGAGACCCTGCCCACGAAGTTTCCCTAAAAAGGTACCTGCACAAAAAAGAAAGTACCCATTTAAGCAGGTTCTTCCCCTGAGGTAATAATCAAAGCAAAACAACCCGTGCGGTTTAGCTTTGATTATGATGGCAACAAACGCCACAGGGGTTTGCAGAAAGGTGGTCAGTTTGATTGTCTCCTCATTAGCAAGCAGAGCAGGAATGACGAAAGAGATCGTTACTAAGCTATCCCGGTCGCGGCACATTTAACCAGTGCCTGGGTCTGCGCTAAACAGCGAGAGGTCAACGTTAAGCAGCGTGGGGAGCGAGGAGTTGCCTGGCTAACTTAGCCGAGAAATTCGGCGAGAAACAAGTCCCACCGAATATACCGGGCAGGCGAGCTTACTGAATAACTGGACCTGCTCTCCACCCTGACTAGACTCACCCGGCTAAACGTAGCCAGGTGACACTGAATATCGATGCCGCCAGGCTAAACCAAAGCCTGGGGCGCCCCAGTGCTGGCTCTTTCTTTCGTTTCCAAGTACCCAACTAAATCTCATCTGCTGCCAGGGACGGGAAATTCAAAACCTCGGAGTTGGTCCAGCTAAATTCCGGACTTAGCAAGACAAATCTGAGGCTTGAAGTTCCCATGCCTCGCAGGTTATAGCTATCACCCGGTTAAAAAGGAGGTGACATAGGGGTGTTCCATTGGCAGGGTTTACATTCAGTCAGGTAGTGCAGATATTCAGTGCCATCCAGCTACGTCTGGTCAAGGCGGAAAGGAGGTTCTTAACCAGTATTGTTTCCCCGCTGAATATCCCCTTCCCAGGAGACTTCCTGCTCCCTGCCATGATCAGTATTCACCTCTTGTTTTAATGTGTGCAGGAGTATATGTGCTTACTGAATGTGCCATATGGGCCTAAGTCCGATCCCCGAACCTTGCCCTATTTACGATTTCAGGACCTTGCCCCATCACGTGATAGGGACAAAGTCCAGGGATTGGACGTAGGCCACGTAGCCTAGGTGCGATCTTCAAACTCTGCCCTAGGTTCGATCTCCGGCACTTGCCCTGGTCACATGACAGGAACAAGCTCAGGTCGGCAGCATTTTGAAAAGTGGATGTTGACTGGGCCAGGTGCAAGGAGGCACCCCCAGGCACAATCGTGAGACTTTTTTCTAATTTTAAAGGTTTGGGGGTGTGGGAGGGACTCAGAGGGGGGGGGGGGGTTTGGGTGGGTGGGAGCCCCCGGACCTTTCGATACATTTGGGGTAAGGGGGAGGGACAGAGGGTCCCCCCCACTGAACCCCGATGATTATTGTTGATAATTTTTGGGGGTGGAGGGGGAAGAGGAAGGGGGGGGTATTGTACCTCCAATGATGTTTTGGCACCAGTGGGTTGGGATGACCAGGATTTTTCGAAATACTGGATTGGGAGTGAGGGAGCCCTCATTGTATGTGAACTGAACAGTTTTTTGTATTTTGAAGTGTTGGGGCCACCCTTCAGCTAGGAGTCAGTTCCCGCTCAACTGTTCTTTGGCAGACACCTTTTTAGGCATCCGGTCCTTTAAGGCGATGGCAGTCCCTTGAGGTTGGGGGTCCCCATCGCACCTAAAGGGCTTCTAGCTGCGTTCTTTTGTGCTGGGCTATCTGGTTCGAGAAAAAAGAACACCAGAGACCCAATAGTAGGACCCATTTCATGGACGAACATCACAGCAGGGCTGGTGCATTCCAATATGCGAACTAGGCGGTCGCCTAGGGCGCCAGCCATTAGTGGACGGCAAAGAAAAGCCATATGGGGCTCTGAGCGGAGCCTATCCCACTCTTGGCCGAGAGGCGTAGAGACTCGGCAGGTTCCGAGCCGCACCCATCCTGCTTGTGACCAAGAAATGCAGACATGCGGCAGGCTGTGAGCAGCGCCCATCCTACTCACGGCCGAGAAAAGCAGACACTCGGTGGGCTGCGAGCAGCGCCTGTGTTTGTGTGCGTGTGTGAGTGAGAATGATTGTGTGTGTATGAGAGAGCAATGGTGTTAGTGAGAGAGAGGGAGGGAGCCTGTGTAAGGGTGCGTGTGTGAGTGAGAATGATTGTGTGTGTATGAGAGAGCAATGGTGTTAGTGAGAGAGAGGGAGGGAGCCTGTGTGAATGAGAGAAGGACCCTAAGTGTGTGTGTAAGAGAGGGGTCCTGTCTGAGTGAATGAAGTCGGGGCCCGGACCAGGGGAGAGGGGGAGTGGGCACAAAGCAGAAGGTTCGCCTAGGGCGCCTAATATCCTTGCACCGGCCCTGCATCACAGTTTAGTGGCTTTAGGCCTTAGATTGTGAGCCCCCTGGGAATGAAAATGCACACCGAATCTGAAAGTAATCCACTTTGAAGTGTCTGAAAGGTGGAATATGACACAAATAAATAAATGTGTCTGGGTGAAGTTTCTTCCTTAAGAACATAAGACTTGCTATATTGGGTCAGACCAATTGTCCATCAACCCAGTATCCTGTTTCCAACAATGGCCAAGCCAGGTCACAAATCCCTGGCAGGATCCCAAGGGGTAGATAGATTCCAAGTTGTTTATCCCAGGGATAAGCAGTGGATTTCTGCAACCCCACCTTAATAATGGTTTATGGACTTTTCCTCCAGGAACTTGTACAAACCTTTTTTAAACCCAGCTACACTAACAGCTTTCACCACATCCTCTGGCAATAAATTCCAGAACTTAATTATGCGATGAGTAAAAAAATATTTTCTCTTATTAATTTTACATAATGTGTGTCCTCTAGTTTTTTTTTCGAAGAGAACCAAGATAAACAAAAATAACTGGTTCACCTACTGTAGTTGCAGTTCAGCCCTGTAAAGAATTAGGGCTGTACCATTTAGAGTTAGGTTTCTCCACCAATGTCTTGGTAGGACTCTGAATCTTCAATAACTTTTCACAGAGCCAGCCTGGTGTGTGATAAGGATTGCACGGCCTCAGTTTCAGGTGCTTTGTTGTTTCTTGTGACTTGGTCCTCTGAATAGTCCATATACAGGAGATCATGAGAAAGATGTCTGTAGGCCTCCTGTGCACCCACTCATCCTGCTGCCTCTCCACTAGACACAGAGGGGGCAATTCTCAAAATCCACTTACCTGTGTAAATGGATATTTATGGAGATAAAAGGGCTTTTTTGGGAAAATTGCCCACTCTGTAAGCTGGTAAAAGTATGTACATTCATTTACCTGCAGTTTTGAGGAGGCATTCCCAGGCTGGAGATAGGCTGGGGGAGGCAATTTGCCATCTCCCAGTACCAGTCAGGAAAGCAGTGACTTGTGAGGAAGGAAAGGAGATGAATGATGAAAGAGGAGTAAATACTGGTGGAGAGGCTATCAAGGAGGGCGTGAATGCTGGGGGAGAGGAAGTAATGAAAGGTTAATGCTCCCTGCGATGAGGAAGGCATAAATACTGAGAGGGTAGCATGGGGAGGGGGGTGAATGCTGGAGGCCCGGGAGGGGGGGGGGGGCCCTAAAGTTATCTAGTTACTGTTTGAAAATCGGGGGTATCTGGATAACTTAAGTCGGATGACGGCGCTCTGTTCCAGATCACCCCCGGGTAAGTTTTTAGCTGGAGAATAAGTTATCTGGCTATGTTAGCAGTGGTCAGACTGGTGGGATTTTTAAATCCTAGCATCTGTTATAACCACGCAATTTTGAAAATTGCACACATGATATCCAAGTGCATACATGGGTATGAATATCTGCATAAGTCCTATGTAGGGGAGTGCCCATTTTCTGCCCCTGCTCCTTACTAATATGTAATATGTGGCTGCAGCTGGTCGGAGGTCTCACCGGACATTGCCTGCCTGTGATGGGAGGGGCGATCTGAGGGTACAAAACCCCTTGCTCTCAAGTGAAGCGGGAGTCTTTTGAGGAAAGGATTCCTGATTTGGAAAGGGAAGCCATCTACTTCATAAAACAGCACCAGGAGCCTTTCCTTTCCCAGAGTGGCCACAGGACGTATGAGGAGATGGAGTCTGGGATAGGAGTTCCTGGAAGTCCACAAAGCTAGAGACTCGGGAGTTGCCAGAGGAGAGGTCTCCTGCCTGGGGAACGCCCTACCATAGTGAAGCCAGAGAGCTCTGAAGGGAAGACGATTCCCCCCTGAAGAGTTTGTGGAGAAGTGTGCTGGAAGGTGTCTCGGGGGGGGGTAAGTGCGACCTACCTGGGAAAGTTTGCTAGAGTCGGAGACCGATTCAGCTACAATCAGCCCAAAACTCCAAAGCAGAGAGAGAGAAAGAGACAAGGAGCCCAAGGAAAAGATTCCAGCTTCTAAACAGGTTTGGGGAGGGCCCAGGGAGGAAGGAGTACTCGTGCAGGAAAGCTGACCTGTTTTGGGTGAAAAGATACTGAAGTCTATTTTTGTGATTCTGGATTGATATTGCTGTGGAGCACTTCCCTAGGTATATATTTAGGACTTTAGGTTATACTCTGCCATCAATTTCTTAGTAAAGACTATATATATAATTTTTTTTTAATGTAAGTTTTTTATTGACCAAGATAAATAAACATAGCATGGTATCAATAAAGTTTGGGCCAATACAGTTATCATATGAAAGTACCCTATGATCCTTCCTTCCCCTTCCCATCTCTTCCTATAAGTACACCACAAACATAAGCCTCATAAGTGATAAACGTAGGTTAGATTTACATTAAACAGTAATTATATTTTGCTAATGCAAACAGCCAAGTGCCTCTCCTCACTAAGCATGTGGCAATAAACTTAAAGAAATACACTCTAAACTTGTCTCTTGGTGGTTATTTCTTTAAACTTTAGAAGAGGAAATTGAGCTCATCCGGATGAAGCATGGATAGTCAACCATGTGACGAAAGGCTTCCACGCTTGTTGGAATGCCGTCAATTTGTCCTGTCTGGTCGCAGTGAGATGTGCCATCCGGTAACTAGAATGGAGTCTGTGGATTACGGCTGAGAGAGATGGAGGATTAGGACGTTTCCACGCTTTAGCTAGTTCACAGCGGGCCGCAATAAATACTTGTGAAATGGGGAGATTCAACAGTACATGAACAGGTTGCATTGTTAATTCCATACCAATCAATTCTTTCAACCAATCTCTGACCTTGGTCCAAAAAGGAATCACCAGGGGACAGGTCCACCATATATGAAGATAGGAGCCACATGTCCGCAGTGTCGCCAGCATTTGTCAGTTATATGAGGAAACATGGTATGCATTTTAACAGGAGTCAGGTGCTCCTGAACTGACGCAGAGATAGAACTTTTAGCTGTCTTTAGAAACGCAATGCCCCAGTCCTCTTCACTTAACACTTCCTCCAACTCAGTCTCCCATGCTCGGATATGCTGGAAAGTGTAGGGGGAAAGCATGTTGAGAAGAGCATACAATTTGGAAATTACTCCCCGAATCGTATCAGCTTGTTCACAATATGATTCAATGATTTGGTAGGACAAAGGGCCTGAGTGGTGTGGAGTTTTCTCAGGAAGGGTCAGACCTGGGCAACACCCAAAAAATCTTGCGCACATTCCCGATATCTTTCCTGTAAAGCACTCAGTGTCATCAGATCCCCCTCCTTCCACAAATGGCCTATACATATAAGACCCTGACTTACCCATTTGTGGAAAACCGGGGAATGTATTCCCACTGGAAAACACGTGTTGTGAAATAAGTGGGTTAATTGGAAATATGAAAAAGAGCCCACCAGTTTAGCCCTCCATTGAGACCAGATTGTAAGTATAGTCTTCAACGCTACCGGAAAAAAGTCTAAAGGCCTCCAGGTATTCCTGGGCTGCCAGGTAATGCCTGTACCAGCATGGTCCCTATCATGGCTTGTTCTGAGCACACCCACTGTTTAATATCTGTCTGGTTATAGGCATCTACTATGGCCCGTAAGTGAGCTGCCCCATGGTACCATAATAAATTTGGGACCCTTCTTCCCCCACACTGTTTAGAAAGAAATGGGACAGCCCGAGCCACCCATGGTGGTCTTTTTTTCCATATATAACTGAAAAGCCTCTTCTGCTACAATTTGAGAGTCGCTTTTGGCACTGGTATGGGAAGAATAGAGAATAAATATAATAGGCACGGCAGAACATTGATTTTTAAGATCGCTATGCGACCCATCCAAGAAAAGTTTTCCCTATTCCAATTATTAAGGTCTCGCTCTATTTTTTTCCATATCGGAGCATAATTATGGTAAAATTACTCCATCAAATTAGCTCCAATCTGGACCCCCAAATATTTGATGGATTTGTTTGCCCAACGGAAGGAAAAAGCTGCAGATATATGAGCAACCTCAGAATGATGTAAATTGACATTTAACAGCTCAGACTTATCGTGGTTAACTCTAAAACCTGCTACTCTGTGAAAACCCTCCAACTCATCTACCACCACTGTTAAGGAGTCATAAGGCTGCGTCAAGGTAAATAAAACATCATCAGCAAAAAGTGATAGTTTACATTGTATTCCCAGGAGCTCAATGCCTGTCACCTTGTCAGAAGTACGTACTCTCGTCGCCAGAGGTTCTAGAAAAAGGGCAAATAGCATTGGGGATAGTGGATATCCTTGTCTTGTACCCCGCTGTATGGGGAAGCAAGGGCCGTAATCTCCATTCACCTTCACCCTAGTTTGAGGGGAATTATATAATGCCTGTACCCAGTGTTGGAAATACTTACCAAAACTCATTTTTTGTAATACTTTAAATAGAAAGGGCCAATGTACTAGGTCAAAGGCCTTTACAGCGTCAATAGCCAACAACACTGTGGGAATCTGTTTGACTTTGACCCAGTCAATAATATCAATTACCTTTTGAATGTAATCACTGGCCATCCGAGATGGTACAAATCCGACTTGGTCATTATGGATTAGAATGGGCAGGATAGTCTTTAATCATTCTGCTAAAATGCGTGCTAAAAGCTTAAGATCAAGGTTAATCAGAGAGATCAGCCAGTAAGAACCATATAGATCTGGATCTCTCCCATGCTTCGCTATGATGGTGATGCCTGCTACATTGGCATGTGTGGCCAATGAAACATTTCCCCTCAATGAATTGAACATTTCCGTCAAAGGACCAGAGAGGGTATGGGCTAATTTTTTGTAGTAAGCTCCCGAGAGTCCATCTAAACCCGGTGACTTGCCTATTTTCAACATTTTAATGGCATATTGAACCTCCATTTCCAAGATGGGTCTTTCTAACTTAGCCTGTTGTTCCGGGGTCAATATCGGTAGAGATACAGAGTTCAAATAATTATCAATATCCTCATCACGGATATTCTGCTCTGCTCCGTATAAAGCCAAGTAGAATTCAGTAAAACATTGATGTATATTGTTTAATGTCGTAAGCACTTCACCGCTAGCATTTTTTATTTTGGAAATGTTATTTTGGGCAAGGACTGCCCTAAGTCGTCTAGCTAGGAGATGTCCCGCCTTATTGCCTTCTTCATAATATTGTTGTTTGGTAATTTCTAAGGCTAGTGCGGTAGTCTCTACATCTAAGATTTGGAGCTCTGATCTAGCCTTTTCTAACTAACTATAGAGTTTTGGACATTGCTTGGATTGGTGCTGTTGCGATAGGTGAGTGATTGTGGCTTAAAGACGAGCTTTCTTTTCCCCTTTCTGTCTTTTACAGCATGTAGCTTGAGAGATAAGCAAGCCCCAAGCCACAGCTTTAGAGCATTCCCACACAAGGGAGGGTGTGCCCTCAGCAGTATTATTCAATTGAAAATAGGTGAGCAGATCTTGCCCTAATTTTGCCAAAAAAGCTGAATCGTTTAATAATGTTTCATTTAGTCTCCAAAATCTTTGGCCCACTTGGGGAGCGGCTAATTTTAAGGCCAAGCTCACTGGCGCATGATCCGTCCAATTGATTGGTTTGATTCCCGCATCTACCACTCTATTCTGTATATGAGAATCAACTTAAAAATAGTCGATGCGGGAGTAGGAGTGGTGTGCATTGGAGAAAAAGGTATAAGAACGTGATTTTGGGAATCTATGTCTCCACACATCTTTCAAATCCCATCTCGCCATTAAGGACTTTAAAGACAGTCTCACCACTCAAGAAGCATATGAGGCCTGCGCGGAGTTGTCAAGAAGTGGGTCAGAAGTAATGTTAAAATCTCTTCCCAGTATCAGGGGCCCTTCAGCGTGCTTCAGCAATAAGCTATCAATTTTTTTTCATAGAAGGGGCCTTGTCCAGTATTTGGAGCATAAATAGTAACAACGTCATCACTTCATCACCTGTGCGAATCTTCAATAAAACATACCACCCTTGAGGGTCAGGGATGAAGGCAAGGATTTCATGTGTAACATCTCTAGATATTTATTTATTTATTTTATTTTATTTATTAATTTCTATACCGGCTTTCACGACCAAAGGTTGCATCAAGTCGGTTTACATTTAACAAGTCGTGTAATAAACATAGAACTAGGGTAATTGAACTGGTGCAGAAAATAATAGTTACAATGAACAAGGAAATTACCAACTGGGATAGGAGGAGAAAAGAGAAAAGGGACAGGAATATTTACATAGTAAAACGCATTTACAGTGAATATTTACATAGTATGCAATAAAGGATCTGTGTCAAGAGGATGTCAAGAGCTAAATGTAGTCAAGGACGGGGAGGGGTATGGGCTGGTGGGGTTTACACTAGGATAGAGGGAAGAGGGAGGTTAGGGGTGACAGATGGTGGTTGAGAGGGAACCTGGATCAATCTGAACTCTGGTAGGCTTTTTTGAAAAGCCAGGTTTTTAGTCTTTTCCTAAAAGTAGGTAGGCATGGTTCCTGGCGAAGCTCTGAAGGGATGGAGTTCCATAGGCGCGGTCCTGCTGTGGATAGAGCTCTGTCTTCGAGAGATTTGTGTTGGAATGTTTTGGCTTTTGGAACATGAAGTGATTCTTTGTAGTGTTCTCTAGTTGGTCTGACAGAGGTGTGTTTCTTGAGTGGTATTTGTAGATTTAATGGTGCGAGTTGATGTATGACTTTGAAAATGATGGTTATAGATTATATCAAAATACCCAACCCTGAAAATTTAGAATCTTTAGTGCTCGCTGACAAGTATTTATGGGGGCATTGTCTGTAAGATAAGAGGCGTTCATAGTGTTTACGAAGATGGGTTTCTTGGATTAACCCCACTGATGCTCTATTAGCCAACATCTCACGCTCCAAGAAGGCGCGTTTATGCTGATGATTGAGCCCTTTCACGTTAATGGAGATAATACATATTATCCCTGTTATGTAGCAAAATTATAAGGAACCCTCGTCATCCATGGGTGTATACTTTCTAGAATCCAGAAAGTAACCTCCAAGACATGCCGCTTAATGGACATTCTTGCGGAAGAGACTATCCACCCCTCCCCCTGTCCATCCATTAAACAGGATAGCTTGCTTCTGTATCGGGAGTGCCCCCCATAGCAGTCGGGGATAGCCACTACCAGACCCCCCTCCCAGAATAGTAGTAACATACAGATCTTATGTAGTCCATAACAAACATAAACAATCATAACCGATATAATACAATCAAAACCTGCTTCCTTCATTTAAAAGACCATAATGTTGTGACAGTCACACATCTAATCAGAAGCCACACAGCTGGGTAGTACCGCCATACTAAAAGCCTGACAAATTGGGTCGCCTCTGTATCCTCTTCTTTTTACCCTTGGTCTGAGAGGGCCGCCCTTGAATCTTCCAAATGTCGCCAAAGCCTCCTGCCACCCTTGCCCACTCTATGCCATCTCGGCTGATCCACAATTCTCTGCTGTTTTGGAGGGGACTTGACGGGTGTGATATTCAAGCTGTAACCGGCCTTCTCTATAGCCTCCACTGACGCACTCAGCGTCTTGACTCTGTGCGACGTCCCTTTCACCTCAAACTGTAATCCAAACAGGAAAGTCCATTTGTACCTTATGTTTTCATTTCTCAAGAGGGAGGTTACCGCTCTCATTTCAAACCTCCTCCAAAGCGTAGAGGAGGCCAGGTCTTGATAGAGGGCGATGGGATGGCCCTCCCACATCCAGGTATTATGCTTTTTAGCTGCGTCCATTACTAAAGTCTTTTGGGTGTAGTATGGAAGCAAAGCACGACGTCTCGTGGTTGAGCGTCCGATCTTGGTCCAAGAGTTCTGTGTGCTCTCTCTCCAATTTTATGCCACTGGTTTGTTCAGGCTCTGCTCCATTTTGGAAGTTTCCTCCCATAAGTATAAAGCTGCAGATTTTCTCAGCCACCTCTGGGACATTAGAATATGCTGGAGATTCAGGCACTGGTTTGTTCAGGCTCTGCTCCATTTTGGAAGTTTCTTCCCATAAGTATAAAGCTGCAGATTTTCTCAGCCACCTCTGGGACATTAGAATATGCTGGAGATTCAGGCACCCCCCCCCCCCCCAATTCGCAGATTACACCTCCATGTACGATTCTCAAGATCTTCAAGTTTATTTTGCATTGTGGTGAATTCCGTTTCTAGGTGTCCCTGCTGCATATTTAATGTGTTCAGCGACACGTCCTACAGTTCCTACACTTCTGCTTATGTGACTGCCAAGGCTTCTCAGATCTTGAAGATGCCTGGGTGGTTCCTCTAGTCTCAGCACTTGTTGAAGATGGCAGCCTCTCTCTGATTGCTCCTGACCACATAAATACAAAAGGGGTTGCTGCACAATCAGTTGATCTACAAATGAGCCCTGCAACACATGTCAGGTGTAGTGGCATCTGTTCCTGGGGCTGATAATAATCAGGGCACTCATTCTGCCCACTGTGATCCAAATCCTCCTTACCTCCCCCAACTCAGCACCTTTTAATCTAATGTCCCCAAAATGATCCCCCTTTGCTTCCCCAGCCTTTCCTTATCTCCCCAGCTGAACTCTCTCAGTCCCCCCTCTGTCCCCGTCACAATAATCCCCTTCTTATTCCCTTTTCTGCACCCCCACCCTTACTCCCAGTATCCTCTTCTCTTTCCCAGTTCATACCCCTGTCACCATAGCTGATACCATGGGCAAGTGAAGGAAAGCAATGGTAGCAACAGGACAGTAGCAGAGAGGCTGGATTAGGGCGCAGAGCAGATTTTCTTTGCTCTGTCCCCTTCAACCACACCCCATCTCCTCCTATTTCCAGCGGGCTGCCTGGGAAGGGAGGGGCTAGAGCAGGAAGCAGAGGGCTCTTCCCTGCCCTGTGAGATTCAGCACAGCTGGAAGGCTGCAAATCTGCCCTCAGATTATTGACGCCCTAGTCGCAGCCTATTCTGTGCTTATTGACAAATTCAGACCTGCTTACATGCATTTTCAAGTCTTTCTGTACTGACCTGATGCAGGAAGCCCTGATCTCAAAAGTTAGTCACAAATATATTGAGTCAGTCCAATAAAAATATTGGGCTGCATGACTTATCTCCCTTCACTGTCACTTTTTCCCATGTAACCTCTCAAGTCGCTACACTGGCTCCGCACAAAGTTTAGGCTTCTCTTATTAGCCTATAAATGCATTCCTTCTCCCGCTCATTACCTCTTTTCAGTGTAAACTCCGTTCATCGAGCCAGTGGCTCTTACCTGTGCCCTTCGCCTTCACTGCCAACTCCTGGTTTTGAGCTTTCTACCTTGCTGCACTGCTGTGCCTGGTGCGTCATGCTCCCTCGCTGGTTGTATTAAAAAATGCAGTCTTAAACTCACCTTTCTGAAGCTGCTTTTAAATCTTAAGTACTTCTCTACAATAAACACACTTCCCGTAGACCTTGTTTATCATGTAAGCTCTTTGGAGCTGGGACTCTCTCTTATGGGTATCTGTATAGCTTTGTCTACGTCAAGTAGCACTTTATAATTGAAAAATAGCAGTAATCGTAGTAACGATAATGTTTCAGCTACAGCTTATTTGTTGACCTTGATTTATTTGAAAAAAAAAAATACTTGCAGAAGACCTGAAGAAAGCTTGCTGACTGCTTAAAGCATAAGGCCTTAAATTTAAAATAAGTAAAGTGGAATCATAACCCTATAGGTTTGTCCTATGCAAGTTTCTGCTATAGTTAAGTATTTAGGGATCAAGTTTCCTAGATAATGTAGAAACATTGATAGGAAGATCAAATATTCTTAAAATCAAAATTCTTCTTAAATTTCGGTTTCTTTTTCATATACTTCTGACTTCTTTAAACAACAAGGGGTTCTTATTTATTATTTATTTGCGGGCCCTCATTTGAATACAGAATCTCGCGCCCAGTTACTTAATTTTTTTCTTTCCGCACATTTGAAGTACAGGTCAGAGCTCTGCAATATCTGCTCCCCAAGCAGGCTCTCTCAGCTCATTTCTGGTTAAGTACGATTCCGTGTTCTTTACGAAATGTATTATGATAGATCATTTTCTTTTAACTTGGAAGCCACGTAGGGTGATCCCTCGACAGGGTAAACCGGCTATGACAGCTTCTTTTATTGGATCAATGTAAGAAAGAGCCAACGCGTCGTTGCGTACCTCTTGATAATTTCTGTACCACTCATGCTGGCCCAATAACTACCAACCAATGGGCTGATACAGTAAAAGTCGCGGGAGAGTCTCCTGTACGCGCGATTCTGTATTTAAATGAGGGCCCGCGGCAAAAAGAGGCGCTAGGTACACTAGCGCGTCCCTAGCACCTCTTGTTGGACAGGAGCAGCGGCAGTCAACGGGTTTTACAGCTGACACTCAATTTTGCTGGCATTGGTTCTCAAACCCACTGACAGCCATGGGTTCGGAAACTGGACGCCGGCAAAATTGAGCGTCCAGTTTTCAACCCGCGAGCCGCGGGCCGATTTTACTTTTTTTTTTTACTTTTTTTAACTTTTGGGACCTCCAATTTAATATCGCCATGATATTAAGTTGGAGGGTGCACAGAAAAGCAGTTTTTACTGCTTTTCTGTGCACTTTCCCAGTGCCCAGAGAAATTAACGCCTACCTTTGGGTAGGCGTTAATTTCTGAAAGTAAAATGTGCGGCTTGGCTGCACATTTTGCTTTCTGAATCCCGCGGGAATGACTAATAGGGCAATCAACATGCATTTGCATGTTGCGGGCGCTATTAGGTTCGGGGGGGGGGGGGGGTTGGACGAGCGCTTTCGACGTGCTATTACCCCTTACTGAATAAGGGGTAAAGCTAGCACGTCGAAAACGTGCGTCCAATCATACAATGTACTGTGTCTGCCTGCAAGAAAGGAAGATCTCTCTTTCAGTGGCGTTGGGTCGTCAGATGAGTCACTCCCGTTGTTGTCCATTAGATGGCAGAGCCAAGCTGCAGAGAAACAGTTTCTGGATGCTTTGCTAACTGTAACTCTGTAATTACAAACGAGTTTGCTGAAAGAGATTCGATTTAAGTTTTTACAAGGAATACTTTCTAGAACCCATAAGAAGCAATACATCTCCACCATGTCCAACGTACAGAAAGAATCTGCAGTTCTGCATCCAATAAGGTAACCCTGTCGAGAGGCTCTGTTGCACAGTTTTTGTCAAACTGCATTGATCTATCCATCTATATCGTTTTGTTTTGTTTTTTTTTAAATAATTATAAATACCCATACTGCTGAAATAGAACCAACTCAGTTGGATTTGGAAAGAAAGTAACAGCTGAGGTAAATCAGAGGACAGTAAGGAAGCCGACTGGAGTTTTGTAAATGCATCTGAATGCCTTTGGTATGAGTGAAGGAGTAGCCTAGAGGTTACCAGGCGTGGGCTATAAACCGCAGAAACTAGTGTTCAAACCCCACTGCTGCTCCTGGTGAGGTTAGGTCACTTTATTTGCTATTGCCTCAGATGCAAACTTAAATTATAAACCTTCTGGAGGCAGAGGAATAGCTTCATGTAATCTGCTTTAAAGGGGAATGTAAATAAATATGTTTAAGAGGTGACATTCACTTTAGAATACTTACAGAGAGGGCTCAAGATAATCTGCTGCCTGAGGCAAAGGATGAGCCTGCACTCCTCTTCCCCCCAAAAATGCATGGTACAGCTCCTCTCTTCAGGTGGGCCGGTAGTTTGACCCTTGAAATGCTGCAGAAAGCAGGAGTCTGAGTTCCCAGAGGAGTGGCAAATAGAATATCAATGACAATATTTCTAGGAGCCACCCTCTCAGGAGCCCTAAGGCCTGCCTCCCAGCATTTCTCCCTGAAGAAGCGGGAGATGGGTGAATGGTGGGGGTTCTGTGTGTGGCGTACTCTTTCCAGGCCAGTCCAAGGGTATTAGGTGACCTGGGCGATCCTTACAGTCTCGCAACTCCCTTCCTCCTAGCCCTCACCATACAAACAATTTCAAATTATACATTTATATCAGATTTTACATGAAAAAGGACATTCATAGACTTCTGAGGTAACAATATCACGACAACGTATATATTATTTTTGCATGCACTGTTGTGGTGCCTGCCATAGCAGTGCATGCATAAAAGACCCTTGGAACCCATATTTATTTTATTTATTTATTCATAAAATGTATATTCCACATAACCTGTCTAACAATCAAAGCACTTTACAATAATTCACATACATAATAACAAAAATAAAACAAATACAGTACATAACATTAAAAAGAATAAAAATAATAAAATAAAAACAAAAACATACTATGCAACAACTAGCTACCTACAAACAGTTCCACATCCACCATCCACCCCACAATTCCTGATTTCTCAGTAGGGGTGGGAAGAAGAAAAAATTTCAGTTTGTTTTTTGCTTCATTTTTGAGCGACTATTTTCCCACTAATTTCATTTTGTCTAACGTTTATTTCATTTATTTTATTTAAAAAAATGAAATAAACATTAAACCCTCCTCTCCAAAAATGAAAAAAAAACCCCAAAAACACGGACTCCCAAGTTGTGCTCAGGCATAGGCCAAGAACCCTGCTTTGGGCCTTGGCCTATCCCTAGGCAAGGCCCTGCTGACCTTGAGCCTGGGCCTAGGCCCGATGGATCACTTTTTTGTTTTTAGAACAAAACATGAAAACCAACGAAATTTCATAAGATTTTCAATCGTTTTGCTTTGAGAACATGATGAAACGAAACAGGAAATTTCATCTTATTTCTTATTTTGTTTCTCCTGAATGCCCATCCCTACTTATCGGACCTTATTGACATCACTGCACAATTTTAGAAATTTGATATGACTTGACCATTTTTCCAAACCGTAAACAATTACAATCATTCCTAATTGCTCCAAGTAACTTTTTCCAGAGTCAAGCATCAGTAGCAGTAAATGCCCACTTTGAATCTCTTTACTAGATCTAAATTTACATCCATGCGACAGCTCTAGCTGGTCAAACTGTGATGACTGAATAGACCACTTAGAATTATCTCAAGCCAAATTGGAAGATAAATACTGTGGAACCTTCCAATATAAGCTACGAAAAATAAAAACGAACCCATATGGTATTAGGCCTATTGTAAAGCACTTTGAGTCTGGGCTTGGCCTTCAGAGAGCCATATGTAAACTCAATTATAATACAGTAAACCTCTCATATCAAAACACCACTAACTGCCAGCACACAAACAGTGAGAACCCTACTTATGAAAAGGCAATACTGCAAATATTACACCAAGTCTTAAAACTTCAATACGTTTCCCATTAGGTAAACAAAACAAGCTAAACTGCTATAGATCCATTCCTTACTCACAAACTACTCACACCTACAGAAACTGTGCCGAAGCCTCACCTCGGTCACACATACAGAATACAGATACTTACCAAATACAGAATAAAGTGACCGTAAAGTATAAATAGAAATGTGCAGACAAAATCTGAACGGAAACCACAAGAAGCCAAATTCTGTATGCAGTGCAACAATGGGAAAACGGAAACATCACCAATCCTCATAAACATAGCAATATAATCAAGAAATACAACATCAATCATAATAGTAAAATCATACTAATGAAAAGAATATTTATTTCAAAACAGCTAACAAATAGAATATCATTCAATAAATAAACTCACATCTTTTTTAAAGTTATCAAAAAAAAACAATAAAATATTTCAAAATATCAGACAATTCAAACACCGCCCACAATTAAAACCAATAAGAATTTAAAAAAAAAAAGTCCCCGCTCTCCATACCTGGGAACCTTTTATTTCCAGTCACCCCAAGGTTGTCCCCTCTAACATAAACATACTCTCTAACACACATAGGTACATTCTCGCACACCTGCACGCAGGCTCGCACTCTCTCAGATGTGTGCTTACACACACACACACACACACACACACACTCACTTCATTCATTTCCCCCTCCGTAGCTCACGCGTCGCAGCAGCAGCAGCTTCCACCTTCAGCCCTCTTTCTTCCTGAGGCGCCGCGGGCTGACGCAGCTCCCACCCCCGGCCACGCACGCTGGCATTACTCCTACCCCTTATGGGTGCAGCGATTGTGCCTCCTCCTTCCCACATAGGCAGGCCCCACACAACTTAACTTCATCTAAGGGGGCCCACGCAGGCAGCAAGATCAAGGAGGCCCGGGCGTCAGAGTCCTGCCACAGCTGTGCAGCCCCCCGTCACTCTCTGCCACTCACACCCCCTCATGCATTCTTCCTCCCTAATTATCATCCTTCCCTCTCACTCACCTCTTCTCTTCACATTCCCATCCCTCCCTTCTCACTCAATACCTTTCCCTTCTTTCTCCTCTCACTCACCAGCCTTTTTCTTCCCTCTCCTCTCACTCACCCCTCCTTCCGTCCTCTGCTGCTCATTCACTCACCCCTCTCTTCTCATTCCCTTTCCTTCCCCTCTCCCTTTCATCCCTTCCCTCTTCTCCACAGTCATTCGCCTCTCTTCCCACCCTCTCTTCTATCCCCCACTTCCGCCCCCTCCCCTTTCACCCCTTCCCTCCTGTTCCCGCTAATTCACCCCTCCCTTCTAACCACTTCTCTCCCCTCCACCTCTCACCCAGTCCCTCCTGCCCCACTTATTCACCACTCTCTTCTCAGCCCTTCCTTAATTTTTTCTGCCTTTTCACCCCCTCTTCCCTCCTCTCCTTTCACCCCTTACTTCCTCTCCCTGCTCATTCATCCCTCTTACCCCTTCTTTCCCTCCTCTTCCCCACTTTTCTCACCCACTCACCCTTCTCACTTACCCCTCCTTCCTTCCCCTTCCCACTCATTGACCCTCTCTTTTTCCCCCCTCACCCCTTCCCTCCTCTCCGCTCTCACTAATCCCCTTTTTCCTCTGCTCCTACTCACCCCCTCCCTTCTTTCTCAGCCCTCTTCCCTTCCTCCTCCTCTCCGGGTCTTCCTTTACTTTCTTCCGGTGGGGTGTGGAAATCCCACTGGCACGACGACAGGCAGCTGCTGTGCCCTGATGTTCCTCTGCTGGCCCGCGGGGGGCGAGAACCCCGTGGCCACGTCATAGAGGTGTGCTGCTGCGAGGGTCCTCTGAAGGTCCGCGGGGAGAGGGAACCCCCGAGGGTGCACGCTTGCTGTGCGCTGCCCATGAGGCTTTTCTTCCAGCCCACAGAGTGTGATGAACCTTGCAGGGTGAGGCGGCCGCCGCAGGATTGTTTGGGGGGGTGGTGGTGAGGGGCACCTTTTGCTGCTCCTAAAACGTTGCCACTTGAGGCAGTCGCCTCACTCTGCCTCATGACAGAGCCTTCCCTGTTGACCCCCAAGCATGTGGTAGGGTTGCTATCAGTCTGGTAGTCGAGCAGATGGTGTGGGAGACCAGGGAGTGAATCACTTACTGTAGAGAACTGACCGGGGATAGTATCGACTATTCTTTTAAACTCCGACTGGCATTTCACTCAAGGAACCCACTAGTTTTCTCTCTCTCTCTCTTGCTGGTGAGCCAGAAAGCTGGCTGCAGTCAACAATTGTGCTTCCAAAGGTCTGTTTATTTCCGGCAGAGCAATATTATTCACACAACCCAGTCCACAGATATTTCACCTTGAATTTTTTTGTTTCCATCAGAATTTTGAGTAGGTCGCAACATTACGTGTTCAGACTGGCAGTCGATTTAGGGACAATTACAGCAGGCATGGGCTGAAATCCCTGCCTGCCTGTCTGAGCTGGGGGCGGGGGTCAGTGCTCTCTCAGACATTTTCTGGCAATCCAGCTTCAGTGTGGCACGGGCTGTAAAAAGCAGGTTTGTCATCCTACTCCTCTGAACCAGAGTGTGAAGAAGCAGAGGTGGGAGCGGCGTTAGCTGAAGGCCGCATTAGCAGGACTAACCAGTACCGAGTTTGTCAGTGAGGTGGGAGCTAACACGGTGCTGACCATTCCCAATCCTAATGCAGAATCCTCAGCCAACGCCTCTCCCCTCTCTGCTTCAGGAATCCTTGGGAGGGAGATTCTTTGTACTCTTGATTCAGGCCAAGAGGATCAGAAAACTGCTATTATGGCTTCTGCTGCACCAATGAATTGCTTTAGGTTTGACCACTTGCCCTTCTACTTCCAAAGGCACTAAATGCAGTAACAAAATGTAAACCACAAAGCGGCTGGCTGTACCTGTG
Organism: Rhinatrema bivittatum; assembly: GCF_901001135.1. Classification (NCBI taxonomy): domain Eukaryota; kingdom Metazoa; phylum Chordata; class Amphibia; order Gymnophiona; family Rhinatrematidae; genus Rhinatrema; species Rhinatrema bivittatum. The sequence goes on along the minus strand of NC_042616.1, from coordinate 804,889,983 downwards.
GTGGTGTCTGGCACAGGCTGCTTTCTATCAGGCCGATACAGTAAAAATTGCGGGAGAGGGGGTGAGCGCCTGCTCTTCCGGGGTGCGCGATTCAGTAAAAAAAAAGTATTCAAATTAGGGCCCGCGGTAAAAAGAGGCGCTAGGGACACTAGCGCGTCCCTAGCGCCTCTTTTTGGACAGGAGCGGCGGCCGTCAGCGGGTTTGACAGCCACGTGTTCGGAAACAGGTCGCCGGCAAAATTGAGCGTCTGGTTTTCAACCCGCGGGCCGATTTTAAATTTTCATTTTTTAATTATTTTTAACTTTTGGGACCTCCGAAGTAATATCGCCATGATATTAAGTCGGAGGGTGCACAGAAAAGCAGTTTTTACTGCTTTTCTGTGCACTTTCCCGGCGCCGGCAGAAATTAGCGCCGACCTTTGGGCAGGCGCTAATTTCTGAAAGTAAAATGTGCGGCTTGGCTGCGGGGACCCGACCTCTGGGCTGGGTCGCACCATTGGGCCTGGCATCGGGACCCAGCCTCCGGAACCGGCCCCAGTGTTGGACCGGGGTCCAGCTGAGACGTCGGCCTTGAGTAGGCCAAGGCCAAGTTCACAGTGACCTATCACACCCTTGGCCTATGCAAGGCCCAGGCACGGGCCTGGATCTGGGCCTAGGCCTTGCAGGTAGACGTCCACCAGACCAGGTAAGTGGGGGCTGGGGGGATCATGGCCCCGGTATTTTTCTGGGCGGGCGGACAAGTCACCTGGGAGGCCTCGTTTTCAGTTTTTGGCCGTTTTTTTTTTAATTGTTTGATTTGTTTTTTTCTCATGAATTACCGGCAAATGAATCAAACAATCCCTAAACTGAAATTTACGGGGGGAAAAAACTCCCAAAAACAAAACCAAATTTTTTTTCCCCTGCCCATCCCTAGAAGTCAGGGAGCCCCTTCTGTAAAACAAAGGACACTAGAATTTGAAAAGGGGATGAGTGTTTCTCAAGTGTGCATTTCACTAGCGACATCTAGACATCTACAAACACCTCACACACACCTTCCTCTCTCTGACAGCACACTGGCGGGACTTTACTGAGGTAGGGGCAGGCAGCAGCCTCACAGGGGCCGGAACAATAGGATGCAGATGAGGTTTGCTGCACACTAACCTGGCGGACGGTGACCATATCTCTGCCAATATTTTAACAGCTATTAGAGAAATGCTGGTGGGCTGGTAGCTGGCCGAGAGAGAGAGAGAGAAGTCTTAATGCAGGGTTCTGTCTCACTAAAAATGGCTCTAATATGGTCAAACCAAAAAAAATCTGAACCAGCGATATATAATTATACTAAAAATCAAATAAACAGAAACACTTCTGCTTGATCGCTGTGTCAAAACCGTTCTTACAAGTATTCTGTGATAGAATTTTAAATCTTCTTAACATATGAATAAGCTTCAATTGTTGGGATTCAATTTAAATGCCTACACGCTATACAGGGTAAATTAACGTTTTTAAAGTATGTGTGCTATGAACCTTATATTTAAGAATTTTATGTGAAAAGATATTGTGATAGGAGAGATGAAGGTTTCACATAACCATGTAGGCGTTCCACGCACCACTATTGGATGATATAATCATAAACCTCCACCACCTCCTATATGTGAGCTATCTTTGTGAAAAATCTTTTTTAAAAAAGATTATTTTTGTTACATCTACATCTAATATGGTCAAGGCAGTATCCGACGGTGGCTATCGGGATGTACAATACTTTGCTCACACCCTGCACCTAGCAGTGAAGGACGCCCTGGAACTGGGGTCCAGGGACCCAGAGCAAGTGTTACCTGCATGATTCACTAGAAGAAGTGTAGAAAAACAGCTGGGCACTTCCACTGAAGTGTGAAGGCAGGGGGACCTTCTCTGAGAAAAGCAGGAGGAATTGGAGAAGCTTCACAAGCCTCTCATTCAAGAAATGGGCCCTCCACGGAATTAAGAAGATAAGAACATAAGAAATTGCCATGCTGGGTCAGACCAAGGGTCCATCAGGCCCAGCATCCTGTTTCCAACAGAGGCCAAAACCAGGCCACAAGAACCTGGCAATTACCCAAATCTACCTACAAGATGCTGCAGAGGCTAGTGGAGCAGCAGACGCCCCGCATGATCTGTCTCGGAAACGGAGATGGGCGTGCAGGCTCCCCTGGGGCATCGTGACTGGTCAGTCGCGAGACAGCTTGCGAAAATCCTGAAGCCCTTTACTGATGCCACAGAGGAGCTCATTGCCACAAATGCCACCTTGGAGGATGTCGTCCCCATAGTAAACACATCCTGTTAGAAAAGTCGGGGGGGGGGGGGGGGGGGAGCGGCTTTCCACAGGACGAGGGGATGATGAGAGGCGAGGTGCTGCGCTGTCTGGTGTCCTTGGAAAAGCAGGTGACAGACAGACTGGGACCTCTGCCCAGAAACCCTACATGCATGCTCTTTACATTATGTGATCCGCGTGTGAAAGGGAAAACTCGCATGGCAGGCCAGCAATCTGACACACATGAAGAGCACTCTAGTCACCCCGTCATCGCCACCTAGCACACCCTCCATAGGAAAATCGAAACAATCCTCACATCCAGGGCTGGTGCAAAGGTAGTAGGCGCCCTAGGTGATTTCTGCCTTGTGGTCTTCCCCCTACCCCCCCCCCCCCCATCGTGTCGCCCCGCACCACGCTACCCCTCCCCAGTCGCGCCGCCCCAGCCGGTCTCGGCCCTGACTCCTAGCTCGCTCACGCCGCCGACTGGTGTGCTTCTCAGGGCCGCGAGCAGCATGCGCTGCTTGAGGACCAACGAATCTCTGCTCTTTGCTGCGAATGGGGTAGGCTCTGCTGGCAGCAGCACACGGCTGCTCTTCGGCGCCCCCTACGGGTCGGCGCCATAGGCAACCGCCTAGTTTGCCCAATGGAAGCGCTGGCCCTGCTCACATCTGACCCAAGCGATCGCTAAAGCAGCTGGGAAGAAAAATTCACGTCCAGTACCACCAAAGGAGACGGCAGCTCAAATCTCAGTGACACGCTATCTCGCAGAGACCATTGAGGATAGGTCCCACAAGTTCAGTATCTGGCCAGACCTAGCGAGAGTGGCTCAGCGCTATCTCTCCTACCCACCAACAAGTGTCAGGGCCACCTACAACAAAACTGGGGCCTGACACCGCCTGCTGCCTCCTGACTTGCCCCATCAACCAAACTGAGGTCTGACTCACTTTACTTCTCCTGACATGTGCCCATGAAGAAAAATGGGGCCTGTCACATCCTGCTGCCTCCTGACTTGTCCCCATCAGCAAAATTGGGGTCTGTCACACCCTGCTGCCTCTTGAATTGTCCCCATAAGCAAAATTGAGGCCTGTCACACCCTTTTTTTTCCTCACATGTCCCCAACCACACACTGGGGCTTCAATCCTCTTGCTTCCTCCTGACACATCCCCAACCACACACTGGGTCTAACACTATAAGAGTCTGACAGCACATACAGTAGCAGTCTTACACTGCCATACCCCAATATCAACAGTACAGGGCATCTGGCAGCACAACAGCAGCAGCAGCCTTACATTACCAAATACCTCATACAACCTAAGGGGTTTGATACATCCTTATTCTGCCTGCTGAGTTCCAAGCACCACCACAGCATCATTACTCCACTGAGTTCCTCTGCCTGCTTAACCCCAAGCACCACCTCAGGGTCATGAATCCACCGAGTTCCTCTGCCTCCTTTACCCCCAGTACCATCTCCTGACTCCATTGCCTCCTTTTCCCCAAATGCCATCATGGAGGCATGAACCCACTAAGTTCCTCTGAATCCTTTTTCCTAAATGTCACTACCTAGGCATGACTCCACTCAGTTTCTCTGCCTCTCTTTCCCCAAACACCACCACTGAGGCATGGTTCCATGGATTTTCCCTGCCTGCTTCGCTCCAAACAGTTGTTGAGGAGAAGCAGGTAGGGGAAGACAGTGGAGTCATATCTCAGGGGTGGTGTTTGGTTAACACCACTAGGGCATGACTCCTCTGAGATCCACTGCCTTTTTTTCTCCAAGTACCACCACTGTCACCTGATACTTACAACTGTGCCATGCCAAGCTACAAAAATAAACACTTTGGCCTGACCCAGCTGCAGCATGCCATGCTCCAACCATAATCACTATTGCCTAACACTTGCAAATGTGACATGCCATTCTCCAACCTTAACCACTGTAGCCTGACACTTCCAGATGTAGCATGCCATGCTCCAACCATGACCACTGTGACCTGAGACTTCCAGCTGTGGCAATGCCATGCTCCAACCATGACCACTGTGGCCTGAAACTTCTAGTTGTGGCATGCCATGCTCGAACGATAACCACTGTAGCCTGACACTTCCAGATGCAGCATGCCATGCTCCAACGATAACCACTGTGGCTTGAGACTTCCAGTTGTGGCATGCCATGCTCCAACCAAAACCACTGTAGCCTGACACTTCCAGATGCAGCATGCCATGCTCCAACCATAACCACTGTGGCTTGAGACTTCCACATTTATTTATTTATTTAACGTTTTTGGGTTTTTTTTTTATACCGGTATTCGTTGGGAACATCATATCAGTTTACATATAACTTGTAACAAGAAAGAAGGTACATTGAACAGGGAGAATGCAACTTGGAGGGGGGAGGAGAGTTAGGAACAAACGTTGCAGGTAATAAATACAGTTAGTAGAGGTAGCTCTGAGTGCTGTCAAAAAAGGGGGGGAGGGGGGAAGGGGGGAATTGAGTAAATACATTGGGAGGGAGGAAGCGGCTGGGGGGGGGGGGGGGGAGCCACTGGGGGTGGGGGGGGTGCAGAGTTTGAGGCCAAAACATTGCAGGGATTATTTTCTAGAGCAGAGGCATCTAGGATGTTGGCAAAAGGTGGGTGTGGGGGAGCGGAAGACAAGGAGAGATTGCTGGAAAAGGGGGTAGGAGGATGGAGAAGCAAGGTGAGGTGGTAGAGCAAGTGGAGGAGAGGGAGGGCTTGACCGGGGCGAAAAGCTCAGGGTAGATGAGCTTTGCAGTGACATTGCGGTGTGCCAGGTGATTACTCTGGGAATACTTGTTTAAAAAGCCATGCTCCAACCATGACCACTGTGGCCTGACACTTCCACATGTGGCATGCTATGCTCCAACCATGATCACTGTGGCCTGAGACTTTCACATGTGGCATGCCATGCTCTAACCATGACCACTGTGGCCTGACACTTCCACATGTGGCATGCCATGCTCCAGCCATGACCACTGTGGCCTGACACTTCCAGCTGTGGCACGCCATGCTCCAACCATGACCACTGTGGCCTGAGACTTCCAGCTGTGGCATGCCATGCTCCAACCATAACCACTATGGCCTGAGACTTCCAGCTGTGGCATGCCATGCTCCAACCATGACCACTGTGGCCTGACACTTCCAGCTGTGGCACGCCATGCTCCAACCATGACCACTGTGGCCTGAGACTTCCAACTGTGGCACGCCATGCTCCAGCCATGACCACTGTGGCCTGAGACTTCCAGCTGTGGCACGCCATGCTCCAACCATGACCACTGTGGCCTGAGACTTCCAGCTGTGGCACGCCATGCTCCAGCCATGACCACTGTGGCCTGACACTTCCAGCTGTGGCACGCCATGCTCCAACCATGACCACTGTGGCCTGAGACTTCCAGCTGTGGCACGCCATGCTCCAACATGACCACTGTGGCCTGACACTTCCAGCTGTGGCACGCCATGCTCCAACCATGACCACTGTGGCCTGAGACTTCCAGTTGCAGGGTCTTAAAAAGGATCTCTCAAACTAGTAAGCAGGGATGTAAATATATATAACCATCCCAGAACCAAAAACACGGGCCCCTGTTTGTTCTGGCGCTTCTGCCCCAACTTAGTGGAGCACCTGCTTCCACTGCAAAAACATGAGTTTCAAAATGCACATTTAATAAGGAATAGGTGTGCAAATGACCTACAACGTTCTCAGCTCAGTCAGCTATTTGAACAGGACTTGTGTACATGTTTTTTTAAATTAAGGGCATGAAAAAGGATGGGCTTTTTTTTCCCCCCCCCTCCTGAGCACTAAAGTGCAGTAAAAGCTTTTATAAATTGAATCATTTTTCGATTTTTGTATTGCCATGTTGAGTGATTTTTTTTTTTTTTTGTTCAGAATTGTAAGGTTGACAGGAAAAGAGTTGGCTTTTTTTTTTTTGTTTCCGAGCCCTGCGTCCTGTCACACTGGTTTCCCCATATCCTGTGACTGTGGCAGTTCCTCTGCTCTGCCATTACAGCCTCACGTGATGGTTCGTGTTCTGCTTTCTTATGCTGTAGGTTGTAGTCTCAGAGCCGACTCTGGGGGAGGGGGAGGGGAGCCCAGGGCGAATCATCCAGAACGGGTCCCTTCCAGGGCCTGAAGATGAGGGGAAGGTGTGGGGGGAGGGGGGCCATGTTCTCTCCTTAGCTGAGGCCTGTGATTCCTCCTGGCCTGCTGGAAGCGATGCTTAGGTTTAATAGTTAAATTTGACATACTGCCATTCGAAATAAAATCACAGCGATTTCAATATATTGTTAAGGTAGTATTGGAAACGGCAACTCCACAAGGTTTTTACACAGCGTATTGCAAAGTTCTAGCAGGTCCCCCCCGACACGGATCCCGTGTTTCGCCGTGAGGCTGCGTCGGGAGGAACAGAACGAAGCGTTTCAATTCTAAAAAAACAAACAAAATCAATAAATAGCGTGGTGCAAAAGAACGATGGGTAACCTCTATCGAAATAAAGCTTGGTAATGCATCACTATACTTCCACTAGCAACTGTACCCGTTCTACGCCCGGGCGGCGAGCCTTTTTATTCCCCTCTTACCAACCAAGCTGTCTCTCGCACTCCCCCACACCCCCTCTCCTCTCTCATACGCACATTCTCTCTCACCAGCATCCTCTTCCCCTCATATAGGCTCCCTCTCTCTGAAACCCACACTCAAGCATTCCCCCACCCACCCTCTCTTACCTCCCATGCTCTCTTGTCACACCCTCCCTACCCCCCTCTTACCAACCATGCTCTCTGTCACCCCCCCCCCCCCCACTCTCACACACACATTCTCTCTTACTGGCATCCCCCCCCCATGCTCTCTCTCACACCCGCCTGCTCTCTCTCACCCTCCCCGCCCCGACACACATTCTCTCTCACCGGCATGCTGCGGGACCCGTGCCATTCGTGGCGAAGATGAAGGCCTGGCGCGCCGTTCATGGCAAAGATGAAGGCCCGGCGTGCCATTCGCGGCACATGGGGGCCTTCCATTTTCGCCCTGAGCAGAAAATAGCAGCGGAGACCCCGGCATGCCGCGAACGGAGTGCGTCCCGTGGCACACGGTCTGTTCGCGGCGAACATGACGGCCCGGGAGCGCCGATCGCGGCACACGGGGGCCTTCCCTTTTCGCCGCGAACGGCACGCCAGGCCTTCATCTTCGCCGCAAACAGAGCGTGCGCCGCCGGACGCGCTCCGTTCGCGGCATGCCGGGGTCTCCCTCAGCTATTTTCAGCCTGTCCCGCGATGGCCGCTGCAGAATTCCCCCAGGCGTACCTCTTGTACCTGGTGTTGTCCAGGGAGCCGCCTGCGCCCCAAGCCCGATATGTTATAGCGCCATCTATCGGCGGGCTGGGGAACATGCGCGAGCACTGACGGACACACTACCAAGCCCAATATATTATGGATTAATAATTGCATTACACAATGGCCAAAGAATACATAAAATCACTAAACAATACGATGCTGTAGATGCTAAAGAATTGGCGCGAAAACATAAAAGAAAACCACATGTATAAAATGTGTGAATCTCTAAACAGTAAAGTACTTTTAGACGCTGAAGAAATTGGCACCAAAGCAACCGGCCAGATAGATTAAAAAACAGAGCTAACACAACATAAAAGTAGATAACAAGAAATCTATGCAGGTATGTCCATATTGCACACTTGTTATCTACTTTTATGTTGTGTTAGCTCTGTTTCTTAATCTATCTGCCCAGTTACTTTCGAGTCAATCTCTTCAGCGCCTAAAGTACTTTACTGTTTAGAGATTCACGCATTTTATACATGTGGTTTACTTTTATGTTTGGTTAACTTTGCCTGTCTCCTTTTTTCCAGATTCATGTGGTTTTCTTTTATGTTTGGTTAGCTTTGCCTCTCTTCATTTTTCCGGATTCATGTGGTTTTCTTTTATGTTTGGTTAGCTTTGCGCCTCTTCATTTTTCCGGTTGTTTTCACGCCAATTCTTTAGCGTCTGCAGCACCGTATTGTTTAGTGATTTACGTATTCTTTGGCCATTGTGTAATACAATTAATGGAAGTACATTGATGCATTACCAAGCTTTATTTCGATAGAGGTTACCCATTGTTCTTTTGCACCACGCTATACGCTGTGTAAAAACCTTGTGGCGTTGCCATTTCCGAGTAAAATCTACTTTAACGATATAATGAAATCATTGTGTGGACCATGACTTTACTCTGCACTTTTCCTATAACTGTGGATTAGCTCATATTTGTACATATTCTTGGTCAACACGACTGCAGATTTATGGACAACTTCCTATTCATGCATTTTCAGAGTCGACATTACAGCAGATGCAGTTTCTAGTTCTACCACCTTCGCACTTTACATCATTCATTCCTGATTGCTCACTTCACTGCCATTATCCCTGCTACTGACCTTGAAGTTTTCAGAGTATTGGTGTTTTATATCAAATCGTAAGCTTTTCTAAAGTGCCATGTTTTCAGTTCACGGTTGAACTTTCTTTCTGTTATCTGGCGTAATTACTCTGGCAGGGGGTTTCCACCACTTGGGGCCTGCTATGGAAAACATTCGGGGCCGGATTTAAAAAAGGTTACGCGCATCGCCGGGCCTATTTTAAGAAGGCCCGGCAATGCGCGTAAAGCCCCGGGACACGTGTAAGTCCCGGGGCTTGCAGAAAGGGGCGGGGAGGGGGGCGGGTTGTGTGCAGTCTGGGGCTGTGCTGGGGCTTGTGTGCCGGCAGTCGGCCAGAAGTCCCAAAAGGTAAAATAAAGGTCGGGGGGGTTAGAGTAGGGCTGGGGGGGGGGGGGGAAGGTTAGGGGAAGGGGTGGGAAGGTCAGGCTAGGGGGAGGGAATGGGGGAGGGCAGCGCGGCTCAGCGCGCACAAGGTGCACAATTGTGCACCCCCTTGCATGCGCCGATCCCTGATTTTAAAACTTGCGTGCGCAAGTTAGCCCAGGCTTGGCCGCGCGTTTTCGACGCGCCAGCTTTACCCCGTATACAGTAAGAGGTAATTGTGCGTCGAAAACGAGCGGCCAACCCCCCCAAAACTAATAGCGCCCGCAAATGCATGTTGATGGCCCTATTGGGTATTCCCGCGCAATTCAGAAAGGAAAATGTGCAGCCAAGCCGCACATTTTACTTTCAAAAATTAACGCCTGCCCAAAGGTAGGCGTTAATTTCTGCTGGCGCCGGGGAAGTGCACAGAAAAGCAGAAAAAACTGCTTTTCTGTACACCCTCCGACTTAATATCATGGCTATATTAAGTTGGAGGCCCCAAAATTTAAAAAAAATTTAAAATTTAAAAAAAAAAAAATTTAAATCAGTCCGCGGCCTGCAGGTCGGAAGACAGACACTCAATTATGCCGGTGTCCATTTTCCAAACCCGTGGCTGTCAGCGGGTTTGAGAACCGATGCCGGCAAAATTGAGCGTCGGCTGTCAAACTCACTGACAGCAAACACCTAGTGAGTACTCTAACTCTCAGTCTATCTCATCCACAGTATCTCCTCGCTGGGAGACCTGCTGCGGAACCTCCTGACGTCATCAAGGAGAGAAGGGCCCCTCTGCCGAGGTCCCTGAGACAGCAACTACGAGTCTGCCTCACTAATGCCACCTCTGGTGGTTTTCTTCAAGCTGTCTAATAAAAGAACTCTTGTGTTTGTGTAGTACGAGTTTAGCCCAGTGTTGTGGCTCCTCTAGGGGCTCCTCCCCATGGGCGTGGTCACCTCCACAGTACCCAAGGATCCACCAAACACACATAACCACAACAATGTTCTTATGTTCTTATTGGTTTTCATTTAGCCTGCGTCCTGTTTTTATACATATATTTTGTCCAATGTTTCCCCCCCCCCCCATTCCCCCTCATCCAGTTTCAAAACTGCCTCTGAATGAAAATAAAGAGATTAGAGCTTTGTGTTATCAGATCGCATCATAAAGGTGTATCCTAGGTTTGAGGGAAAAGGTAGGGGCTGTTCAGCTTGGAGAAGAGACGGCTGAGGGGGGATATGATAGAGGTGTTTAAGATCATGAGAGGTCTAGAATGGGTAGATGTGAATCGGTTATTTACACTTTCGAATAATAGAAGGACAAGGGGGCATTCCATGAAGTTAGTAAGTAGCACATTTAAGACTAATCAGAGAAAATTCTTTTTCACTCAACGCACAATAAAGCTCTGGAATTTGTTGCCAGAGGATGTGGTTAGTGCAGTTAGTGTAGCTGGGTTCAAAAAAGGTTTGGATGAGTTCTTGGAGGAGAAGTCCATTAACTGCTATTAATCAAGTTTACTTAGGGAATAGCCTCTGCTATTAATTGCATCAGTTTTCCAACACCCACTGTTCAAGGGAAACCCTTGTTCGGGGGGTTTTGTGCGGTGGCTATGTTTCAGGACAACCACTTCGTAATTGTCCCTTTTTATAGCCCCGTATATTGCTCTTTATTGTTCACTCATTGTGCCCATTTTTCTTTTTACTTTTTTTTTTTTATCTTTTTGGTTATAATTATTTCACTTCCCCCTGGCTGCTTATCCGACCCAACCAACCATTTTTGTCTTGTATCGTGTACTTATCTAGGCTGCCGCCCTTATCGCTTCTTGCCTGCCCACAAGGCGGATCCGAATCCACAAGAAGCGATAAGGGCGGCAGCCTAGATAAGTACATGATACAAGACAAAAATGGTTGGTTGGGTCGGATAAGCAGCCAGGGGGAAGTGAAATAATTATAACCAAAAAGATAAAAAAAAGTAAAATGGGCACAATGAGTGAACAATAAAGAGCAATATACGGGGCTATAAAAAGGGACAATTACAAAGTGGTTGTCCTGAAACATAGCCACCGCACAAAAACCCCCGAACAAGGGTTTCCCTTGAACAGTGGGTGTTGGAGAATATTTCCACAAGGGAAAGAGGTTGGTTGGTGACTAATTAATTGCATCAGTGGCATGGGATCTTCTTGGTGTTTGGGTAATTGCCAGGTTCTTGTGGCCTGGTTTTGGCCTCTGTTGGAAACAGGATGCTGGGCTTGATGGACCCTTGGTCTGACCCAGCATGGCAAGTTCTTATGTTCTTACCCTGCATCCCCAAATAAAGAAACCCATACAACAGCAATCTGGTAATGAGGGGTTTCTCTAAATAGTACAAAATGCTTAAATCTAGCACTTGATGTTTGACCGACCTTTCTCCTTCCAGGTGAGGTAAGGTTGCCACCATACTTTATCAAAACTGTGTAGGCTGTTAACTTTCCCATGTAAAATATTTTGTCCAACCGGGCAAGAAAGTGACTCAGGGAGGGAACTTCAGTCTTACGCCACCATAATGCAATTTCGCAAGTGACGGCGGAAAACACCTGATGTATCCATCTTAACGCACATAAAGAACCTGCCTCAAACGGAGCACGCAGCAAGCACACTTTAGGGTCTGCAGGTATAGTAACACCCGCTGCCTTGTAGGTAAAATCCCGGACCTCCTCCCAAAACTTTGTCACCTTCGGACACTCCCACCACATGTGTAGGAAAGTCCCTATTTGTCCGCACCCTTTCCAGCAAAGACTGTCTGTTCCCCCCATATATTTTGCATATTTTTTCTGGTGTAAGACAGCAGTAAAGATTTGATCCCATACGTCATCTTCCAGCTCCCCCTCCCCCCCCCCCCAGGTCCCGTTCCCAAGCTCATTGGAAGGGCGCCTTACTCCGAAAAGTCCCCTTAATAATTGTAATAATTCTAGTAATTGGTTTTGTAACTCTGTGAGGTTGATAACAGAAGTTTTCGAACAGAGATTTGCCCTTGCATAATTCCACCCCTATACGCACTGTGACAAAATAATGCAAAACCTGGTTATAAGCAAAGCAGTCCGTATCTGGTAATTGGTAAAGGCGCTGTAATTCGGGAAAGGTTAAAAGTTTTTGCCCATCCCATAATTGCTCCCATTTATAGAGGCCTCTAGTCTCCCATCTGGTAACTACACTTGGTTCATTACCTGGTGGGAATAATTTATCATATAAAAAGGATGTCAGATGGTCCGCTCGTTTATTGCCTACTAATCTGATTTCCCATTTTTCCCATATTTGAAATATTAGCTGCATAGAAGGAGAGAGATCCTTAAACTCGCTGCGTCCCCTCTGCCAGGCCCTGATGTGTAGTGGTGGCATATTACTAGGAAGTGAGGCTATCCTTGCCCATGGTTTGAGTAGGTCCCCCGAGTGACAATGAAGGAACGCGCTCAGCTGTGAGGCTCCAAAATACCAGGTTAAATTAGGCATCTGAAGGCCACCTTGGAGTTTCTCTTGGAATAGGGTGGCACGTCCCACCCTGGGAGGTCTCTGCTTCCAGATAAATCTAAACAGCTTACGCTGCCAGTGGGTCAAAGTGACGTCAGGCACAGGTATCGGGAGTGTTTGAAAGAGATAGTTAAGACGGGGCAGCACATTCATCTTCACTATTGCTATTCTTCCAAACCAAGAGAACATCCCCCTATCCCAGCGGGTCAAGGCACTTTGGATATTGCGAAACAGTGGATCATAATTTAGTTGGAATAAATCCTGATATTCCAGTCCTATTTTGACTCCGAGATATTTCACCCAATCTCTCGCAACACGGAAAGGGAGAGTGCGCGCAATATCATCAAAGTGGTTCGAGTCCACTGATATATTGAGAAGCTCTGACTTGTCTTTATTAACTTTAAAGCCTGAAACTCCCCCGAAGTCCCTCAGGCCCTGTAATAAAAGAGGCAAGGAACCTTCGGGTTTTGTGATTGTGAATAAAAGGTTCACCGCAAACATAGAAATCTTATAATGTAGATCCCCTCACCAGGCCCCGAACTTCTGGAGTCACCCTCACCCTTGCTGCAAATGGTTCGAGAGACAGAGCGAAAAGAAGCGGTGACAGAGGGCACCCTTACCTGGTACCTCTCTTTACTAGGACTGGAGCCATGTATTCGCCATTGACCTTTAGGCTTCCCCATGGATTTTCATATAATCGCTGAATCCATTTAATGAAATGGGAACCCAAATTAAATTTGTCAAGAACTTTAAACAGGTATGACCAATGTACCCTGTCGAAGGCCTTTTCAGCGTCGACCCCTAATATCACCAACGGGACCTCCGCCTTTTTTGCTTGCTAAATTATCTCCAGGATGCTCCTCACATTATCTTAGGCTAGTCGACCTGGGACAAAAGCTGATTGATCCTCATGGATTAAAGACGGGGCTACTTGTGCCAGCCTTGTGGCCAAGAGTTTGAGGTCAATGTTGGTCAGAGAGATGGGACGGTAGGAACCACACTGCATGGGGTCCCACCCACTCTTGGCCAAGATTGTTATACCAGCCAGGTTTGATTTGGGTGATAGCGATCCCTCCTCCCTCAACGAGTTAAACATATTCAGCAAGGTTGGGATCACCTCTGCTTGGAAAACTTTATAGAATTTAGCGGTGAAGACATTGAGCCCTGGGGATTTACCCACCTTTAGTGCTTGTATCACCTGGTACAATTCTGTATGGGTAATCTCAGCCTTAATAAATCGTTGCATATCATCAGGGAGTGTCGAAGATTCTTTGTTTTTTAAACTCAAATGGCAATCTCAGGGTGGATAGGAGGGGGGTTTAGTAAGATCACTGATGGCCCTTTAAAGCAATGGTGGCCCCATGCATTGGAGGCCAACATAGGGAATTTTCAAGGCCTCAGTCACTTTCTTTTGACTTGCAGACTTTTTCCTCGAGACAAAAGAAAGTGGTGATAGTTTTGTGATATTTTGTTGAGGGGAAAAATATCTCAGGACTACCCCCCTGTGATATTGGGCCCCTCTCACAATAAAAAATCACATCTTAGTGAATCTAGGCTTTAGACAGATAAACTTATCTGGCCCACTTTGGAGGTATATTCAATAGAGATGTGAATTGGAACCGGAATCGGTTCCAATTCCGGGTTCGGGGACTATTGTGGAATTCTTTTCGTGCAGTCCGATCGTTTTTTTTTTTTATCTGCTGCGCCCGAGCCGATAAACAAAAAACCCACCCGACTCTTTAAAACACATCCTTTAGCTTCCCCCACCCTCCCAACCCCTCCCAAAACTTTTTAAAAGTACCCGGTGGTCCAGTGGGGGTCTCGGGGGTGATCTCTCGCTCTCGGGCCGTCGGCTGCCACTAATCAAAATGGCGCCGATGGCCCTTTGCCCTTACCATGTGACAGGGTATCCGTGCCATTGGCTGGCCCCTGTCACATGGTAGGAGCACTGGATGGCCCGTGCCATTTTTAAAGATGGTGCCAGCTGTCCAGTGCTTTTCCTATCGGTGGTTTTCCTATCAGTTTCGGGGAGCCCCCGATTTCTGACGAGATTGAAAATATCGTACAATATTTTCAATCATCAGAAAAACGATTCACATCCCTAATATTCAATACTGGAGATGCACTATTGAATATAGGCAGCTATCTTAAAGTTAGCTGGATAATTCTACCTGGCTAACTTTAGGCCACTCTTTTGCACAACCAGACTTTTCCAGGTAACTTATCTGACTAATATAACTCCTCCTCAATACAACCCCAGAATGCCCTAAATTATCTGGCTAAATTTGAGCTAGATAATAATATATCTGGCTAAAACTTAGATGGTTATGTGCCCAAATATTAATTTAGTTGGATAAGTGATTTATCAGGCTAAATGCCTCTGAATATGAACTTCTTAGTAAGTCTACTCCTCTAGCATTTAACTTTCAAAAGGAAGATAAAATGAAGAGAATTTACATCAGGCAAGGACATTGTTTAAACATACTATCTTGGAAGCCGAGACCAGATGTATTTCATGCATTAGTAAAGGTGAAAGGAAGGCCAAACCAACTGTGACCATGGTTAAAAAGTGAGATGAAAGAGGATATTATAGGAAAAAGCACTTCTTTCAAAAAATTAGAAAAAGGATCAAACTGAAGAAATTAGGAAAAACCATAAGCATTGGTAAATTAGATGTAAAACATTGATAAGGCAGGCAAAAAGAGAATTTGAAAAGAAGTCAGGATTCAAATCTCACTGCTGCTCCTTTTGACTTTGGGCAAATCACTTTATTCTCCTCAGGTACAAACTTAGGGGGTAATGCATCAAGCCGCAGAAGTACTCTAATGCAAGTTAAAAAGTGTATATTGCGGCGATACGTGCAATATTTTGTATGTTCCTGTCCTAGTACCCTCCCCTGCAATTTACATGCATGAATAATGCAAATTCATCCAAAGAAGGTCATTAATAGGCAATTTCATAATATTTTATCGTGGCTGACCACTTTCTCATTTTATATTCAGAAGCATGACTCCACTGAGTTCCTCTGCCTTCTCAGTCCCAAGCAACACCCAACAACTGTTTGGGGCAAAGCAGGCAGAGGAAGTCAGTGGAGAAATGACCCTGTGATGGTGCTTGAGGCTAAGCAGGCAGAGAAACTCAGTAGAGTCATGAACCATTGGTGGTGTTTGGTGCTAAGCAGGCAGAGGAACTCAGTGGAGCCATGGCCCTGTGGTAGTGCTTGGGGAAAAGCAGACACAGGAACTCAGTAGAGTAATGACACTTTGATGGTGATTAGAGTATGGCAGACTGAAGCAGGATATATCAGACTCCTGATTTAGGAGTACGGTAGACTGAACAGAATGCATCAGACCCTCTGTGGTGGCTTTAGGGTTATGGCTGTGGAAGGCTGCTGCTGGATGAACTGTGTAACACCCCTGTAATGGTGTTAGGCACATGACAGTGGAAGGCTAATGCTGAAAGTGCTGTCAGACCCCTATGTTATTGGTTTTGGGGTATGGCAGTGGAAGGCTGATGCTGAGGATATGCTGTCAGACCCCTGTGCTGTGGTGTTGGGTTATGGATATGGAAGACTGATGCTCGAAGGACTGTCAGACCCCTGTGATGTTGATGTTGGGGTATAGCAGTGGAAGCCTGCTGCTGGATGTGCTGTCAGATCCACATGCAATTGGTGTTGTGGTATTGGAAGGCTTATGCTGGATAGACTGACTGACCCCTGTGCTTTTGGTTTTCGGGTATGGCAGTGGAAGACTTCTGCTGGATGTGCTGTCAGACCTCTGTGTTGTTGTTGGTGTATGGCAGAGGAAGGCTGATGCTGAATGGACTGACAGACACCTGTGCTGCTGGTATTAGGGTATGGCAGTGGAAGGCTGATGCTCGATGGACTATCAGTCCCTTGTGCTCTTGATGTTGGGGTATGGCAGTAGAAAGCTGATGCTGGATGTGCTGTCAGACCCCTGTAGTGTAAGGCTCTAGTAGTGGTGGTTGTGATCTTGGCAAGAGGCAGCAGGATGTGTCAGGCCCCAGTGTTGTTGTTGAGGGCATGGAAAGAGGTGGCTGGATGTGTCAGGCCCCAGGGTTGCTTTGGGGGACTTGGCAGGAAGTGGTGGGATATGTCAGGCCCCAGTGTTGATGTGGGGACATGGTAGGAGTCAGCAAGATGTGTCAAGCCACAGTGTTGGTATTGGAGACATAGCAGGAGGTGGCAGGATGTGGCAGGCCCCAATGATGTTGTTGTGGATATGACAGGAGTTGGCAAGATGTGTCAGGCCATAGTGTTGCTGTGGGGACATGGCAGGAGGTGGCAGGATGTGCTAGGACCCAGTGTTGCTGTTGGGGACATGGCAGGCCTAGTGTTGTTGTTGAAGACATGGCAGGAAGCAGCAGGATATGTCAGACCCCAGTGTTGTTGTTGGCTGGGAAGTGCAACAAATCAAGAGAGAAAAACTGGAAAGTGGTGACTAAAAATGCTCGCAGTTTGGGCAATAAAATCCCAGACCTGCATACCCTATTGGTAGAAGCGGACCTGGATATTGTTGCAGTCACAGAGACATGGTTTACGGACTCTCATGAGTGGGATATGGCCATACTGGGCTATAACTTGATAAGGAAGGACAGAGAGGTCAGAAAAGGGGGAAGAGTAGCTCTTTATGTCAAAAACAATATTGAAGCAACTGAACTGCAAGGAATGTGGGGTAGAGAAGAAGTATTATGGGCCGTCCTAAAAAAAGATGATGGTGCATCCATTTTTACTGGAGTGTTTTACAGGCCTCCAACTCAAACGGAAGAGCTAGACAGAGATCTGGTCAAAGACATCTAGAAGGTGGGAAAGAAGGGAGAAGTGTTGATTATAGGAGATTTTAATCTGCCGGACATAGACTGGAGAATCCCTTCTGTGGAATCTACCAGAAGTAGTGAGATAGTGAATGCCATGCAAGGGGATCTCTTCAAACAAATGATAATGGAACCCATGAGGGAAGATGCGATACTGGATTTGGGTGTTCATTAACGGGGATAATATCTATAATGTCCAGGTGAGAGACCACCTCAGCACCAGTCATCATCAGATGGTATGGTTTGATATAGCAAATAGGATGATGAGAAGTCACACGAAGACTCAGGTTTTGAATTTCAAAAATGTGGACTTTGTCGAAATGCGGACATACCTAGAGGAAGAACTAGAAGACTGGGAGAAAATGGGAGAGGTGAAACAACAATGGGCCAAATTAAAAGAAGCAATTACAAAAGCAACAAATCTAAATTTTAGAAGAGTAAACAAAAGTAAAAGAAATAAGAAATCGATCTGGTTCTCAAAGAGGTGATGGATAAAATAAAAGCAAAAAGAACAGTGTTCAAGAAATATAAAGGATCCCAAAACGAGGAACACAGGGAAGAATATCTGGTGAAATTGAGGGAGACGAGAAGGACATCAAGAAAACTAAAAGTCAGGTGGAAGAAAGGATTGCCAAAGAGGTAAAGAAAGGTGAAAATTAATTCTTCAGATATATCAGAGAAAGGTCTGATATGGTATAATGAAATTGAAAAGTGACAATGATCAATGTGTGGAGAGAGATGAAGAAATGGCAGAAATATTAAACAAATACTTCAGTTCGGTGTTCACTAAAGAAGACTCTGGAGAAGCACCTTTGCTGGCTGACAAGACCGTAGGTGAGATGGGGTAGATGAAAATCCATTTATAGAAGAGAATGTATGGGAAGAGCTAGCAAAACTGAAAGTGAACAAGGCCATGGGGCCAGATGAAATTAATCTCAGGACACTGAGGGAGCTCAGAGATGTCCTGGCAGGTCCAATGCATGACCTATTCAATAGATCGTGGAAATGGGAGTGGTGCCAAATGATTGGAGAAGAACGGTGGTGGTCCAGATCTACAAGAGTGGTAGCAGAGAGGAGACTGGAAACCACAAGCTGGTTAGCTTCACCTCAGTGGTGGGAAAATTCATGGAGACACTGATGAAAGAAAGGATAGAAAGCCCTGACTTTGACGGTCTGGGAAACCGATAAGTGCAGAAACTACCATAAGTTTGCTGTGCATACTGGATGGACCATTGATCCTTTTCTGCCGTCATTTCTTTGTTTCTATGACATGGCAAGAAGCAGCAGGATGTGACAGGCCCCAGTGTTGTTGCTGGGAACATGGCAGGACATGGTGGTGTTGTTGAAAACACGGCAGGAAGTGGCAGGATATGTCGGGCCCCAGGGTTGTTATTGGGGACATGGCAGGAGGCAGTTGGATATGGCAGGGCCCAGTGTTGTTGCTGAGGATATGGCAGGAGGAACCTGGAGGAGTCAAGCCCCAGTGTCGGTATATGGGGCAAGACGGGCGGATGGTGTCAGAGCATGTTGGCCCCAATGATGGTATATGGGGCAAGGCAGACAGATGGTATCAGTGCATGTAGACACAATTGATTATATATAGGGCAAGGCAGGCAGATTGGTCAGTGCATGTTGGCCCCATCGATGTTTTTGGAGAAATAGCAGGAGGAATCAGGATGTGTGAGGCAAAGTGGCAGTGTTGGGGACACAGCAGTATATGGTGTGTTCCAGGGCTTGGACTGGTGTTTTGGGCCTGCTTTGCAGCAGTAAGGTGTTAGGAGGTGTGTGACCCAAATGGCAGTGTTTGGGACACAGCAAATATCTGGATTCAGTGTATTTTGGCCCTTGGACTGGCATTTCGAGCCTGGGAGGCAGCAGCAGTGTGTTAAGAGGAGTGTGGCCCAAGTGGCAGAGCTGATTTCAACTGACTGTTTTTATTAGTATAGTTTTACTATTATGATTGATGTTTTATATTTCTTGATTGTATTGTTTTATGAGGAATGGTAATGTTTCTTTTTCCACTATTACACTGTATAGAGAGTCTGACTCGTTGCTGTTTCCAATTCACTTTTTTGGCTGCACATTTCTGTGTACTTTATGGTCTCTTTATTCTGTATTTGGTGGGGATCTTTCTGTGTTTTGCATGTGTGACCAAGGTGAGGGATTCTGCTAAGTGTAATTTCTGTTTCTGGATCTGTGTAAGTATTCATTCAGGCACGTAAAGCATTGTTTTCACACAAATTTAGTAATAATATAACATTTCTCTGTTCCTTACTTGGGGGTGGGATTAATCTGAGAAACACACAAGAAGGCCCATACACAAAACTTTAAAATGGCCCTGGTGTCACAGGGGGAACCTGCACAGAGGAGCAGTTACAACTCTTAGATCCTGCCTGGGGGTGAGGGTGGGGGTAACATACATGGAGCAGCAGTTACAACCCTAAATAGAACCTGCCCTGGGATGACCTGCACGGAGTGGCAGCTACAACCCTGCGCATCTGCTGATCTGACTGGCTGGATCATTTTGGTCTTTATCTGCCTTCATCTATGATATTTATTTATTTTATTTAGATTTTTCATATTCCACTTTTCAGCATTTCAGTGCACACCAAAGCCGATTACATTCAGGTACTACTGTAGGTATTAAGCCCACAGGGCTTACAGTCTAATTTTGTACTATAATAATACTGTCGCACCATTCACACCTTTTCACTCTTGGTTACACACCGAAAACCTTCCTGCTCTTTTATATTTATTTTTTTTTACATGTATTTAACAACAAGCCAGCCCACATCTGGGTGGACAGGTCGTATATTAGCAGCCACTGTTACCGGGAAGGGTTCATTTGAAACCTTTGAAAGTGAACGTTATGCCTGCCTGTTCTTTTCCGAGAAGTGGATTACTTTTCTTTTATTTCTGCTTTAGGATTTTCAGCGGTGGTGGTCGGGCTTAGGGTAAGCAGTGAAGCTGCACTTTGCCTCCCCGTTTACATTAAAACAAGGATGTGGCAATGTTTGTTTTTTTTTTTTTTTGCTTCTCCTCGCGGAATGCCACCTGTGTAACCTTGCGAAGGAAATAACTTGAGCGATGTGAAAACCCAGAGTGTGGAAACAAGAGAATGGAGGATCTAAGCAACACATCCCTCCTACCCCCCCCCCCCCTGTGCTCTTGTAAAACAGAAAGCTCCTTTCATCTCATTTCACAACCTCTCAGTACCAAAGTGGGTGAACATCTGGCCACACCCATCAGACTGAACCTATCTTACCAAGCACATGAAGAGCAGCAAACATAACTACAGGCAGGTGCAGGCTTGAATACCAAGGTGCACCAGGCTGAGCGCAAGTGTTTTACCCCAATTATGAGCACATTCCTGTGCGCGGAACTATTCGCAGTTTAATAAAGGTTTTAGAGCACAGATGAGATAAAACTATGGGCACCAATCAGCTCTAAGTCATCTGAACCCCATGTTAATAAAGGCATTATCTATTATTCCCAAATGCAGAAATGTGCCTTTAAGCTCCTGAAGGCTTAGCTCGGGAGGATTTGCTGAGAGAGGTAACGGCAGCGGGGCTGCTTGTCGACAGTGCTCATAATATGATCAAATTTGAACGCCAGTTATGGTGCTGTGCCAGCATGGTCCCAGACCTGGAGATCCTGGGTCCAGAGTAGGCCACTGCACCTGGGAAGCCCAGTTCCAGGAACACGCTGGCTTTGCTCCACCTCTGACCCAGGAGCCTTAATATACCAGG
This sequence comes from Rhinatrema bivittatum, assembly GCF_901001135.1. Lineage (NCBI taxonomy): Eukaryota > Metazoa > Chordata > Amphibia > Gymnophiona > Rhinatrematidae > Rhinatrema > Rhinatrema bivittatum. Next base: position 804,868,866 of record NC_042616.1, on the reverse strand, counting down.
AGCCAGGAACCCCAAGCCGGAGATCCTCTGTCCCAAAAGCCCAAATCAGACTGACTCCACTCCAGGACCCCCTGAGTCACAGATGCAGAAGTGTTGTGTATACAACTGTTTATCAATATGTAAGCTCAATGGGGGCAGGCACATATAGTAGAACAATTATCACAGGGCAGATTTTCCAAATGGGTTTATTTTGTGCAAACCTTGACAAGAATGAACTTCATTCCATGAGCCAGGGCATGATGGGGATGATCTCAGTCTCTCAAATTTACTGCTAATGCCCTTCTTAGTACTTGCACTGTACCAAAGAGAATCTCCTTCCGGAGTTCATAAGGTGAACTAACCAAACTGGTTGTGCAGTAATAATGGGAGATTTCAATTACCAAACAAGTACCGAAGCAAAACCCTTGCACATCAGCAAGTATCCAACAACAATGGTGCAGGAACAAATCTTCAATTCCACAGAGTTCTCAATGACTTTTATCTTTATTGAGTTCAAGAGAATATATGTGGCAACTCCACAAGTAAATCAATGTTCATTTATATAAGGTCCCTTTTTTGACACGGTCCCGTGTTTCGTGGCGGCTGCATCAGGAGGGACCACAAGTGTTCAGACAATCATTTTGAGCTGTCATGGAGCCGCCGCGAAACACGGGACCGTGTCGGGGGACCTTATATAAATGAACATTGATTTACTTGTGGAGTTGCCACATATATTCTCTTGAACTCAATAAAGATAAAAGTGCGTTGTAGAAATGGCGCCGGCGCTACCTTTGCCTTGTCACCTTGTCATATGACAGGTCAAAGGTAGCGCCGGCGCCATTTTGTTTTTTGTCCCCCGACGTCAGGAGCGTAGGAGATCGCTCCCGGACCCCCGCTGGACCCCCAGGGACTTTTGGCCAGCTTGGGGGGGCCTCCTGACCCCCACAAGACTTGCCAAAAGTCCAGCGGGGGTCCGGAACGACCTCCTGCAGTCGAATCGTGTTGCCGTACGACCGGCGCCATTTTGCGCAAAATGGCGCCGGTCGTACGCCATTTCTACAACGCACCGGAGGTCCGAGAGTAAAGGATCAGAGCGGGACCCTTCCTCTGGACCCCAGGTAATTTAAGGCATTTTGGGGGGGTTCGGGAGGGTGGGGGATTTATTTTAAAGGGTCGGGGTGGGTTTTAGGGATGTTTTAGTGTGCCGGTTTTCGATTTACACGATTTACATGATATTTAAAAAACCCAAACTGCGACGATCCGATTCCCTCCCCCTCCCAGCCGAAATCGATCGTTAAGACGATCGATCACACGAATCACATCTCTAGAGAATACTACACAAGTACACAAATATTATTCAATTAATTGTAATGGAATTTGTGTTTAATAATGTTTGGGTCAGATCTAATTCCTCTTTTTAAAATTTTAACTGTTGTTCTCTGAATTTTGATCTGTGTCTTCGCACAGAACCACACACCAGCAGGGACGAGGCAGGGCTTCCTGGGCCCAGTAGCTGCCACCAGAGGAGGAGGGAGGGAACCGTCACTGGTGGGCCAGGTATTATATTATTAGATAATTTAGCCCTGGCCTGCAAATGTGAATTGGGGGGGGGGGGGGAGGGGAATGTGAGACTGAGGGAAGGGGGTATCAGTCAGTGAGAGGGGAGGGAGGCAGTGGGAGAAAAAGGATGAGTGAGGAAGAAGAAGTGTAGAAGAGTGCCGTGTTCAAAAAGGAACTGAAAAACTTTTTTTTTTAATCTAGCCCGTTTTCACAGGCTTAATGGCTTGTATTTTGGGCCACAGGGCCAGTACTTAAGTACTAGTAATAGTAGTGTGTCTAGTATATCTGTCTGAGGCTGAAAAACAAAATTATTGTTTTTGATCAGTTATATAGGTTGGGATATGTTATATATTTATATAATATTATCTAATTATCTTGAATGATATCCCTCCACTCTCCCTCTCTGATGTTGTAGAATATAGACTCATTTTTCTAAAACCCTGTAATTAAGTAAACTAAGGGGTCAAATTTATTTTAATATTATAAACTTGCTGGTGCGCGTACGCGTACAATATTTGCTTATTTATTTCACATGTATTGTTCTATATCTTATGTTGCATTTTTTTTTTTACATTTCTTTACAGGGCAAGAAGAGGCAGCCACCACCGGTGCCACAGCCACCATCAGTGCCACAGCAGCAGGTCCAAGCGCCAGCAGCACCACTGCTGCTTTACTCCCTGCAGGATCTCCTCCAAGCTGCGTATGCACTGCACATGCACGGTTTACCATGCTGAAGGAGATCCTGCAGGGAGTAAACAGCCTCAGGGCTAATTTTGATACTCAATGCAAGGATGTGGAGAGGAGGCTGTCAGCCATGGAGGAGGCCATTCAGGAGCTGAGGGTACTGGTATCTCCTCCTCACGAGATGCCTTTGACAAATCTGGCTGATGCAGAAATTCCTCTAATACCTGGTCCAGATCATATATTATAGGGATGATATCACCTAAACTGGCCGTAGCTGCACTCAGTTCATCAGTATATTCTTTGAAAGGCTTGAGGACATGCACCATCTGTGCAATGTTTGTCCAGTCCTGACATCCAAGTGGATTTTCCAATCCAATTTCTGATTCCATTGCCAAATCATGCAGAGATGTCTGTTGTTCAGACAATCTCTCCAACATAAGGTAAGTGGAATTCCATCTGGTAGGCACATCTTGAACAAGGTTATGCACTGGTGCCCTAACTGTTTTTCTCTGAGTTCCTTCCCACTTTTCATACTGCGATTGAAATGCCCAGCTATTTTGCAACACTTTTCAATTAACCGCTTCAGGACTTGACTAGTACCAGCACCTTGCATTTCCTTGCCACTTAGCCCCAAAGCATCCCTCACTACCAGGTGCAGTGTATGTGCAAAGCATTGGATGCCTTTGAATCCACCATCAGCCAGAGCCTTAATCATATTGGCACCATTGTCAGTAATAACATATCCATTTAAATATTCCACCATATCACTGCTTCTAAGTAGCCCTTTCCATCCTTCCATCATCCCCTGAATTGTCTGTAAGATATTTTCAGAAGTATGTCTCTTGTCTACCACTTGAGCATGCAGTAAAGCCCACCGGTATCCTGGAGAAAGCTTTTTGGAGCTGCTGGTGCTACTGCCACTGCTTCTTGTGCTGTCAGTTAATGCCTCATCCAGCTGCCACCAATGTGCTGTTAGAGACAAATATGCATGCATTGCAATCATACTAGTCCAAATATCAGTGGTGAGATGTATGCTCCTTCCCTTTGCCCTTGCCATCACGCTCTGCATTTGAGCACGACATTGTGAGTACAGGGAAGGAATCACCTGACGGATAAATGTAGTTCTTGAAGGAATCTTATAGTCAGGGGCTACAAGATGCATCAGCTTCTTAAATCCACCATTCTCTACAATCTGCAGTGGCTGATCATCATCAGCAATCATTACAGCAATTTGTCGTGTCACCACTTTGGATATTACTTGCTTCCTAGTCTGTGAAATTGAAGAAGGACACCACCCCATCTGCTCAATAGTAGCTTGCCGCTGTGCCGGGGAAGAGGAGAAGGAGGAGACTGCTTTGGCTTCACATACACACAATCTTCTGAACTAATTTCCTTCTGTGGCTTCCCTGCAGCTTCTTCTGCAAGCAACAGTGCTCTATGTTCTCTTTCAAGGTGATATTTCATGTTGGTGGTAGTAAGATGTCCAAAAATTCTTCCACGGCTCACCATCCTTTTACAATGGATACATTCAGCACATCTCCGATCAGCCACATTAAAATGATTCCAAACCTTAGATGTTTTTCTACTGTCCCTTACTCTAGGCTGGACACTTCTTGTCATTGTCATAGTACTAGTAGTATTACAAGAAGTAGCAGAAGAAGTTGTTGTTGTTGTATTAACTTGCCGATGTTCAACTGGTTTAGGAATAGGGAGGATGATACTGGCACTGACAGTGGTTTTTGCAATCGGACTACCATCATTACTACCATCTGATAGTACATTGTCATTGGTGGTGTTCTTCTCCTCCTCCTCCTCCTCAGAATTTTTAATAGCCCAAAAACCCTGATCATCATCAACATCGTCATCCTCCTCCTCAGAGTCCTCTGATTCTTTATTCAAGACTTTCTCTAGTACTTCATCTAACAATAAAGTGTGCTGCAGCTGCACAGATTTGACCTTCACCTTTCCGTCACATTTTCCTGATTTTGCTCCTTCCTTGTCCTGCAAGTTACCTTGCACTTCTACATTAGCTGCATTAGAAGGGGTATCATTCTTATCAAATTGCAGTTTTTTTCTAGGGACTGGACTTCTCTTTCCAGTAGCACTCTTGTGACCACCAAACATTTTAAAACTTTATGGCTTTAGCAGGTAATAATACTATAGCAACCCCAGAGCACAGGAAATTAATTATACTAGCGCTATAGGTGATTTTATAACCAGTGGCCACTGGCCCACCAGCCAGGCTCAGTCAAGCTGCAAGTCCACTCCAGTACCAACAAGTAAGCTGGCACAGCAGTGTACTGACACTAGTAATAGCAGCACCTAATAGATAAGATATAAGGAAGGATATAGTGACTTAGTCAGTGACACGTCACTGAATGACTAGTAATCTGACTATTGGCTCCCTGGCTACTAGTAGCCACTAGCCAGCCACTAGCCAGCCACTACCCATTAATAGCTCTACTGATACTGAGTGATTTATAAATTATAACCGCTAGCCAGGCTGACTCAAGTCCAGCACCAACAAAGTAAGCTGGCACAGCAGTCAGTGAGTAGTTCAGTAATGTATTGTGTTGTATTTTACTTTTTAAACTTAAGCAGCTAATATAATATAGCCCCAGCAAGTGTGACTAGTAATGTGACTAGGTTGATATAATAGATCCAGTAGATTGAATAAGAGCTGATGTTTCTCCTCTCCTCACACCAAACAAAAGCAACACACAAGCAGAGAAGCCCTTCTTACAAAGCTTTGCTAGTGAGTAAACGTAGGAGGGAAAGTAAACGTATTGGCCAATTCAAAAATACACTTACCAATTACCATATACATCTCATATAAAAGCAAGCAGGATTGGATTATTCGAAGTGTGTATGATGCATATATAATTCCAGGACCACCTTTCTAAAATGCACAGGGATTGGCAAATTCAAAACATGCACTAGCATTTCATGTGCCAGTGCCTAGTAACAAAAAAATAATAAACATAAGAACATAAGAAATTGCCATGCTGGGTCAGACCAAGGGTCCATCAAGCCCAGCATCCTGTTTCCAACAGAGGCCAAAACCAGGCCACAAGAACCTGGCAATTACCCAAACACTAAGAAGAACCCATGCTACTGATGTAATTAATAGCAGTGGCTATTCTCTAAGAGGTAGATATTAAAAACATACGCACGCATGCGAACAAAAGTACACCGGATTTTATGAGATACGTGCGTAGCCGTATCTTATAAAATCCGGGGTCGGCGCGCGCATGGCTGCGCAAAATCGGCAGCCTGCGCGCGCCGAGCCGCGCAGCCTGCCTCCATTCCCTCCGAGGCCGCTCCGAAATCGGAGCGGCCTCGGAGGGAACTTTCCTTCCACCCCTCCGCACCTTCCCCTCCCTTCCCCTACCTAACCCACCCTCCCGGCCCTATCTAACCCTTCCCCCTACCTTTATCAGAAAAGTTACTACTGCCTCCGGGCAGTAGTAACCTACGCGCGCCGGCAGGCCCCGACACAGGCCGCTGTGTCGGGGCACTCAGCCATGCCCCCGGACCGCCCACATGCCCCGATCGAAAACCGCGCCCCCTGGCCACGCTCCCAACTGCCCCTTTTTGCAAGCCCCGGGACTTGCGCGCGCCACTGAGCCTATGCAAAATAGGCTTGGCGCACGCAGGGGAGTTTCAAAAAGGGTTATGCACATACCTTATGTACGTAACCCTTTTAAAATCTGGCCCTAAGTATAATTGATTAATAGCCATTAATGGACTTCTCCTCCAAGAACTTATCCAAACCTTTTTTGAACCCAGCTACACTAACTACACTAACCACATCCTCTGGCAACAAATTCCAGAGCTTTATTGTGCGTTGAATGAAAAAGAATTTTCTCTGATTAGTCTTAAATGTGCTACTTGCTAACTTCATGGAATGCCCCCTAGTCCTTCTTTTATTCAAAAGTGTAAATAACCGAGTCACATCTACTCGTTCAAGACCTCTCATGATCCTAAATTGCCCAAAAAGTGTCAAATTAGTATCATTTTCTGTTAGCGCGCACTAACAATGGGTAGTGCGCACTAACAATGGGTAGCGCGCACTAACGCCCGTTAGTGCGCACTAAGACGATGAACGATTTTTCACGATAAATCGGGGGAATTTCTATTGTTTCGCAATCTTTAACGATTAATGACGATTTTAAAAATATCGGACGATATTTTAAATCGTCAGAAAAATGATTCACATCCCTAAAACAGAATGTTGGGAATTATTAGGAAGGGAATGGTGAATAAAACGGAAATTGTCATAATGCCTCTGTATCACTCCTTGGTGCGACCCCACCTTGAATACTGTGTACAATTCTGGTCACTGCATCTAAAAAAAAATATAATTGTGATGGAGAAGGTACAGAGAAGGGCGACCAAAATGATAAGGGGAATGGAACAGCTCCCCTATGAGGAAAGACTAAAGAGGTTAGGACTTTTCAGTTTGGAGAAGACACAGCTGAGGGGGGATATGATAGAGGTGTTTAAAATCATGAGAGGTCTGGAACAGGTAGATGTGAATCGATTATTTAGTCTTTCAGATAATAGAAAGACTAGGGGGCACGCCATGAAGTTAGCATGTGGCACATTTAAAACTAATCGGAGAAAGTTCTTCTTCACTCAATGCACAATTAAACTCTGGAATTTTTTGCCAGAGGACATGGTTAGTTCAGTTAGTATAGCTGTGTTTAAAAAAGGATTGGATAAGTTCTTGGAGGAGAAGTCCATTACCTGCTATTAATTAAGTTGACTTAGAAAATAGCCACTGCTCTTACTAGCAACGGTAACATGGAATAGACTTAGTTTTTGGGTACTTGCCAGGTTCTTATGGCCTGGATTGGCCACTGTTGGAAACAGGATGCTGGGCTTGATGGACCCTTGGTCTGACCCAGTAAGGCATGTTCTTATGTTCTTATGAAGCAGTGAAAACCATATTTTCCTCCACTGATTCAGATAAAGAGACATTACTTGGCTCGTCTGAATCAGAAGATATCTAAAGTATACTGGAAGAGGAAATTTGGGAGGTGTATACAGTCGTGTGTTACCATCATCATTCAGTTCATTAATGGTTGCCTCGTCCCCCCCTGGTGCCCTTATGGGGACATGAGTGCAATTAATAGCTCCCAAGAAAAGACAGAGGTGAAATGTGCGATTTGATAGAAATCTGTCATTATTTGGTGTTGTTGCTGTCCTCTGCTAGGGAAGGACAGGAAGTGTTGCGTCTTCCTGAGCAAGGCAGCCAGGACCTGCTCTATACACCTAGAGGTGGCAGACTGATTCTGGATGTGAGCCCTAGAGGTGGCTGGAAGGTGCAAACAGCGGAAAAGGCCAGGGTGGTAGCGACCTTGACACGTTTATGCAAGGCATGGCCCCCTTTGGGTAGTAAGTTGCAGGTCTCGCTCTAACAGCTGGCATAGATATTGTATGATTTCCTTGTTGAGTCTGAACCTGCGCATGACTTGCTCCTCTGACAGATCCAGAAACCGTGTCCTAGTCTTGTAAAGTCTGTGTAAGGGGTACCGCCTCCTTCTACTCCTTCTCTCCTCAGCCATATTGATCTGAATACCCATGCAATTATTAGAATCATCTTGAAAAGGGACTCTCCGGAGGTAGAACACACTCTGCTAGTCTCCTTTGTAGATCCCCTGTTCCTGTCTCATCCCCGTCTATTCTGCTTCCTCTAGGCTCTGTGCCTACACCAGAATATCTTGTTACATCAGTGTTGCCCTCTTTCCTATCCCCGATTCACAAACTGAAAAGCAGGAAGGATGTCCCTATAACTCTTCCAGAGACCCCCTATAGTCCCAGTCTATCCCTGACACACTCCCTCCCCACCCCCTGACCTACCTCTGTGTCCACTCACCCAGAGAGACGGAAAACACACGATAGAAAATGAAGGTTTGCGCTGCCTCGAATAAATAGGCAGGAGCAAATGTGCACGCGTGTATGTGGCTCAATGCGTTGCGTCATAAAGCATGCATCCCTTATAGAATCCACCATACACGTGTATGTATGAAGTCTGCCCCCAAGCCCCATTTTTATGCATAGCGCTACATACGCGCACAAATGCCGCCTTTATGAAAGTGTTCCCCGTGCGCCTGGCACACGTGCAAGCAACCAAAGGATTTTGCATGCGCAGAGCTTTTAAACACTCCCCCTTAATATTCTAAATTACTTCACATTTCATCTAACAAAGATACTAAAAGGGTCTCAGTACCTCTCCCTTTCCAGAATTTGAACTGATCATCCTGAAGAATATCATGTGTTTCTAAAAAAATTAGCCATCTGCATTAACCCAGGTTCTTCTAAAAGTTTTGCAATAGTGCATAAGTTAAAAGTCGGGCGGTGATTACCCAAATTATCTGAGGAAACAGATGAGTCTTTCAAGGCAGACCTAATTACTGCTCTTTTCAAAGTGGTTGAAACAGGCCCAGATTGCAGAGAAAGATAATAAACTGTCACAAAACTTTTTCAAATTGCATCAGTAGCATGGGTTCTTCTTAGTGTTTGGGTAATTGCCAGGTTCTTGTGGCCTGGTTTTTGGCCTCTGTTGGAAACAGGATGCTGGGCTTGATGGACCCTTGGTCTGTCCCAGCATGGCAATTTCCTATGTTCTTATGTTCTTAAATCAAGAAACCCTATTCTTTACTGATGAGCAAGGGCAGGGGGTCCAGATAATGAGTAGAAATCTCTAAGATGGATAAATGCGGAACCACGAACATATGCATTTCAGCTGTTTTTGTTTTATGTTTTTGGCAAATTTTTAAAAAGGCAACAGGTTCCGAGTTGGCACAGGATGGGGAAAGTCCTCTGTCCCACTGTTCCATATGAATAAGTGACATCTGAATACCAGAAGAGAAAGGGGAACGTCTGAGGGATTTAGACCGAGGAACACCTTATCCCATGATGACAATCAAGCCCTGACCATGAGCTATCGGTGTGGTCATTCTGGACATTAGAAGAAAGAATTTGTGGCCAGATATTCAGCGATCCCGGGAGCGCAGAGAAATATTCTGATCGGTTTCACTTCCCTGTGAGTTAGACCACTTTTGCATAATAACACCTGAAGGCATTTACCAAGAGGGTATATAAAGCTCCCCCACTGGACCCTGCCCCCTACAGTCTGAAGGCTCCGGCTGAAGATGAGGACCGTCCTGCTCTCCCTGCTGGCCGCGGCGCTCTGCCTGCACGCCGGTAAGTGGGACGCCGGGATGGAAGCTCAGCCTTGTGTGCATGTGAACGGATTTATTTTTATTTTTATTTAAGAGCATTCGGAGCCGGGAACCATTAAGAAGATAAAATATCGTGACTGGCTAGAATCTACGCTACGAGTGAAGTCAAACGTTGAATGGCAATGGGATAGACAAGGAAGTAGCAGGCATGCAGTAACAGCTAGTTAATAAAGTTGTCATTGAGAGGTTAAGGCATTAATTATGGTATCGAATATAGGTTAATATGAGTAAAAGGATGGTAGGGAGGGGTAGCGCTGGGGAGTATAAAATGCCTCTTCATGTTGGGTAATGCTTTTTTTAAAGAAAGCTGCTTCTCGGAGGCACCTCGCTTCCCACAGGAGAGGACCTGCCGAGGGGTCTCCTCTCTCTCTCTCTCTCTCGTTTCATCAAGGTGGGCCATCTTCGGGGATGGAACATGGAGTAAGTAGCATTGCATTTGACGACCTGAGGGGGCCGTGGAGAGGTGTGGATTTCCAGTACAGAAGAGATCCATGGGAAGTGCATGGTGTATAGAGAAGTGAATGATCCTCGCAGGCTTGTACCGTTCTGCGCTGTGAGACTGGGAGCCGGGGGTAGCGTCTCGAGGACCAGAGTAATGGGATTTTCCTTCTAAAGCTTGAACTTTTGTATAATTTCATTTAAGAAACAAGAGGGAGAGTGCCAGTTCATTACAGCAGTTGTGGGGTTTGCTAGCACCTGTTACTGCCCCACTAAAAAAAAAAAAAAAAAAAGTTAGGCATGATAAAAAAAAGTGAAAAAAAAAAATGAATGCTGTGGAAAGTGATGTACATGCTGGAGGTGAGGGACTTGTTGCATGTAGGCTGCTCCTTCTGTGCTGCGAGAGCAGGGAGTGAGCCTTATCTCTGCAGTAAAAGACGGGACAGGCTCGCTCCCTTTGCTGAGAATCACACACATCACTTACAGAGGGTGATCGTGTGGCATCTCCATGGGGGCAAGTGAGGGGCTCAGGGGCACAAGAGTGCCCCAGGGATTCTCATACATTAGCCCAATCCTCACTGAAGCCTGGTTTTAGTTATTGTATCTTTTTATTTCAATTTTTCGTTTGGTTTATTTTCTTAAGTTGTATTGCATGTTTAATATTGTAAATAGCTTTGGGCAAATTCTTAAATCAGTTAAGCGATACACAAATATTATTAACAAAAATAAATAAATAAGTGCGATTGCAGAGCAATTTATGAGGGGAAGAGGGGTCGTCCTTGAGCGAGTGCCAGACATTAAATTGAAAACCTTCATCTGAAATCCTTGCAAAAGTACTGCAGGTGAGATTCTCAGGCAGCTTTATTTTAATTTGTAAAAGTGAAATAACTTTTTGAACCATTTTGCTCTTTACACCAGAATGTATTGTGCCATAGTCTGATGTCTCTTTTTTCCTTTGATGCATAATTCAATTATCTTGAATTTACCTGTCCATAGCGTGACCTGTTCACATGCTAACATCTCTGTCTGACTGGGGATTGCCGAGCACTGCAAGATAAGGAACTCGGACAAATCTGGTGGAAATTCTTGGACCTTTCATCCATGTAGAGATGGAGTGTTATTGTAGCAGTAGTAGTAGTAGTAGCAGCCGTAGATCATCTTGGAGCAAGTTACTGAGCTTGGCAGAGGTAGGAGAGGAGACAGAGCAGTAGGCAGGGTGTGCAGCGCAGCCCATAAGAAGAATCCCTTCCAGGAGACACTGTGAGTTGGTCCGTCCTGCCAGGGACGCAGTCTTTTTCCCTGAGTGCTCCTCTCTCTCTCCAGCTCTCTCCTTTCCCTCCACCTCCCAGCTGGCAGCCACTGCCCTCGGTCTGTCCCTTCCTGGTGCAGAAAGCCCCTGGCACCCCCCCTGTCCTCCACCTCTGCCGGTCCTCTTCCTGGATGCCTGGCGTGCGCCTTCACTCTGACCAGGAGCTGCCCAGGAAGGGCAGAGTCAGCTGCAGGACGAGGGAGCTCAGCTCTTTGTATCCCACTCTTCCAGGTGAGGGCTCAGCCTTCAGAGCTCCACTGAGTGATTTTTGGACTCTTTTCCTCCATCATCCCAACCGCCTGCCTCTTCTCATCTTTACCCCTCTCGTGCCTCTCTCCAATCTTTCATCTTCTTACTCACCCCTCATCCTCCTCCCCCCCCCCCCCCCCACACACTTCCCTTCATTATTCTCCCCATTGACGGTGAAAGCCAGAAAAATCCTTGGGTGCACAGGGAGAGGAGTGGTCAGCAGATAAAGGGAGGTGATACTGCCCCTGTATAGGTCCCCTGATGAGACCTCACTGGGAATACTGAGTACAGGTCTGGAGCCCGCACCTTCAAAAGGATATAAACAGGATGGAGTCGGGCCAGAGGGAGGCTACTAAAATGGGCAGTGGTCTTCATTCTAAAACATAGGGGGAGAGACTTAAAGATCTAAACATGTGCACCCTGGAGGAAAGGTGAGATAGGGGAGATATGAGAGAGACATTCAAATATCTCCAAGGTTTCCATGCACAGGAGGTGAGCCTCTTTCAGTGGAAAAGAGGCTCTAGAACGAGGGGTCATGGGATGAGGGTGAAAAGGAGTAATCTTAGGAAATATTTCTTTACAGAGAGGGTGGTGGAGGTGGCAGAGACAAGAACAGTATCTGAATTCAAGAAAACACAGGATAAACACAGATGGTCTCTAAGGGAGTGGCAGGAATTGTAAAGCTAAATCAGTTGGGTGGATGGGCAGACTAGAAAGGCCATGCGGTCTTTTCCTTCTGTCCTAGTTGTCTAGTTCTATATTCTGGATGGTAAAAACTTTTCTGGGTTGGTGCTGCTACATTGTCACGTGTAGATGCGCTCACTGATTACACGTATTCCCAAATTTCAAGGGAATGCAGTACTGCCTTTTTCTAGCACGCACCAAAGATTAAGAGGTTCATTTATTGTCATGGTACGTGCAAAGCAAACCCTTCTGCTAGCTCAGTATTGGGATTTGGCATGAGCTATGTTATTAAAAGTCATGTTTTCTTACAGTTCATTCCCTGCAATGTTATACATGCATTGCGGCAGAAAAGAACAGCGACTGCCTTACAAAAACAGAGTGTGAATCAAATGAGAACTACTGTATGACCGTCGTGGCTTCAGTATCTGGTAAGCTCCACCGCGCACACCTCGTCATAAGAGAGATTCAGCAAACGACTCACTGTAGATGGTAATTACTCTGTGGATACTCCTCACTACCTAATGACACCCAGGGAGCAGATGGGGTCTAGATACAGGCCTAGGAAGGAATTAAGAGAACTCCACAGGACACACATCCAATCCCGTCTGCCATTGGTGGGCTGTGACCTTGAGCAGGTCACGTCACCAATCTCTGTTCTGCTTTCTTCCCAGCTCTGCGACTGATTCTCTGTCTGGTTTTGGCCCAAGTCAAAACCAGACAGACGCAACACTAACTGAGGAAGACTAAACTTTGGAGAGCTCAATTCACACCCAGAGGTTTGGGCCTCCAGTGCGGTAAGAGGGGATATTTGGCTGCTATTCGGCGTGTTTTGAGACATTGAGAGAAGGGAACTGCAAAGATACTTGAAGTGCACAGGAGGTGGATCCCGCTTAGAGTCTTCCATTCCCCAGGATTTACTCCACTTCTAACCTAGTCAACTAGACACATGGCTTTTATTCAGTTCCCCAAGGCCTCTACCTCAGAGGAAGAATAAGCTTCCTTAGCTTGGATGGCCGCCCCCCCCCCCCCCCCCCCCGTTATTTCCTATGGGAGGAGAAATGTATATTTTTTATTTTAATTTTCCGCCCATGGAAAATCGTGGGAGCTTTCTTTCACTCTGTCCAGTTCCACGGTGACGGACCGTCCAGCTCAAGGGGGATTGTCACAGCGTCACAGACCCTGTCATGTCTAGGTCACCACAGTTAACCAAAAAAAGAATCTTTGCAAGGGAATAGCCAATAAATCTATGATAAAGGACCGCCTGTCCTGGAAGCTGGCGAGCAAGCACCATGTGTAGATTAAAGAGTGACCGTCATGTAGTATCGGGTGCACATAAATCTCATGCGCGCAAAGAGTTATCATCCATCGAATTCCACCATACAGTCCCACTTTCACCATAGTTATCCACAGTCTTTTGTGGGGTATATAGGTCTGTCTTGTGGGCCGGACCCTGGCTCGGTGTTTTGAATCTGTTTTAAGGTAAGACAGCACTGATCAGCTCGGCTCAAACAGCTTGAGTGTTTTTCCCCCACAGAGGGGGGATGGGCAATCTTCAAAAGGAAGGGGGGGGTGGATAGTTTCCGTGGAAATCCCTTTATAACTTGCTCCCCAAATGCTGTAATGGATGCCCGGTGTTTTGCCTTTTCCATTTCGGATGTCACTGTTGGAAAAATAAAATATATAATGTTATCATTAACTAGGAATACAAGGTATATCCTGCACATACACTTGATAACTAGGTAGCTACATGCTAGGTACATGTTAGTTATAAACTAATTGTTTTGCAGATAGGGGTGCACTACTCAGGTCTTAGCTATGCCATAGTTACTATTATTGAAATAATATACCCAAACTTGTATAACATGTAACTGAATACAATAAATAGAAGACCTGTTAGTAAAAGGAGCAGGTCGTGGCAGCCGTCGGATATACACGGAGCTTAACAATCTGCACTACTAACGCCGGAGTCCACAGAAGTCTATACAGCCACCAGAATAATTTCCCACAGTGTTTCCGAGGTCTCTCTTGTCAAAGGACAGCCCGTGAAGAAGGAGCCCCGCTCCGAAACACCCTGGTGTCGGCAGCACAAGATTGACTACATATACGCAAGTACATGATAAGTGGTGGCTATAATACATTTACAGTCAAGAAAATAACTTGAAGAGCACGCAAACCCGTGGACACAAACATAAATTTAATACCTAATTGAGGTGCCTAATGATTTAGAACCCAGAATATGGCTCACATACACGATAGCTGAACTCATTCTGTTCGCATCGTATGAAGGCACTCTCAATCCACATCTTATATATAACAGGTCTTCTATTTATTGTATATAGTTACTATTATAGCATGCCTGTGTAAAAAAAACCCATCTGATTATTGCCCCTCCTCTCCCCCTGAGAAATGTACATGTCCCAGCATGCACCGAGAGCAAAACCAGGACTGTCTTAGCCTCTCTTTACTGACACAGAACCGGACTAATGGAACCAGGTCAATAAGTTGAAATCCATAACTCCCCCCCTCCCCCCCAACACATCGGGAATTACCTTCAAGATAACCCCCAACATGCGGGGGGAGCAGCGTCCTCGTGGTTAGAACAAAGGGCTGTGAGCCAGGATTCAAATAAACCCCACCTTCCCCGCCGGAGACTCCTTATGACCTTGCCTCAACCCAGCCAGGGAGTTTGTAAGCTCTCTGGGAAAGGGGAATTATTATACCTGAATTCCAAAAAAAATACTGCAAGCAACCATGAGCATCGCCTGGGAAAGTGGGCTGAACATCAAAAAAAAAAAAAAAAAGAACTTACGTGGAAAGCAATTTTATATGTCTTTCTTGACTTTTCTTGTGTCGCTTCAGGCTCCACTGGTATCGTTAAACAATGCGTCCGAGATTGCACTCCGGCGGAATCTTCCCAGGGTAACACGAAAGCGTCCGTTTCCTGCTGCCGGGAAGACCTGTGCAACAAGAGCGGAGCAGCGAGCGCCAAACTCAGCTCCCTGGCCCTGCTGGTCCCGGCGGGTTTGGTCCTCTCCCTGCTGCGGGCTGGACTCTGACCACGTGCGAGGGAGCAAAGGTCCGCTCTCACCTTTACCAGAAAGTCTCTTCCTTTGCAATTTTAGTTGCTTGGCCCTAGCCTGGATTTAAATGCCGGCTACTCATATAGCCAAATCCACACTGTGTACTCATCTACTCTATCCTCTCAGTTCCTGACATTTATCCCCAAAAAAAATAAAAAAATGATGATATAATTTTCCATAAAGATAAAACATAGCTGTTTTCTTAAGGTCTACCTGCTATCAGCACTTATTAAATCATGGATTTAGCTCTGTGCATGTCCTGGCGTGCGTTCCTTTCCTGTCACTGTAAACGTTCAAGGCCGGGAATCTCTGCGCGATACACTTACAAGCCGATAGTCAGCGGGCCACTGAGCAGGAAAGCTACCCGGGTTATTCAGCAGGCTTATTTATTTTATTATTTTCTGCTTTTTTGGCACCTCAAAGTGAATTGCACTTAGGTACTGGCAGGGCCGGAGGAGCCACTAGGCGAGCCTGGCCTGTGCCTAGGGCGTCGCGATTTAGGGGGCGCAGCTACCGGCCCCTGTCACGTGGTAGGGGCTAAAGGTCACTGGCCTCTTTAGCCCCTACCACCGGCCCCCTTAGCCCCTACCATGTGACAGGGGCCGCAGCTACCGGCCCCTGTCACATGGTAAGGGTTAAAGGCCACCGGCGCCGTTTTGGTTAGTGGCAGCCGAGGCCCCGGGAGCGGCAGATCGCTCCCGGGCCCTCCGCTGGACCACAAGGGGGGGCGTCGGGAGGGTGGCACGGTGAGGCGGGGGCTGGCTGAACTTTGAAAGGGCACTTTTTGCCCTTTGAAAATTCTGCCGCCTGCCGCGACGCCCCCTAAATCGCGCCGCCCTAGGCACAGGCCAGGCTCGCCTAGTGGCTCCTCCGGCCCTGCCAGTACCTAAGTGCAATCCACTCTGAGCTGCCAAAAAGCAGAAAATAATAAAATAAATAAGCCTGCTGAATAACCCAGGTAGCTTTCTTGCTCAGTGGCCCGCTGACTATCGGCTTGTAAGTGTATCACCCCCTAAATCGGTAGCCCCTGTCACATGGTAGGGGCTGAAGGCCACAGGCGCCATTTTGGTTAGCGGCAGATCGCTCCCGGGCCCCCACCTGGACCACCAAGTTTGTAAATTTTCTTTTGCAGGGGGGGGGGAGGAGTCAGGGCTGCGACTGGGAGCGGCACGACAGGGGGGGCGGCACAAGGCTGAAGGTGCCTAGGGCGCCCAATCCCCCTTGCACCGGCCCTGGGTACTGGAGGTATTTCTTTAGCCCCAGGGGGCTTGCAATCTAAGTCATTGATTCACTAAAGGCTTTTCAAATAGGCACAAACAGGCCGACGAAATAAAGTGCATGCAAAAGCAGGCATCCGAAACTGGAAGCACGCACAATCACCTCTCATGGGCGCTCGATGCAAATAGGCAAATGAACCGCCGGGCTAAAAAGGACTCTCTGGGGATGAACTGTGTGTCCCCCTAGCGCGTCAACGACATTGAGCACCCAGGAGATGGGGCTGTGCGCCGGTCAGGAAAACGGACGCTTAATTAATGGGCATCCGTTTCCCTAACCTGACTGCTGGCAAGATTTTTTTTTTCATGCACCTTCCTGTGGTTCGTTCCTACTTAGTATCAGGACCATACGAAGTGGGAGGAACCACAGAAAAGCAGTATTTTGGGATTCGTTGTGGCTTTATGGGGCGTTTCTCAGACAGCTCGGAGTGCATAAAGACATTAAAACGTGCGAGTCCAGCACACCGACTTTTTTGCATTGGGGGGTAATAGCTAATAGCCTCGTCTACATACATTTACATGTGATGAGCGCCATTAGCTATGAGCTGGTTTGGATGCTCGTTTTGGACGCGCTAATCCCCATATTGCATCGGGTGTTATCCTAGTGCATCCAAAATGTGCGTCCTAGTGCATCCAAAATGTGCGTCCAAGCCCATCGTCCTGAAAATGAGAGAAGAGCCTTAATGAATCCAGCGCTAAGTTTGTACCTGAGGTATTACAAGGCAAAGAGACTTGCCCATGATCAGAAGGAGCAGCAGGGAGATTTGAAGCCTGGTCTCACGCCCTCGCCCATTAACTACTAGGCTACTCCTCCACTCCAATGTAACCTGATAACTATTTTACTGAATATCCCCAGTTAAAGTTATCCAGATAACTAACCATGCACCCTCAATGCTTCCATCCAGCTCATTATTGTCCATTTAACCGGAGAAAACGTAGCTGGTCACTGGGGGGGGGGGGGGAGGGGGGCAGGGAAGGTTTCAAATCTCGATTTCTTCTGGCTAGCTCTTAAAGTTTCCATGTCGGAGCCTTGGAATATCGACCTGCAGGGTACAGGGACATCTTGTTTTCTGTCACAGCCAATGCCAATGAACTGCCTTAAGCTCAGACAGTCAGAGCTGGTGTACATCAGAGAGACAGGAGTGCACACAGTAATGCGCGCCGGTCGGCACGAGGGTCGACACTTGTGAGCGGCCGCGCTGGGAATCAAAGCTCCCGTCCTTTGTTGCCGTGCACGCGGGAAAAACGGTTTGAAATCATTCGATGCATCCCTGAGTTGTACCCTCTCATATGGGGCTTGTGGTTATATGCATCGTTTTTATTGATCTCACTGGATTTATCAGTAAACATTTCCCAACAAATATTTACAGCTAAAACCCCACGGCTGACCGAGAGAGCAGGGAGGATTCCAAATCTGTTTGGTTTATTATTATCAGCCTTGTGGTGGTAGAAGACTTCTTGCAAACAAACCCCTTTTAAATGTCTGTTTATTGCTCCACCCCATTTGTTCTGTAAATGGGGAGTAAATGAAATGAAAATAAATCCCTGCCTTAGCGTTGCTGAGGCCACGGGAGCCTGAGGAGCTCCTGCAAGCCAGAGAGAGCCCAGAAGTGCAGCGTTGAGTTTTTTAAAATAGATAAATGCAGCTCAGTGGGGCTGGTGCCACACTGCAGCACCAGCGCTGGGAATGCTGCCTCTGCCAGCGTAAGCCAGCAGCCGGTGTCAGGGCTGGAATCAAAGCCCCGGCACGATTACAGTGCAGGCCAAGGGGTCCTCACAGACAGTGACGTCAGCGAGAGGCTGCCTACACAGTGCCTGTAGGAAAATTAAACTTTAAAAGGTGATTAAAACACATCAGAAACTGAGGTTTGGTGGTGAGGCCACGGGGTGAGATCACATAAATATGGATTTAACACTTGTTTTGGGGGGAAAATGTTTATTATGTAAGTTAAAAATATAATTAGCTGTAAAAATAGCTAATATGGTCATGAAAATATACAGGAGTACTGTAACATTTATTTAGAAGCTAACCTGAAAGTGTGATTTTGAACTGTGCAAGTGGAGTTTTCTTATTGGTTTCATTTTCCAGCTCTCAGAGAGAGAGAGAGAGAAAGAAAAAGAAAACTCTTTGCCATCCATAGACAATGACATGGTATCGCCATGGTAACACTAGCCTACCCCAGGGTCTGTGCAAGGCAGCTGGGTGATTAGGTCTGCGTAATAATACCAAGCTGAGGCAAAAGCACAGAAAGATTTGAGAAGTAATTTGCCTTTAAAGAATGTTTTGACATACTTAACATTCTTTTGAAAGCTGTGTTCTTTAGTCAAGGTGTTTTGAAAAGGTTTCTTGGTGGATAAGGTCTTTTAAAGTAGATGAGTAGTATTTCTTGAAGAGACTTCAGAGGAGTAAGGATCTCTTCTGAGGATTTTGTTTCAGAATGCAGGTGGAGACTGCAGAGGGAGGCTGTGTTAGAAGCTGCAAGGAGAGACCTGCAGAATGAGGCAGATCTGTGTGTCTGGAGGCTGCAGGGAGAGCTGCTGTGCTAGAAATCTGAAGCAGGGTTGTGCCAGAGACTGAGAGAAGTTACAGAGAAAGCCCTTGCAATCTGAGAGAGGGCTGTGTGCTATAGGCTGCTGGCAGAGTTGTGACAGTGTGCTTATTGTAATTCTAATCCTTTTCTGAGGTAAGAAAATTAGTTAAAATTCAGGATAACTTCCTATAGTTGGCCTGCCTTATTTTTGCCAGCTTTGATAGATAAGTGGATGTGAGAAGGGTAGATTGATGATCCGATTGAAGTGCATACTACCTCCGAAAGAAAAATGTTCATTATGTCCTACAGACTTCAGATTGTGTACACTCCACCTGTAGATAAAGGTGTTGTTTCCTTAGAGGAAACAAAAAATTTCTTTGACATAACTTGTAATATAGAAGTCCTACAAATTGTTCCTCTTTTTATTGGCAAATAATTGTGTAATGTGAGAGAGTGATTAAATATTTTCTTTACTTTGTGAGTTCTCTCAAAGCCAGAATCCTGAGGGTTGAAATAATTATTTTTTTTATTTCTATTAGCAAGAACTCCAGTGTTCTTGCTAGCAACATATGCTAGCAACATATGCTAGCAACATTATAGATTGCGGAAGATTGGCGGTGTGAGGCAGTCAGTCTTTATTATTGATTTGGTTTGAGATAGCGTATTAGGTGAATCACTGTATCCTGAGACTTTGTGATCAAGAGTGGTAGATCAGGTCCAGCCTACGCCGTCAAGCAGCGTGAGCTACCTTGATCACAAGCCACCAAAGCTTCACGTCATTCCTGGGTCAGCACTCTCTCTACCCACGTTCACAAGCAGCACTCTCAAAAATTATTATCCAGCAATCAAAGATAAGCGCGCACCAACGAACTGTGACACAATTTTGGTAAATTGCACTAGTGCAACACACATGTACACACAAGAAGTCAAAGTTATTGAGTTAAAACAGGTTAAAGATAAAAGTTGTTAATACTTATGTGGAGAATTCCAGAATTGCCTAAAGAGCCTGTAACAACAAGTTAACACAAAGAATCAGATTTATTGAATTCAAGTTGAAATTCAACATTTGTTCTCATTAAGAAGTAATCCTTGTACAGGAACCATTTTCTATTCTAAACTGTTTTAAGAATTAGAGTGAGAATCACATATGAAAAATTGCTTTTGATCATCAGAAGTAAATTATTTCTCATTGCAATTATTGACATTATTGAAAGGTTGGTTGATTCAATAATTACGCTTGTTTCTAGAGGTGAAGAACCTACAAAATTATCCCTATCCCAGTAAAATAAAATCCTTTAAGTTAATTATAAAAGTGCCTCTAAAATAATTTTTCTATTTTCATTTATTTTCTGGTAGAAGGCACTCTGGGTGGGCAACCTATCTCCATGCCATCTTGAAAAGCAGAAAACCCAATTGCCTTATCATCTGGCTACCCACGTGACAGTGCCCGAGATAGTTTGGTGCCCAAGGGTGTTTACAGTTCCACTACTGGCTCATTATCCTGCCAGCTGCCACCATGTCCATGCTTCATCCAGCAACTTTTCTGTGAAGCTAAAGAAATATTTCCTCATGTTACTCCTGAGTTTGCCCCCTTTTAGCCTCATACCATGACCTACTGCCCTCCAGTGTCCTTGCCCCTGGAAAACATTACAGACTGCACAACTACAGCTCATGACACCTATAAAATCAGCATTCTCACATCAGATGACTCCCCGCCTACCTACAAGGACTGAACTGATATACTGAGTCTCTGTCTTATCTCTTCATCAACAACTGGAGGAGGTGGTGAAGACAAAAACGGTGCAAGATTTCAAAAGGGCTTGGGATAAACACTCTGGATCCCCAAATGCAAGGGGGAGGGGAATGAAGTAAGGCATGGGGGTAACTTGCTGGCGTGGCGGATACTATCCCTGGCAAATAGACTTCAAAATGTGATGTAACTCCATCGTTGCTCGCTGCTTCAACGGCAGGGGGAAAAGAGGAAAGGAGGAATTGGATTCAGACAACAACCAACAAATATATTAAACTGTAGGGTCTGGGAAAACACATGAGCATGGGCAGCCCCACCCCAGGACTGCCGATAAGTCTTCATGCACTCTGAGCTGTCGGAAACCTACCCCCCACAAAGCCACAAAAAAGCCCAAAATACTGTTTTTCTGTGGTTCCTCCTACTTAGTATCATCCCAATACTAAGTAGGAGGAACCACAGGAAGCAACATGAAAAAAAAATCTTGCCGGCGGTCAGGTTAGGAAAACGGATGCCCATTAATTGAGCGTCCGTTTTCCTAACCGGCGCACAGCCACTTCTCCTGGGCGCCTGATGCCATGGACGTACTAAAGACACACAATTTATCCCTCACACATACATCCTTTTTAGCGTGACCCCTCATTTAAATAATGCATCACTCACCCAGGAGAAGTGGCTGGGTGTGCATTAGTAGAGTGGGCAATCAATCAAGAGCATCCGTTTTACATGAGCTGATACTGCATCAGCCTGACAGTCACCTCCCTCACCAGTTTCCCTCTCTCTCTCAGTCACCTCTCACCAGCTCTCTCTCACACAGTCTCTCTCTCACAAACACGTTACCTCCCTCATCAGTCTCTCACACACAAAGTGTCATCTTCCTCACACACACACAGTCACCTTCCTCACCAGCCTCCATCTCTCTCATGCACAAGTCACCTCCCTGACCAGTTTTCTCTTACATGCGCACCAGTCTTCTTCCTGACCAGTTGCTCTCTCACCTGCACACCAGTCTCCGCCCTGATCTCTCTCACATGCATACAAGTCACCTCACACACATACCAGTCACCTCCCTGACCAGTGTTTCTCCCTCTCTCTTATAAGCACATCAGTCATCTCTGGGACCAGTTTCTCAGTCACCCACGTGCTCTCTCTCTCTCTCACTTACATACACATGATTTCTCTCACAAACATAAGCTCTCAGTAACACACATTCTTTCTCTCTCACACACGTTGGCTCGCTCTCAATTTCACTCACTTCTCCCCCCCGAGCACAACTGAGAGCTGCAGCAGCCTTCTCTTGCAGCTTCCGCCACTGAAGAATTAATCCCATCAGCTGCAGGGACTAACGCTACTGACTCCCATTGCAGATCGTCAGCTGTTTTTCTCCAGGCCGGCACTGCTCCTTGGGCCGGTGCTGCCACTACTTTTGAATGCATCATGGCCCTTTCTTCTTCCCACAAGCCCCGCTGAGCATCAATTCCTCTTCTGGGCCGTAGGTGCGGGAAGAAGAAAAGGCCATGCTGCAGTTGCCAACTTCCACTAATACTGGTGCCATTCTCATCCGGGCTTAAGCATGCTGACAGCCCGGGTGGCAATGGCAGCAGTGCAAGGATGTCTGCACTCACTCTGGCTGGAGGGGAACAGAAGAGCAGCTGGGCCAGCGGGAGTGCGCGTCACACCTGCCGGTGCTTGGCGACACACCGGTTGAGACTCGCTGATCTGGAGAATGTGTATTTCTATATTTCTAAGGCCAACACTGGAGTGGTGGGGAATGGTGAGTGCTGGGGTCAGAGGGTGGGATAAATTGTGTCTCCCTGCCACTAATCCACATCAGTCTGAGGTCAAACTACATCTAGAGTAATTCGTCCCTTTCTTTTTAGTTTGTTTAGGGCCAAGCTCAGACCCAGCATTATTGGTAAAAATTGTGCTCAAACATAGTCCCCTAGAGATTGGCTATCATTATAGGATGAAAGTTTCTTCTTTCCTGCTGACAAACTGCTCAGTGCAACCACAACAAAGTAAAGACATCTCAAACCTAGTCCTGGTCATCTCAGTGGGTGTCATTGGCACCCTCCTGCAAGCTGGACTCTAATGTGCAAGAAAAGAGGGCTGGCATGACCTACTGGGTAAACTGTGTACTTGTACAGGGCAACAGCTCCAAGGGGGCAACATCACACAACTGAACCTGCCATGGAGCCTAAACAGTGGAGAACCTGGCTTATCCTCTCCACTGCCCTCATTCCCGACTGCCAGGAGTGTCACTTAACATAGCATTAACCCCCTGTGCTGTGAGGCACAAGATCTATGGAATTCATGCACCTTCTACCATGAAACTGGACCCACACAGCACAGGAAGTTAAGCACCACTCCCTCTGCTGAGTAGGGAGGATGAGAAGGAGGCCTAAGTTGCACTTGGGATCACAGGGTTTAGAGGAGCAAGGGAATTGGGGAGGGGATGTGTGAGAGCTTTGGGTGGATGAATGCGAGGAGAGCTTTCAGAGGAAGGAGGAGAACGGATGGAGACCCTTCCAGGTGTGGGATGGGAATATGGGAAGAGCCTTCCAGGGGTAAGAGGGGAATGTGGGGACAGCTCACTGTGGGTCAAGGAGAGGGAATTTGGGTTTGAGGAAAGCAAAGATTGAGTCTGGGATGGAGCAGAGAGAGAGAGAAAGGACATGGGGATTAAAGAGAGGGGACAGGACCCAAGATGAAGAGAGAGAGAGAGGACCAGGGACCTGAGGGAGAGAAGATGGAGACTGAGGGAGAAAGTACCCTGGCTAGAGGGGAAAAGTGAAAGAGAGAAAAAAGGATGGAGGGTGAGGGAGACTGATTATTGGGTGGAGGGAGAGGACGAAAGCATCCATGATGGGGCTGATAGAGGGAGGAGATAGGGATGTACATTCATTTAAAATGAATGCACAAAACACAACAAATAAGGGCAATTCATTTCATTCATGGGGGTCCTGAAACAAATTGAGGGTCCTGCCAAATGAAACGAATCTTATTTGTTGCATTCATTTTAAATGAATACATTGGGCTAGGCCTAAGCCCAAGGCAAGGACCTCACCTAGGGCATATGTCGAGGCCCAAAGCAGAGGCCCGAGCGTGATCCCGGGGTCTTGGCCTAAGTATGGGATGACACCAGGGCCTGTCAAGACCCAAGCCCCCACAAATAATCACTTACCTGATCCGTTGGACATCCACAGAAGTGACCAGGCAGGTCTCGACACTGGGGCCTTGACCCAGACCTGGGCCCAATGCCAAGACCCAGCCTGGGGCCTGGACCCACGATTCCAGGCCCAGAGGCCAGGTTCCGATGCCAGGGCTTTGATCAGACCCAGGCCTGATGCCAGGGTCTGGCTTGAATGCCAGGTCCCGATGCGTGGGCAGTGGCCTAGGGTCAGGCCCGGAGCCAAGGCCTCGGAGCAGCTCCATCGACGTCCTCTTCTTTCTTTCTTTTCTTCTTCAGCTGACGCCATCTGCTAGGGTTGCCCCGGAGTTAATTAACTCCGGCGCATTTACCCAAGCAGATGAACCATTTTGATGTAAGGCAATTGCCATACAATGCTGTACATCAAAATGGCGCTGCCCACTGGGATGAATGCACCAGAGTTAATTAACTCCAGCACAACCCCAGCAGATGGCGTCAGCTGAAGAAGAAAAGAAAGAAAGAAGAGGACGTCGATGGAGCTGCTCCGAGTCCAAGGCCTGAACCTAGGCCAAGTCCCAGGGATCAGCACTCGACCTCTGGGCCAGGCCGCAATGTCAAGCCTGGGCCCGGGCATAGGCCGAGGCCCAGGTGTCGGGACCCAGCCTTCGTGGCAGGCCCTGGCAACTGGTCTGGGTTTGACCCCGGGCCCTGGTGTCAAGCCTGGAGCTGGCATTAGCCAGGCTCCGGGCTTAGCTTAGGCTGAGGGTGAGGTCTCAGCGACCTACCGTGGCCTTGCCTGGGCCTACGCCTTGCCGGTGAATACCCACTGGACCGGGTAAGGTGGGGTCAGGGGTGATCTTGGCCCCAACATTGACCCAAATCCAAATTGTTTACTGATCTTTTCCACACCAGCTCAATAAATAACATTTATTAACGTGTGTTATAATACATTTTTAAACCCACCTAAGATAAAACATAGCTGTTTGTTAAGCTTTGTCAGCTATCAGCACTTATTATATCTTGGGCCCAAATTATCCAGTTATGTAACTTAACCGAATATGACTTATCCAGCTAAGTTACAAGGCATATTCAGCGGCACAGCTATGCCATTGAATATCCCCGTTCAAGTCACTAAATAACCAGATAAGTTATATCCAGCTAAGTTAAACCTGCTCTTTGGCAGTATAAGTTATCCAAATAACTTAACAACATAAGAGCAAATATTGCTACTTATCCAGTTAATTTAACCAAATAAGTTGCACCACCCCGATCCACACATAGCCCACCACATTTTATCTGGTTATTCAGACAGCTGGATAAGTCACTTATTGTTGCGTTTGGCGGTCCACCGTCCTTACCTGTGCCCCCAATCTGGCCAAATGCTGTCCGGATGCAAAGCTGACCAACGCATTCCCCCTGCTCTGGCGGCTTCCGCTGACCCTGGTCCTGCTCCCCCTCCAAACATGTAACAGGCCGCCACGCACTGCTGCTCTCTTACCAGGCCCTCTCTAGGCGCGTGTGCACCCGACCGGCCTTTTCTTACAAGGCCCGCGGTGGGAAATCTCCAGTGGCGCTGACGGATGACATTCACCAGCTCAGGCCTATAAAAGGCCATGTCAGCAGATCATCCATGCCTCGGCAATAGGTCCACTTCTCAAAAGTGTGAATTGCCTCAACGTTCCTGCGATCCTGTGACCGAAGTCTTGTTCATGAGTTCCTAGTCTTCTGTCTTCAGTTCCTGTCTTCCTTGTGTTCCGGTCTTCAGTCTTCAGTGTCCTTGCCTGCCTGCCTGTGTTGTCCTTGCCATCCTTCTTCTCTTCCACCTTGCCTAGTCTCGGATGGATCATTCTGGTTTGACCTTGGCCTGCTTTACAACTCTGATTGCCTTCCGCCTGCCACTGACTGTATCTTGGATACTGACTCTGCTGAACTCCGCATGGCACTGATGACTGCTCAGACTCCATCTCCGCCTGCATTCCTCCTGCGCCAGACCCTGGCCTGCAACTTCCTCTACTCATTGGATCTTCACCTCCGCAGAGGCCTGAGCCCAAGTCTAGCCGGCTCCAGCACCCAAGGGTTCAACCTAAGGGAAACAAGGGCTGGTACTGGTGAAGCTCCAGTTGGGCCTCTGCCTCCACCAACTCCGCAAGATGATGGTGGGGACCCGTAGGGCTCCTCACTGCAGGTTGCGCCAACTCCCCCTTGGCCCAAGGGTCCACGCCCGCAACACTTATTGGCTTTCTAGAGGGCGATGAACATAAGTGGATATTCAGCAGCTGCTAGATAGCCCGGATAAGTTTTACTTATCCAGCATTAAATTCGCTTTTAATATCAGGCCCCATATGTTCATTTTCTGTATATGTTCCAGTGTGATTCTTGTCTATTACTGAATTCAAGGACTGGAATCTTTGTGTAATACACCTAGAGGTAGATCTTTAAAACATACGCGAACGCGTACTTTTGTTGGCGCACCAGGCGCAAACAAAAGTACGCTGGATTTTATAAGATACGCGTGTAGCCGTGCGTATCCTATAAAATCCGGGATTGGCGCGCGCAAGGCTGCCGATTTTGGGCAGCCTGCGCGCGCCGAGCCGCACAGCCTGCCTCTGTTCCCTCCGAGGCCGCTCCGAAATTGGAGCGGCCTCGGAGGGAACTTTCTTTCGCCCTCCCCTCCCTTCCCCTACCTAACCCACCCCCCCGGCCCTATCTAAACCCCCCCCCCTTACCTTTGTTCTTCGATTTACGCCTGCTAGAAGCAGACGTAAATCTACGTGCGCCAGCGGACAGACTGCTGGCGCGCCGTCATCCGACCCGGGGGCTGGTCCGGAGGCCTCGACCACGCCCCCAGGCCGGCACCACGCCCCCGGTCCTGCCCCCAAACACCGCGTCCCGCCCCCGAAACGCCGCATCATGCGGCCACGCCCCCTCCCGCCCCTTTTTGAAAACTCCGGGACTTACGCGAGTCCCGGGGCTCTGCGCACGCCGACAGCCTATGCAAAATAGGCGCGCCGGCGTAGGGGGTTTAAAATCCACCCCCTCCCCTAATGCTTTAATCATCTGTGCTTCAGGAGATGGACTAATAGTTAACTCTTACAGATAATGCCAATAAAATATCTACACTCCAACTATAGGGGAAAACTAGTGTCCTACAGCCCAGCAGCGGCGGCACAGAACCGGAGGTGGCGTGTGTCAAGGACACAGGTGAGCTCAGTAAAATGCCTGAAGCAGCCGTGAGCAGCCGTGCACTGCTCCAGGAACCCAATCGTTCAATACCGCACACACAGAAAAAGATTGACTTTATTCAATACGTATAGTACCTGAATGTAATCCAATTTGATGTACACTTTGAAGTGCCGAAAAGCAGAATATAAAAAAATAAAATCTAAATAAATAAATCCTGCACTTTTACCCTGTCTTATGAGGTTTCAGGATGTGTGTGTAGTCTTTGTCAGTGTCCCCAGATAATTAGTAAGTTGTTAACCAACAAATGGATTTATTGGCAAATCCACAATTTAGGGTGACATCATTTCTTGCATTCCTCAGATCCTGGTATCCAAGTGAGCAGAGGTGAAATCACATCAGGTTTTCTCTCTCAGCTGCTTTAAGACTAATATTCTATTTGCTTATTTATCAACCAATTGACAGGAAAAGACTTTCCCAGAAGACTTATTGCAGGTAGATGGTATAACTGTTGCTCATTGCTTCATGTCTTTCACCATTGGCCCATTGAGTCAACTACCACTGAGTCCTGGCTTCTGCTTCAGATGAAAAGCAGAAGGAACAAACAAATGTGTTTTCTTTCTTGTGCAAACAAAAAGTGAAACCACAGCATCCTAGTTATGTCATATTGCATGTATAGACCACTTTCTACACATTCATTTCAACACAAAGTGGTTTGCAGCACGAAATAGTACAATAAATGTATCACGTAATTACATCATTAAAATGTATGCATCCAATAAAATGCAAAAGGCAAATCCAATCTATAGGTATTACTCAAAAGAATCCTGTCCCATCCCGTGCTGTCCCATCAATAGTACTGCTTCTGGAGAGAGTTGCCACTTGACTGCAAGCCATTGGGACCAGCCTAATCTAGTCCTGGCCTATGGAGGCAAGTTCCATGAGTAATTATTAACCAAGCAGACCTGGGAAAGCCATCGCTTGTCCCTGGGAGAGAGCGACAAGAAAGAGATCTGCCTGGTGACTTGTGACTTGAACTGCCCACTGTCAGAGACAGGATGCCTGGCTCGATGGACCTTGGTCTGGTCTAGCATGGCCACATCTTACCTTCTAATGGTTTTATTCCCCTGCTGCATGCATGCATGCATTTGTGGTTTACATTGCAATATATAAAAATATATAAATATAAATATATAAAAAATATATAAAAATAAAATAAAATAAATATGGTGAAACCAGGCCTGGATTTCCCTATTTCTTAGGAAGTGCTACATTAGAGTGAGTAAGTGAGTGAGTGTGTGTGAGTGTGAGAGTATGTGTGGTGGGGTAATTGTTTGCACAGGGCAGCAGAACAGGTAGCACCGGCCCCGCCCAGTCCTCTAGCTCTTCTTTCATCTGGCAATCCCAGTTCCCTCTCTCTCTCTCTCCCCTCCAATGCTGATTGGACAGTAGGAGGAGGAGGAGGAGAGCAGAGGCGGTGCCTCTGGCCCTATGCTCCTCCTCTGCTGTCCAGGGCTGGTTCTGCACTTTAAACCATGCAGGACACCGGGCAGCCTTGCAGTTCAAAGCCATAGTTGAGCCCTAGGCTGTAGGAGGAGAAGGTCGTGGCCCAAGGCACCATCTCTGCTGTACTCCTCCCTACTGCCCAATCAGTGTGGGGAGGGGAGGGGGGGGGTTTAAATAGTTAAATACGTTGCAGAACAGCCTCTACCTCACTCACCCAGCTCAGCCCTGCTCTCCTGTGGGAATTTGATGGGATGAGGCGGATTCTGCGACCCTCCCATGGCCACGGAATCTGCAACTTCAGAAAAACCTCCAAACATTTCCAAAGGAGCAAGGCCCTCATCCAGTTTCATTGTGCGTGTCTAGATTTATGAGCAATTATGTAAACAGGCTTCCAAACAGCCAGGGCATTTCTCACCTGTTAAGTGGAGATGAGGATGACCTGCCAAAAGCCAACAGGAAGACTCTGATGATGACCCTCAAATCTTTATAGGATGTACCCAAGGGCAGGGTAGCTTGGTTCAATGGTTTAGCCCTGTAAAAAGGTTGTGAATATTACTCGCAAAATGTCTGCGGTCAGACTATAAGTGAGAAATGTGCTGTGCAGCTCAGCAGAACAGAACAGGAGGTGGTGTTTAACTATCAGAGAGACACAAGTGCACACAGCAGAATGCCTGAATCAGCACAACGCACCGAGAATCAAGACTCCAGTCTTTTGTTGCTGTGCGTGCAGAAAACCGTTTGTTTGGTTTGATATGCCCCACGGTTGTACCCCTCTCTTACACGGCTGGAAGAAATGTCGCCAAGGTTTGTTAATGCCACTGTATTTATCTGCAAACAGTAATCTAATCGTGGATTTATACGGCACTCCCCCAGTTCCAAAGGAGCACCTGGAGGGGTTTACGACATACAAAAGTACACAATTTCATATATACAAGCATGTTAAAACACAGTTCATAAATATGTATTAAGATCAAAAGCATTTCAAACAATTTATAAACAGGAGGACCTTAAGAGACTAAATGGCAGGTAAAATTTAATGTGGACATTTCCAGATGCACATAGGGAAGAATAATCCAGATCCATGACCTTGATTTCCATTTCAGGTGTCACCACCCAGGAAAAGGTTCTTGGAGTCACTTTGAAATCCTCAACTTTGCGAGCAAGCAGAGGTCAGAAAAACAAATAGAATGTTTGGTATTATAAGAAAAGGAATGGAGAATAAAACAGGATTTTTTATTTATTTAGAAACTTTTATATACCGGTATTTGTGGGGACATCATACCGGTTCACATAGTAACTGAAAGATTGGAAAATACATTGCAACAGGGGAATGTAACTGGGCGGGGGGAAGAACAGAAAGGCAGTAGGAAGGATAGGAGAACAAGAAGGTAATAACCAAAACAATTTACAATGAAAGTCTCCTTAATAAGGAGGTTACCTGAAAGGATATCTGTATCGATCCAGAGTGTGACCAGAGCTTAAATATTGAATGTCGTTCTTGTTGGCCCATCTGAAAAAAGGCACAGAGAAGGGCGACCAAATTGTTAAAGGGGGTGGAACAGCTCCCCTGTAACATAAGAACATAAGATATGCCATACTGGGTCAGACCAAGGGCCATCAAGCCCAGTATCCTGAGTCCAACAGTGGCCAATCCACGTCACAAATACTTGGTAAGTCCCATCATACTAATGCTGGCAACAAGCAGTGGCTATTCCCTATTCATTAATAGCAGTTTATAGACTTCTCCTCCAGGAACTTATCCAAACCTTTTTTAAACCCAACTATACTAACTGCCTTAACCACATCCTCTGGCAACAAATTCCAGAGCTTAATGGTGCACTGAGTGAAAAAGAATTCTCTCAGATTAGTTTTAAATGAGCTACTTGCTAACTTCATGGAGTGCCCCCTAGTCCTTAAATTAACCGAAAGAGTAAATAACTGATTTACATTTACCCATTCAAGTACTTTCATGATTTTGTAGATTTCTATCATATCCCCCCTCAGTCGTCTCTTCTCCAAGCTGAACAGCCCTAACCTCTTTAGCCTTTCCTCATAGGGGAGCTGTTCCATCCCCTTTATCATTTTGGTTGCCCTTCTCTGTACCTTCTCCATCGCAACTATATCTTTTTTGAGATGCGGCGACCAGAATTGTACACAGTATTCAAGGTGCGGTCTCACCATGGGGCGATACAGAGGCATTAGAACATTTTCCGTTTTATTCACCATTCCCTTCCTAATAATTTCTAACATTCTGTTTGCCTTTTTGACCACCACAGCACACTGAGCCGACAATTTCAATGTAATATTAACTATGACACTCAGATTTTTTTTCCTGGGTGGTAACTACTAAAATGGAACCCAACATCGTGGAGCTACAGCAAGGGTTATTTTTCCCTATATGCAACACCTTGTACTTGTCCACAGTATATTTCATCTGCCATATGGAAGCCCAATCTTCCAGTCTCTCAAGGTCCTCCTGCAATTTATAACAATCCACTTGTGATTTAATTATTCTGAATAATTTTGTGTCATCTGCAAATTTGATCACCTCACTTGTTCTTCCTCTTTCCAGAAAATGTATAAATATATTAAAAAGCATAAATCCAAGTACAGATCCCTGAGACACTCGACTGGGTATTTTTCCACTGTGAAATTAGACCATTTAATCCTACTCTCTGTTTCCTGTCTTTTAACCAGTTTGCAATCCACAAAAGGACACCGCCTCCTATCCCATGAATTTTTAGTTTTCTTAGAAGCCTCTCATGAGGGACTTTGCCAAATTCCTTCTGAAAATCTAAAAACACTACATTACAGGTTCACCTTTGTCCACATGTTTATTGGGTAAATCCATGCTGACTGTGTCCCATTAAACCATGTCTATCTATATGTTCTGGGATTTTATTCTTTATCAAACTTTCCACAATTTTTTTCAGCACTGAAGTCAGACTCACCGCGTCACCGGTCTATAGTTTCCCAGATCACCTCTGGAACCCTTTTTAAATATTGGGGTTACATTGGCTACCTTCCAGTCTTCAGGTACAAAGGATGATTTTAATGATAGTAGTTTGTAACCTATTACTAGATCTGAAATTTCATTTTTTTTAGTTCTTTCAAAACCCTGGGATGTAGGGGAACCAGTGCAAGGAAGACAGACAAGGACAGGACTGGACAAACAGGACAAGGACTACACTGAACATGAAACACAAAACGCCCGAAGGCAGCAGGGCAATGAAGTCCACGGGAAGCAGGGGCAAGCAGAAGGAGTAATAGCACAGCTACAAAGGGATTCAGGGAGAGAGGGTACCAGAAGGCAAGCAAGAACTCGAATGCCTGTAGACCACAGAGCAAGATCAGCAAAGAACCAGCAGGCCCATAGGCCACAGAGCAAGGCAAGACAGGAAAGCAGGATGCCCGAAGGCGTGCAAGGCAAGGCTAAAAGATGGCTAAAGCAGGAAGCCCAAAGGAACTCGATGTCGAAGCACTGAAGCATGGGCTAGGTGGGGTTAAACAGAGAGTTCTGGATATGGGGCAGGTAGGCAAGGAAGGCCAGGCCAACCAGGGAGCGAGCTCATGGGGGGCCTCTGGTGGTTAGGAGGCTGCACAGCAGCCAGAATCGTAACAGTGGCCTTATCTTCCCTAAGTGCCCCTTTAACCCTTCGATTATCTAACAGTCCAACCAACTCCCTGGCAGGTTTCCTGCTTCGGATATATTTTAAAACGTTTTTATTATGAGTTTTTGCCTCTACGGCCAGCTTCTTTTCAAATTCTCTTTTAGCCTGTCTTATCAATGTTCTTATATTCAACTTGCCAATGCTTATGCTTTATCCTATTTTCAACAGATGGATCCTTCTTCCAATTTTTGAAGGATGATTTTTTGGCTAAAATAGCCTCTTTCACCTCACTTTTTAACCATACTGGCAATCGTTTGGCCTTCCTTCCACTTTTCTTAATGCGTGGAATACATCTGGACTGCGTTTCTAAGATGGTATTTTTTAACAATGTCCATGCCTCTTGCACACTTTTAATCTTTGCAGCTGCACCTTTCAGTTTTTTCTATCTTCCTCATTTTATCAAAGTTTCCCTTTTGAAAGTTTAGTGTTAGAGCCAAGGATTTACTTATGTATTTATTTATTTTTATATACCAACATCTGATTTGGAATATCACATTGGTTTACAATGCAACAGTGGGTTTAATAAGACATTGGATTCTTGTTAGTTATTACAGTATAACGTCTTATAATTTCTTACAATATAACTTTTTATTGTTTCTAACAATATGACTTAGGAAGAAACAATAGACAACATTATTTCTGACAGTATAACTAAGAATAAGTTAGAGTAGAACAGGAGACGGCATTAACGGCGTTAATGTTGCCTTCGGAATAGATGTTGTTATGTACAGATTCATATTCATGGACTTTCGAGGGGAACTGTAGGGAGCTTAGTCTTGTGAGCTTTTTAGATGATGAAGGATTTGTGATAAAGGAATCAAGATTGTGTAACATGGGATGCTGCTAGGTGTAAGGTGGCGGGGGAGGGAGGGGTGGATTAATGGATGATCAGTGGGAGGAAGGGTGATCTGCTTAGTGCTTGTGTTAGGTGGTCATTAGGATGCTGTAGGAAAGGCTTTTGGATGAGCCATGTTTTGAGGTTCTTTTGGAAGGTCTGAGTCGTGGGTTCCAGTCTTAGTTGTGGTGGGAGATTGTTCCAGAGCGAGGGTCCTGCTATTGACAGGGCACGTTCTTGTATTGAAGTCAGGTGGACCATTTTCGGGGAGGGAATTGGGAGGAGCTCAGTGTTAGTGGAACAAAGGTTCCTTTGGGGGGTGTGAAAATGGAGGGATGCGTTCAGCCAGTCAAACTTATTATTGTAGAGGACTTTGTGGATGAGAGTTAGAGCTTTATATTGTATTTTGAATGGGATGGGTGGCCAGTGCAGGTTTTTGAGGATCGGGGAGATATGGTCAGATCTTTTGCTGTTTGTGAGTGATCTTGCTGCGGCATTCTGTAATAGCTGCAAAGGTCTGAGGGAGGCGGTCGGGAGGCCAAGGAGGAGGGCATTGCAGTAGTCGAGTTTTGAAAATATTAGTGGCTGGAGGACTGTTCGATAGTCTTGGATGTAAAGGAGCGGTTTGATTGTTTTTAGGACCTGAAGTTTGAAGAATCCACTTTTTATTATTGAGTTGATGTGTTTTTTAAGGTTAAGTTCACCATCTAGGACGATGCCTAGATCTTTGACTGTGGGGACGATTTGATTCTTCATGCGGGGAGCTGTGCAGTTGTGACTAAGTGCTGTGGTGGATTTGTTTGTTATGTATAAAATTTCGGTTTTATTATTGTTGAGGGAGAGAGACATTTGAGAGAGTAGCTGTGTTATCTCCTATAGATGAGTGTCCCAGAGTTTGAGTGTGTGCTCGAGGGTTTCTTTTAGGGGGAGTTGAACTTGAATGTCATCTGCGTAGATGACGTAGGATAGGCCTAAGTCAGATAGGAGTGTGCAGAGGGGCAGGATGTCGGTATATAAAAATGCTAAATAAATAAATAAATAAATAAATAAATGTATATGTTGAAGAGGGTGGAGGAAAGGGATGAGACTTGAGGGACGCCGTGAGGAAGGGGAATTTGTTTGGATTCTGATAAACATAGTCTGACTTTGTAGGATCTGTCTGATAGGTATGATTTAAATCATTTGAGCATAGAGTTGCATAGACCAATTTTGTTTAGTCTGTTTAACAGGGTTTCGTGGTTGATGGTGTCGAATGCAGCAGAGATGTCTAATAGGATCAATAGGTAGAATTGTCCACTGTCGAGTCCTCTGAGAACTGAGTCAGTGAGGGTGAGAAGTAGCGTTTCAGTGCTGTAATGCTTCCTGAAGCCGTGTTGAGCTGGGGATAGTATATTCTGATTTTCCAGATGTTCAGTGAGTTGGCGGTTAACAATTTTTTCGAGGATCTTGGTTATAAAAGGAAGATTGG
This sequence comes from Rhinatrema bivittatum, assembly GCF_901001135.1. Lineage (NCBI taxonomy): Eukaryota > Metazoa > Chordata > Amphibia > Gymnophiona > Rhinatrematidae > Rhinatrema > Rhinatrema bivittatum. The sequence continues at coordinate 804,834,270 of NC_042616.1, read as the reverse complement.
AGATAGGCCTGTAGTTTGAAGGGTCGGATTTGTCAAGTTGAGGTTTTTTGAGCATTGGTTTGATGACAGCACATTTGAGTCTGTCTGGGAAGATGCCTTGCTCAAGTGAAAGGTTGACTATGTTGGCTATCGGTTTGGCAATGACATTGGAGATTGGCTTTAGGGATTTTATAGGGTTGGGGTCGAGGGTGTGTGTGGTGGGATTTATTTTTTGGATTGCTTCGACCTCGGTTGATGCAACGGTCTCGAATTGTGTTCATGTGGATGTGGGTATGTTTGACGGTTTTGACGTTTTCTTAATCCAAGGAGGATTCGTTGTGATTATTTTTTACATTTTGTCATTAAAAAAGTGGGCTAGTTCATCGCAGGTTTTTGTTGGGTTATCATGTGGAGATAAGTTGTGGATTGGTTGTGTCAAGTCTGTGACGTATGCAAATAGGGTTTTGGGGTTAAATTGATAGTCATGAATCATTTTTGCATAGAAATCACGCTTGGCTTTGTCAGTGTCAGATCTGTATATGTATAGTATGGTTCTGTATTTATCTTTTAGGGAAGGTGTTGGGTTTCTTATTGTTCCAGTGATTAATTCAAATTTTATCACATTATGTTAGGTATTGCCAAAAGGCCCCACCACTGTTACCTCTCTCACCAAATCCTGCTCTCCATTAAGAAATAGATCTAAAATATCTAAAATCTCTCTCCGAGAGATTTTAGATATTTTAGATTTTTCTCTGAGAACAGACAACTGAGGGGAGATATAATAGAGGTGTATAAAATCATGAATGTGGTGGAACGGGCAAACAGGAAATTATTATTTACCTTTTAAAATAGTACTAGGGCTAAGATACACTCAATGAAGCTCATAAGTAGCACATTTAAACAAATCAGATTTTTACTCAGCACTCAGTTAAATTGTGGAATTTGTTGCCAGAGGATGTGGTGAAAGCTGTTAGCATAGCAGAGTTTAAAAAGAGTTTGAACAAGTTCCTGGAGGAAAAGTCCATAAATCATTATTGGCCATGAAGATTTGGAAAAGCCACTGTTTATCCCTGGATATGAGTAAGAAAGATTGGATGAATTGCTTGGAATGCTGAAGGGTTCTTGCAACCTGGCTTGGCCACTGTTGGAGACAGGATGCTGGACTTGATGGACCTTTGGTCTGATCTGGTATGGCATTTCTTATCTTCTTATTTGATGCAAACGTTTAAGATATCCTAAACCTCACACCCTACTTTCACTAGGGGGAGGGTCAGCTAAGGTAAAACATCAATTTAACATAACAGAATTAATATTAGAATCTCAAAACCTCACTACACAAGATAACCAAATACTCCTTGTAGACCACCCAGCTTAATCCCTCCCCACATCAAAGGTACCCTTTCGAAAAAAAAAAAAAATCACAGAGCCACATTGCAGGGTTGTAACTACTGCCAATCACAGGCTGTTGCTCCCTGTGTACTGAACTTGTGCAGAGCAAGATCTGCATTCAGCAGTGGGGGGTGAGAGGGAGATGGATGAAAGTACTGAGAGGAGAGGGTGAGAGTTGGTGGGGACAGGAGTGTGAGAGCCCCCGAGATGGGAGAGAGAGGCATGAGTGCATTGGGGGAGCTGCAAGAGGTTTGAGAGCTTGGGGCGATCACAGGGGAGGGAGGGGTGGATGGTGGTGGTGTCAGAAGTGATGATTCTTTGCCACCGGACCCCGGTAGGGAGGGGAAGCGGCAGCAGCAGTGGCGCACAGGCTCCTGTTGGATTCCTGAGTGGAGACGGGGGGGGGGGGGGGGAAACAGGCTGGGGGCGGGGGAGCAGATGCAACGATGATGGCAGCAGCAGTGGTGGCAGGAGGGAAGGGGCAGATTCTGGGGGAAGGGGAAAGGAGACAAGGGGCATATGTTAAGGGAGGGGGGGGGGGGGGGGGGGGGGGGGGGGCAGACCCGCACATGCCCCAGAGAAAAACATTGAGGAAATCTTGGTTTCCACTAAGGCTGAAAACAGTTCCGTTCTGGGATGTCCCGTGTGGCACAGGGGTCGCGGGCCGGTGGCAGTCCCTTTATGAGTTTTCCCTTTCTTCCTTTTTGGTTTCTTAGTGTTGCTTAAAGGCACAATGAGGTCCCTGCAAATGTGTTGCAACCATTTGCAAAATATTTCTTACCACTCATTGGTTTCAATAGAAAACCTTTCCAGCGGATCCTGCTCCCTCCCCAACTTGTGCACCCCCCCCCCCCCCCCCCCCGCTCCCTCCATAGTCTGAGGGCATCGGCTGAAGATGAGGACTGTCCTGCTCGCCCTGCTGGCCCCGGCGCTCTGCCTGCACGCCGGTAAGTGGGTCGCCGGGGCTGAATGGCATGAAAACAAAGATTTATTTATTTTTTTTTTTTAGGCTTTCCTGTGTCTTACTCCCCCATTGCCTCTAACGCTCCCAGCCTGCCTGGCCCAGTGGCTCAGACGGCAAGAGCTGAGCCGCTTCCTGGGTCAGCGGAGGCCGCGATCCCGGCTCAAGGGTGACACCTAGTGGACGGATTCAGGGCTCGTGACTGCAGGGTTCCGCCAAGGAGACCCGGGCGTGGCTCGTCCCACTCCTCCGGCCCAGCACCTTCACTGCAATGGCAGGACCAGTACGGGGGGGGGGGATAGGGACACGAAATAGGAGAGAAATTCCCCAGCAGTGATGAATGAAGGCTCACACAGTGCCAGATTTCAGCTGAAAGCAGGAAGGAACAGGAGGGAAAACCTGCTGGGTCAATTAAAAAACAAAACACTCCTGCTACATAGAGGTGGGAAGAAGAAAAAGTTTGAGGCTTTCCAAGGCCTTCTTTGTCCCCCATCCATCCGACCCAACCAAAAAATTGCCAGGGCCAGGAGCCTCCCCGGCTTCCACTAGGGTGGCCAACTTTTCCACGGATCAAAACTCGACACCCCACTAAACTTCGTGCTTTGGGAGGGGAGAGGGGGGAGGTTACAGATTACTGTCAGTTGTCCAACCCCCCCCCCCCCCCTCAATATACTTTGTTTTATAAAATGTTATTTCAACTATCATAAACATATCAACACAGCCTCTCTCATGCAGTTTTGCCCTCTATCACAACTAAAGCTTTTCTAATACACACTCACCATACTTCCCCATAAACACACATCCTCCTATCTTACACACATGCACACTCCCAAACACACATCCTCCTATCTCTCACACACATGCACACTCCCAAACTCAGAGCCTTCTCTCTGATACGCACATCCTCCTATCTCTTACAGGCATGCACACTCCCAAACACACATCCTCCTCTTACACACGTGCACACTCCCAAACACACATCCTCCTCTTACACACTTGCACACTCCCAGACGCACAGTCTTCTCTCTGATACACACATCCTCCTATCTCTTATACGCATGCACACTCCCAAACGCACATCCTCCTCTTACACACGTGCACACTCCCAAACGCACATCCTCCTCTTACACACTTGCACACTCCCAGACGCACAGTCTTCTCTCTGATACACACATCCTCCTATCTCTTACACACATGCACACTCCCAAACTCACATCCTCCTCTTACACACTTGCACACTCCCAGATGCACAGCCTTCTCTCTGATACACACATCCTTCTATCTCTTTCACGCATGCACACTCCCAAACACAGATCCTCCCCTTACACTCTTGCACACTCCCAGGCGCACAGCCTTCTCTCTGATACACACATCCTCCTATCTCTTACACACTTGCACACTCCCAGGCGCACAGCCTTCTCTCTGATACACACATCCTCCTATCTCTTACACACATGCACACTCCCAAACACACATCCTCCTATCTTTTATACGGGTCTCTCCCTCACATTGCAGTTTCAGGTGATATTTTTCTTCACTTCTGTTCCCATGGCGATGAAAAAGGGCCACAGGGTGCCCAAAGGTGGTGGGTGGGCTGCCAGTTCGAGGGTGCCGGTGGCAGGGTGCCTTTCAACGGTCGGAGCTGCCCCTGGTGACGTTGGGGGGCGGGGGGCGGCATCCGATCGGGTCTCTCCTTCACATCCTCCTATCTCTTACACGCATGCACACTCCCAAACACACATCCTCTTCTTACACACATGCACACTCTCAAACACACATCCTCCTATGTCTTACACACATGCACACTCCCAAACACACATCCTCTTCTTACACACATGCACACTCTCAAACACACATCCTCCGATCTCTTACATGCATGCACACTCCCAAACACACATCCTCCTATCTCTTACATGTATGCACACTCTCAAACACACATCCTCCTATCTCTTACACACATGCACACTCCCAAACACACATCCTCTTCTTACACACATGCACACTCTCAAACACACATCCTCCTATCTCTTACACGCATGCACACTCTCAAACACACATCCTCCTATCTCTTACACGCATGCACACTCCCAAACACACATCCTCCTATCTTACACACATGCACACTCCCAAACACACATCCTCTTCTTACACACATGCACACTCTCAAACACACATCCTCCTATCTCTTACACGCATGCACACTCCCAAACACACATCCTCCTATCTTACACACATGCACACTCCCAAACACACATCCTTTTCTTACACACGTGCACACTCCCAAACACACATCCTCCTATCTTACACACATGCACACTCTCAAACACACATCCTCCTATCTCTTACACACATGCACACTCCCAAACACACATCCTCTTCTTACACACATGCACACTCTCAAACACACATCCTCCCATCTCTTACATGCATGCACACTCTCAAACACACATCCTCATATCTCTTACACGCATGCACACTCTCAAACACACATCCTCCTATCTCTTACACACATGCACACTCTCAAACACACATCCTCCTATCTCTTACACGCATGTACACTCTGAAAACACGCATCCTCCTATCTCTTACATGCATGCACACTCCCAAACACACATCCTCCTATCTTACACACATGCACACTCCCTTCCCATGCTCTTATCTGTCTCTCCCCCTCCTTCTTCCCTCCTGTCTCCCTCTTCTCCCTGTGCCTTCCTTTTTATCTCGTTTCCTCCAGTGTCCCCCTGTCTTCTTTGTGCCTCTTCTGTCTCTTCCTTCCCTTCCCCCATCTGTGTCTCCCGCCTTCCCTCATGCTCCCATTGTGGCTCTCTCCTTCCCTGTGACCTTCCTTCCTTCCATACCCCCTGTCTCTTTCCTCCGTTGCTCCCCATGTGTCTATTTTCCTTCCCCTCCCCTTTTCTGTGTCCACTCTGTCTCTCCCCTTTCCTCACCCTGTGACTCTGACTATCTCTTTCTTCATCTTCCCCCTCCTCTGTTCCTGTATCACTCAACTGGCTCATTGTAGCCCCTCTCTCGGGTCTTGGCCCAGCATGCAGTGAGGGAGGGGGAAGGACCCAGTGGGCATTGCTGCAGAGATCTGTGGCGCCACTGGAAACTGAGGGCAATGCTGTGCCCCGCCTTCTGTCCCCATCCCATCCAATTACAACACAGGAAAGGAGGCAAATGGACAGGAACACACTCTCTGCTCTGTCTTTCCCTATGATCAGGAAGCTGTGAGAAAAGGGGAGCCTCTTGCAGAAACCGGATTTTCAGTATCTAGTCAGTACTTTGACTGGAAACTGTACAGCATAGCGAAAACCTGGCTTTCCAGTCCAAAACTGGACAGTTGGCAACCCTAGCTTCCACTTACCCAGTCCAAGGGGGAATCCGATGCCAAGGTCTAGGCCCAGACTGAAGCCTGGGCATGGCATAGTACCTAGACACAGGTTGTAGCGACCTACAGCATCCTAGGCCTACCCAAGGCCGAGGCTTCAGCCGGGGCCTAGGCACCGAGACCAAGCTTTGAGGCCTAGCACTGATACCTAGGCCTAGAACACAGTAGATTGTCAGGACTTCGGATCAGATACCTGGGGGGGAGGGAGAGTAGAAAACCGTAAGTTTCACCTAGGGAGCCTAATACCCTTGCACCAGCCCTGGGGGGATTTAGTCATTAAATTGAAGGCCTTCATCAGAAAGGTTATTCTTATAAAATTGAAATAACTTTTTGAATAGTTTTGTTCCTTACTTCTTAAACTATACATTTATGCAGCCGATCCCCAGTTTGGGCAGTTAGTGTTATCCAGGAGTGCTAAGGTGCTGGGTTAGGGAGATAACTTCCTAGGCCTCTGTGTTAAGCTCGGCAATTATTCCTGCGGACCGCTGCTCTCACCTCCAGCCCAGCCTGGTTAAAGGCGCCACATCCTGGCGCCTCCTCGATGCGTCAGGCCGCCCTCCGTGGCGGGAGCAACAGCATACTGCCTGGGCTCACGGCAGAGATGCCACCGATGGGAGGAAGTGACGTCACTTCCCATGCCGGCAGCCTAAAACCGGAGCTCTCTGCCACACTGGCATAATTAGCGAAATCTTGACGCACCAGGACCGACCGCGAACGAGATCAGGGCAGGACCACCAGCGGGAAACACCCCCCACGCACACTTTATGGCGGCAAAACGTAAAGCCGTGGACTTCCGTAAATACTCTTACCATAAAGGAGGAGAAGGCACAGAAGCAGAGGGAGACAAGATGGCGTCTGATGGAGAAATGGAGGACAGGGAGGATGCGGGTGAAACGCAGAAACTTGAGGGCACTGACTGGCCCACGCGGTCTGAGCTTAGGGAGTGGTTCGGTGAACTCAGGCAGGACATAAAAAATGATAAAGCCGAGGTCACAGCGTTATGCGCGGAGCTGAGAGAAGAATTCGCCGAAATAGGCCGCAGAACTGATGAGACAGATGTGAGACTCGAGGCACAGGAGGGAAAATGGAAGCTGATGAAGGCAACTGCTAAAGACTTACAGGCTAACCAAGCAAAAATGGATGACAAGCTGGAAGATCTGGAAAATCGGAGCAGGCGCTGCAATTTGCGCTTCAGAGGGATACCAGAAACGGAGGAATATAGTGACTGTACAAGTATGATAGAAAAAATATGTCTACATATCACTGGTGAAAGTAGGGAGGAGTCCGCAGCATCACAACAGTGCTCCAGCATAGAAAGAGCTCACAGGACCTTGGGCCCCAAATCTGGGAACAGACCACGGGATATAGTGGTCTGCTTTCACTCCTGCGCTTATAAGGAAAAAATTGCTTTGGCGGCAAGAAAACAGTGCACTTGGCACTGGGCAGGGATTGATCTTTCGATATATGCTGATGCATCTGCCACCATGCTAAGAAAACGCCTAGACTTTAAAGCGATCACCGGTGCCTTAAGTGTGGAACATGTCCGATAGCAATGGCTGTTCCCATTTGGACTGTGGTTCATGATGAAGGGGGTAACACACAGGGTACGCACCATAGACGAAGCAGCTGGAATACTGCAATCCGCGGGCATACATGTGACTATCAACTCCAGTACTGGAAAGCCATCATCTCCCGTCCGTGAAGAACATGCGAGCTGGCAAAGAGTCGCAAAAGGAGGACGGAGAATCCAAAGAACACAGGAAGCACAGGCCAAGGACGCTGCCCCTACTTGAAGGACTTCGGATATCCGAGTAGCGTGGCCTACCTACAGGACAGAGGATGGAAAGCTTCCCTCAGTCAGATAAACAGCTCTGTTGGGACAGTGTCATAGATGGCAAGAATATGGTTTGGTTTCGCAGTTCTATTGTTTTAAGGTTAAATGTTATGACGTAATTAGAAACCGGGCCAGTGATGGGGAGACTCTGGCCTACTAGCATGGTGATTTCCTCCCAAGACAACTGGGAAACGAAGGTGTTTTCCCAGGTAAAGGGGAAAGGGAGGGGGTGGGGAGTACCAAAGGGGATGTCAGATACGGAATCACTGATTCCTTGCGACTAAGAAGAGATTTCATTCTCCTAGGGAAGATGCAAAGGGGGGGCAAGGGGATGGAAAGAGACTGGGGTACTGTTTTGATGGCCCAGATACATGGTTTGGTATATTTAACAGATCAACCACATGGCTGAGTTCAAATTTATATCACTCAATGTGAAAAGCCTAAACTCCCCACGTAAGAGGAGACTTCTCTTTAAGGAACTTGATAGACTACAAGCAGATGTTGTATTTCTGCAAGAAACCCATCTAAGGAAAAGGTATGAAAGCCTGATGAGATCTGATAAATATCCCCACCAATATTCGGTAGCAGCGACAGTGTCGCTATGAGTTGGTACAAGTGGACGTAGATGATAAAGGGCGATATATTTGGGTAACAGTGAAAATGGGGGTGGAAAAGCTGACTCTTCTCAATATATATGGTCCCACAACCCACAAAGCAGACCTTTATAAATCCCTAAACTCAATCTCAGCAGACAGGGTGAACGGAAATATGGTGGTTGGGGGGACTTTAATCTCACATTGAATCCATACATAAACATGTCTGCTGGACATAGTGCCGACTCCCAGAGTGCGAGGGTGGCATTACAAAATTTTTTAGACCAAGAAGTGTTAGTTGATATATGGAGGGCTAGATACCCCAAATTGAGAAATTATACTTTTTTCTCTAATGCCCATAATAGCCTCTCTAGGTTAGACATGTTCATGATCAGCAAGAACCTACTCAATACAGTAAGCGCTACGGATATCGAACCCTTAATATGGTCGGATCATGCCCCCATCTGGTTTAAAATGAATTGTAAGGATTATGACCAAGGACAAAAATACTGGAGACTCAATGACTCCCTACTAGGTGACAAAAATTTTGTGAGTCAAGTGAATGAGGAGATTAAAGAATACTTGAAGTGGAATGATGTGCGTGACATGTAATCAGGGGTGCTCTGGGAATGTCTCAAGGTGGTTCTAAGAGGCACATTTATAGCTAGAGCCTCCTATCTTAAAAAGAAGAGGGACGAGGAACGAGATAAATTATTGGCCACACTTAAACAATTAGAACATCAGCACAAATCTGGGTGAAAGCCTCCACAAGTCAAGCTTAAGCTCCAAGAAGTGCGTGATCAAATAACCAAATTAGATGCTCAGGTCATTGCTCACCAAATGGAACTGGTAAGACATCAATATTTTGAGGGTGGCAACAAGGCAGGGAACCTTCTGGCCCGCACCCTGAAGAGAAGACAGGCGCAGACCACAATAGTGAAAATTATGCATTTATAACAAATTGTACATGAAAAAGAACATTCAAAAGCACAGTCTTCTCAGGCAAAAATATCACTTACAACCTGCATATTCTATTTACATGCACTGCTTGGTGCCAACCAGAAAATCCTGCAGAAAAGACACTTGGAGCTCCTATGGAATTAAACTTTCTGTAATGCGTGTTGGGTGTGGGCTTGGCCCTCAGAAAGCCATGAACAAACTGAATTACCATTACAATACCAAAACATACCAAACAACCCTAACAACCTTATCTATGAAAGGCAGCACCTCACATATTACATCAGGCCCTAGAACACCAATAAAGCTCTTATTAGGAAACCAGGCTGCTATAGATCCCTACACAGAAATTACATGCCAGCAAAATACCTCTCCTCGGTCACATATGCAGAACACAGAGAGACCCTGACCAAATACAGAATAAAGAGATCAGAAAGTATAAACAGGAACCTGCTGAGAAGAACTGAACTGGAACCCACAACAAGCCAGAGCAACAATGGAAAAACAGAGACAGTACCATTCTCCATAAAACATTAAATAAAATCAAGAATATAAAACATTAATCATAATAGTAAAGTCATATTCATAAAAAGAATATTTCAAACCAGTTAATGAATAGAATATCGAAAATTTCTCAAACACAAAAAAAAAAGTAAAAAATCTGATGAATAAAAAATCCAATTAAAAAATGTTCTATTCCCCGCCCCTCCCAAAAAAAAAATCTCAAAAGAGCAGAATCAACAAATTACACCCAACAATTAAAACTAATAAGAATTTAAAAACCTACTCTCCATACCTGGCATCTGATTTCCAGTCACCCTGAGATTGTCATGGATTGGGGAAGATAGGGCCGCACACACTTTATCTTCTCTCTCTCACACACATATGCACAGTAACACACACATTCTCTCACACACTCCCTCTCTAACACACAGGCTGCCTCTCCCTCGCAGATACATTATCGGGCAGATTTTAAAGGCCCGGCGCGCATAAATCCCGGGGTTTATGCACATGGCCAGGCTTTACACGCGCCAGGCGAATTTTCAAACGGGCCCGGCCACGCGCGTAAACCCTGGTACGCGAATAAGTGCCGGGCCCAGAGAAAGGGGAGGTCCGTGGGGGAGGGGCGGGGCTGGAGGCGGCCGGCAGTTGGCTGGTGCGTGCAAGTTGCTTCTGTTCCGGAGGAGCAGCAACTTAAAAAATTTAAAAAAAAAAAGGTAAGGTAGGCTAGATTTAGGGGGTGGGGAGGAGAGGGGAAAGGGAAGGAAGGTTAGGCAGGGGGTTAGGAGAGGCTCGATTTCGTCGCCGCTCATACCTTTATAAAATCAGGCCCCCCCTGTGCATGCTAACCGCACATGCGCGCACGGATTATAAAATCCGGTGCACATATGCCCCCAGCCCCTGGATTTTAAAACATGCGCGCGCCAGCACACACATGTTATAAAATTGGCACGTCCATGTGTGTGCACTGAGAAGCGCGTGCACACCTTTTAAAATCTATCCCTGTGTGTGTGTGTGTGTGCATGCCCGAGAGATCCTATCTGTGACGCATAGGCTCTTGCAGGCACAAATTTACACAGGCACACAGGTTCTCACACAGATACACACATAGGCTCTTACACACTCACACACACTCACAGGCTCTTACACAGACACACACACACATATAGGATCTGACACAGATAGACACACATGCACACAAAGAGGCTCTCAGACACCTACAGGCTCTCACCATTCACACACACACACAAGCAAGCTCACACACATACACACATGGTCTCCTGTTGTCATCGGGCCGTGATGGGATGAGCTCCACCAATCTTCCTGCTTGGGAGGGAAGCGTAAGCTGTGCATGGGTGTGCGTGCACACCCATGCACATACACGGAAAACGGGCCTCTCCTTCGGCCGTCGGCAGATTGAGCTCCAGCAACCTGCAGCCTCTCTCCTTCTTCAGCCACCGGCGAGTTAGGCTGCACCGGTGGCCCTGCGGCAGTGGCATGGGGGGGTGGGGGGGGCAAAGGTTAACATGGGTGGGCAGTAGGCATACAGGTCTGAGCCCTACTAATTGCACTCTTATCCATAAATAATGCCTTAGAGCACACGTGACAAAGAATTTCTAAGTAGGCTACAACAGCTGTTAGGCATCAAGAGTGGAACTTTAAAATATTTTAAATTATTTCATTCACTTACCAACATTAAAAATGTCTTATTATTTTATTATAGTTCATAAATACATAAGCTTATCATGTAAAATGCAAGGAACACAAATATCAGATCCAATCATGTACTAAAACAAATATCAATGTATTCATTCATGAATCCTCTTTCTAGAAAGGCAGAGCTCATCATAACTACAATAAAGTAGCACTAATCATAACCATAAAGAGCGAGTGCAGAGCAGAACTAGGACAGATCACATGCACAAGAAAAACAAAATCAAATTCTGGTATCACCTCAGCAAAACAAAATCCTTCCACCGCTAAACACTTTGGGGCAAATTTTAAAAGCCCTATGCGCGTAAATCGAGCTGGATTTACGCGCGCAGGTGGGGTTACGCGCGCCGAGCCTATTTTGCATAGGCCCAGCGACGCGCGCAAGACTCGGGGCTTGAAAAAAGGGGCGGGGCGGGGTTGGTCTGGGGCGGGGCGGGGGCGTGGCCAGAGGCCTCCCTAGGGCCGCTAGGCTGGCAGGCGCAACTTGCTAAATAAAGGTTAGGGGGGAGGTTTAGGTAGGGCTGGGGGGGCGGGTTAGGTAAGGAACAGGAAAAGCCATCGGGGCTCGCCTAAGGCTTGGCACACGCAAGGTGCACAAGTGTGCACCCCCTTGCGCGCACTGACCCCGCATTTTATAACATGCGCGCGGCTGCACGCGCGCATGTTATAAAATCAGGCGTAGATATTAAAATCCAGCCCTTTGTGAAGTTAACAAACCCCTGCAAAAAAAATAAAAATAAAGAAGATCCCTAGAAGCACTAACTCTCAGGCGTCAAACAGCGCTCTTATTTATAAAAGGCAGCAATACAAATATTACTCCAGGCCCTAGAACACTAATACACCACCTACTGGACAAAGCGAACAAGCCGGACTGGTGCAAATCCCTACAGAGAAAATACACACAGACCCGCCCTTATCTAGCAGAGAAATAAGGGACTGCAAATTAGAAACTGAAACCGGAGTCTGAGCAATGGAACTCTAAAGAAACAGCAAAATACAACTACTTAAGAAATGCACATTCCCACGGATGGCAGATTCCAATTGTTAAAAAAAAAAAAAAAATCATTTTTTTTTCTTACCTTTGTCTGATCTTTTCATTTTTCTAATTAGTTGGTGCTGGTCTCTTTTTTCCACTTTCCCTTTGTCAGCCATTTCCTAATTCTTTCACATCTTCCCACGGGACTGGAGCCTGGGCCTGCCCCCCTCCCATCCCCCCCCCCCCCCCCAGTGAGTGTGTCATAAACCCGTGCCAGTATTAGGAGGGAAATGTTTCATTCATCGCTTGAGGATATTTGTGGAATGGTCAGAGATGGATTTAGGATTTTGCTGCCCTTAAGACAATTTTGCTGCTTTCATCCCCTTCCTTCCCTCCTGTTAAGGGTCTGTTACAGGGCAGCAGAGGGGCTGTTGTCGGCTGAATGAGATTCGGCAGAGCTGGAAGGCAGCAACTCTTAGCCAGCCTGCCGCCCCTAAATGTTTGATGCCCTAAGCCTCAAGCGTAATGTGTGCCTATTGACAAATCCAGGATTGGGAATGGGAGGTGGAAGAAGCAGTGAGAGAACAGGTAGACATATCCTGTTGATCCAACTCTGCCTGGATGTTCCATACCTTTCAGATAAAAGGATCAGCAAATGTGTAAGTATTACAATCCATGGGCACCTCCAGATTGGATGAGGTACGTAAAGGTTGTTGGAAGAGATTTTTTTTACTAATCCAAGAAACCTTAGGATGACTCTTTGATCAATATTAGGAAGACAGAAGCTCTTCTCAGCTGCTGAATTGGCTTGACAGTAAGTCTTTAAATGTTAGATATATATCTTATCCGTCCTCCATCCTAAAGGATTTCTGACAAACCCTTTCTAGTTGTTTGGCCGTTTGCTTAATTTTCCTAAGGGCTTCATTAAACCAAGGGAAAGACTTACCACTCTTTCATCACTCTAGTTTTTACAGCTGTGGTGGTATCAACCATGTTGGAAAGAGCAGGATTCCAACTATCTATATGGGCATAGATTGATCAATCCTCAATCTGAGATATATCTCCTAGAATTCTTAATAAACTGATAGCAATTAGGTATGTTTTAATTCTACATTTTACTTGTGTCTTATGTCCCAAATCATTTGTACAGATATCTTTCTGTAAAGTATTAAATGATCTGACCAACCCAACGAATTTAGCTCCATTTGAGATAAATTTGACTTTGTCATTATCGATTCTTACCGAAATATTAAGGGTATTTCTCCCTACATATGTTCATCTATAATCCATTGGCTAAAACCATGTGAGGCCATTAGTACCAGAGAATCTAAAGCATGACGAGAAGCTTCAGAATTTGCATAAATGTTGAAAATACCTGTAACTAATAGTTTAAGATCTCAATAATGTATTAATAAATTATTGAGAGAACTCTGGTATGCTTCAAGATTATAAAGGTGCATGATATAGTAATAGAACCAGTTCATGTTTATAGCCAAGCGTCAACGACAACTATTCAGATCCCTTAGGCTGTTGATCTTCTCTCTTTCCTACTAAGACGGTGCCCCTATAACAACAACCCTTTCCTCTCCCTGATAGTCAAGGTTGGTAGAAATAGAAAACCTTGCAACACAGCATTGAAGAATCCATAATCAAATACAAACACAGCTACTTCTCTTCTTAGCTAGCGAAATTCCAGTCGTTGCCTGAGTTGTATGGTTCTTTCACAGTCTAAGTCGAGCAGATGGTGTAGTGGGCCATCCAAGGTGAATCCTTCACTGGAGAAGGTTGACCAGACCCCTCTGTGGGGACCAGAGCTCCTGTGAAATCAGACTGGAAAAGGCATGCAGATGAAACACGTGGAGCGTGTTCGCTGTTTGGCCCACCGGGTCCAGTCCCAGAGAAACACTTCAGAATAAGAACGATATTGCTGGCTCCAAATGTGTCCGTTTTTATTCACAGGCTTATAGACATTCACAAAGGCCGTATCCACAGGCAATTCATGATATTTTACTAAAATCATGGGAATTGCACCTGCTTGTAAACTGCTTTGGGTGTTATCAGTAGATCGAGGAGGCAATATAGCATTTTTAATTAACATGTTGGTGCATTCACTGGTACTAAGCAGCAGCAGGATGCCCTTCTCAAACTTGTGTCAAAGGGGGATATAGCAATGAGGAGGCCAAATTCTCAGCAACAGTTCAGGGATTTCACAAACCTGGGCTAATGAACAGCTCGCTTCTTTTCTCCTTCCTTCCTTCCTCTCCATTCATCCACATAAATGATCCACTCAGCCCTTCGTGCAGGGCATCCGGTGAAAGTCCTGGAGGTCTGCAGAACCCTCCTAGGGATTTCTCTAGCAGGCCACGTTACCAGGGGCTGGAAACGAACGTGGAACGCTCCACGCCGGGGAATCAGGAGCACAGCATAAAGTGCACCAATTTGATGACATTTATTTGTTATTTTATTTATTGATTGATAGATTTTTATATTCCGCTTTTCGGCACTTCACAGCGGACTATATTCAGGTTCTGCGGGTATTTCCCTATCCCCAGAGGGCTTACGATCTGACAGGGTCATTCATCAAAATGCGGCAGGACCTTAATGCCTGCGATATAACGCCATAACGCAGGTGTTATTTATCGCGCCGTGAGCTGAGTATGCAAATTTCAAAAAAATTATTCAAGAGGGTGGATTTTGGGAAGAGTAAATGAAAATGAGAGATGCTGATGCTGGGTGTGATAGGACAGCACATGTTCGATAGATGGAGGAGGGTATATAACATTTTTCATGAACATGCTATTGTGGGATATAACGCCACCTTTTTTCCTAGGGTTATGCCTGTGATAGATATGTGCATGTAATGGGATTCTTTACAAATCCTGTTTTGGAGAGGGGTGGGAGGAGAGAGGGAGGGAGAGAGAGAGAGAGCCCCTAGGATGGCATTGTATATTAGCCAACTACTTATACCACTGTAGGAGGGTCAACTAGCAACTCAAGGTGACGTTTTGGTGTTGGCCTAGGGTTTGGGGGCCAGTTTTACATGCACAATCAGAGGTACGAACAGCGCAGTACAGATCAGTGAAGATCTGATGTGATTTGGGGGTGAGGAAAGGGACACAAAGATGAGATTTGTACATTGTACTCTCCACCTAGACAGATGCTCTCTCTACCTAGCTGCTATCAAGATGCATGAATGAACTTTACTGAATAGGTCCTTTAGGGTTATCTGCAGAAAAAAAAACAAACTTTTCCTGCCGACTCCTCTGCACTAACCCTCTTGAAAGAAATTGTAAACATTTATACCTTTGAAGACAAAAGGCCTCAAGTTATGGTAAAGATATTGTTAACTCTTATTCCAGAAAAAAAACAACTCAGGTCCAGGCCCGGCAAACCGGGTGTGCGTACTGTGCATTTGCTTGGGGCGGCACACCTAGCGGGGGGCAGCGGGCTATTTCTGATGTACTCGCGGGGCTCCCAACCCTGCAGACAGGAAGAGGACAGTGGCAGTGGCCCATATCTATGATATACTGGCAGGGATTCCCCAACCCCGCAGGTAGGAAGAAGACGGCGACGGCAAGAATTCCTGATATGCTCGCTGAGCTCCCAGCCCCCGTGAACGGGAAGGAAAAAAGCTGCAGTGGCAAGTGCACATTTTGAAAGTGCGCTCAGGGCGTCCAGCCCCCGCGAGCAGGAAGACAGAGGCAGCGGCAGCAAAATGGGAGAAAACCTTTAGTAAATAGGCCCTACAGTTTTGTTCGGTTCAAATCTGAATTCAAATGCAAAATGAATGAGCTGCTGCCATGCACTATCGTGCAAAGCTGCTCATTAATTATAAATTCAGTTTAAAAGCAGTCAATGAAAATGCATTCATGGGCTGATTTCACAGAAACCCTAGGAGTGAACTTTCAAAGGGGTTTTGCATTTTATATATGCACGCAAGTATATGCTATTATATAAACATCAAGGGTACGGGAGAAGAAAAGGGGTGGACTGGGGAAGGAGCTCCAAAGTGCTCGTGGTCGTTGCCGTTCTGAAGATTGATCCTCGTATACATTATATCGAAGGCATTTGTACACTTTTAAGCCTGCTAAGTGACTCACAGAAGTGAAATCAGTCGTCTGTTGGCGGCAGCTTTTGGGTGGGAGATGTGAGTGGACTGGTGGGGGGGGGGGGGGTTTCAGGGTGAAGTACTAGCCTGTGTGGGTGAACTGCAGATATCAGCAAACTGAGTATTTTCAAAGTAGTATATGCATCTACTTTATAAAATACCTGTCTCTGTGTATAATTCAGGATTATTACATGGACACGTGATATATTTTTCGTGCCCTAATTATACGCATTATGTTTATAAAATAGGTAGAGATAGTATGCATTTTCTTGCATTGGAAATATTCCCAGGTACTGAAACATATGCTTGTATTTTCAGAGCAGAAATATGCAGGGTTTTTTTATAACCTTATAGCTCCTGCTGCACAGTTTATGCAATACTAGCATTAATCTCCACGTGTCTTCTTATGCATGCAAATGTTGTACCGAGGTTAGGTTTGAAAGTTAGGCTCTTACTGAGGTGTCATTTTCTTTTTCTGCTGGGCACTGATACAACTTTTTTTGGCAAAAGTTTACTATTCAGCTCATTTGTATGAGTAGCAAACCTTTGAGCAAATGTGGCTCATAGATTCCTCTCAGCCTCTAAATTATAGATAGGTAACCAATTTGCCATTTTTTAGGCAAGTTAGTTGAGTGTGCATCAACTAAACAGTTAATTGAGATTCTGGATAACAAATACTTCCTTGATCCCTGCTTGATCCCAGTTTCTGGCTGGATTTAATATGGAGATCACTTGCCTTGCCTTAAGAACATAAGAACATAAGAAAATGCCATACTGGGTCAGACCAAGGGTCCATCAAGCCCAGCATCCTGTTTCCAACAGTGGCCAATCCAGGCCATAAGAACCTGGCAAGTACCCAAAAACTAAGTCAAGATGATCTTCACAGGAGTATTGACAGAGAGTGGGAGCCGGTTGTAGCCCTTTTGGACCTGTTGGTGGCTTTTGACATGATAGATTACTCCATGTTGTTGAGGTGCTTGCAGGTCCTTGAGGTGAGGGGGCCAGTGGTAAGATGTTAGTTTGATTTCTACTTTTTTTGAAGGGTTGACTACAAAGGTAAGTAATTGGAGACTTGCGGTTATTTCCCTGGGAACTAGAACAGAATATCCTGAAGGAATCAACCTTTTCCACAGTTTTCTTCAGTTTTATATATATATTTGAGTGAATTGATTAGACAGTGTCACAGGCTAGGGGGGTGGACTCACAACAGCCGATGGTCAGGGCCAAGGCACCAGAACAGAATCAGGAGGCACGTGCGTGATCAGACAGGCAGGGTCGAGGCAAGCCAAGGTCAGGGCAGCGGAGTTCAATCACAGACAAGAGGCAAGCAACAGGCCTGGAGGTAGGCAGCAGACTAGGCAGAGTCAGGAATCAAGCCAGGTCACAGGAGAACAGCAATGCAGGGAACCAAAAACCTGTTGCGTAGGCATTGGCTCCAAGGACAGAGCTTCCTTGTATAGGAGAGTAGTGACGATGACATCAGGGACACCCATAGGAAACTCTGTGCACCGGGTCTATAAAACTACCGAGCCAGTGAGGGCCCTAGACAGAGGTGCAGGATACATCAGAGGATCAGGATGGATCTTGATCCGGATCCTGAGGAATGGGTTGCCAAACGCTGCGCAGCACTCTGTGGTTAGCAGTGTGTTACAGACAGGCAGGTTGTAAATATTTGGTGTATGCCAGAGTTATTCATTTCCAGTCCTTGAGAACCACAAATGATTTTCAAGATATCAAAGCTCCAATTTGTTAATTAAGTTACACGGTTACAATGTATAACAAACATAATTTCCAAATTGTTAATTAAGGTTCTCTGTTACAATGTAATAATAATAAGACATTGTGTGTCATATTATTCCATGAGTTAATATGTAAACCGATGTGATATGCCATATCGAATGTCGGTACATAAAAATAAATAAATAAATAAATCTCCTAATGAATGTGCATGAGTGGATTTGCACAAATTGAGGCAGTGTGCGTGCAAATCTATCTCATGCATATTCATTAGGAATATCCTGAAAACCCAACTGGTTTGCAGCCCTTGAGGACTGGAAAAGAATACCACTCTTTTTTTTTGTGGATGATATTCAGGTGTACATGGAACTGAACAAGGACCAGTTAGATTCCTGTAAAAATGTAACACATATTTATCGTTAATTTCAAGCTGGATGGGGAATTATAAACTTAAACTTAATGCTGAAAAATAGAGCTCTTATGATTTAAGAAATCATTGTTGAATATTCCCACTCCTACTGTAATCATGGATGAGATTCATTTAGCTGGGAGTACTCAGGCTCAAATCTGAGGGGTTATTTTAGACAGAGAACTAACAGTGACCCCTCAAAACTACCTCATTTGTTAAATCCTTGTTTGCTCCATTACAAACCATCCATCACCTCTGCCCATCTCTCTCTAAAGGGGGCAACCAGACTGGATTGTTGCAGTTCTCTCTGGGGCTGTCTCTTTTCCAATGCTACATAGAGATTACAGATGATCCAGAAATCCTCTGCTGGTTTGATTTTAGGACCATGTCCGAACAATCAAATGTATTTATTTTAGATTTATTTTGTATTCCACTTTTCGGCACTTCAAAGCAGATTACATTCAGGTACAGAATCCCTGTCCTACTAATCTATTGCCCCTACCCTCAAGTTGAGACCCAGAAGAACATCACCCTAGAGTCTCATGATCCACTTGAGCTCCTCCAGTGTATATATCATACAAAAATATGTATCTTATCAAAGTATGTGTAATGGCAAAATGTATGTTACAAAAATTGGTGTTTTATCAATACGTGTTACATCCTAGTGTAATGAGCTAAGGACGCTTGTTACTTTTGTAAACCCTTGTGATCATCACTCGGAAGGACGGTATATAAAACAACTAAATAAATAAATAAATACCGTGGGTATTTCCCTGTCTGCACGGGGCTTGCAATCTAATTTTGTACCTGAGGCAATGGAGGGTAATGTGACTGGCCTAAGTTTTCACCTGCCTTGGAAAACCTTTTACTGGTTTCCAGTTTTATATTGATGTCGGTTCAAAATTCTGTTTCTAACATTAAGGTAGCAAATATCGCCCCTGAAAACCAGAGAAACAGAGAGCGAGAGAGATCAGCTTTCACTGTATGCCCTGTCCCAGAATGTCCGGTTTTTCTCTGTTGATACCTTTAGAAGAGTTTTCTCCTACCTGGGTACAAACCTATAGAATTCAGTTCCTAGGCAGCTGTACCAACTGAAGGACTCTCTGGTGTTCGTGCCAGGGTCTGGGGGGTTTTTTTTTTTTTTGCTGCTGCCTTTTAAGATCTATAGGTATGAAATAGTTTCATAGTAGGTTTATGTCACATGCTTTGTATTAAAACCTGTGAGGGAAACAGTCAAAAACAGTCCAGGCCTATATACTCATGGATAGGACAGTTTTCAGAAGGATCTAGCCTAGTAACTAAGGAGTTACCAGTGATGGCCAGTCAAAGTTTCTTGGGTAGCTCTGGTTGGTCATATAGCTGGTATAAAGTCAACTGGACAATTATTCAGTTTTTTTATATGATCCATTCTTCCCCTTTTTAGTCTGTTCTTATCTATTTTAATATTAATTTTAGTCCTATTTTAGAAAGTTTTATAGATTTTTATTTCTGGATATTTTAAGATATATTGTTATTTTCTCTTTCTTTTATCATGTTCTTAAAATGTGACTATTGTAAACCATAGAGATAGAACTTGTTTCTGTACAACGGTATATAAAAACTGTATAAATAAATAAATAAATAAATATTCAGATTGAAATATCTGGCTAAAGCTGACCAGACAAACTTGTCTGCTTAACAGCCTTCTGAATATCGGCCTTAGTCTAGTCTCCAGGAGGTAGATATTCAGATGCCAGCTAGCCGGATAAGTAGGACTTATGCGGATATCTAGTGGCTGCTGAATATCTGATTATATTTAGAGACCACTAGATAGCTGGATAAGTCACTATCGAGTTAGCCATATAAGTTGTAAGTGGGCAATGGGCGGAGTGGGGTAGCACTAAATAGCCAGATAAGTTATTCGGCTAAGTAGTGATATTCAGCAATAGACAGATAACTTACCCTTCTAAGTAGCAATTTCTATGGGGATAATCAGCAGCATAGCCGTGCTGCTGAATATCCCATCCAAGTTAGCTGGATAAGTCTTATCTGGCTAATTTAGATAACCGGATAGCTTATGAATATCTACCCCCATATATCTAACGATAATCCTGTGGGGGAAAATATATTGAAATTTGGTAGTTCAAAGTAGTATTGATTCATGCTATTATAATCACGTTTTCTTACAGCTCACTCACTGTCGTGTTTCACGTGTAACTTGGCGACAAGGAACCATGACTGCCTTATAAAACGTGATTGTCCATTAATTGCTGCTTACTGTCGGACCTCTGTTGGGTCAGGATCAGATGGTAAGTTGCACATACTTCATCCTGACACAGATACAGTGCATCGACTTACTGTACACTTATTACACCATGGATACTCCTCACTTCTTAATGATCCTAGAGAAGAGATGGAGTTTGTGTGTGTGTGTATATATATATATATATATAACTGACTGAGCAAGAAATTAAGAGAACTCCATGAGACACAAAATCCAATTCTCTCTACCACTGACACGCTGCGATCTTGAGCAGGTAATGTTACATCACTGTGCTTCTGGTCTCTTCCTTCCACCTCCCCACTGATAGGAGGAGGAGGCATTCTGATTTCCCCATTCAACGTGATTATATTCCTGTCTATCGATTATAACCCAAACCAAAAAGACCGGTTTTGACTCAAAACCTGACTCAATTACCTCAACACCCATCTCATCAACATATCTTAAAACAATTACCACATTAAAATTAAATAGATATCAAAATGGTGTTAAATAAACAACAAACATAAAAGGCCAGGCGTCCAAAAACACACATGAAAGAGCAGCTTCTTCGTGTGCACGGCGCATGAATGCACACCCCAGTACGTGGTGCCTAAGGCATCAATCTCCAGGAATTAAAGCCCAGAAGACATCATTAGGGGTAGGGTTGCTCTCAGCCCGCTGTCAGAGGCACTGTTGCCAGATGGTGGTTTTGATGCCCAATTTTCACTTTTTGTGAACAGTTGTGGGAAATTCTTGGCTTTTTTTTTGGTTGTGGCCTTTTGGGCGTCCTCCAGGGCCTGCTCTGCATCAGTGACAACCAATGAAAAGGAGAACGCTTTGTTGCAAAGATTGGCTGAGTTCATGAGCAAAGGCAGCTTCCAGTGCTGAGCTATCACCTTTCTTTCCATTTTCCACTATGCCAAGCCAGCTTTTGAGAGAGAGCCCACAGCATAGAACCGCCATCAGCACTGAGAATTGTGGGGGATGTAGTTCAAGACCGGCTAACCATGCATCTCTTTTTTTTACAAATTATTTAAGTTTAGAACACCAATTGTTTTGTAACTACACTATGCAATCAAATTCTAATGTTGTTTTCTTTTTTATATTTACATAGTTTATTTCTCAATGCATGTTCACATAAAAATGTCCCATTGATGATTCCTCCTTAGGGTTAATGGCTGAAAATTACATTTCTCTTATTAAATATTTGCATTCAATAATTGTACATATCCAGGAATCTTGGACAGTAAATAAGCAGATTCCCTTACCTAATCTTGAATCCTTCCCATGGCCAAACACAATGCTTCACATATCAACCCCAAGTGTACATTGCATTCTTCTCAAAGAGGACTTCCAATGTTCTCTCAGTATGTATGATGCGCCTGGCTGAAACTAGAGAGAGGGCATTTATTGTGGCTGATCCAACGCAAAAATATGTCGCTTAACTGGAAGGATTTCATACAGGTCATAATGTTTAAAACTTTTGTTCCAGTGGGCATTCTCCTGATACTTTCAATTTGAGTAGGTCCTGCAGCCTCTGCCTTGTTAGCTTCTTTTGACAGATGTTTTTATGTTTGTTCGGAATTGTATTATGTATGTTGTATTTGTATGTCACCTAGAGTCTGGCACCAGGTGACAAATAAATAAAATTTATTTTTGCAACTTTATAATTTTGGGCTACTTTTGGGCTTGATGTTGTGATTGGTTGGGCTATAACAAATTTTGCCATCTGGCAAGATTGATTGGAGGGAAAAATCTTATGAACCAGCAATGAAAAGCTAGAAAGTTGGTGCTGGCAGCTGGTTTCCCAACAGGTCAGGATGGCAAGATGATCAAATGGCTCTACTGTCAGCATCAACCTTAAAGCCTCGATGAAGTCATTAGGGGAATCAAGGACTGGGTCTCTTGGCCCATAGGTTGAATCACAGAATCCCAACACGTCGGGAATTATCTTCAAGAAAGAACTTGAATAAAATATGCAATTCCTTTTCAAGTATTTTTTGTTTTTTTTTTTTCTTTTCTTTCTTTGCTTAGGCTCCTATGCTATCATTAAACAATGTGCTCCAACCTGTACCCCAGAGGAAGGCATTACTGAAGGGGTAAAGATTTCTGTTTCCTGCTGCCAGACCAACCTGTGTAATTTCAGCAGATCAATGCGGGTCCAGCACAACTCTCTGGCCCTGCTCATCTCCATGGGTTTCGTCCTCTCCCTGCTGTGGGCTGGACTCTAAATAACGTGCGAGGGAGCAGAGGGACGGATTGACCCCCCCCCCCCCCAGGCTTCCTCTCCTTCCGTGCCTGGGGGATAATCCTCTGCTACAGCGGCTCCCACGAGATTCTCCATGAAGAATCTCTTTAGCTTTCTTTATTGTCACAGACACAGAGGTCAATATTCAGTAACGCAACGAGCGGCAGATTTAACCCGGGAACGTAATACGTACATATGCTTGCTGAATATACTTGTGTAAAGTTATGTGCGCAGCTGTATCTTGGTAAAGTTTGGACTGTGATTCCTCCAGTCAGCTTTATGCGCATAACTTCAGCCAGCGAGTGCTCAATTCGTGCACTCACCAGCTAAAGGTCAGCATCTGGAGCGCCTCCATTCATGCCTCTCATTGCACATAAAATCTATGCATTCAGCAGGGGAAAATATTCAAAGCTCGGTTTTGTCCTAGTAACTGGAAAAGTTGCCCATACAAAGGGGCCGTTGCAATAAAGTCACGTAGAAAGCTGGCGCTGAACAGTCAGCGCCCGCTCTCTTAACGTGCGAATGGCGCCCCAAAGGAGAGTGCCATGCAATATTTAAATTAGGGGGTCGCGTTAGCAAGGATGTGCTAGGGTTGCTTGCGACCCTAGCTCATCCTTGCTAACGCGAACCCAAACGGTTTCCATTCATCATAGAGTCATCGCCGAAAGTCTGCCACGGTTATCTTTTAAAATATTTAAAATGTATAAGTTCCTTTCTTGTGCAATTTCATTATATTTTTTACTCTCCACTGAGACTCAGCACAATGTCAACCGAAATGATTGCCGTACACTGGTCACGAAAACCGACGCCGGGTTTATCGGCATCTGTTTTCTTGACTGGCGTACGGCAGTCACAAAAAACGACGCCGATAAACCCGGTGTCGGTTTTCTTGACTAGTTCGCTGAAAACCATCACCGAGTTTATCAGCGTCAGTTTTCCTGGCTGTCCGCCACTAAGGAAAACCGACGCCAATAAACTCGGCATTGGTTTTTATCCAATGCCGAGTTGTTATGTTCTTCTGTTGTTTTCCATCAGGTACTGTTCCTTTTCTCCTCTTCCTGTTTTTCCCTCTCTTCGCTCGCCCCTTCTCTCTTCCTATCTGCTCCCTCTCCCCCCACTCTGGTTTTTTGTAATTTCCTCCTTCAGTAATTTTGTAAACTGGCATGATGTACCCACGAATATCAATATATAAAAGCTAATAAATAAATAAAATAAATAAATTTGCATGTGAAGAGCGCTATTGCATTCACTCCGCGTTAGAAGCGCGTTGAATAGGCGCTAATCCCCTTATTGCATTAGGGGATTGATTAGCGCCTATTCTACCCACGTCCAAGTGCACATTAAGAGTGCGCTCGGCTCAGCGCACCGTATTGCATCGGCCCCAAAGGCTTTGAATAGTGACCTCAGAATGTCTGAAAGTCTCCTGCTGCGTAACTTTAGCCACACGCCTCTAGCTCGGATGCATAATTGCAGACACGTACTGCGTACACCCATGTCCAGATTGTTTCCTGATTTAATCCACACCACCTCAGTATGGAAGAGAACTTTTGATTTTTAGTCTGTCATTTCCAAGTCTCAAGGCAACTGACAACATGTTGTTTTTTGAGAATTCAAGTAAAATAATTCCCTGCCCCAGGAAGCTTACATGTTAAATGGGTACCTGAAGCAACAGAAGAGAAAAGAGACTTGTCCAAGGTCGCAAAGAGTGTCAGAAGTAGGATCTGAACCCTGGTAGACCTCTCCTTTTCCTGGGACATAGCATTTATTAACTTGTGGTAAAATGGATTTTTTAAAATTCGCCTAATTTCTCATTTAAGATAAAAAGTAGCTGTGTTATGATTCCCCAGCTATCAGCAGTAATTAAAATTACAGGTTTAGATCCGTATATATCCCGTTGTTAATTTCTTCTGCTACTGTGACAGTTCATTTATTCAAAGTCAGAAATTTTGTGTGCTACAGCTCATGATTTAAAGGTCTGTGCTTCAGGAGAAGGACAAATAGTTTTTTCTCTCACAGACCATGACAATAAATGGAGCTATTTTCATTCTGCCCGTGGGGGCCTGCAAGCTAATTTTCAAAGGGATCCCCGTCCCAAAGGGGGTTTTCCCTTTGAAAATACGGCTGGTGGTGCACAGCGGGTACTTAGTCTCTGCATACTGGGGAGGACATTAAGAAAATCTACTGCAGTAGCACATAACTATCAAAAGGGAGCCTACGAGGAAATTAGTTAGAAAAAACTAAAAGGAACAGTTGCAAAGGTTAAAGGTTTTCATGTTTAAAAATGTGTGATAACCCCCCCTCCCCACACACACACACATCATGGGGTGAACTGGATTAACGGGGAGTCACACAGGCCAGCTCCTTAATATCCCAGACCTTTCCTACTCTCGTACATTGTCCATGCCAGAATCTGGGATTGCCCCAGGTGAAGGTTCATCCATTGAGGTGAAGGTTCAATCTCCTGGACCCCTAGTACAATAGTGAATAACTCAATCTTAGTCACTGACTCACACCCCAACTCTCACACTCTGTACTGGTTGGTAAATACTCACAAAAGAAGACTCATCTTGGGGGAAATGCGCTCTTGAATAAAGTATGGAGTCGGAGGATAGTGTTCAGCTGAAATTTATTTTAACTTAAAAAGGAGGATCCAAGCTAGGATCGCAAAAAATCATGAATAGCAAAATAAAAATCTTAATAACAAAAGCTGTGGTTTCCTAATCCATGGTACACCTTCTCTCCACTTTTTTTCTTTGACTAAACCAGTTTCCAAAATCCCTTCCCCATACAGGGGAGGACTCCAGCAACCAGCATAAGGCAAGAGGTTCAACGGAAAATGTACCTTTGTTCCAAAAATTAGATGACTCCAAATATTCTTCAAAAGTCCTTACAAAATTAGCAGCCTTTACTTACTGGTCATGGGATAAAATAGCCATCTTCCAATTACTACAGGAAGGTGGTACTGACTTCACCACTGCAAAACTGATTACAAAAATCTCTAAGTCACTATCTTCACTTCCTTGCTGTTTGCTGGGCACAAGCAAAGAACCCAAGATCAAATCCAGTTCTTCTAGAGTGGTGGTAACTAACCTTCCTAAAAGAGCACTGGGGAAAAAATATCTCCAAACCTCTTACACAAATTTCTTCCAAAAATAATCTCCCAGTTCTCAAATACCTCTGCATCAATCCACCAGAGAGCAGAAAGACTCTCTGTACATGCTCAGGGGCCAATGTATACCCCTATGTCACATCCCAAAAAGAGAGAAAAATGATCCCTTTCGTAGCAGTAAATATCAGGGATATTATTAGTGGCAGTGGCAAACCCCTGCTATGAAGGCCATTTTGGAAGCACAGGTAAAATATATTCCTTGCATTATAAAAGGTCAAAGGAAGACCAGTTAAAGTCTAAAGGGCATCTTTCAAAAAATGAAAAGCAGGTCCAAATGAAGAAAATAGGCAAGAGCATGAGTACTGGCAAGTTAAATGTGAAACAGTAGAAAGAAAGGCCAGGAAAGAATTTGAGAAAAAATGTTTAGCCTCTCACCTCTGATCTGAAGCATCTCTGGCATAGCCTCTGGCATCATCCTGTTCCAAGGACCCAGGATAGAACTTACTGTAAATTTCCACTTCCTTTATAGGTCCCTAGCCGGGACTTCCTTTGGCACTGGTTTAATGCATCACATCCTCCATGAGTATATAAGGAACTCCCTTGCAACCAGCCAGTGCTCAGCAATAGGTTTTCTGGTGCCCTTCTGGTCCAGTCTGTCTTCCTAGCCTTGTGCTTTGTTCTGTGTTCCTTGTCTGGTCCTAACCTCCTCTGCACTTTGTTCCTTGTCTGGTTCCTTGCCAGTCTGTCTTCGTTCCCTTCCTTGCTTGTCCTGTTGGCTTGTCTGTCTTGTCTGACCTGTTTGTCTTGCACTGACTACCTGGATCCTGTCCCTGGCCTGACCCGTTCTGCTGTCTGCTGCCTGCCCCGACATCTGGCTTATTACCTGTTCTGCTGTAGTGTCCACTGCCTGACATGAGCCTTGCTCAAATTAGACTCTCACTCAGGATCGTCCTAAGGACCCACCTAAGTCCTGCTGGCTGCCAGAACCCAAAAGCTCAACCTGTAGGGGATGTGACTGGTAAAGGGCAAAGCTCCAGCTGGTCCAGCCTATAGTGGCTACTCTTCCAGCTGCTGATGTAGGCCTAGTGAGCGAGCTCACTAAGTGGCACCAACCACACTGCAGCCACAAAGGTCCTTGCCAGTAAAACTGAATTAATTCTTTGCCTTGGTCTTTACTGGGGAAGATGTTGTGAATGTACCCACACTGGAAACATTCCTTTATGGCGATGATTCTGAGCAACTAAAGAAAATATTTGTGATAATGGAAGATGTAATAGATCAAACTGACAAACTTAAGGAGTAACAAATGCACCTACAAGAACTCAAATATGAAACTGCAAACCAGTTATTTGTGATCTGTAATTTATCATGTTAAATAGCCACAATACCTGTAGGCAGGAGGGTGGCCAATGTAATGTCAATTTTTTAAAAGGCTCCAAAGGTAATACAGGAAACAATAGAGACCAGTGACCTTGACATCGATGCTGGGCAAAATGGTAGAAGCTATCCTTAAAAACAAATCATTAGCCCTATAGATGGACATGGTTTTAACAACATATGCATTAGAAGTTTTGAAGGTGTAAATAAGCATGTAGATAAAGGTGGGTAGCTAGATACAGTGCAGGGATGTTCAATTCCAGTCCTCAGCAGCCACAAACTGGCCAGGATTTTAGGATATCTGTCACGGATATGCACGAGATACATTTGCATACACAGAAGGCAGTGCATGCAAACCTTTCATGCATATATATATTGTGAATATCTTGAAAACCAGACCTGTTTGTGGCTCTTGAGGACTGAAGTTGGCCACTCCTGATGCAGTGTATTTGGATTTTCAGAGGCACTGCCAAGGTCCCTTTGAGAAACTCCTCAGGAAATCACAGTCATGGGTAGGCAGGCTGTGTCCTCTTGTGGACTGATAATTGGTTAAAAGACAGGAAACAGAGGAGGACTAAATGCTCAGTTTTCCGAATGGAGAAAGGTCATGAGTGGAGTACCACAGGGATCGCTACTGGGCCACTGTGCTGTTTCACATTTTCATAAATGTGTTCTCTGGAAAAAAGGAATGATTGAGATGACCAAATCTGCAGACGACACAAAATCATTCAAAGTTGTTAAAAGAGCATTGGATTGTGAGGAACTGCGGCAGGAACTTCCAAGACTAGATGTCTACATGGCAGGTGAAATTGAATGTGGCTGCTTTGGGATCTTCATGATTGGCTCTGGTCTAGGATAGGACAGGTAGTGGAGGGAGGGGTGCACCGTTCAGAACAGCTCCCCCACCCAGGTGTCTGCAGTGGCCAGCCTCCAGCTGTACACCAAGGCAGTGTGCAGCATTTCACGGTGCGATATCTTGGTTAGGAGACTGAGGGAGTAGGGGTGTTCTTTATTATGAGTTTAACCCTCTTACTGCCTGGGCCAGTGCCCGGTGCTCCCCTATCCTGAAAGGCGCACCTAACCAGTGGGGGTTTTCAGGATATCCATAGTGAATACGCAGGGGAGAGATTTGCCTACGTTGGAGACCCAGGGTATGCAGATCTAGCTCATTCGTGTTCATTGTGGCAATCCTGAAAACCCGACTGGCCAGGTGTGCGTCCAGGAGAAGCTCCGCCCTAGTGGGAAGGGGACCAGGACCTTCCTAGGTGCTAATTCCATATTTTGGTTGGAAACTCTTGCCCTTTCAGGTTCCCTTCTTGTGAGAGCTCTGGTACCCCTAGCTGGAGGATTTTGGGGTAGATCGGTTGGTAGGGAAGGCCCCATTGCTCTCCAGTCCTCACAGAGGAGGCTGGATCAGAGGTGACCGTCTGTAGAAGGAGTCCTAAGGTTTCTACCATTTCCATGAAGATTTATTTTTTTTTTTTTAGCTCCCAGGAGGAGGTTTCTGCTGGCCACCCTTCCTTCCTGAAGAGAGGACATCTGGAAAGAGATACTCTGTTCCCTGCTACTGGACTCCTCATAAGAAAGACCTAGATTTGTCACCTGGAAAAGAGAAGCGTGAGTAAGACCTAAAATTCTACTTCGAGGGCACCCACCCGGCATCTTCACCCCGGGGTTATTTCTGCAGAGACTGCAATCCTTTTTGCCATCAGTATTTTGGGAAGTGTTTTCCCACCTAATTAAAGATTCCCTGCCCAACCGGGGACTTTACGCTCCAAATCCTGGAGGGTGAGAGTTTCCCTGCCCCAGTTCTGATGGACACTTGCACAGATAGAATTGGAGAGCTGTGAATGTCACCTTTCCATGCCAAGATCTGATGTGAAAGTGCCATTCCTGAGCTATTTCATAGGGGACACACCACGCTCAGCCTCCAGTATATTTTGCTGGCACTCACATCCCCCGAAGGTGAAGGAGACCTATAATCATCCCCTCCCCCCTCTCCGGCAAACAAATGAAGAGTCACCCCTGCCTCCCCCCACTGGAAAAGAACCCTGACCCGGGGCCTGGGAATGTGTTAGTGTGCGGGGAACTTTGAGGGATTTGCCCTGGGACCCCCTCTTGTGCCCCTGTCCTCCTGGCTCCTAAACCGGAGGGGGTGACACAGAAAAGTGCAAAGTAATGCACATATTCAAAAATAATCCTAAAAAAAAAAAAAGAAGAGGCACACGGTGCTGGGTTCAGCCAGGAAACAGAGCTTGGAATTCTTGTGGACAAAGCATTGGAATCTTCAGCTTCGGGGTAGTGGCAGCGGCCAAAAATGATCCAAAAAGGAAGGGGGAAATAAAACGGAGGTTTGTGCGCGGCGCTGCTCGACGCATCGCAAGAAAGCTACAGCAGAACTAGACAAGGTGCAGAGGAGGGCGACAGAAACGATGAAGGGGGCGGAGGATCTCTCCTGTGAGGAGAGGCTGCGTGGGCTGGGAAAAGAGAGGGCCGAGAGGGGACAGGAGAGAAGTTTATGAAATCATAAGCGGAGTGGAAGGGGTAGATAGATGATGGCTATTTACCCTCTGATAAAATACCAAAGCAAGGGGACGCGCCATGAAACTTAAGAACCAGCAGATTTGAAACAATCCATAGAAAGTACTTGTTATTCACTCTTTACACAATCAAGCTGTGGGATCTGTTGGCAGGGGACGTGATCGGGGCGACAGCACAGCGGGCTTTAGGAGAGGTTTGGACAGGTTCCTGGAGGATAAGTCCATAACACATTGTTAGCCAGGCAGACTACAGAAAGCCATTGCTACCCCTGGAAGTCAATAACAAGAAATAGATCTCCTTGCAGCTTGGATTGGCCACTGTTGGAGTCAGATTGCTGGGCCTGTTGGACCCTGGTCTGACCCAGCATGGCAATTTCTTATGTTCTTTTCTCTGTACATTTGTGCCTGCTTGGCTATGGGTAAAAGTAGCACAGCTATGATCAGCATGGATTCTTTAACCCACAGTGTGTGTGTGTGTGTGTGTGTGTGTGTGTGTGTGTGTCAGGGGGGGAGGGCTGCAATTTTCAGTGGGCCTTATTATGCAAACAAACATAAAGAAATGTGAACGCTCTGCTCAGGTCTCACGCTATCTGCCAGCTGGCGTGTCTCAGAGACCAAGCTGCACACGGTAAAATGCCCGAGTCAGCGCAAGGTTTGACGCTTGTCAGCAGCCGTCCCCAGGGTTTAGCACCCAACCTCTTGTTGAATTCACTCCATAGCATCCCACAGTTTTACCCTCTCTAAAGGTGCTTGAAGATATTGTGCCCGTGCATTCTTTGTTAACGGCAGCAGATTTATCAGGAAATATCAGCAAGCAGCTCTATTGAACAGCAAAACCACAATTTAGGGTGGGAAGATTTCTTGCCACCCTATTTCTCTACAGCAAATCGGATTCCCCTTCCCCTGTCCCGCCACTCTGCTGCTTTTATATTTTGACTTTTGGCTGCTATAAGACTAATTTTCTTTTTGCTTATTTACCAGTCCTGAGGCAGGAAAAGGCTTATTGCACACAATATATAACGGTCGGTTATTGCTCCACTCCATTTGTTTCACCACTGGTCCTCCTTGCTTCAGCTCTGGAGGTAAACCAAAAGTAGGAAAAAAAAAAAAAAGAGAACAAATGTGTTTCCTTTCTTATGCAAAACCTGGGACCAACTATTTTCTAGTGAGTCCTAACTTTGTCAGAACCATGTGGTTCCATCCCCTATATTTGCTGCTGGCACGCCGGCACCACCACACCATTAGGGTTGCCAACTGACTCCAAATTTTCAGGACAGCTTGATCCAGTCTTGGCTTTACCCCATTGCCTGCTTTGACATTCTGATTTCCCCCCTATTGCATTCCCTAAGGAAATCAAGACTATAAGTGCCTGCATGCAGAGGAGGAAAACCAGGACTGGATCAGCCTGTCCTGAAAATCTGGTGCCAGTTGGCAACCCCGCACACCATCAGTGCTACTGGTTCTAGATAGAGCTGCCACCTGGCTCCACTGTCATAGGGAACGAGTCCAAATGCAGGAATACAAAGTGAGCAATATGTAAAGAAGGAAAAGTGACCTGGAAGAGAGAAAAAAAGTGGCATCAGATAGGTTTTTCCTATGGGATTTGTACCAATTATTAAAGCAAAACTCGCAGATAGTTTTGCTTTGAAAGTTGCCCCCAGGAAAAAAGTTTCCCCACAGGTATTTGCCCCTGCTTTCTCTGTGGATACTTTTTCAAGTTAAACCTACGTGCATTGTTTCTTCCCCTGACTAACCCTGCCCTCAAGGAACAGATTGTTCAACAACGTGTGAATAATGGGTGGGCAAGAATCATAAAGCCCATTTCCAAATGCAAAATGCTGTATCACCTGCATAAATGTCCTTTGTTATTGCCCTCTTACTCTTTTCATCTTTTTTTTTCAGACAAAATAAACTTTGTTTATAAAAATGTTTTACAAAGCAAAAAATTGTGGTTGCCATGGTAGGCCACCTGGATATGAGGAAGCTGAAGGCGATACCTATTTATTGGACTGATTTAACACATCTGCGATGAACCTTTCAGAGTCAGCTCTCGGGAGCTCATCACAGGCCTATTAAGTTAGTCCATTGAAAAAGGTATCACCCACAGTTTGTTTGCTGAGGCTTAATTCCACAAGTTTTACAAAGCGATCTTTAGATACACTGGGCCTGATTTACTCTAGGGTTTGTCTCTCGTGCTTTTGCGTGCGTTTTTGATTTAGCACAACTTGCACTTCAATGCCCTGCCTGCAAACTGGACCTCTCAGTGGCACCCCCTCCCGCTGCCCTGCCTAAGGCCAGTGACGGTGAAGATAAGGAGGCCCTCGAGGTTACCTGTGGCGGGTCAGTGCCAGAAGCCCTCTCTCTCCTATTTGGTTTATTGTACTGGAGTCCAAGTCACAGCCAATCCAGTCTCCTGGTGGTAGGGGGAGGGGGAGCAGGGGAAATAGGATAGGGAAGTTAGGAGATGCCATATATTAATTTGAACGCAATTTTGTTGCGAAAGGGATTAATCAATAGTTAAATGTGCTGATCCTGGGCCCTGACTTTTATGGTCTGGGGTCACAGATAGGCAGACATAAGAGACAAAGCCGAGTCCGAAAACAGAGCACGTTCAAGCAGCAGCATCCTATAAATTATCAGGAAGGCTGCTCAACCTATAAAAATGTTGCCAGCAGTAAGATTGTTATGGGTTTGACAGTTGCTTTGTTTTGATTTTTAATATTGCTACTCTTAACATGAGCCTTGGGGGTAACCTGCACGGAGCGGCAGACTGCATGGACCATTTGGTCTTTTTCCGCCGTCATTACTTTGTTATTACGTCACTGACGACAAGTATAATAATATTGTAATAAAACGTAATGAGCAAAATCGAACTGTTATTCTCTTCTGCAGAACTTGTTCTATAAACACTACAATTGCGCTCTTATCGGATGCGTATTAATTCTAAATTACACCTTGCTATTGTTATATTTTTACAAGAATTTGATTCTTTGTGTGTTCTGTTTGTTGTCTTACAAGGTTGTGGATCTATACAGAAAACTATGGGTAAAAATACGGAAATTCTTTAACATTTTTATATACCGACACTCGTCCGGAACATCACATCGGTTTCCAATGAACCTGAAATGCAGCTAACGTAGCTGTGCAGAGAACGGTTTTAGAACAGTTATTTAAACATTATGGATACATTAATAGTTAATAGGGGCTGAGGGGAAACAAATACCAACATCATTATAGTTGCAAAAACATATTACAGACGTCATTAATATTGCATAGATACAGGCAACGTTAGTATTGGGAAGGGAATTGAAAGTTAGTTGATTAGCAGGGGCTGATGGCGTTAAGGAGAGCTAGGGGGAGCTGAGGGAATTAAAATAACTTGAAGTAATAGGTTGAGGGAGCTTAAGTCATCCCCCCTCCAATACGTTATTAAGGAATACATAAGTTAAGTTATTAAGGAATATATATATTAAGGAATATATGTTCTATTCCTTATCTTTCTGTCTCTCTTCTTCCTTCTTTCTGTCAGTTTTAATTGTCTCGAAAAGGGTGTTTAAAAGTATTTTGTTTCTGTGCATTCTTTTTTCTGTTTTTGGTATTTGTGTCAACTTTTCCCTGGACTGTATTTGAAGTGGGATCATCGGTGTGCACATTAGTATTTTTTTACCCCTACTCGCTGCTAGGGGGCGCTGTTGGCTAGCGTTACTAGGGATCACTGCCTCTCTTTTCCTCGTGCTGTCGTTTTCTCTCTGGATTGCACCATCTCCTCCTGACTCCCTGTTTCTTTCACCCTACTACACGACACTATAAATAAAACAATAGGACAATAAATTATAATTGCTCTCTCCTCATTGTTCTTCTGGTGCTCTAGTAATGTTCCCTGGTGCATGTCCAAGAAGATTTGTACTTTGCTAGCTAAACCTGACACAAATGGAAAATTAGTTATTTTTCTTCTAATTATTAAAGGAACAGTAAGAGGCTTAATTTCCTTTCCACGTTTTTAGTAAGGAGGTATTGCAGTAGTAAAAATGTCTGCCTCTGACTCACTTATCAGTGCTAAGAGAGTTTTGTTAAAGTCAGCACATTTTCTGCAGCTCAACTCTTTTTTTTCCAAGTCAGATCTTGGCAGCTTCTTTAATAGCTGCAATGATAGCTTTCAGAATTTCGAACCATTTCTCTTTATGTACGGGGAGGGGACATTTATTATTCTGGTCTCCTTCATATTAAAGGAACTCACCAACTCATTTGGGGTAGGATACAGAGAGCAATGCTCATTCAGAGTCCGAGTATTTCTGTTCCTGTTCCACTCTTTCCTTCAGCCACACTTAAATAAGTGTAATTAAAGCTGACTGATAACTTCTGCATTGCAGCTTTATAGTTTATCATTTTAATTGCTCTGATCCTTATCTTCTTTATGAGTTATAAAGACAATCTACTCTTAAAACTCATTCTTACAAGCCATATTTACCTCTCACTCAGGCCGATGCAATGCCATGTGCTGTGGCCAGAGCACGACTTAACACATTTATTATTTATTTATTTTTAATTTTTATATACCGACATTCTTGCATCAAATGCAAATCAAACCGGTTTACAATGAAACAGAATAAGCAGGAAATATGATTCCTTAGTCTAATACATTGAACATCTATAACGAAACAATTGTTAACAAAGCGAAAAGCTAAACAACTTTAATAAAGGTTAATTAACAAAGGAAACATAAATAAAAATTTTTAAAAGAAGCACAAAGGTTTGCACGAAGGGGTGCACAAAGGGGAGAGCCCCTTTGGCGCGCGACGCCTGGTGGACCGGCGTCATTTACCGGCTCTAACGCTGAGCGTGGTGACGTCAGAGGGGGCGGATCTCATTCTCCCTGAGCTCTCTCAATCTTCTTTGTTTCCTGGCGATTTTTTTTTCACTTTTTTTGTGTTTTTTTCTGTCAGGGATTGTCCCTCAAGGTGCCCGATGCTGGTGGGCTGCCCCTCAGCTTCACTGCCTGGTTGACCGGCGTCGTTTACCGGCTCTAACGCTGAGCGTGGTGACGTCAGAGGGGGCGGATCTTATTCTCCCTGAGCTCTCTCAATCTTCTTTGTTTCCTGGCGATTTTTTTTTTCACTTTTTTTGTGTTTTTTTCTGTCAGGGATTGTCCCTCAAGGTGCCCGATGCTGGTGGGCTGCCCCTCAGCTTCACTGCCTGGTGGACCAGCGTCGTTGACTGGATGCACATTTTGGTCACGAGTCCATAACCCCCCCATGCAACACGGGCATTAAAACATGTAGATGAGGCTATTAGCTGATCCCCACAGTTCAAAAAATGTCTTGTGCGGCCCAATGCGGCCATGCGTCAACTTTTAAGCCAGTCCTGGTCTGGCGTAAAAGCCTGCTGCACTCAAGGGCTCAATGGAAAAAAAAAATTCCTGCTTTCTGTGATTCCTTCTATTAGTATCATCGAGATACTAGGTAGGAGGAACCACAAAAATAAAGGGGTAGATTTTCAAAGGGTTACACGTGTAACCCCCAAAAACCTACCCCAAACCCCCCTTGCGTGCGCCAAGCCTATCTTGCATAGGCTCAGCGGCACGCGCAGGCCCCGGGACGCGCGTAAGTCCCAGGGCTTTCCGGGGGGGGGCATGTCGGGGGGCGTGTTGCGGTGATACGTCATCCGGGGTGTTCTGGGGTGGGGCCGTGGTCTCCGGACCAGCCCCCAGACGGAACATGGCGCGCCGGCAGCCGGCCCGCGTGCGAGTTACGCCTGCCTCGAGCAGGCGTAACTTCTGGAATAAAGGTAGGGGGGGTTTAGAAAGGACTGGGGGGTGGGTTAGGTGGGGGAGGTGGAAGGAAAGTTCCCTCTGAAGCCGCTCCGAATTCGGAGCGTCCTCGGAGGGAATGGAGGCCGGCTGCGCGGCTCGGTGTGCGCAGGCTGCCTATTTTGCTCAGCCTTGTGCGCACTGATCCCGGATTTTAACAGATAAGCGCGGCTATGCGCGTATCTATTAAAATCCCGCATACTCTTGTTTGCGCCTAGTGCGCGAACAAAAGTACGCATGTGCGTAATTTTGTAAAATCTACCCCAAAATAATTTAAGGTGATATATAATGTTCTATGATTTAATTTTATCCCATTGGTCAGGAAAATGCAATTTTAATTGCTGCTGAAGCTGCTTTTCTGTTCCATTTTAGACTCAATGGGAATCAGCCCCAGAGGGTCCCAACCTCTGGGCTGATGTTCCCTGCCACATGTTTAATTTTATTTTGATTGCTTTTTATCACTGTGGCAGCGCTGCTATTGCCATTTTTTTTTTATTTCGTTTTTTAACTATCTGGGGTGGTGAAAAGGATCTTCTTGTCTGGGGGACTTGCCCCCCCCCCCCTTGTACTTATTTTATTTATTTTCTCTATTTTTTTTAAACTTTTAAAGTCTTGGCTGGTGGTGCTGTGCTCCCAGAAGCAATGTCATGCTGATGTCACCACCGGGCCAGGTCTGCATTTCTTTTCGATGCCGGGAGCTTCCCCGAGACCCCCGGATGCTTGTGGCGCCTTTCTTCTAAACAACCGCGGCGGCGCGAGTGGTCCTGCTGCTGCTGCCGCTGCAGTTGGAAAAGGCAGCAGCAGCAGAGGCGATAATGGCAAGCTCAATCCTTCACCCCTCCAGCTCAGAAGAGAGAGTCCCTGCCTTCCTTCACCCCTCCAACTCAGAAGAGAGAGTTCCTGCCTTCCTTCATCCCTCCAACTCAGAAGAGAGAGTTCCTGCCTGCCTTCCTCAGACCCCACCAACATTCCATTGATTGGTCTACATTACAGATAAACCAATATAATAAATGGCTTTACAAAATGTTATATCAATTCCATGAAATGTATAAAATGGATAACAAATGTTTCACTAATCAATTTTCCTCATACATTTTTGTTTATAAAATATTCAGACAACCAAATACAAATTCACCATACAAAATCCCTATCCAAATAAAACCCAATCATCCATCAATCATACCTTCACTCTAAATCCACACACATTCATGCATAACCACAAATTAAAAACATAGAATATATTATTTTCAAATGCCAAAAATATATTTCTATCTCAATTTTCATTGGCCTCATTCCCCAAATTGTTTCACTCACAAAAGAGCTTCTTCAGGGGGCAATTCAAATCAAATAATAGTTGTATATTGGAGAGAATTTTTTGTCCACAAAGATATCACTTCTTTCACATCAATGGATGTGAATATGAATCAATAATTGTTTTTTAGATATATATTTTTGTATCAAATACAGTAATATGCTTATACAAAACATGTTATCATATATACATAAAATGAACTACCCAACCACTGAAAAATATCATAAATCCATAGGAAAACATCCTTAAATTATCTCAACACCTTTTCTCATAGGATTCTATGGACAATGAATACATCCTTTTTTATATCAATTTTAAATATATAATATATATAAAAAATGTACCAAAACCATATATCAAAATAAGCACGTGTTATCAAATTGTCGCTATGAGACAGCCAAAACCTACCTTCCGAAATATTTAAAAAATCACCAAAAATGCCACCAAAAGTTCAAACATCTACAAACCGCCATTTTGTTTTTGTTTCAAAACAAATCATGTGATTCTTTAAACCACCACTCAATCCCTTTATATATAGAAAGGGAGATGTAGCAAGGGAAAAAATGTGACATAAGGATTCCAGAGAACAAAATGAGTTTTTAAACTGACCCAAATATTTTTCTACTCCAGTTTTGCCAACATCTTAAAATGATTCCCATAATGTAGAGGCCTGAACCGATACATTTGAATCGTCCACTAATTCACTGTGTACTTTTACGGAAGTAGTGCAATGGGACATTGCAAATTAGCTGTCAGAGTCTCTAGTTTAGTGCACGGGAAAGATGGAAATTCGTCTGGGAAATCTTTGTAGAAGAATCAATATTCTTTGAACCGTCAGTGATTTTCTTTACTGTACTGAACAATTCATTTGGCCGAGTCAGAGATTTTTTAAGCCGAGAGGTATAATAATTTTTCCTCGTTGCTTCAGATAATCTCTTTTAATCATTCCTTGCTTGTAAATATATGAAATTGGTGTTGCACTGGAGTGATTTTTCCTCCATTTCCTTTCTTTTTTTTTTTTCCCATAAACCTCTTGCTGGGAACTAGTGCTTGATCAAATCAGGGAACTCTGGTATGACCTCTTTGAATTACTTTACATATAACCAGGGCAACCTTACCAGTAACAAAATGTAAAACTGAGTTAAAAGAATCAGCCAAGTGGTCAATAGAACTGTTAAGCAAATTACTCTTAACTGATCTCCATTTTGGTAGAAAAAAACTGTGATCAGTAGGAACCCAAATCTTTCTTACACACGTCTCTGATGAAGCCGATAATTTAATTCTGAAATAAAAATTAAAAGAAGTAAAATAATGATCTAACCACACTACAGAATCAATTCTAAGGTCAAAAATAATATACAAATTTGATGAATGATCAGAAATCAGAGCTTGGTCAAGTATGTGCCTGCCACGATGAGTAGCTTTAAAAACGCACTATTTCAATTATAATGAGGCCAATAGGTCCTCATATTCTTGAAAAATACCACACGGTTTACTGTCAATATGTATATTAGAATCACCAATTAACAAAACTGTGGAAGATATTAAAGACAAACTAAAAAAAAAAATGTCTCATATTGGCAAAAGATCTTTACAAAGTATATCAGGAAGGCAAGAAAGCAGAGCAAATATTCCAATTATCACTCATAAAAACAATACTTTCACAGCTGTGACTAATAGAAAAAATGATAAAGATTGCAGTCCCAAAGTGAACTAAAAGGCCTCCATCTCGTTTATCCTCCCTTATCTGCTGGAAAAAAAAAAAAGAATAACCTGAAGGACAGGTTAGTTGCAATAAGGGAAAGTCAGAAGATAATCACGTCAAATCAAATAGGCTGTCATGTAGATAAGAGGATATTATATCATGTTTTTTCCTGAGTGATAAAACATTTATACCATTTACAGTTTATTAAAATGTATGCTTTGCCAGCTGTACGAGACTCTACACAGTTAAAACAACATACTAAACACTAAATTAATTAAAACAAAACTGCCTTAAGAAAACTGTTCATCATGCCAGCTTAAATTCAGTCATTAAGGACAAATGACAGACTGAACAGATAAGTCTTCAGATTAGCTCTGAAGATCTTACTATTCACCTCGAGCCTCAACTCTGTGAATAGAGAAACATATAAACATAGCAGAGAAACATAGGAAAGACGGCACAAAAGGACCAGTAGTCCATCCAGTCTGCCCAGCAAGCTTTCCGTGCAGGTTACCCCCATGTATCAGTTGGAGCTGCTTGACGTGCTTTGCTCATGGCCTTGGCCGTAGAAGCCGTCCTGTGCTTTTTCCTTATGACTGAACATCAGTACCCCAGACTGT
Organism: Rhinatrema bivittatum; assembly: GCF_901001135.1. Taxonomy (NCBI): domain Eukaryota; kingdom Metazoa; phylum Chordata; class Amphibia; order Gymnophiona; family Rhinatrematidae; genus Rhinatrema; species Rhinatrema bivittatum. The sequence continues at coordinate 804,794,763 of NC_042616.1, read as the reverse complement.
AAAAATGTCATTGCTCGTGTTGCTTGTCCCTGAATCCAAATTTCCTTTCCCTTTCAGCCCCTACCCCTCTCCTTCGAAGCAGAGAGCAATGTTGCAGTTGCATCAACAGCATCCAGGCTTATTGGTTAAGGGTAGTAATCCCTTGCCTTCTGTAAAGGGTGGTAACTGCTGCTCTGTGCAGGTTACCCCCATGGTCATCAGTTCCACAGACTGTAAAAGTTGAGGCCCTCAATGGTTGCTGTCTATATCCAATTCCCCTTTTCCCCTGCTGTTGAAGCAGAGAGCGATGTTGGACTTGCATCAAAAGTATCAAAGGCTTATTGATTAAGGGTAGTAAGCGCCGCACCAGCAAGTTACCCCCATGCACTCTTTCTTCATTTCCTTTAGGACTTGGCCAATGAAGCAGTCCTGTGCTTTTTCCCTTATGTCCGCGTAACAGTATCCCAGACCATGGAAATTAGGGCTCTTGGTTGTCGTCTGAATCAAATTCCTTTTATCTCCCTGCCATCTAAGCAGGGAGCAACGTTGGAGCTGCATCAAAAGTATCAAAGGCTTATTGATTAAGGGTGGTAAGCGCCGTACCAGCAAGTTACCCCCATGCACACTTATCTCATTTCCGTCCTTTATCCTTTTGAGATCCACAGCGTTTATCCAATGCCCCTTTGAATTCGTTTACTGTTTTCTTCTTCATTCCAGGTTTCCACCACCCTCTCCATGAAGAAATATTTCCTGACATTGCTTCTGAGTTGTCCCCCCCCCCCAGAGTTTCATTTCGTGACCCTCCCTAGTTTTATTGATTTCTTTCCAAAGGAAAAGGTTTGAAGTCCATACATTTTTTAAACTTTTTAAGTATCTAAAGGTCTGTTTCATATCTCCCCCCTGCACCTCCTCTCTTCCAGGGTTACATATTCAGATCCTTCAGCCTCTCCTCATAGGTCTTGCGATATAGACCTCACAATAGTTTCATCTCCCTTCTCTGAACTGCCTGCATTCAGTCTCTGTCCCTTTTGAGATACGGTCTCCAGAACTGAACACAGTGCTCCAGGTGAGGCCTCACCAAGGTCCTGTACAAGGGCATCACCACCTCCTTTTTCTTACTGATTGTTCCTCTCTCTATGCGGCCCAGAATTCTTCTGGCTTTACCTATTGCCTTGTCACATTGCTTCACATCTTCAGATCCCCAGACACTATCACCCCAAGATCCCTCTCCTGCTCCATGCACATCAGTCTTTCTCTCCCCCCCCCCCCCCCCCATCACATACAGCTCTTTTGAATGAACTGCACCCCAGACGCAGGACTCTGCACTTCTTGGCATTGAATCCCAGCTGCCAAATCGTTGACCACTCTTCAAGCTTTCTTAAATCACTTTTCATTCTCTCTACTCCTTCAGACATGTCCACTCTGTTGCAGATCTTAGTATCATCTGCAAATAGGCAAACTTTACCTTCTATCCCTTCTGCCGTGTCGTTCACAAAGATATTAAACAGAAATCGGTCCCAACACTGACCCCTGTGGCGCTCCGCTTAACATGGCTTTCTCTTCAGAGCAGCTTCCATTCACCATTACACCCCCCCCCCCCCTTGTGCCACATGGGCTCTGCATTCCAGTCCTCCTCTGAGGGAGGTGCTGTATCGAATGGTAGGCCCCTTTGCAGCCGTCTAACCAAGGGCTGGGAACTAGGGCCATCCAGTGGCGACCTCATTCTCTCTAGACATGTAAAACGTATGCAGAAAGATGGTGAACAGTTAAATCATTTTTTTGAAGACAAGGAACGCCTCACCGAGCAGAACAGGATTGGTGAGAGCCCCCGGATAACGAAAGGGGCAGCGCGTCCCTGTTCATGTAAGGATCAGCCAGTGCAGTGCATCTCCTTGGCTCTTTCAGAGTGGCTGGTTCTGATTCCTTAAGTTGTCCCCACAAGGCAAGCAGGATCTCAGTTAACACCGGTGTCCTGCGTTTTTACAGGATCATTATTAGGGTCGGGTAGGCATGGGGACAGACTAATTTAAGTAATTATCAAAACTTCAGGGGGAGATTGCATGGGCCTGACTCCCTTGGGACCTTACCCTGAGTCTTTTAAGTACCTAGCAATGCCTCCAACAACTTGCCTTGAGCTCGGGTTTGGAAAGGCAAAGTAATTAAATCCAAAAATCCAAATTTATGAAAATATCATGGAGGCCACCTTCCCAGCCTCGGGGTGTTTGGTAGGGGCAATGGATGACCCCTATCATGTGACAGGGGCCGGCCAATGGCACTGGTAGCCCTCTGTCACTTGGTAAGGGCAAAAGGCCGCTGGCGCCACTTTGATCACTGGCAGCCGATGGCGTGGGAGCAGGAGATCACTCCCAGGCCCCCCGCTGGACTGCCAGGGACTTTATACTTAATTAAATTTGAAGAGTTGGGGCGGGTTTTGGGTTGTTTTATTTTTTTTTTAAGTGAAATTAACAGGAAAAAAAATTTGGATCCGGGGGTGGACTGAAATGGCATACCCCCAATCCAAAAATGAAACAGGCCCAAAAAAAACCTCGCTAGTCCTCACCCGACCCGCCTTGAGCCGATAGTCGGGTCGGGTGAGGACGGACGGGTCACTCATCGGTCGGCAGCAAGACAGATGAGACATCCATGGCAGCAGCAGTCTCTTCTCTCTTGCTGCCGCCCCTGGAACGTTGGCACCCTAGTCGTTCCGCCGGCCCTGGCCAAACCAGACTAGTATTTTCTTCCACACCTCCACCAGATAGAAGGTTACTCACTGGAACTTCGGTTCAACTAGAAGAAAACCTGTCAGGAATGTCTTCAAGATTCCCCAAGCCCAAGGCAGGTGCTCTCTGGCTTACTGTATTGTATTTATTTATTTATTTTATATACTGTCAATCTGTAAACAATCTTGATGGTGCACAATAAATAAATATAAATTAAAATACAGTGTACAATAATCAAATAAAAAACGATACAAAAAAATTAAACTAAAATTCTTTAAAATAGAAGTAAATTAACAGCTAAATAATATGCGAGCCTGAAATAAAACTTACTGGAAGGCACATCTGGTTGCTATTTTGTGCTATGCAATAAAATAGGTAATTTTAAATCTGTAATCAAAGTTTGCTAAAAAGACACATCTGGCTGCTAAATAAGTGCTCAAGTTAGCTTTCAGTTGTCATAAGCTTTTTTAAATAAGCAGGTTTTAAGGTTTTTCTTAAATGTTCTGATATCTTTTTGAAGCCTGAGCTCATCTGGTAATGAGTTCCAACCTGCCACTGAAATTGCGCTGTCCCTGACTTCAGATAAATGTGCGGTTTATTGGAAGGCACTGTGAGAAATCCTTTATTTGCAGACCTGAGATTCCTTTCTGGTGAATGCAGATGCAAAGAGGCATTTAACCATTCAGTTCGGTTACAGTTTAACTATTTGCGTGTAATGCAAAAACATTTATACTCAATTCTCTGTTTTATTGGAAGCCAATGTAAATCCATCAAGGTTGGCGTGATATGATCGTTATCGTTTTCCTCCACACAGGACTCTGGCAGTTGTATTTTGGAGTAGCTGTAAAGGCAGTTTCCAGGTAAACCAAATAAAAGAGCATTACAGTAGTCAATAGCAGGGAAAAAAAAGCAAGGTTTGTAGAATAGTTCTAAAATCGTTAAATTCTAATAAAGGCTTACGTTTTCTCTGGATGTCAGTTTTCATTCTAAATTCATGATCAATAAGAATTGCTAGGTTGCGAACCTGGTTGGTCCTAATCCAGCAGAGTCCCTGCCCTAGTCGGTCCGGGTGCCACCTGCCGCTTCTGAGCAGTCTTGCATCCCTTTTCTTCCTTAGGCATCCAGGGATTTAAGTGGAAAATCCCCAGCCTCACTCCTGGCTGCTTCCCTTCTGGGGATCCCTCGAGAGGCTCTCACCTCCAAACAATTTCTTCCAGTGGAATCTCAAAACAGCCCCTGACTCAGAAGAGCCAGAGATTTTTATTATCTCCCCTCTTACCAGGCCCTTGGGGGGGGGGGGGGGGGAGGTGTATCCCCCTTATCTGTCAGAGAGGTGAGCGACTCTGGAAGATTCTCCTCTTCCTTCCAAGGGACCTCCTGCCTCCTGCTGCACTTCCAGGGGGATCAAGAGATTTCTAGCACACAGGCCTCCTTGTTTCAAAGTTTATTCGGTGTTTCATGTTCTATGTAACGCTCTCATGCGAGGTTATTGTTTCACTGTAAACCGGTTTGATTTGTATCCCATGCAAGAAGATTGGTAATGAAAAAGTTAAAAATAAATAAATAAATATTTGTACTCTTGCTAACATACAGGCCGATACAGTAAGGAGCGGTAGGAAGAGGTGCGTTACGGCCGGGTGCACCCGCGTTTGCCGCACGCACAGTCCGGCTCACCTACCGCTCGATACTGTATTAAAATGGCATGCAAACGCAAGCCGCGTCCGAGAAGCATCCATGAAGCGTTAGGCCCGCGCAATCCATTTTACTGTATAGAGCGCCTATACAGTGCCTATATAGTATCCTGGGTGCGCTGGTACCAGGGAGGATTGCGAGTCCTCTCTCCCCCCCTCCCGAAGCAAGGCAGGGCGAAAATTAAAACATGTCATTAAAACAAAAGTAAATAAAGTATAATAAAAGTAAACTTACTGCATGTGAATTTTCTTTGAACAGTCCTCTCTCTCTCTCCTCCTCCCGAGGCACGTACTGCGGCTCCCCTGCCTCCCGGGGGGAGCCGGCGCGAAAGCCGCTTCCAGCAGCCCCCGCCGGCGAAGCTGGATGAATGGACGCCCGTACGCCTGGATGAATGCACGCCCGCTGGCGAAGGTGAGTGAATGAATGCACGCCCGTACACGGCGGGAGCCGGCGGGCGTGCATTCATTCACTCACCTTCGCCGGCGGGCGTGCATTCATCCAGGCGGAGGGAGCCGGCGGCGAAAGCGGCTTCCAGCAGTCCCCTGCCGGCGAAGGTGAATGAATGTGCGCCTGTGCGTGCAATTTGGTCGCTCAAGGCGTGACGTCACGACGTTTGACGTCGCGGCATGTGACGTCAGCGTTCGCTAATGCACTGCCTTGAGCGCCCAAATTGCATTCATTCACCTTCGCCGGCGGGGGCTGCTGGAAGCCGCTTTGGCTCCCCTGCCCCTGCCGGCGAAGGTGAATGAATGCACGCCTGTGTGTGCAATTTGGGCGCTCAAGGCAGTGCATTAGCGAACGCCGACGTCACACGCCGCGACGTCAAACGTCGTGACGTCATGCCTTGAGCGACCAAATTGCCCGCACAGGCGCACATTCATTCACCTTCGCCGGCGGGGGCTGCTGGAAGCCGCTTTCGCCGCCGGCTCCCTCCGCCTGGATGAATGCACGCCCTCCCGCCGCGTACGGGCGTGCATTCATTCACTCACCTTTGCCAGCAGGCGTGCATTCATCCAGGCGTATGGGCGTCCATTCAACCACCTTCGCCGGCGGGGGCTGCTGGAAGCGGCTTTCGCCGCCGGCTGCCCCCGGGAGGCAGGGGAGCTGCAGTGCGCACCTCGGGAGGAGGGGAGAGAGGACTGTTCAAAGAAAATACACATGTAGTAAGTTTACTTTTATTATACTTTATTTATTTTTGTTTTAATGACATGTCGAGCCGATTTTCGCCCTGCGCCTGGGGGGGATTTTGACCGGAGCCTGCCGATTGCTGTCACACCACACTAACGCCAGGGTAAGGGTCCCGGGGGGTGAGGGGGTCGTTTGCCCATGAAATTTCGTCTCTCTGACCTGACGCTCCACACTAACGCAGAGGTAAGGGTAGGCGGTAAGTTAGCAGGTTAAATGCGCGGCAAAACTACAGGTTAAAGAGGAGATAATAGGGGCGCCCATTGCTGTATGGGAGGGAATAGCTAATCGGAGCGTTTACATCTCATATACATGCCGCGGGTGGAAAGGGTTACCAGTTGATTTAAAGAAGCGGTAAGGATGAGTTAAAAGGGATAGTGAATCGCGGGTTGGACGTAGGCGGCCAAATTGTGAGTTAGAAGTGGGTTAGAAGCAATTTCTTTGTTCATACAACTAAAAATCAATAAAGATTAAATATAAAAAAAAAAAAAAAAGAAGCGGGTTAGAAGCAGGGTAACCGCGGCCGCGCTTTACTGTATCGGCCTGATATTCAGCTTCTGTACACCTCTCTGTGGCATAGAGATCACGTATCCATTGAGGAAAATGGGATATGAAAACTCGTTTCTCTGGTTCTCAGCGCGTGGTTCTAATCACCAGGCCACTCTCTTGCCTAGGGTGGAAGCCAGAGCCACAGGGATGAGAGGTTGCAGAGGGAATGGTATAATAAAAGATTTTTTTAAAAAAAGGTGACAATGCCTCTGCACAGGTCGTTGGTGAGACCTCACATAAAATATCGTGTTCAGTTTTGGACGCAGGCGGTCCGGGGAACCAAACAGTCCAGGGGAAGGCAACCAAAATGGTAAAGACATAATGGTTAATTTTCAAAATCCGGCACGCGGAAATCCTGGCAGATACGCGCGCCGAGCACATTTTCAAAACAGCCCGGCCACGTGCGTATCTGCCGCCACGCGCGGAAGAGTTGGGGTTTTGAAAAACGGCAGGCTGGGGGCGGGGGCTGGCCGGGACGGCGCCATTTTGCGCCGCCCCGGTGAAGTGTGCACCGGCAGCAGGCAACTTACTTCTCAAAGGAGCAGGTAAGTTTTGTAACCAAAAAAAAAAATAGAAGAGTTAGGGTGGGTTTAAGAGTTGGGGTGGAGGAAGGTGAGTTAGGGGGGTAGGGAAGTTCCCTCCCACACCACTCCTTAATTGGAGCGGATTGGGAGGGAAATGGGCAAAGGCCGCGCACGAGCTAAAAAATTCTGCCCCCTGCGCACCCGAGTGGGCACCCGCGCGCGCGTGCGCTCGCTGATACAAGTTGGTGCGCGTGTTATAAAATTGGCGCATCCATGTGCATGCGCCGGGAACCGCGTGCACATGGACGCCCATTCAGCCATTTAAAAATTTAGCCCACACCTGTAGATCCTCTCCTCTCAGTGGAAACACTGAGAGGAGAGGATCACCTTGCTGGTGGCTGAAAGGAATCAGTAAGTTTTTGCTTGGGACATTGACATTGACTTTTTTAAAAGTATTGGGGCAAAGTTAACTATTTGGGAATATTATTTAGTGTGTTTGTGTGTTTGTGCCTTTAATAATCAGTCAGTGAATAAAACAAGTTAGACTGTTTGCATTTTTAAATAGTCAGTCAATAAGGTAGCAGTAGGTAGGCAGTGAATACACAAGTTAGACTGTTTGTATTTTTAGTCAGTCAATAAGGTAGCAGTAGGTTGGCAGTGAATAAATAAACAAGTTAGACTGTTTGTATTTAGTCAGTCAATAAGGTAGCAGTAGGTAGTGTGTTTATTTTTTAAAAGTCTGCCTGACTATTAAAGTGTCCTCCAGACTTTTAAAGAGCTAAGTGTTTTATTTAATAAATAACTGAGTGCATTGTATTGAAAAACAAAAAAAAACACAAAATATAGGGAACAACATTTGTTAATCAAGGGAGCTGTGAGTCACTCAGGCTGACTAACTAAAGTTAGACTGTTTGTAATTCCCAACCCTTCCACCCCTCGCCCACCCACCCCAAGCTCATCCCTTAATTTATAGGCAGGTGCCACTTGCACAAAAAAAAACCAAAAAAAAAAACCCCATCAACAAAAACTTTATTGAGAATTCGATCAGACCCCAGTAGGCCACTACCAGACATATAGTGAATTCACTAATACATTTAAAGGAACTTAGACACATTCCTACTCCCATAGCAACCTAAAACTTAACTAGGAACTGATCAAAATTGAGATGAAGGCAGCAGTCCAGCAGCAAGAGGGGGGCTTCCCAGTCTTTTGCATCGAGTGTCACATGTATGATTTTTTACCCACCGGTGAGAAGTTGTACATGTGCATGCGATGCAAAGAGCTCCTGGCTCTCAGAGAACGAGTCCGATCTCTGGAGGCTAGAGTGGCAGACCTGGAGGAGCTGAGGGAGACAGAGAGGTATATAGATGAGACCTTCAGGGACATAGTAGTCCAGTCCCAACTTCAGACTGGCAGCCCTGGTGCTGCCTTGGAGGAAGAAGGTCTCATAATGGGAGAGCACCAACCAGATGTAGCAGGAAAGGATCCTGTAGCAAGGACCTGCTCTCTAGGTGATGCATTGTCCTTTCACACTGAGGATATCTCCCCAAGGCCTACTGCCCAGGAGGGAAGGGTTAGGTCGGCCGTCATAGTTGGTGATTCGATTATTAGGAATGTAGATAGCTGGGTGGCGGGTGGGCGTGAGGATCGCCTGGTAACTTGCCTGCCTGGTGCGAAGGTGGCGGACCTCACGCGTCACCTAGATAGGATTTTAGACAGTGCTGGGGAGGAGCCGGCTGTCGTGGTACACGTGGGCACCAACGACATAGGAAAATGTGGGAGGGAGGTTCTGGAAGCCAAATTTAGGCTCTTAGGTAGAAAGATTAAATCCAGAACCTCCAGGGTAGCATTCTCTGAAATGCTCCCTGTTCCACGCGCAGGTCATCAGAGGCAGGCAGAGCTCCGGAGTCTCAATGCGTGGATGAGACGATGGTGCAAGGAAGAGGGATTCAGTTTTGTTAGGAACTGGGGAACCTTTTGGGGAAGGGGGAGTCTCTTCCGAAGGGATGGGTTCCACCTTAACCAGGGTGGAACCAGACTGCTGGTGCTAACCTTTAAAAAGGAGATAGAGCAGCTTTTAAACTAGAACAAAGGGGAAAGCCGACAGTCGCTCAGCAGCCCATGGTTCGGAGAGAGGTATCTTTAAAGGATACTAATGATGTATTAGAATTAGGGCATCCCGACAGTGAGGTTCCAATAATTAGAAAAGTAGTCCAAGTGCCTGTAACTAAAAACTCACCTGAGCTAAAAAATTCTAACTTATCCCTATCAATTAAAAAGCAGAATAAAAATACAATCAAAAAACAAACTTTGAAATGTTTGTATGCTAATGCCAGAAGTCTAAGAAGTAAGATGGGAGAATTAGAATGTATAGCAGTAAATGATGACATAGACTTAATTGGCATCTCAGAGACATGGTGGAAAGAGGATAACCAATGGGACAGTGCTATACCGGGGTACAAATTATATCGCAATGACAGAGAGGAGCAGTCGGGAGGAGGTGTGGCGCTTTATGTCCGGGATGGAATAGAGTCCAACAGGATAAACATCCTGCATGAGACTAAATACAAAATTGAATCTTTATGGGTAGAAATCCCTTGTGTATCAGGGAAGACTACAGTGATAGGGGTATACTACCGTCCACCTGGTCAAGATGGTGAGATGGACAGTGAAATGCTAAGAGAAATTAGGGAAGCTAACCAAATTGGTAGTGCAGTAATAATGGGAGACTTCAATTACCCCAATATAGACTGGGTAAATGTATCATCGGGTCACGCTAGAGAGATAACGTTCCTGGATGGAATAAATGATAGCTTTATGGAGCAATTGGTTCAGGAACCGACGAGAGAGGGAGCAATTTTAGATCTAATTCTCAGTGGAGCACAGGACTTGGTGAGAGAGGTAACGGTGGTGGGGCCACTTGGCAATAGTGATCATAATATGATCAAATTTGATTTAATGACTGGAAAAGGAACAGTGTGCAAATCCAAGGCTCTCGTGCTAAACTTTCAAAAGGGAAACTTTGATAAAATGAGAAAAATTGTTAGAAAAAAACTGAAAGGAGCAGCTACAAAAGTAAAAAATGTCCAAGAGGCGTGGTCATTGTTAAAAAATACCATTCTAGAAGCACAGTCCAGATGTATTCCACACATTAAGAAAGGTGGAAAGAAGGCAAAACGATTACCGGCATGGTTAAAAGGGGAGGTGAAAGAAGCTATTTTAGCCAAAAGATCTTCATTCAAAAATTGGAAGAAGGATCCAACAGAAGAAAATAGGATAAAGCATAAACATTGGCAAGTTAAATGTAAGACATTGATAAGACAGGCTAAGAGAGAATTTGAAAAGAAGTTGGCTGTAGAGGCAAAAACTCACAGTAAAAACTTTTTTAAATATATCCGAAGCAGAAAGCCTGTGAGGGAGTCAGTTGGACCGTTAGATGATCGAGGGGTTAAAGGGGCACTTAGAGAAGATAAGGCCATCGCGGAAAGATTAAATGATTTCTTTGCTTCGGTGTTTACTGAAGAGGATGTTGGGGAGGTACCCATAATGGAGAAGGTTTTCATGGGTAATGATTCAGATGGACTGAATCAAATCACGGTGAACCTAGAAGATGTGGTAGGCCTGATTGACAAACTGAAGAGTAGTAAATCACCTGGACCGGATGGTATACACCCCAGAGTTCTGAAGGAACTAAAAAATGAAATTTCAGACCTATTAGTAAAAATTTGTAACTTATCATTAAAATCATCCATTGTACCTGAAGACTGGAGGATAGCAAATGTAACCCCAATATTTAAAAAGGGCTCCAGGGGCGATCCGGGAAACTACAGACCGGTTAGCCTGACTTCAGTGCCAGGAAAAATAGTGGAAAGTGTTCTAAACATCAAAATCACAGAACATATAGAAAGACATGGTTTAATGGAACAAAGTCAGCATGGCTTTACCCAGGGCAAGTCTTGCCTCACAAATCTGCTTCACTTTTTTGAAGGAGTTAATAAACATGTGGATAAAGGTGAACCGGTAGATATAGTATACTTGGATTTTCAGAAGGCGTTTGACAAAGTTCCTCATGAGAGGCTTCTAGGAAAAGTAAAAAGTCATGGGATAGGTGGCGATGTCCTTTCGTGGATTGCAAACTGGCTAAAAGACAGGAAACAGAGAGTAGGATTAAATGGGCAATTTTCTCAGTGGAAGGGAGTGGACAGTGGAGTGCCTCAGGGATCTGTATTGGGACCCTTACTGTTCAATATATTTATAAATGATCTGGAAAGAAATACGACGAGTGAGATAATCAAATTTGCAGATGACACAAAATTGTGCAGAGTAGTTAAATCACAAGCAGATTGTGATAAATTGCAGGAAGACCTTGTGAGACTGGAAAATTGGGCATCCAAATGGCAGATGAAATTTAATGTGGATAAGTGCAAGGTGATGCATATAGGGAAAAATAACCCATGCTATAATTACACGATGTTGGGTTCCATATTAGGTGCTACAACCCAAGAAAGAGATCTAGGTGTCATAGTGGATAACACATTGAAATCGTCGGTTCAGTGTGCTGCGGCAGTCAAAAAAGCAAACAGAATGTTGGGAATTATTAGAAAAGGAATGATGAATAAAACGGAAAATGTCATAATGCCTCTGTATCGCTCCATGGTGAGACCGCACCTTGAATACTGTGTACAATTCTGGTCGCCGCATCTCAAAAAAGATAGAATTGCGATGGAGAAGGTACAGAGAAGGGCTACCAAAATGATAAGGGGAATGGAACAACTCCCCTATGAGGAAAGACTAAAGAGGTTAGGACTTTTCGGCTTGGAGAAGAGATGACTGAGGGGGGATATGATAGAGATGTTTAAAATCATGAGAGGTCTAGAACGGGTAGATGTGAATCGGTTATTTACTCTTTCGGATAGTAGAAGGACTAGGGGACACTCCATGAAGTTAGCATGGGGCACATTTAAAACTAATCGGAGAAAGTTCTTTTTTACTCAACGCACAATTAAACTCTGGAATTTGTTGCCAGAGGATGTGGTTAGTGCAGTTAGTATAGCTGTGTTTAAAAAAGGATTGGATAAGTTCTTGGAGGAGAAGTCCATTACCTGCTATTAAGTTCACTTAGAGAATAGCCACTGCCATTAGCAATGGTTACATGGAATAGACTTAGTTTTTGGGTACTTGCCAGGTTCTTATGGCCTGGATTGGCCACTGCTGGAAACAGGATGCTGGGCTTGATGGACCCTTGGTCTGACCCAGTATGGCATTTTCTTATGTTCTTATGTTCTTATAATACCCTAGAGGAAAGGACAGACAAGGGATGTTCAAATGTCTGAAAGGTATAAGTGAGTCGCAAGCAGCAAATCTTTTTAACAGAATAACCCAAAGTCATGGTATTAGCCTCCAAGAGGTTAGACTCAATAGCAACATCGGAAAGGGCGGAGAATGTATGGCATGAACTCCCAGCGGAGGTGGTGGAATAAACCTGGTGACAGAATTCAAAGAAGCCTGGCATGAACATAGAAGATCCCTGGTGGTAAAGAAATGAGGGGATTAGCCAGAGCTCAGCTGGGGTACGTGGCAGTGAAGCAGGAGTGAAGCTGGGCAGACTAGATGGACCTAATGGTTGTGGGAAATATGAGCTTTGCCAGCAAGCCATTTCATCAGGGGTTAAACACTAACTTCCCTTCTGCCTGAACTTTGCCTGAATAAAAGCATCACTTGTGCTTAAGCCTCTCTGCCTAGGAAAGGATACCTGACTGTCATGTATTTCTCTGGCTTATAATTAATCCTGTTAGCCTGAAAGAAGGGCTGGGTTTTCCCTAGTCAGAGGCAGGACAAAGTCAGGAGGTATAGATTTCAGAAGCCAATGAGATGATCCGTGCACACCCCCTGAGCCAAAGCCAATAGTGTAGGGACTCGTCTGTTGCTATGGGGAAAGTAGCCAATCATGTAATGACACATCATCTGCCTTTGTATGAATGTACAAATAAAAGGAAGAGCCTCGTGAGGGCTCACCCCTTCTCTTCCTGCCTGCGATGAAAGCTGCCTCAAGTGTGTTCTATGCCTCCATATTCAACAAATGGTCACCTGCTATCACAGTGTCAAACAGTAGTTGGAATGGACCTGATTGGCTGCAGTATTACAAATGTTCTGATCTTCACTCTCTCAAGAGCAGCGGCAAGTGATAAGGAGTAAAGAAAAGGGCAGGGAAACGAAGCACAAGCTAGCAATAGTACAGACCACGGGAGTCTCGGGTTGGTACCACCAACAGGCTGCCACTCCCCAGGAAGCAATCATGTTGGCGCTGGTACTTTCCAGGAAGGCCTCGAAGACCTAGCAGGCTGGATGTTCAGGCAACGGCATCACTAGATTTGTACCTCTATAAACTATTATGGAGCTTTGTAGTAAGGGTTGGCGATGCTGGAGGAGAGGTGGTGCTCCATCTTGGACTGGGGTGGGATCTTGTACGGTCATCTATGTAGAATGGCAGAGACGTTAAGAGGAAGAAAAGCTGACTGTTAAAGGACTGGGATCCTGCACGCGGACAGGACTAGCTGGGCAGACTCGATGGATCGAGTAGCCTCTTCCTGCCGCCAAGAACTAGGTCACTAAACAAAGGAAGGTCAGATAAGGCTGCTGCACGTGCTCTTCTGCCATTACGAAACAAGGTATTCAACCAGTGGGGCTGAAAACCAACATCGCTAAGGTGTACACCAGACCTGGGCAAGGGGCAGCCCGCGGGCTGAATCCGGCCCGCCTACGGTCTGTGACCGGCCCGCCCACTGCTGAGAGCAGACGGAGAATGAGGCACGCTGCCTTCCCTCTGCAAGGGAAGGCAGCGTGCCTCATTCTCCGCTCCCTCGCTCCCCGATTGGCCGGCCAATCGGGGAGCGAGGGAGCGGAGAATGAACTGGTTTTTTACAGCGTTCGGTGGGGGGGGGGGAGGGAGTGACTCGAGCGAAGACACGCTGCCCGATTGGCCGGTACTGGGCAAGCCTTGCCCAGCACCGGCCAATCGGGCAGCGTGTCTTCGCTCGAGTTTCTTTCCTTCCTACCTACCTACCAGTTCCGCCTTTCGTGGTCTTTTTCAGGGGTCCCCAACCACCGGTCCGCAGGAGTTTTTTGCCGGTCCGCGGCGCGCGCTCCCGGTCTCTCCCGCTGCCGTTGCCGCTGGGCTGTCAGCACGTTCAAGCCCAGCGGGAACGGCAGCAGTGTTAGAAGCTGTGGTACCCGCGGCTGGCCTTTTCTTCTTCCCGCGCCTGCACCCCCCCTCCCGTGACCCGGAACAGGAAGTGATACACGGAGCGGTGCGCGGGAAGGAGAAAGAGCCGTGCCGCATCGGCTGCAGCGTCTGTCCCAGAGCAATTGAAGCAGCCGGTAATCGAGAAAGGAGTCAGCAGCATGAGCCTCCCGCGGCCGATGGGATTCTTCTTTCTTGGCCTGCGGGGGCTGCTGCAGCTCCCATTTGTGCTCCGGTGGAGGGGAGAGGAAGTGAGAAAGAGAGAGAAGCAGCCAGCCAGCCAGCCTGGGTGTGATTGACTGGTCAGAGAGCTGATGTGTGTGTATGTGAGAGACAATGAAAGTGATTGCTCAGGGAGATGACTGATGTGTATGTGAGAGTGTGAGACATTAGTCAGGGAGGTGACTGATGTGTGTGTGTGTGTGAGAGAGAAAAAGCATGGAAGTGAGAAGTCTGGGTATGTGGGAAAGCATGAGCGTAAGAAGCCTGGTGTTGTGGGAGTGAGAAACCTGGGTGAGTGTGCATGCATGAGAGAGAGAGACTGCTTGGTAAGGTGACGGTGTGTGTGAGAGAAAAAGACTGGTGTGTGTGAATGTGAGAGAATGTGATTCAGGGAATGAGAAGCTTGTGCACGTGGAGAGTGAGCATGGAAATGAGAGAGACTGGTGTGTGTGTAACAGAGAGAAAGTGATTATGGGAATGAAAAGCCTGTGCATGTGAAGAGTGAGCATGGGAGTGAGAAACCTGGGTGTGTGTGAGACACATCATGGGAGGGAGAAGCCTGTATATCTGAAAGAGAACATGGGAGTGAGAAACTGGTGAGTGTGTGTGTGTGTGTGTGTGTGTGAGAGAGAGAAAGAAAGTGATTATGGGAATGAGAAGCCTGTGCATGTGGAGAGAACAAGCATGGGAGTGAGAGACTGGTGAGTGAGTGTGTGGGTGTGTGTGTGTGAGAGAGAGAGACAGAGAAAGTGATTATGAGAGTGAGAAGCCCATATATGTAAGAAGAACACGGGAGTGGGAAGCCTGTGGGTGTGTGTGTATGGCATGAGAGAAACTGTTCAGGAAGGTGACTGGTGTGTGTGCCAAAGACTGTTTGGGAGATGATTGGTGTGTGAGAGACAGAAACTGGTCATGGGGGCATGACTGGTATGGTGTGTGTGTGAGAGACATGGGCACTAAGGAAGAGGACCATAAGTATAGAGCTTAGCTTCTACTGTTGCTTCTGGTGTGTGCCACGGCCTGCAGGGAAGGGGAGTAGGAGAGCTGCTGGAGGGGGTAAGTAAAGATGGCTTTAAGTTTATTTTTCTTGACTGCCATTTTAATTGTGTGATGTCTGCTTTTTTGAAATATTTTATTGGTGTTTGGAGAATGTTTAATAGTTTTTATGAGTTTTTAATTGTTGGATGTTATTCTGTTCATAGCTGTTTTGAAACATTTATTCTGCTTATTAGTATAGTTTTACAATTATTTCTGTGTGGGGATCTATAGCTGCTTGCTAGTTCTGTTTTCCTAATAAGAGGTGTATTGGTTTTTAGGACCTGATTTAATATTTGTGGTGTTGCCTTTTCATAGATAGGGTTGCTCCTGTTTGAGTGTATTCCATAATACAGGTGTAACTGTGTGCGGATTAGTTTATGTGCATTACTACAGATCCTGGGAGTATGTTAGGTCGGTTCTGTGTCTGTTACTGAGATGAGATATTTTACTAGCATGTAAGCGTTTGTATCGGTCTTATTTGTTGTGTTTTCTCAGAGGACATGCATTGGTGGTAAACTGCTGTCTTTTCATAAGTAGGGCTATTGAGAACTGAGTTAATTATATTAGTCTGGCCCTCTAAAACCATCCCAATTTCTCATGCGGCCCCATGGGAAAATTAATTGCCCACCCCTGGTGTACACCAACCCTGACACTTTCTGACTGAGCCCTTAAATGGCTGCGAGTTAGCTCCTCCTGTGCTGCTTCTGCCCCTTGGAATATTCATAGCCCTCCCTTCTCAGGGCTGCATTCACCTCAGCCCCCTTATATTAAAAGTACAACTGTTGATCAGTAGTCCACGTACCGTGCAATAGTTCAAACATTAATGCAGCAAGAAATGCCCAGGGCAATCTGGATTCAGAGAGGCACATGGAAAGCAAAAACGCTGCAGATCTCCTTGTTGGGTTCTCTGAGGTGTCACTTCGATTATGGACCTTCAGGGGTTTGAGTTCAGCTTGATTTGTCATCGGCTTCGGATATGGTCCATCGCGAAACTCCGCTTGCTCGTCTTTTGGGATTTGGGGGCGGGCTGTACTAGAGTGGCTTGCTTCATATTTGCTGGACAGAGCCCAGCAGGTCAGAGTGGGTGATGTGATGTCCTATTGGACTGCTATTGCTGTCTGCCATGCTTTTCAATGTCTGTATGCAGCCATCGGCCAAATTAATGTCGCCTTTAGAAATGTGGTATTTTATCTGTGCTGATCCTATTCTATTTCAGGAACCTGTGGTTTTAAACCCAACTTAGAGTCTAAATAAAAGCCCAGAAAAAGACATTGAAATTTAATGCTGGAAATGTTTCTGGGCTTCTATGTAACAGGCCGAGTGCACCATTTAGCCCCCGTTTGGCCGTGCGTTTTAGACGCGCTATCATTATCCCTTATACTGTAAGGGGTAATAACGCATGGAAAACGCGCGGCCAACCCCTCCGAAACTAATAGCGCTCATCACATGCAAATGCATGATGATGAGCCTGTTATTCACCCGGAATACTGAAAGTAAAATGTGCGGCCAAGCCAAGGGCAGGCGTTAACTTTGAAAGCATTATTAAGTCGAAGGCACCAAAAATAAAAATATACCAAAAAAATAAAATTAAAAATTTGCTCACCAGTTGGCGGATTTGAAAACGGATGCTCAATTTTGCCGGCATCCGTTTTCTGAACCCATGGCTGTCAGTGAGTTCGAAAACCGACGCCGGTAAAATTGAGCATCGGTTGTTGGACCCGCTGACGGCCACCGCTTCCAGCCTCATTTGAATACAAAATCGCGCGCCCAGGAGAGAGGTGCCTGGGGGCTTGCGTCAGGAGAGCGGACGTTCGACTCAGAGCGCCGGCTCTCTCTCGCACCTCTTATTGCATCGGCCTGTAAGTTGGGTTTAAAACCGCAGGTTAGTGCTATAGTCAAGATGTCCGTTTTAAACAGTTTCTCTTTCTCTCTGATTATAGATTTGTGGTATAGACGTTGGTCTTATCGAAGTTAAACAATTGTAATTCGCTTTATCAGAGCCCCCTTCCTAATAGACTGTTACAGGTACTGCAATTAGTTCAGAACATTGCCATCAGAGTCATTACTGGGATCAAAGGGAATGACAGAATTACTCGAAGGTTACTTGACTTTACACTGGATACCTGTCTCGGAAAGACTGCAGTTTACCATATTAAACTATCGTTCATAAAATAATTTACTCAGATGGCCCTCATTATTTGCGCACTTGTTAAATTACGATATCCTAAACGCTCTTTGTGTTGTGCTACTCAGAATTTGCTTGTGTTGCCTTCTTTTCATATTTACAGACTACAAGAGACACAAAATTGAGGATTTTCTATTGCAGGCACTTCTTTATGGAATACATTATCACTTCATATGCGAGAGGAATGAGACTACT
The DNA here is from genome assembly GCF_901001135.1 of Rhinatrema bivittatum. Taxonomy (NCBI): domain Eukaryota; kingdom Metazoa; phylum Chordata; class Amphibia; order Gymnophiona; family Rhinatrematidae; genus Rhinatrema; species Rhinatrema bivittatum. The sequence goes on along the minus strand of NC_042616.1, from coordinate 804,777,234 downwards.
AAAGTTTAGTAAATGATTGTTCAGGCTTTTACCTAATTATATTTGCCTTGTGTATGTTTTTCTAACTATATATATATTTGTTTAGTTTAGTGTATGTATTATGTTTATTATGAATGTTTTCTTGTAAGTTGTGTTGAATGATTGTATCAAAGTTTGCGAGGTATAAAAATGAATATAATTATTTATATAGTTTAAAGATACTTCTTAATTGCCTTCCTGATTGCATCTCTCAAAGCAATTTGCAACATAATCATAACATTAAAACACTATACACAGTAAAAACAAATGTCAACAGACCAATATTGCCCAAAACAATTCTCATTAGTCAATCACCAGGCCATTGACATAAGCCATGTTTTTAATTTCTTACAAAATAAACTGCTTAGCAATCAAACACTGCTATTAAGACAATTTTAAAACTCTAAGTTGCTTGTGGAGGATTAGCCTAGTGGAATAATGCTTCGGCAGGTTCCAACCCAGGGAAACCAGGCCTCAAATCCCACTGCTGCTCCTTGTAACCTTGAGCAAGTCATTTCACTCTCCATTGCCTCCGATACTAACTTAGGCCCTGATTTACTAAGGCTTTTCTTCTATTCTGTGTCTATGGGGGAAATGCTCAGTAAATGAGGCCCCTTAGGCCTAGATTTACTAAGCCGCATTATTACTATCGCACGTGATAAACAGCGCTTAACGTGATTTTCTTCAAACATTTCCTCCCCCTATGGAAATTAGCTGCTTTACGTGCATAAAATTGCCTAATGCATGCAAAGCAGTTAAGGGATAGGCAATGCAATGGGCAAGTAAAATAATGCGGCTGACTTTGAAAACATTCAACCACATTACTTTTTTGCATTTCAGGATGTGCAGTTATTTGCTCCTCGGGACATCAGGATGCTAATGCGCTTCCCTATGTCCCCCAGGAGGCCTGTTAAAGAGAGAGGCCTCCAAATAACAACAACCCCCAAAATACATAAATGTCCCCCAAGTGGCTTGGTAGACTCCACCCACCCTGGGGCCGCCTGTCGAGGTGGCCCTGCAATAAAAAAATAAAAAGTTTTAGAAATCATGCAGCGATGCCCTGCCCCCCCTAACCAAACCCCTTCCCTTGGCATAAAAATATCCACTGCCTCAACCAAAGTCTTTTCCCCCTCACTGCCTCCCCCCAAAACCCCCTCTCCCTGGACGCCCTTCCAAACAAAATAAGTCCCTGGTGGTCTAGGATAGGCCCCCTCCCTTGTCTCAAAATAATTCCCTGGTGGTCTAGGGCCCCCCCAGACTCCCTCCATCTCCCCCAGACCTCCCCATACCTTAAAATGATTCATTGATGGTGCAGTGCGGGCCCATAGCGCCCACTGGCTCCGAGCCTCAAAATGATGCCAAACACTTTTTTCCCTACCATGTGATATGGTCAGATATTGAGAATAGTAATATGTTCATGAAGGAAAAGTCCATCAACCTTTATTAGCAGGTAGAATTGGGAAAACCACCAGACTGGGCATTAAAAAATGGATCTGCTCTTTGAGATTGCCAGGTACTTCTCGCATTTATCTGTGATTCGAGCAATGACATTATCCTAGATGGTTATTTTGGGTATTTTTATTTTGTTTTGATGGTTGTGGTTTTTGAATTTTTTATATATATTTTATGATTGTTTTATCTGTACGCTGTTTTGATTGAAGGAGAGTGTGATTAATAAATACTTAAAAATAAGTAAATAATTATGGTGATCCAGTTTGGCCACTATAGGAGACAGGATGTTGGGTTAGACGGACATTTGGTGCGACTGAACATGACACTTCTTACGTTCAGGGGCAGTAAGCTCAGGGGTTTAGGCAGTGGCACTAGGCAATTAAAGCTAAATACTATCAAACCGTTGAAAGGCTAGTTGAATTGAATCCCCAATAATAAATTTCAAATAAAAACCTTTACGACTACAAAGTTTAGCAGTTTAAGGAACGTAAGCATGTTAAGCATTTCCCATCCCACTCTCCTTTAATAACGCAAAAGCTACAGGCAGGAATCCAGCAGCAGGATGGGAGCTATCTGGTCTTTTAACACTGACTGCCTCATGCATGATTATCCGCCTGTTGGGGAGAGGTCATGTGTGAAGTGTGTACGTGGTGCAAAAGGCTCCAAAGCTCTCAGAAAATGAGCCTGGTTTCTGGAATCGAGCGTGGAGGAGCTGAGGCAGACAGAGGTATAGAAAGACCTTTAGGGACATAGCAGAGTAGTTTCACCTTCACTGTGGCAGCCCCAGTACTGCTTTGGAGGACCAAAGACACAAAGGAAAGCATCAGCTTGGCATGGCAAGGAGTGATCCTGTGGCTGGGGCTCTCGCAGCGCGCGTGCATTTAGCTACAATAAAAACCGGCATTCCCAATGGGGTATCTAGACTGGGGAGTAAACGACACACGTGGAATTGTAATTTCAGATGTGCCTGTGGTGCTTTGCCCCCGGTTCTGCCACCTGGAGAAACAGCAGGGGCAAAGTACTTGGGCCGTCGGGGTAGGTTCCTTTGGAAAATGAGCTACATTTAGAGACAGGGTCCACGGGTACAAAAGTACCCAAGTGGGCTGAGAGCTCTTTACCAGCCCTCTACGTGGCTCAGTGTCAGAAGCCCAAAGAAGCCACATCCACCACTCTTTCCTTATCAAAGAGGTGCTCTCTGCTCAAGTTTTCCTTTAAAAATCCAGTCCCTGCCCCCACCCTCTTCTAGTGCCCTTTGCTCTTCTACGTCCTCTTCCCCTTCCTTCACCTCCCTCCTTATCGTTTTTTTCCTTTCATTCCTTCCCTCTGCTCATCTTTCCTTGTGCTGCTGCACTCCTTCTCCTCTCCTAGTTCTCCTCCTCCTTTTCATCATTCCTCCTTTCTTTTCTTAACTTCTCTCACCAGCTTGCTCCCTCTGCTCCTCCATCATTTTATTTCCCCTTCCCCTTCTTCCTCTACTCCCACTCCCACTCCTTGTTTCCCCCTCCCCTTATCTGTTCCCTCCCCCCCCCCCCCCCCCCCCCCATATCTTCTTTTCTTCAGTCTGTTTGAGGTTTGAGCCGAGAGTCTGGCAACATTTCAATCGCCCCAAGGACACTGTTTTTTTGGTTTTTTTTTAATTGTAAACCTGCTTCATTTCCTGAACCCTTCAGCTTGAATTGCAATTTATGGCAGAATTATTGCACTTGAGGAGGAAGTAGTGGCTGAGGTACAATTAGCCCCATCTGTTGTACAAATAATCGCCTTCCCAGTTTGCATGAATTCCAGTCAATCATTCACCTTCATTGGAAAGAAAGGGCAGCCACGTCAGCCTTGGACATGCACGCATGCCCACACGTTAAGCATGAGAAAGGCCAAGGCTTTCCTTATGTTTTAATATTCCAAATTAAACATAGAATGGGTGAAAGAGAAAAACAGCAGACACGGGAACAATATTCAAATTGAACCTTTTTGATTTATTAATTCCATTTTTGGATTTGCCTTCCCATAGATGGCTCAAGGCGAGGAACAGAAAGACCCACGTAGGGTCACACAAAGAGCATCTCAAAGGGGAAGGGTGATAGAGAAGACTGTGCAGTTTGTGCAGAGAGATGTTATTGTTAAGCACTGTTTTGGTACTGAAGGCAGAATGTCATACGGAAATAGACCGGATGTTCAGAGCAATGGTTCCCCTGTGGCTCAAGGACTAGATCCATGGCTGGAAGGGAGTACAACTCTTGAAAGATAGCCACAAATGCATTAAGCCTGTCCACTCAAAGGTGCCAGCCTGGTGGCTCGGTGGTTATGTTTTTTGCCCTGCCATGAGGAGGGAACCAGGTTAGGTCCTCTGCTCCCCACACTGGCTGAGGGTGGGGATGCCTTGAGGGCAGAGGGGGGTAATGAGTCCAAGTCATTGCCCAACATCAGCTCCTAGTGGCCAGACTCAAGGTACACATTATCCAGGTTCCAGAGGGAGCCACAGCCTGTGGCCCCCAGCTGAGGACTGCTGCTGCCATGGGATATACAAATAAGGGTGGGAAAATCCCCAGCAGTTGTGAATGAAGGTTCAAGGCAGCATTGACCAATAGAGGCCAGTCCAGATTAAACTGGAAGCCCAAAAGAGCAGGAGAAAACTGAGAGGCAAAAAAAAGCTAAGACCAATGAAATAGTGTCCCTTGCAGTTCATTCGCATCATCCCCTTCTCCTTCCCTCCACACTCTCCTCTTCCCTTCTGCTCTTTCCCTGTCTGTCACCATCTTTGCTCTTCCATTCAGGCTCATCTCCATCTTCTCCTCCTCTGCTAGGTTCCTCTTTGTCAACCCCTACTCTTGGATTCCTCTCTATTTCTCCCTCCTTTCCCTTCAGTTCATCTCTCCCCAGGTTCCTCTCCATCTTCCAAAATAAAATATAAGGCACTGATCCAGACCCATTTGGTTCTTAAGTAGATGTGGCAGACCCTCCTGACTGGCCTCTAGATGCCACTATCCCTGTCTTTAGAACATACTTAGTGGGAGCCATGCACCCCTTCAGTCCCTCCCACCAGGAAGCTTTGATTTCAGTGACTCTGTGCTATTTAGCCCGGCCATTTTAACAGTCAGGGGGGTTCAGTTAGAGAGAGCAGCTGCAAAGTAGAGAAGCATTTTTTTCCCACAGTCTGGTAGGGCCTCCCAGCCTTGCCCAAAGAAGCGATACCTCACCGTGCTCACCGTGCACTCCCCGCCAGAGGGTCCTTCTTATAATTTGCAGTGAGATAGACTTTTAAAGCCTGATATCTCTTTGGGATGAAGGGGCTCTCTTCAGGGAATCAAAGACCTGTGAGCCTACTCTACTCCCTAGGCAGGCAAGCACCAGGGATGGATCCTGCTGCGAGAGACAAGTGATGGTAGAGAAGCCATCCAGATTAAGATCTAAAGTATTTTTTGGAACTAAAGAGTAGTGGGGAGGTTTTTATTTGGATCCCCCTTCCCCACTGGGATTTCAGCGCAGGATTAATAGCCTGGTCACCAGATTTTTCCACAAGAGAAATCACCTGAAGTAACCGCTGGGGAATACATTAACAGCATAACCAAAGGAAGAAGGAACAAGAGAAGGAGATCCCATCCAAATTTCCACCTAAGGAATCAGGACAGGCAGTTAAAAGGGAGCCCTCTCACTAGGATTCCATGGGACAGCTGCTGGGAGAGTTATGCGCATTTAAAGTCACCATGGACTCTTCCCAGAGGTCTGTAATAAAGACACCTACCTACTCAGAAAAACCCTGTAACTACAGTCAGATGTACACTCATCAACATCAATTTGGACCAATGGACATTAATTTAACTTTAAGAATCAGTAAACTTTATTTTACCACCCAGACCTGGTCCTGTCTAATTATTTGTAAAACCTCTCACCTCATGGGAAGCACACATAATCGGTGACCTCTTTTCATCGTCTGGGCCATAAGCAAGAACTTTCCCCCTATAAAAAGCCCCCCACCCCCAAGGATTAAGAGTCAGTGTGTGAGAGTGAATAGTTAGCCAGAGCAACCCCAGAAGATATAAAAAAGATTGTCTGCCCCTGGGACTTAAAACACCCCACTAGGGGGTACAGAGAGACTAATAATATGTGTTTCAGAGCTTCTGAACTATCCCTTAGCCCATGTTAATCTTCTGGTGTTGGGTTCCTTTTAGTTTCTTGGGGCACAGTCGTATGAGCAGAGCAACGGCAGGCAGGAACACGATGCATGTAGTCCTTGTCCCCTTGGCTGCTCTTCCACCATGACGCATGCTTTCTTTGTAATCAAAAAGCATAGGATAGAGAGGGAGAGCAGCTGCATAGACTAAGTGTGCCTGCTGTAGGGTTTTTACCAAAGATATGTTCCGTATTCTGGCAATGAGTCAGTGATCCCCCTAAGAGGACTGCACCCAAAGCAGAAGAAAGCAAACAATGCCACCACGCATGTGTGCACAAACACACACACCAGAGAGGGAGAGAATAAAGGAACATGCATCCTGAAAAAGTTGGCTTTGGATGAATGTCCTCGACTAGCTAGAGCTGGCCCTCCAAGCTCTCATATCCCTGCAGCTTCTCCATCAGTTGTCGAGGCACTCTTGCCACCTCTACATCTGCGTAATGATAACCAGGAAGAATGGTGCTCTGCTCCGAACTCTGAACTCATGGAGTGTAGGTCAGTCTTATACTAAAAGAGACATTAGTGAACTGCATTCAACAAATGCCAAGCAAATGTTAGACTCCCTCTCGGTCTGCTTGCACACATTGGACTCATCCTTAGTGTTGCCGACCCTAAGCTTCTTACACAGACGGGTAGGAAAGATGACGCTCTCCAATCCTGTCTGATAGAGAATCGTAGTTGAATTTGAAGACATTGTCAGTCTTCAGGACATTCTTTCGAGGATCCTTTGTTTCTTTCAGCATTGGACCAACCAGTTAAGAAAATATGGGATGGAGATTTGAACCTGCTTTCACTACATAGTGAACAGCAGTAGATTTAGATGGTAACTTTCATTCTGGCGTGCGCGCACACGTGCACGCATCCATTTTATAACATATGCACATATATGCATGCATGTTATAAAATCAGGATGTGCATCCATGTATGCACAATTTTATATGGACGCGTGCATGTGCACACAAATGCCGCATCTACCGCGTAAGGGGGGGATTTTGTAAGATATGAGAGTCGATACCAATACCCATTTCCCCAGTCCATTCCCAGTTTGCCCAGTTAAAGGAAAGGACTTTCTTACCACCCCCCAGCTAACTAGTCTTTCTTTAACCCTACCTGTCCTGATCCTTAAAACCCTGCTTAGCCTATTTTGCTTTCTACTTACACCTCCTCCATTCCAGAAGTAAAGTTATGCGGTAAGTACTTACACGCACATTTGTAGTTACACATCCAAACCACCCATGTCCTGCCCACACCTCACCCATTTTTTTTCTTTTGGATTTGTGCACATACCGGGAAATATACGTGTACTCGGCCTCTTTTTCAATTCAGTGTGGCACCTGCAAGCACGCATAGGCCTTTTAAAATCTACCCACTATAGATTAGAAACAGTTGAGCCCTTTGGTTTGAATAAGGAAGTAGACTGTTTTATTAAATTAATCCTGCTTCCTATAAATCGTCCGTTTTTTGGCACATCCACTAAAGTATAGTTTTCATTCAAGAAGTAATATGATTGGTTGGTGTTATGAGAGGATTGTGGTTTTACATTTTTCTTCTCATGAAGAGTGTAATGCGATTGTCTATCCAGGGGCACAGACACCATATTGGAAGCCCAGACAAGATATATTCCATGCATTAAAAATGGCAGAAGGAAGAAGAAATGATTGCTGGCAAGGATAAAAGGTGAGGTGAAAGAAGCTATTATAGCCAAAACAACTTCTTTCAAAAAATGGTAAAAGGATCCACATGAAGAAAATAGGAAAAAGTATAAGCCTGGCAAGTCAGATCCAAACCATTGGAAGGCAAAGACAGAATTTGAAAAGAAGATTGCTGTGGATGTAAAATATCATAATAAAACCTTTTTCAGGTACATTAGAGGTAAAAAGTCTGCAAGGGAGTCAGTTGGACCATTAGATGATCAAGGGGTAAAAGAGGCTCTTCGGGATGACAAAGCCATAGTAGAGAGACTAAATGAATTCTTTGCTTCGGTATTCACTAACACAGTATCATATACTGCAGAAAGGAACCAAATGGTCCATCCAGTCTGCCCAGAAAGTGGTAGTATCTGTACACTGTGCAGGTTACCCCATGTTTCTCTCAAGGGTAGCAACTGCTTCTCCGTGCAGTTATTTGATGAGCCGTCTTGAAAATTCAGAAAGTGCTGATGTGGTTTGCTTATGGAGTTGGCCGTAGAAGCAGTCCTGCATTTTTTCATTTCTGTCTGTGTATCAGTACCCCAGAACTTAAAAGTCAGGGCCCATGTTGGTGGTCATCTGAATCCAATTCCTCTTCCACCCCCTCCCCTCAGCACCGTGAAAGTGGAGAGTGATGTTGTAGTTGCTTCAAAAGCATCAAGGCTTATTGGTTAAGGTAGTAATCCCTTGCCTTTTACTAAGGGTAATAATTGCTGGTCCGTGCAGGTTACCCCCATGCTTAACAGTTCCCCAGACCGTAAATGTCAGGGCCCTCATGGTTGTTGTCTGAATCCAACTCTTCTTTTCCCCCTACCGAAGAAGCAGAGAGCAATGTTTCAGTTGCATCAAAAGTATTAAGACTTTTCTGTTAAGAATAGTAATTGCCACACCCGGAAGTTACCCTCAGACCTACTTTTCTTCATTTCCATCCTCTGGCATTCAGGGATCCACCGATTTTATCTCATGCCACTCTGAAATCTTTGACTGTTTTCATCTTCACCACCTCCTCTGGTGTTGCCATTCCAGGCATCCACCACCTTTTCTGGTGTTGGTTCTTTTTTTTTGTTTTTTGTAATTAAAGTTTTTATTAAAGAAAACCAACTGAACATATCAGCAATCAAAGAATCGGTACCACAGGCACCAAATAACAACAATAACTACAAGCAACTGGTAAAGATACTAAACAATAAACAAGGTGTTGGTTCTGAGTCATTCCCCCTGGGTTTAATCTCCTTCCCCAGCGTCGTGGGATGCTGCGGTGGACATAACATGCACAAAATATTTATTAAATATTATTCCAAGTACATATGAATTACAAAAAAACAGGCACACATATGTTATAAAAATGTTAAAAAGTTGCCTCCAATCCCACAAACTACACGTACACATATATTGTAACTATATTAAAAAATCAACTACAGTCCCAACTAGGACCCTAGTTTTGGTGACATAGCCAGCTTCTTCAGGGGACTAAACCTACCCAATTATAAACCCACATAACCAGCACACAATACCATAAATTATAACATTTTTATAACAGCATCCAAGATGGGTTTAAATTAGCCCATATGCAAAATGCATTGGACCTTTATTTCCCTCCGACACAATTGAATGATTGAAATATCTGTGGGCAAGCAATAATAAATAAAGTATGTTAAACCCCTGTATCAAAAGTTATATTGTAAATCAGACCCACACTGACAATACACCTACAAAATACTCAAACCTATTTTTGGAATACAAGTTGTGCCATCTGTCCAAATATTTCTGTCACATTGCCGTACTCCCAAAAGGTCACCACCTACAACAAACAATAAAGCACCATTATAAACCATATCTTAAATGGTTTTAAATAGATTTAATATATATGATTTAACAAGCCATATATTACCCCGTAACAAGCGCTGTTACTTGCAAGATTTTACGACAGCAATTAAATCTCCAAAACCAAAAAATTTCAACATGGTGAGTCTCATCTAAAACGCTGTGCATGCGAACAATATGCACGCTGCCTTTTAAATGGAAAACATGTCCTACCTCTTTTTTAAGGCATATAACTGGGATTGGCCAAAACCCAACAAATCCCAACTCGTCAAATCCCAAAGGAATCACATGAAAACACTGCATTCTATATCCTGATTTAACCCATGCAGCTCCAAAGTGTTCCATGCAAAAATAAATCTCTGCTCCCTCTGTGTCAATATTTTAGAAATATTACTCCCCCTCTCTTCTGTAATTGAATCTGAGCTATGACAAAAAACCTTAAATCCTCAGCCCAAACTCCTGAGGCTCTCCAATGGGTAACCAAAGGTGCACTCTCTCTTCCTCTGCAGATACAACTCATATGTTCAAGTATCTGTACCCGGCTGCAACGCTTAGTCTGCATCAAAGAAGAGAGACGTGGCAGCGGCGCAAAAGAGAGACATGGCAGCGGCTCGTGCAAGAGCTCAGGCTGGCAGGGCCAAAAATGGAGAAGATAGATGCAGCACACCGAAGGAGAAGAGAGACTAGGTGATGGGAGCTGTTTCAATCAAGGCCAGCAGGGCTGAAGAATGAACAGAGGTACAATTCTGAGTTTGGGAGCCTGCTTGTGGGTGTGCCTCTGAAAGATAGAGAGAGATTGGGGGCTTGTTTGTGTGCCTGTGAATGAGAAGGAGAGATTGGGAGCCTGCTTGTGAGTGTGCCAGTGAAAGAGAGAGAGAGAATGGGAGCTTGCTTGTGAGTGTGCCTGTGAAAGTGAGACAGAGATTGGGAGCTTGCTTGTGAGTATGCCAGTGAAAGAGAGAGAGAGAATGGGAGCTTGCTTGTGAGTGTGCCTGTGAAAGAGAGAGAGAGACTGGGACCCCGCTTGTGAGTGTGCCAGTGAAAGAGAGAGAGAGATTGGGAGCCTGATTTTGAGTGTGCCTGTGAAAGTGAGACAGAGATTGGGAGCCTGCTTGTGAGTATGCCTGTGAAAGAGAGAGACTGGGACCCCGCTTGTGAGTGTGCCAGTGAAAGAGAGAGAGAGATTGGGAGCCTGCTTGTGAGTGTGCCAGTGAAAGAGAGAGAGAGATTGGGAGCCTTCTTGTGAGTGTGCCTGTGAAAGAGAAGGAGAGATTGGGAGCCTGCTTGTGAGTATGCCTGTGAAAGAGAGAGAGAGAGAGAGAGAGAGAGAGATTGGGAGCCTGCTTGTGAGTATGCCTGTGAAAGAGAGAGAGAGAGAGATTGGGAGCCTGCTTGTGAGTGTGCCTGTGAAAGAGTGACAGAGATTGGGAGCCTGCTTGTGAGTGTGCCAGTGAAAGAGAAACAGTGATTGGGAGCCTGCTGATGTGAATCTGCTGTGATCTTCGTGAGGAGATAGCAATCTGATGTGTTCTCCGTGCGGAGTTAACAATCTGATGTTAAAGCTCTGAAGAGAAAGCTGGTATTAGCAATCTGTAGTTATTTAGAGTAGTTGTGGGTGGATCCTTGGACCAGTGGCAGGTGACCACGCTCTCGGGGGAAATCCCGAGAGGGACCACTGGTCAGGCTTAGTGTAGGAGACAGACACACACTAGTTCTTTTTTTAGACAATATGGTAAACCACCAGAGGTGACAGTAGTGAGCTGGAAGCACCCGGCTGGGCTGTACTCCCTCAGGTATTGGAAAAGAGATCCCAGGATGGCTAAGCTGTAGAGAAACTAAGACAGTGAGTAGGCAGTATATGCAGAGTTCTGGAACAAGTCCTTGATGGTAACACTCACACACAATAGTCTCATAAGGCAGCCCAGGAGATGGTATACATTAGGCCCTCGAGGAGCGAGTACATGTACCCAGGGAAAGCTCCGAGAGATAGATGGAAACTCACAATGTTGTAAGCAGCGATGACTTCTTAGCAGAAGTGGTATACAGGAACAAGTCCGGGACGTGGGCCGTCGAGGAGCGAGTACTGGTTCCGGACTGCGACTTGCAAAGAAAAAGAAAAAGCAAGGCCCCCGAGGAGCAGGTACCTCTAGTGAAGTCCAAGGAGGCAGAGTAGCTAGGGTCGTGGAGAGCAAATCCCATCCGCAGCGACCAGGAGGAAGCGAACCCCTTGCTAACTCGACTTGTTAGCGAAAACTGAGACCTTAAATATCTGGAGCTGGTGACATCATCTCAGGAGAATGCCCCTGAGGTTCGTGCCAACATTGGTACATCAGTCGGGCCGCGCGCGCCCTTAGGGATCTGGTCAACATGGCGGCTTGCAGCATCAAGCCGGGAGCGCTGGAGGAGGACGGCCTGGAGACGCCACGGCAGCTAGCCTTCCATCAACCCCGAAGGGAGTCGCCAACGAGGTAAGGTGGGCAGAGCAGAGACATCGGACAGCGACGGACACAACAGTACCCCCTTCAAAGGGCGGTCTCTTCTTCGGATACCAGGTTTGGGTTTTGAAGGATGCGCAAGATGGAATCGACGAAGCATCACTTATCCAAGATAGTGGTCTGAGGCTCCCAAGTGTGTACTTCGGGGCCGAACCCTTCCCATCATAGAAGGTATTCAAAAATCTTGTCTCTGTTACGAACATCCAGTAACTCTTGAATTTAACCTCAAATCTTCTTCTGCATAGATGACAGATGGATCTTGAAATTTTGAAGATAATTCGTTGAGAATGAGCGGTTTCAGATGAACCGTAGAATGTGTTATGGAAATTGACCAAGTAGTAGCTTCAGACGGTAGGTGACTTTGCCGAAACGAAGAAGGATTGGGAATGGACCCATGTAGCGAGGAGCAATCCAAAGGGAGAACAGATGAATCAGAGGTGCTTGGTTGACAACCAGACCTTGTCTCCTGGCTTGAAGACTGGAGCCTGCGCAAGGAGCGCATAGTAGCACTTCTTAGGATGGTCACTCGCTTAAATGAGCATGTCCTTGATCTGAAGCCACAGTCTATGGAATTCATCAGCAGTGGTAAGCTGCTGGGGACGTCACTGAAACTTCAGTGGAAGTGGCGATGTTGAGAACGTCCAAAAACCACTTAAAAAATGACATTCCAGTACATATTGCTGGATGAGAATTGATGATGTTGCCAGCGGATATGGACTGGGTAGATACCAATAGTATCTTCTTCGGGTCTTAATTGTTAGGGTTTAGACTGCGGAGTTAGCAATCTGTTAGGAATCTGCTCCTGTGGTAGGAGGAGTTAGCGATCTTGTATGAGCGAGCTCCTCTGGAGGGAGGAGCTTGGTATCTGTGATGGTTAAACTCCTATGAAGGGGAGGAGTTAGCAAGCTGGTTGAGAATGACACCTCAAGAGGGAGGAGTTAACAATCTGTTATGAATCTCCATACGGAGTTAGCAATCCGTTATGACCTACTCCTGAGGAAGGAGAAGTTAGTAAACTGATATGCTCAGCTCCTGTAGAGGGAGTAGTAACAAACTGTAATGAATCTGTTGCTGAAGACTCCAGGTGGGGAAGGCGTAGCCATCTGTTACCAGTGGAGTGCTTGGAGAGGACACTCAGCTGTAGAGGAATGTAGATAGGTGAATCCTTGGGCTGATGGCAGATGACTGCACCCCCAGGAGGATATCCTGAGAGGGACCACCAGCTAGGCTTCAGTACGGAGACAGACACAGATAATTCTTTTATTAGACAGGTTAGTAGAACCACCAGAGGTGGCAGTAGTGAGCTGATATGCCCGGCAGGGCTGAAGTCCCTCAGGTACTGGAACAGTGATCCCAGGATTGCTGAGCTGTAGAGAAACTATAGATAGTGAGTAGACAGGGTATGCTGTGTTCATAGCCAGAACTGGATGACAGAACTCACATAAGGTCTTTAGAAAGCTCAGTAGCTGGAAAAGGGTTAGGCCCTCAAGGAGCGAGTACCTGGTTCCAGGGAAAGCTCTGAGAGAGCGATGGTAACTCACAATTATCTGTATCTGTGATAGCTTCCAGGCAGTAGAGAATCTTCAGAGTGTTCAGGTGGGCCCTCGAGGAGCGAGTACCAGTTCCTATCAGCAATCTGAAATAGAGAAAAGAGAGCGAGGCCCCCGAGGTACTCCTGGTAAGTCCGAGGAGGCAGAGTAGCTTGGACGAATCCTTGCTAACTCAATTCGTTAGCAAATACTGAGACCTTTTATATTGGAAGCGAATGAAATCAATTCAGGGGGACGCCCCTGAGGTTCGCGCCCTTGCTGGTACATTATTCAGAGCTCGCGCGCGTGTCCTACGTCATCAGGAACATGGCGGATCCACAGCATCATGCCGCTCCGGGGACGCCGGAGGAAGACGGCAAGAAGACGCCGCGGCAGCAAACCATCCATCAGGCCCGGAGGGAGTCGCCACAGTGGTAAGGAGGGCGGAGTGAGGGCGTCGAGCAGCGACGGACGCAACATTGATATGTACCATTGCTCATCATGCCCATCATCCGAATGGAAAAGAGCATGACAGAGATACTCAAAGGTATAGGATCAGTGAATACGGTAATGATGTTGAGCGCCTTCGAGCCACGGTGAACGTTGAAGGCTTATGAATATCAGCAGCAATGGAAAGGCTGCAGGAGACGTCGTAGCATTCTTCAATAGAAGTGGCAGTGTTGAGAAACGTCCAAAGCCCACTTCAAGTTGTAGTGCAATAGTGGATCTTCTGAATTGGTGAGAGCACTCTTCAGATATTCCACTAGAGTTTGAGGAGTAAAGTTGCCTCCTTTCCCTGAGTCCACCAGGGCAGGAGTCTGAACCGAACCCGGTCTGCAGGTCAAAGAGACTGGGAGAGAATGTGGAGGAGAAGACGCGTTAAGGCCCAAAAACAGTCCTCCTGCAGGACTCAGGCCCGTCCGTTTCCCGGATGAATGGAGCATGTAGAGACATCATGGCCAGGCTGACCGCAATACATGCAGAGGCTGCGCTTCTTCCGAAATCTACTCTCTTTAGAAGTCAAATGTCCATGACCAAGTTGCATAGGTTCATCTTTATCAGCAGCAGAAATTACTGGAACCTTCCGAAGTGCAGGTATAGAGCTAGCCTGATCCAACCCAGATAACCTCCTAGGCCGGAGTTCCTTCACCTTGTCCTGGAGCCAGTGATCAATCCGAGTAGCCAAGGCTACTAATTCATCCAGTGAGTCAGGTGTTTCATGAGCAGCCAGCTCGTCTTTTAAACAGGTATCCAGGCCTCTGCAAATGAGAGTCTTGAGACATTTAGGGTCCCAGCAAAGTTCCGCCGTAAGAGTTTTAAACTCTATGGCAAATTCAGCCAATGATCTGTTGCCTTGCTTCAAATCCACCAAAGTAAAACCGGCTACAGAATTTCGAGCAGGGTCATCAAAAACGGATTTAAATAAGTCCATAAATCCTTCTATGTCCTGCAAAATAGGGTCCTTGTGCTCCCACGAAGTAGATACCCAAGACAAGGCCCTACCATCCAAGTAAGAAAGGATATAGGTAGTCCTGGAGAGAGCAGTAGGAAATAAAGATGGTTGTAAGGTAAAGTGCAAGCAGCACTGGTTTAAAAAGCCCCGAGTCTTCTGTATTTCTCCAGAGAAGCGGATCGGAGCTGACAGTGGTACAGCAGTCTTTAAAGTTACCTCCTGTAACTGACTTTCATGGTTAGAAGTAGTACTTTGAACTTTCTGTGTGTGTAGCTGATGAAAAGCTGAAGTAAGTTTTTCCAAGGGTCCTCTTGTTCCGCGATGCGCTGAGCCAGGCCCGGTATAGCATGCAAAATATTGAGTTGTGCTGGATCCATGTAGTTATCCAAACTCTGGAGTTAAGCCAAACCCTGTAGTCAAGCTGGATCCTAGGAGTTTACCGGAACCCTGGAAACAAGCCGGAATCATGTAGATAAACCGGAACCCTGGAATCAAGCCGGAATCAAGTAGCCAAGCCAGATGCATAGAGTTAAACCGGAACCTAGGAAACAAGCCAGAACCTTGGAGACAAGCCGGATCCATGGAGTTAGCAAATGATGTAAATCTGCTGTGATCTCCATGAGGAGATAGCAATCTGATGTGTTCTCCATGCAGAGTTAACAATCTGATGTCAAAGCTCTGTAGAGAAAGCTGGTATAGCAATCTGTAGTTATTTAGAGTAGTTGTGGGTGGATCCTTGGACCAGTGGCAGGTGACCACGCCCTTGGGGGAAATCCCGAGAGGGACCACAGGTCAGGCTTAGTGTAGGAGACAGACACACAATAGTTCTTTTATTAGACAATATGGTAAACCACCAGAGGTGGAACCTTGCCTCCCCACTTTCAGAAAAAGACTTAAAACCTGGCTATTCTTGAAAGCCTTTCCAGATACCAACTGAACCCACTCTCAACTCAAGCAACTAAGAACTCCCGTCAGGGTAATCAACAACCTTTGACAACTCAATAATGTTCTTTCTTTTTTAATTTGGCAGGTTTTATTTACCTTGGTTATTCTTTTGTTATCTCATTGTTAATCTCTCTTTTGCCTTCTCTACATTCCAAGTTGCATTTTATCCCTGTTTTATTGTAACTGCTACCCTATTCTTCTATCACATGTTAATGTTTTTAAGTTATTAAATATTTATTCTGTTGTCACACCTTGTTATTTGTAAACCGGCATGATGCGACTCCCATCGCGAATGCTGGTATATAAGAAATTTAAATAAATAAATAAAAAATAAGTAGTGAGCTGGAAGCGCCTGTTATCAAAATGGTAAGGACATAGGACTGCCGTCACCATTTTGATTACTGGCAGCTGACGGCCCGGAAGTGGGAGATCGCTCCCAGGCCCCTTCCCCCTCCGCTGGACCACCAGGGAGCTTGGGTGAGTCTTGAGGGGAGTCGGGATAGAGGGAAGGGTTTTATATTTAATGAAATAGGAAGGGATGGGGCAGGTTTTGGGGGAGGTTGGCTTTTTTTTAAACACTGCTGCTGTTCCTGCCTGGACGGAATGGCAGCAGTGTTAGTGGAAGAATTTGTGCAACCGGGGCAGCGGGACACCGGGAAGCCGCGACATACCAGTTGAGAATCGCTGGTCTAGATAACTGGGTGCAGCTGGAGAAGGCGTCATTGTCCTCTTCCTCCAACAGATGGTGGATGACTGGTCCAAAAAATGTTTTCAAAAATCTCTTAAAATCAGAAGAGAAAGCGGCTTCTGAGTTAACCACCCAGGGAAGTGCCACAGAAGGAGGGTCCTTTCAGCCAGCTCTGGCTCTCAGAAGTCAACAAATGTCTTTAGTTACCGTGTTTCTGATTGGAAGCCCCTTTGCTTAGAGTATCTCTGTTATGGTTTTCTATTCGGAGGATGTGCTTGATGAGCCACAACACATATAGACCCGAAGAAGATACTCTTGGTAACTACCCAGTCCATATCCACTTCTTCCTCACCCATGCACACACCAGTCACCTCCTTGAACAGTCTGTCTCCCTCATGCATGCACACACCAGTTACCTCTTTGACCAATCTCTGTCTCTGTCACTCACACACACCAGTCACCTCCTTGACCAGACTCTGTCTCCCTCACGCGTGCACACACCAGTCACCTCCTTGACCAGTCTCTGTCTCCCTCACACGCACACACCAGTCATCTCCTTGACGAGTCTGTCTCCCTCACACACACTAGTCACTTACTTGACCAGTCTGTCTCCCTCACACACACCAGTCACTTCATTGACCAGTCTGACTCCCTCATGCACGCACACACCAGTCACCTCCTTGACCAATCTCTGTCTCCCTCACTCACACACACCAGTCACCTCCCTGACCAATCTCTGTCTCCCTCACACGCGCACACACCAGTCACTTCCTTGACTAGTCTGTCTCCCTCACACACGCACGCACACATCAGTCACCTTGTTGACCAGTCTGTCTCCCTCACACACATGCGCATACACCAGTCACCTCCTTGATCAGTCTCTCTCCCTCACAAACGTACACACACACCAGTCATCTCCTTGACCAGTCTCTGTCTCCCTCACACGCACACACCAGTCACCTCCTTGACCGGTCTCTGTCTCCCTCACACGCACACACCAGTCACCTCCTTGACCGGTCTCTGTCTCCCTCACACGCACACACCAGTCACCTCCTTGACCGGTCTCTGTCTCCCTCACACGCACACACCAGTCACCTCCTTGACCGGTCTCTGACTCCCTCACACGCACACACCAGTCACCTCCTTGACCGGTCTCTGTCTCCCTCACACGCACACACCGGTCTTTGCTTCGGTGTTTACTGAAGAGGATGTTGGGGAGGTACCCGTAATGGAGAAGGTTTTCATGGGTAATGATTCAGATGGACTGAATCAAATCACGGTGAACCTAGAAGATGTGGTAGGCCTGATTGACAAACTGAAGAGTAGTAAATCACCAGGACCGGATGGTATATACCCCAGAGTTCTGAAGGAACTAAAAAATGAAATTTCAGACCTATTAGTAAAAATTTGTAACTTATCATTAAAATCATCCATTGTACCTGAAGACTGGAGGATAGCAAATGTAACCCCAATATTTAAAAAGGGCTCCAGGGGCGATCCGGGAAACTACAGACCGGTTAGCCTGACTTCATTGCTAGGAAAAATAGTGGAAAGTGTTCTAAACATCAAAATCGCAGAACATATAGAAAGACATGGTTTAATGGAACAAAGTCAGCATGGCTTTACCCAGGGCAAGTCTTGCCTCACAAATCTGCTTCACTTTTTTGAAGGAGTTAATAAACATGTGGATAAAGGTGAACCGGTAGATATAGTATACTTGGATTTTCAGAAGGCGTTTGATAAAGTTCCTCATGAGAGGCTTCTAGGAAAAGTAAAAAGTCATGGGATAGGTGGCAATGTCCTTTCGTGGATTGCAAACTGGCTAAAAGACAGGAAACAGAGAGTAGGATTAAACGGGCAATTTTCTCAGTGGAAGGGAGTGGACAGTGGAGTGCCTCAGGGATCTGTATTGGGACCCTTACTTTTCAATATATTTATAAATGATCTGGAAAGAAATACGACGAGTGAGATAATCAAATTTGCAGATGACACAAAATTGTTCAGAGTAGTTCAATCACAAGCAGATTGTGATAAATTGCAGGAAGACCTTGTGAGACTGGAAAATTGGGCATCCAAATGGCAGATGAAATTTAATGTGGATAAGTGCAAGGTGATGCATATAGGGAAAAATAACCCATGCTATAATTACACAATGTTGGGTTCCATATTAGGTGCTACAACCCAAGAAAGAGATCTAGATGTCATAGTGGATAACACATTGAAATCGTCGGTACAGTGTACTGCGGCAGTCAAAAAAGCAAACAGAATGTTTGGAATTATTAGAAAGGGAATGGTGAATAAAACGGAAAATGTCATAATGCCTCTGTATCGCTCCATGGTGAGACCGCACCTTGAATACTGTGTACAATTCTGGTCGCCACATCTCAAAAAAGATATAATTGCGATGGAGAAGGAACAGAGAAGGGCTACCAAAATGAAAAGGGGAATGGAACAACTCCCTTTTCAGCTTGGAGAAGAGACGACTGAGGGGGGATATGATAGAGGTGTTTAAAATCATGAGAGGTCTAGAACGGGTAGATGTGAATCGGTTATTTACTCTTTCGGATAGTAGAAAGACTAGGGGGCACTCCCTGAAGTTAGCATGGGGCACATTTAAAACTGGTCGGAGAAAGTTCTTTTTTACTCAACGCACAATTAAACTCTGGAATTTGTTGCCAGAGGATGTGATTAGTGCAGTTAATATAGCTGTGTTTAAAAAAGGATTGGATAAGTTCTTGGAGGAGAAGTCCATTACCTGCTATTAAGTTCACTTAGAGAATAGCCACTGCCATTAGCAATGGTTACATGGAATAGACTTAGTTTTTGGGTACTTGCCAGGTTCTTATGGCCTGGATTGGCCACTGTTGGAAACAGGATGCTGGGCTTGATGGACCCTTGGTCTGACCCAGTATGGCATTTTCTTATGTTCTTATGTTCTTGACCAGTCTCTGTCTCCCTCACACGCACACACCAGTCACCTCCTTGACCAGTCTCTGTCTTCCTCACACGCACACACCAGTCACCTCCTTGACCAGTCTCTGTCTCCCTCACACGCACACACCAGTCACCTCCTTGACCAGTCTCTGTCTTCCTCACACGCACACACCAGTCACCTCCTTGACCAGTCTCTGTCTCCCTCACACGCACACAGCAGTCACCTCCTTGACCAGTCTCTTGTTTCCCTCACACGCACACACCAGTCATCTCCTTGACTAGTCTCTGTCTCCCTCACACACATGCTTTCTCATTTTGACACATTCTGTCAATCACACTTGCAGAAACACGCTCTCTCTCACTTGCATGCTGTAAATCACACACAAATACTCTCTCTCCCTCTGGCTCACCCTTACTCAAGTCCCTGGTTGAGCACGAGAGACACAAATTCTTCCACTAACACTGCTGCCGTTCTGTCCAGGCAAGAATGACAGTAGTGTTTAAAAAAACCAAACAAACAAAAAAGAAAAACCACAGAACCTGCCCCCATCCTTTTATATTTAAAGAAATAGGAAGACCCCCCTCCCGCCCCCCCTCAGACTCGCCCAAGATCCCTGGCGGTCCAGCGGGGGGACCCGGGAGCGATCTCCCGCTCCCAGGCCGTAGGCTGCCAGTAATCAAAATGGTAAGGACATGGTACTGCCGTCACCATTTTGATTACTGGCAGCCAATGGCCCGGGAGCGGGAGATCGCTCCCAGGTCCCTCCCCCCTCCGCTGGACTGCCAGGGAGCTTGGGCGAGTCTTGAGGGGGGGTCGGGATAGAGGGGGGGGCTTTATATTTAATGACATAGGAAGGGATGGGGCAGGTTTTTTGGGGGGGGTTGTTTTTTTTTTAAACACTGCTGCCGTTCCTGCCTGGACGGAACGGCAGCAGTGTTAGTGGAAGAATTTGTGCGTCTCGTGTGCAACCGGGGCAGCGGGACACCGGGAAGCCGCAACACACCAGTTGAGAATCGCTGGTCTAGATAAACCGGGTGCAGCTGGAGAAGGCGTCATTGTCCTCTTCCTCCAGCAGATGATGGTCCAAAAAAAATGTTTAAAAATCTCTTAAAATCAGAAGAGAAAGCGGCTTCTGAGTTAACCACCCAGGGAAGTGCCACAGAAGGAGGGTCCTTTCAGCCAGCTCTGGCTCTCGGAAGTCAACAAATGTCCTTTGTTACCGTGTTTCCGAGTGGAAGCCCCTTTGCTCCATTATGAAAAGGGAATTTCTTACGGCTCGTGACCTTGCAGCATCCTGTTTCCACATATCCATCTGGGAAGCACAGCAAACGTTTTTCTGCTTTTGTGTCCTAGGCAAGCACTTCCGGTTTCAGGTGCAGGCTTTGGCCTAGCGACTGTCCCAAGGACTTTCACTAGGACAATGGTGGTGGTGGCGGCGGCTGCAGCCCTGTACAATTCAAGCATTATGGGTGCATCCATGCTTGGACGACTGGCTCTGTTGAAAATCTATTTTATAGACTTTCATGCTTCTTTTTTTTTTTTAATACCTGCATAGGACTGTAAAAAAATGACAGCCAACGCCCAAAGTTGCTGCAGTTGGTTCCTCTTTTTTTTTTTTTTTTTTTTTTTTTTAAATAGTGCACACAAGACTCACAAAAATGTAAAGCAGTTCTTTTTAAAACAGGAACATGTTAATTGTTTATACTCTTTTATGTAAAGCCAATTAATCTCCATAATAGGCATAATCGTCATATTCAACCTATCACCTTTATCATATTAGCCTAATATGAATCCAGTGGCCTAGACCAGTGGTTCCCAACCATTTTTCTGTACCTTCGCTTTCTCTTCTCTTCCATCTATCCCTAGCGCACTAGCATCATCACCTTCCCTCTCTCCCCATCCCCAGCATTATCACCTTCTCCTCCTTTCCCTCTCCCCACTCCCCATCATAATCACCTTCTCTTCCATCTCCCCTGGCATCATCATCCTTCTTCTTGTCCCTCTCCCTTCACTTCTCATGGCATCAATAGCATCACCTTCCCTCCACCCTCTGGCATGATCTTCAGCATCCCTCTCCCTCTCCCCCACCACCCAGCATCATCACCACCTTCCCTTCCCTGTCCCCCAACTCCCTGGCATCATCACTTTCCCTGGCAAGTCCGGCTCTTCCGTATTGCCCCCGTCCTGGTGGTTGCGTCTTCCTCCCCCATCGGCTTCCCCTCTGCAGCCTGAGACCAGCAGGTCTGGCAAAAGACTACAGGGCCTGTGCAGTTTCTCTTGCTGAGGGAAGAGGGAAAAGGGAGCAGAGGCAGGAAAGCACTGCTCTCCGTCTCACCCCCTACTGGCAGGAGGGCATCCTGCAGACCAGAAGGGAAAGAAAAAAGCAAGCTTGCAGCCGTGGCACCCCCTGCCCTTCAGCCATGGCCCACTAATATGCCACAGCATACTGGATGGGAAATGCTGGCCTAGACACATTGATCAAACCCTGGCAGGCGAATGCCCTCCTGTACGGGTCTGCACTGGCTGCAGAACCTCGAAAGGAGTAGAACAGTGGTCCCCAACCCTGTCCTGGGGGCCCACCAGCCAATCGGGTTTTTAGGATATCCACAATGAATATGCATGAGAGAAAATTTGCATGCACTGCCTGCATAACATGCAAATTTTCTCTCATGCATATTCATTGTGGATATCTTGAAAACCCGACTGGCTGGTGGGCCCCCCGGACAGGGTTGGGGACCACTGGGGTAGAAACACTGCACAACGGCAATCTTGGCTGCCCCTGACTAGGCCAAGGCATCCTTGGTACTCGGGCTCAGTGAGGCTCTTGGTTGGCTCTCTGTTGCCTCTTCCCAGGAAGCACAAGCGTCCCATCTCAGGGTCTGATCATGACTGAAGACCAGGCTCCTTTTTCACTTACGGCTTGGCCCTTGAAAGGCAGCGTCTATGCAGTCTATGCAGAAAAGGCTACGCTCCCCCCCCCCCCCCCCCCCCCCCCATGGTCGCATCGACGGTGCTGTGGGCCTGCAAAGCCTTAACATCCTTGGCTTATATTCGGATCTGGCTTGTATTTGAGGGCTTCTGTTCGGAGCCCAAAATCTCCCCCCGCAAGGTGGATGTTGCCGTTATCCTGCGTTTCCCGCAGAAGGAGCTGGATAAGAGGTTGCCCTTTAACTTGGTAAAGTTACAAGTGGCAGCCATTTCATGCTACAGAGGTGCAATAAAAGGGTGACAGATAACCACACACCCAGAAGCAGATTTTCCTTCTGTTCAGGCCTGTGGTTCTGATATGGGAGGCTCTGATAGGACCCCCATCTGAACTGTTAAGGCCGTTTTCCTTGAAAGACCTCTCTTTTTAAAGACCATTTTTTTTTCTCATTGCCATCTCTTCCCCTAGATGTAGGGTGAAGTAACTTGACCAAGGACACAGGGAGCAGCAGCCTGATTTGAACCCTGGCCTTCCTACTTCTCAGCCCTCTGCTCTTAGCTACCAGGTGGCTGCTCATTCTCTTCCCTAACCTAAACCTGCCCTGGTAATGCCTCCCGCCAGTGTGACAAAATATCCGAAGGCATAAAAAGAGAACTGGACGGAGGACGTGCAGGCGAGCGAGTGCACCCAGAGGGAGCCCGGGTCGGATCAGGCATGATCCTAGAAACGCAGAACATCCGTCCGTCCGACCAGTCTGCCCGTCCGCATCTCCTGCTCAGCTCTGTAGTCCCTTCCTGTTCCTCGGAGACCACCTGCGCTTGTCCCATGTCCTCTTGAATTCTGATGTGGCCCTGACCTCCACCACCTCCACTGGGACGCTTCTCCACCCTTCTACCAACCTCTCTCTCTCTCTATAGAAATATTTCCCGAGGTTACTCCCGAGTCTGCCCCGCTTTCATACTCACCCCGTGCCATAAGCATTTGTCCTGGGTCCTCCTTTCCACTGAAAGAGGCCCGTCTCGTGTGTCCTTGTTTTCTGGCGGTACTTAAATGTCTGTTATCATATTGTAAACAGTAGAAAACCATAAAAAGCTCCTCTTCCCCCCTCCCCCCTCCCCCAAGCACAGCTGTGCTGTCCTGCAGGAGGAAGTCCAGGAAGGTCCTCCTCGTGCCCCCCCCCCCCCTCCACGGGAAACGTAGGACGAGCACCTGACAGCACAAATAAGGAGGCAGAAAGAAGAAGAGAGCTTAGAAAGCACCGGAGCCCGGTGTTTGTCGCAGGGGAAGACAGGAGGCACTGCTGGGTAGAGGAGAAGAAGACAGCCCGGCAAGAAACCGTGAGGAGGTGAGCCTGGTCCAGGAGAGGTTGGCCTGAAGTTGCTGAGAGCCAGGGTGCACCAAGAGGAGCCCGAGACCCCACATCGCATGTGAGAGAAGTGCGTCGGGGAGAGGAAGAGCCTAGAGCTTTCTGGGAGGGCGAATTCAGCCCGAGCCGGAGAGAAAGCTGCAGGAGGACTCCGCTGCGTGACACAGGAAGAGTGGCTGTGAGTTGTACTCTTCTCTTGCTTACTACACTTAGGGATGCCGAATGTTTGTTTGTTTTTCCTAACATCTAGGTCCCCCCTGGTTCACTAGCAGGTGAATTTTTCGAAGGAGTTAAGCTTGCAAACGTGACGTCCTATCGTAGCAAATTTCTAAAGCCATTTACCCTTGTTAAGCGCACTCAGTGCAGGTAAAACCTGTCGCCGAGTCAATGCCATCTGTGGTAGCAATTTTGAAAGCTCACTGGCAGGGGTAAAGTGCATTTACAGGTGTTGAACCCAGTGTTAAGCGCGGACGTGCATTTGAAAATCGGACCCTAAAGGTTCCAGTTGGAGCAAGGGACTGGTTACCCAAAGTTACACAGAGTAGTTACGTTAAGTCAGGAAGACAGGCACCGTCAGGACTCAAGGCTCGAGAAGAGCTACAGTGAAGGGGGCCGCGTCCGTGTTCAGAGGAACCAGGGATCGTCGGTGCTGCTTATCCTGGTGAGAAGGTCCCCAACGAATCGTAAGCTCACTGTTTGTATCCACAGCACACATTGGGCTATCCAGTTAATGGCCCAGGCTAAAAGTTAATTAATTGCACCGCCACGTTGATTGGCACAGATTAGCCAGAGCTTGTTGGTGTGAAAGGTTTTTGGATGCACTTCTTTGCCTGTCTGAGAAATGTATCTTGCGCCATTCCAGTGAGAGGCGCACATAAAACATTGACACTGAAGTCTTTTAGTTCCGATCACTGATTTACTTAATCTCTAAACACAATAGAACGGCTTAGTTTGTAGAAACTGCAGATAAAGATCATAATTTGCTTTGTGTCCATCCCAGCCTTGAATAGCAGAGTTGCTTTATTTTTTTTTATTTGTGCTCTTATTCATTTTATTTATTTATTTATTTATTTAAGGCTTTTATATACCGACTTTCTTGATACAGATCAAATCAACTCGGTTTACATCGAACTAAGCAGAATTATAACCAACAATTCAACAAGAGACATTTAGAAGGAGCATAAAAGTTACATTATAACAAGGTTGCCTTAACTGGGAGAAGGAAAAAAAGAGGGGGAGAACGAAAGATAAATTATTAAATACAATAAATTACTATATACAATGGAGTATGGGATGGAGGCAGAAGCCAAACCTCATGATAAGATGTGAGCAAGAATAGCATTTGATTATTTACATAAGTGATATGAGGATTCTAAATCAGACTTTAGCGCTGGTATCTGGGAAGGCTCGGCAGAAAAGCCATGTCTTTAGTTTCTTTTTGAAAGTTAGTAGACAGGTTTCCTGCCTGAGGTCCAGAGGCATGGCATTCCAGATGGAAGGTCCTGAGATATTTATTATTTTAGTTTTTAATTAATGCATGTGATTATTTTACATTTATTCCTCTTTTCTACATCATGTTCTATTATTTCTAAATACTTTTTTTTTATGACGTAACATTATTATAATGTATTTATTATGTATTTACTGTATTTTCTCTTTCATTCACTCTTATTGATTTTAGAGCATTGTGTAAACCACTGTGATGGATTGTATCTTAATGACGGTGCATAAAACCTGGAAAATAAAACCAATATTCCCACTGAGTCGTGGCCCTTGTCCCAGTTACCTGGCAGAGAGCTGGGACTGGGGGAGAGGGAATAGGCCCTTTTGCTTCATTACTCCTCAGATGAGAAGAGCCACCCCGGACACCGTGACAGAAGCGGGAATGCGCTTCCTTGCTTGAGTGCTAGAGGTTACAATAAGCTCCTCGCTCCACTCCTTTCCTCCAGGGTGTACGCCTGGAGATCTTTTAAAAATCTGTCCCCATACGCTTTATGATGATGACCACTGACCATTTTAGCAGCCGTCTTCCGGACCAACTGGGATTTATATCTTTCTGAATGATAAAATAAGTACTATTATTATTATTATCAAGGTGCATTCTCCAGAATTGTACACAGCATTCCAAAAGAGGTCTCACCAGAGCCTTGCACAGGGCTCCAACCTTACTTACAGTCCTAGTCCTTGATTACGATCAGCATGACCATTGCATGGTGGTAGAGGACATGTGCCGAAGAAATTGCTCATTTCATGTCGACATAATCTAGGAATTTTCACTTTCTTGTCAGTAGGATCACTCTGCAGGAAATCCAAACTGAGAGACTACCTAAGATCGGCCCAGTGGACCATCCCCTTCCCGGTCGTCCAAGGGCATCGGCTGACGATGAAGTCTGTTCTGTTCCCCCTGCTGGCCGCGGCTCTCTGTCTTCATGCAGGTAGGCGAGACGCAAGGGATGAAGCTCGCACCATTTTAGACGTGATGTTTTTAATAATTCTCTCGTACGAAAAACAGAAGTGAGGAACGATAGTGCGTTTCTCTGCAATATATTTACCATTTCAAGCCAGACAGAAGGGTGGGTTAACATAATTCTCACTTACGTAATTTGTACGTCTGACAAAACCAGCGGCGTGCCCGGCAAATAAAGCTGCCTAGTGTATTTTGCAGATCTGAAATGACAACCATGCTCCGGGGGGATAGATTTAATGTTTTGTAAACGTAGTAGTGATGGTATCCCAGGAAAGCATAGGTAAGGTGCTGTGGACCGCCATCCTCTTGCAGCAGGGTAGGCCGTGGTTCCGTAGCCCTGGGACAAGCGCTGGGCGTCGTCTGGAAGGCTCAGTACCACGGCATCACCTTGGGGTATGTGAAGGGGCTCTGGGTTAATAGAGGGTAACCAGGGATCCTCATAAATTAGCCTGGTCTTGCATGGGAAAGGTCACGAGGGGAATCCGTCACGAGAAGATTTGGCTGAAGAACTGAAAATGAGACCCTTAGAAAGCTCCTAGCTATTTCAATTTAGTTTTAACATTTAAAAAAAATGTTGACGGAACATTTTTGTTTCTTTCTTAATATATCTCACAATGCTCTTCATCTCTTTTTTATGTTCCAATACATGCTATAATTATTTTAACTTTTATGTTTTATAATATCCCACGTGAAACTCTATATTGTTGGTGGTTTGACATGGACTGTTTTTTTTTTTCTGGCTGCTTCAAATCTTAACCCCCGATTTATACACCACCACCACCACCCCCCCACACACACTCACGTTCTTGACTTTAACCATTTTCATAATGAATTAAGTCCCCAATGTCTTTGGTTTTTGTCCTGTTTGCTTGTCTCGATTAGACTGTAAGCTCTGTAGAGCCGTGACTCTCTCTAATGTGTATCTGCAGAGCTCTGCTGATGAGTAGCAGTGTAGAAATGAGAGTAGTGTTCAGTGGTAGTAATGCTTCCAGAGGACTGGGCACCAAAGACGAGACTGGAAACTACAGAACTGTCAGTCCCACCTTGGATAATCCAGTGAAGCTGCGACGGGAGGAAAGGACATCCAACAGATCTACGGGATCTAAGAGAGCCTCTGCTTAATTCTAAAACGAGCGGGCGTGCGCCCGCGCTCGCACGTCTCGGCGCGCGAGCGAAGATGCGCTGGAATTTTAAATCGTGCGCAGACTTGGGCGCCTAAGTATGCTCTCCTGGGGTTGCTTGAGCAAAGCAAGCAGGCGTGCCTTCCGTAGATAGGGCTTCGCCGGGTCTTCTTTATGTGCGTGTGTCAGCAGGGTTGTGCTTGTGCGAGGGACATTTCTCAGTTTTCCGGTTAAGTCCATCAGTTTTGGCCAGTAAATATCGAGGTCTTCTAGTTGACCAGCTCTCAAAAATCACGGAGAACATGGAATTTCAGCGGCTGCCGCACACCTCTCACTCCTGAATTGCAAAGTGGCCTCCCAGGCGACGTTCAGTGGGCCTGTGTGTAGCATGTAAAGTTAGCATGTAAAGTTTATGACTTTACATGCTATCCTTGCTGTGTCACCCACAGGTGACAGGAAATATCACCCTGTGGTCCCACAGTTTTAATTCACTGGAAGGAGACCCTGGTGACAAGATTGCAGGCATGGAAGCTCCGGAGCCACAGAGACAGTGGTGGTGATGCAACACAGGAAAGAGAGGGTATCCCACACAGTACTGTCAGGATTAGAAACACCTTGACAGCTATCACTTCCTCTCCCATCTTTATCCCCCACCTTTCCATGACCACTACAGAATGGGCTCTCTCTCCTTACATTTCTTTACAGAATTTCTCCCTCTATACTGTGCCATGACCTTGGGTTTATTTGCAGCACAAATGAGTGACTGCATTTTTTTACATTGAATCTTAAGTACTAGATTCTAGATCATACTGCAAGTTACGCCAGATCCTTCACACATATTTTTTTGCATGGCACAAGCTGCCCATGGAGGTGGTGGAACCAAGCACAGTATCTGCATTTAAGAAAGCATGGGTCAAGCACAGGTCATCTTTGAAGAAATGGTAGGGATTGTAGAGCTGAGCAGTTGGTGTGGATGGACAGACTGGTTTGTGCTGTTTTGACTTTCTCTTGGTGCTTTGAAGTGTTCCTACCACTTTTGGTGCTTTCCCATTCTCATGGTGCCATGGGGTGTTTATGCCATAGTTGCTGCTGGTATGCTGTTCTTTTGGGGATTTGGTTGATTTCCTGCAACTGTTTTTGGTGTTCTTCATCTATATTTTGGTGTCTTGGCCTGTTCTTGTTACTATTGACGTTCCTTTGTCCCTCTCACATTGCTTGGTCTATTGTCTCCTATCCCATGACTTTTTATTTTTCTTAGAAACCTCTCATGCGGGACTTTCTCAAACGCCTTCTGAAAATCCAAATACACCACATCTATCGGTTCACCTTTATCCACATGTTTATTAATCCCTTCAAAAAACATGAAGCAGATTTGTGAGGCAAGACTTCCCTTGGGTATATCCATGCTGGCTGTGTCCCATTAAATCATGTCTTTCTATATGCTCTGTGATTTTGATCTTTAGAATAGTTTACATTATTTTTCCTGGCACTGAAGTTAGGCTCACCGGTCTATAGTTTCCTGGATCGCCCCTGGAGCCCTTTTTAAATATTGGGGTTACATTGGCCACCCTCCAGTCTTCAGGTAAAATGGATGATTTTAATGATAGGTTACAAATTTTTACTAAGAGGTCTGAAAGAACTCAAAATTGAAATTTCAGAACCGTGGGGTGTACACCATCCAGTCCAGATGATTTTCTACTCTTTAGTTTGTCAATGTGGCCTACTACGTCTTCCAGGTTCACCGTGATTTGGTTCAGTTAATCTGAATTTTCACCCTTGAAAACCATCTCAGGAACCGGTATCTCCCCAGCATCCTCATTTGTAAACATGGAAGCAAAGAATTTGTTTAATCTTTCCATGATGGCCTTATCTGTCCTAAGAGCCTTTTTAACCCCCTCAATCATCTAACGGTCCAACCCAATCCCTTGCAGGCTTTCTGCTTCGGATATATTTAAAAACATTTTTATTATGAGTTTTTGCCTCTACGGTCTGTGGCTATTTTCCTCCCCCATAATTGTGGTGCTCTCGGCAAGCGCCTAGTTTTCCTAATGGAAGCACTAACCCTGCAGCTGCCAACCTGTAATTTAGGGCTTCTAATTGTGAAAAGGTCTTACCTAGAAAAAGTTGAGGGAGGGGTAGGTTTGCTGAATTCCCAGATTCTTTAGTCATGCTTCCTCTAGGAAAGCACTACAGCTGCTCTCATGCCCACTTTCCTGGAGAACTTTCAGGGTCCTGATGCACTCCCTGGTGGCAGTGCTGCTTCTTCAGAGGGATGCAATGGACTTCACTATTCCACTTGTGAGGCTATAAATTTAGATTAAGGAAGGCAGTCGGATCTTACATATGGACTGCTAACAAGGTCAATAGTGAAAAATGTGCACCCGAGGGAAGGAATGATGACAACAGAAAAAGTTGATAAAATGCTCTCTCCAGAAGCACAAAGCAGGTTTAAAATACACGAGGAAAATGTGTAGAAAGATTAAAAGCTTTATTAAGATTGCTAAAATATTTCTGGGCTGCTGCTGACTGTATAGATCAACTGATTACATACACCAGTGGTTCTCAACCTTTATTCTGTTGGGATGGTTCTCTCATGTGTAACACACTGAACATGTGACCATCACGGGGCTAAATGTAAACATGCACTCTACATCCACAGGAACCCCCTGACCCCCAACAATGTCTGCAGAGCAGAACTAGGGCAGTTCCCATACAAATTACCTTACAAAAAAGATGATATCGTGTCAGCTCAGTAACGGCAACACAAACTCTCCCTACTACTAAGCACAATAGCTCTTCTTATGAAAAGACTGCAGTTTGCCACCAATGCATGTCTTATTGAGAAAACACAATAAATAAGATTGATGCAAATGCCTACATGCTAGTAAAATATCTCACCTCAGTCACACACCCAGAACTGACCTTCACCAAGTACAGAAAGACCACAAATTATAAATATGGAGACAGAAACTGGAATGGAAAATAAAAAAAGCCACTCTGCATGCAGTGCAAACCTGGAGAAATGGAAAGAGAAATATACCACCTAACAGACTCTCAGGATCTGCAATAATGCACACAAACTAATCCACTCACAACCCTACCTATGAAAAGGCAACACTGCAAATAGTAAACCAAGGCCTAAACACCAATACACCTCCTATTAGGAAAACAGAACAAGCCAAGCTGCTATAGGTCCCTATACAGAAACTACAAGCTTGCAGAACATCCTTAGCTGGGTCACACATACAGAACTCAGACAGTTCCTCACCAAATACAGAATAAAATAACCATGAAGCTAATGGTTTTGTTTTTCCATTGTTGCACTGCATACAGAGTTTGACTTCTTGCTGTTTCCAGTTCAGTTTTTGTCTGCACATTTCTGTTTATACATTCCTCAAGAACTATAAAATAATAATTGTAAAATTATTCTAATAAAGAGAATACATGTTTTAAAACAAATGATGAGTAGAATAATATCCAATAATTACAAACTCATAAAAATTATTTAAAATTATCCAAACACCAATAAAATATTTCAAAACAGCAGACTAGTCACATAATTCCCAATAATTAAAATGGCAGTCAGGAAAAATTAACTTACTCTTTCCAGCAACTCTCCTACTCCTTTCCCTTGCAGGCCATTAGCACTCACCAGAAGCAGAAGGGGCTGCTGAAGCTCTGTCCTGATGGTCCTCTTCCTTAGGGCCCAAGATCAGTCTCTCTGTCTCTCTTACACACACACACCTCTTATACCCCCATGACCAGTTTCTATCTCTCACACAACAGTCAGCTCCCTGGCCAGTCTCTCTCACAGACACACAAAAGTCTGCTCCCTGTCCAGCCTCTCTCTTTCGCGTGCATACCAGTCACTTGCCTGACCAGTCTCTCTTTCCCACATGCTCACCAGTCACCTCCCTGACCACTCTCACAGGCACACCAGTTTTCTCCCAGACCAGTCTCTCTCACACACACAATACTTTCCTGACCATTCTCTCTCTCTCTCACATGCAAACCAGCAACCTTCCTAAACAGTTTCTCTCTCAATCCCACAGTGCTTGCTCTCTCTCACTTACATACACATGATCTCTCTCACTTAAATCAAGCTCTTAGTCACACACATTTTCATTCTCTCACTTACACACATGCTGGCTTGTTCTCAATTTCGCTCACTTCCCCCTTCCCCCCTCCCCCCCTCGCACAAGTGGGAGCTGCAGCAGCTTCCTCCTCCAGTCCCCAGAGCCCAAGAAATAATCCCATCAGCCTTGGGACTAACGCTGCTGTCTTCCATTGCGGATCATCAGATGTTATTCTCCTTGGGCTGATGCTGCAGCTACTTTTGAATGCAGCATGGCCCTTTCTTCTTCCCGCGTGCCCCGCTGAGCATCAGTTCCTCTTCCAGGCCACGGGGGGGGGGGTGTGGAAAGAAGAAGAGACCATGCTGCAATTGCCAACTCCCACTAATACGGGTGCCATTCTCGTCTGGCCTTGAGCATGCTGACAGCCTGGATGGTAACGGCAGCAGCGGAAGGATATCGCTGGAAGGGAAGAAAAAAAAGCAACCAGGCCAGTGGGAGTGTGCAACACATCTGCCAGTGCTTGGCGACACACTGGTTGAGAATCGCTGACTTAACACACCTGATTCATGAGAATACTATTGGGTGCCACTGGCCTGATTAAGAAGACTTTCCTGGCACACCTTGATATGTTGCCTATAAGAACTATACCCTATGAATTCCAGGAGGAGGCTTGCTTTTTTTTGGCAAAATGCGAGTACTAAGAAGGGCATTAGCAGTGAATTTGAGAGACTGAGATCATTCTCAACATGCCCTGGCTTACTCATGAGGGTTCATTCCTGTGAAGGTTACGCACTAAACAGACCCAAGTGGAGAAACCAGCCTGAGAGAACACAATAAGGTTCACAATCAGCCGCGGGCAGGCCGGGTAAGAGATCTGGATAAACTTCCCCAGATAATTTAAACTGGATATTCAGCAGTGCGTGCTGCGGTCCCGGTCGCCAGGTTAGCGACCGGGTCCTTACCTTCATACCGGACCCCCCGCTCGTGCCGCGATCCACTGAAAGGTAGGCCTGCCTTGCCGCGTGGCAGCGGCGTCTCCCTCGTGGAGACTCCGCCGAGGCCCGAACCGGACTCCTCCCCCTGCCGGGGAACGCGCGCGAAGGGACGCTTCTTGTAGGTCCAGCACCCGGAAGTGCTGAACCGCCCCTCTCCTGACGTCAGACGCCGGCTGGCTATTTAAACCGGCGTCTGTCTCTCCTACCTTGCCTTGCAACGAGGTCGCTCCCAGTGAGTGCTTAGTTGCTGTTCCTGTTTGTTCCTGCCTTGGTTCCTGCTTGTTCCTGCCATGCCTTGGTTCCTGCTTGTTCCAGCCGTGCTCTGTTCCTGCCTGTTCCAGCCTTTCTCCAGTCCTGCCTGTTCCAGCCTCCGCTTCCGTGGTTCCGCTCCCGCTTCTCCAGCACCCTGCCTTATCTTCAGCCAGCCTCGACCACCGGACTTCTTCTTTATTCTCCTTGTCTTCTGCCAGCCTCGACCACCGGACTTCTTCTCGATTCTCCTTGTCTTCTGCCAGCCCCGACCACCGGACTTCCTCTCGTCTCTCCTTGTCTTCAGCTAGCCTCGACTACCGGATCTCCTAAGTTCCAGTGACCGGGACCCCTACGGGCTCCTCCTGGGGGGGGGGTCTCGGGTTTCCAGGGCGAAGTCTTTGTCACCCCGCCCCAGCCTAGTTCCGCCACCCGGCTTCCTTACCATCGACTGGAGCCCTTCTCCAGTCAGCCGGCCCAAGGGTTCACCAACAGACTCTTCTCATAACAGTGCGGCTGCTGTGCTGCTGAATATATCCAAATAAATCAAAGTTATCCAGATTGGTTTATCCAAATAACTCTGCAGCGCAACCAGATTTACCCGGCTGACTTAGCTGGATAAAACTGAATACTGACGAGTCAGTCCTGCCCCAGAATGCCCCGGACCTCCTCTGGCTTATCCAGCTAAATTTATATTTATCTACCCCCTGAGCTAGATAAGTGTTAGCAGGCGAAAAAGGGGGGGGGGGGGGGGGATGTAAAAACTGTGGTTTATCTGACAAAGTCCCAAACTTGGCCATCGAACAGAAGACTTTGCCAAGCTGGGGTCAGACTGAGGGTGCATAAAGTCCAGCCATCCTATTTCCAACAGTGACAAGTACCTGGCAAGAACCCAAACATTAAATAGACTCCATGCTACTGATGCAGCTAATAAGCTGTGGCTATTCCCTAAGTCAACTTGATTGATAGCAGTTTATGGACTTCTTCGGGAACTTATCCAAATCTTTTTTTAAACCCGGCTACACTAACTGCCCTAACCACATCCTCTGGCAATGAATTCCAAAGCTTAATTGGTGTTGAATGAAAGAATTTTCTCTGATTTTCTTTAAATGTGCTACTTGCTAACTTCATGGCGTGCCCCCTAGTCCTTCTATTACCTTAAAGAGTTAATATCCGATTCACCTTTACCCATCTGAATACGGACCCTTACTGTATTCTCCATGAAATCACAATTCATTCCTCTAGCAAGCGAAAATAGAGCCGGATAAAGTTATTGGAATAACTTTCTGTGGGATATTCAGTGGGATTTAGCCGGGTAGATCATACTTACCTGGCTAGTGGCTGCATTTAGGCCTGCCTTTTTTTTCCAACCAGACTTACTTAGCTTATTTGGTTAGTGTTGAATATCAGAGCTAGCCGGATAAACTTTAGCTATGCCTGCAGAGCACCCCTTGCCCTACCTCTCTCTTTTTTTTTTTATCCAGCTAAATTTTATCCGGGTAATGTCTTGCCCAGGTAAAACGTGGCTGGTGAGAGGGGCAAGAAATTGAAATCTCCGATTTGATTTGACTATCTAATAATAATGCTGCTTGAAAAAAATATCAGATTTTGGCAGTTGAAAGAAATACAGACCTATGTCAATAAAACCATGTATTTTCTTGCAGCACACTCTCTGATATGTTACACGTGTCTTAAGGCAGAAAAGAACAGCGACTGCCTTTCAAAAACTGAATGCACTTCAGATGAGAACTACTGTGAGACCACGGTTGGTTCAGCATTTGGTAAGTTCCACCACACATACTACGAGAGGGAGTCAGCATATGACTTATGGCATTGGGTACTCCTCACTACTTAATGACACCTAGGGAGCAGATGGAGGTCTAGATATAGGCCGAGAGAGAAATTAAGAGGGCTCCATTGGACACGATATCCAGTCCCTTTTACCGCTGATACATTAACACCTTGAGCTGGTAGCTTTACCTCTCTTTTCTCCTGATCTCTTCCCAGCTGTGTGACTGACTCTCTGCCTTTGGCCAAGTTGCTTTATCTCCCTGTGCCTCAGTTTCTACAACACTATCTACTCTGCGGCAACTTAGCCGAATAAATTGGCACTTTTGTCTGGATAAGTGCCGTTACTTATCCAGATAACACAACATTTCTCCGGATAAGTAAATTATTGTATATGCATGGTTTTTCTTTTACGTGCGGTGCATATATTCGTGTATTTTATAACCCACCTATATCATATATGCACAGGTTATAAAATAGCGGAGTAGAGGTGTGCACACCCATATACATGCACTGGGATCACAGCCCACACATGCTGAATATAGTTTCCCCATCATTTTTTTGATAGGGGACTGGCATCACCCAAGCGATTCTTTCAAGGGATAATGGACAGATGTAAACAACCTCCAGTCCTCATTTATCTGCTTGGGTTTACAAGCTAGCCTATTGAATATGCATGAGATAGATTTGCATACGATTGAAGGAATAGGGATCTTCGTTTGTAACAAACGGGGAAAAATTGCAAAAATGTCCATTTTCATTTCATTTGTGAACCCCTGAAATGAATGGAGGGTGCTCATGAATTTAAATGAAAATGTTTGTCCCATGTATTTGTTTTCCATTCAAGTAAATGGCCTATTCAAGTCTAGGGCTGTGCTGAGCAAACAAACTAGTAAATATAGCAACCAACTCTTGCCTGTGTGACATCAGAGCCTCCAGGGAGCTCAGATGAGACAAGATAAGTTGGCAAGGAGACTAGATGGAGGACAAATCATAGTGAAGTATTTTTTTAGTTAGCCTATTGCTGCTATCTGGATCAAGAGACTCTGATGTCCTCCCACTGAATGGTTTTAACATTTTCAAGAACCTATCTCTGGCAGTTTCCAAAGAAGCATCTCTCTCTTTTTTTTTTTTTTTATGGAACCTCTGAGTTGAAAAAAGCTTTAGAATAGGATTTGGTGCTTCAGTCTCCAGTAAGTAGTCTGGTCTCTATTCTCACTCACTGTGGTAAAAGAAAGGCGGAGGCAGTGTCACTGCTTTCTGTTTTCACTGGGGGCAAGGTAGGAATGGAGTGGAGATCGAAGTAGTGTCGATGTGTTTTTTTGGGGGTTTTTTTTGTCGATGTCTGACTTAGCACAGTGCAATGCAGTACGGTTAGCAGACAGACTGAAGTAAAGAAGAGCCTTACCAGACTGTCAGTGCCAGCCTTCTTGGTTCTGTCTAACAGGTTTTGTTTGTGTATGCAAAAGTAATCCGTCAGCAGCGCACATATACACACTGTGTGTGTGTTTGACAGACATTATTGCACATGCTAGAGTGATACTATGAGTGCTGGGTCAGTATCAAATTTCTTTGCAATATCAAAATCCCCCAGTAGGCACTTTAGATTCCATCATGACACTGTGAGGAAAGGGCAGTGGATTCGCTGCATACAGATCAGTCCAGAAGTAGCAGTGAGAAAAAAGGCAGTTGTACCTAAACTGAAGAGACTTTTTAGCAACAGAATGCCAGCAATGAAAGCCAGCTTACACCAGAAGCAATTGAAATTTGGAGAGCAGGTGCCACTGCCACCAGTTCCTCTACCTCCTTGTTTTGGAGTAGGGAGCAAAAGGTGGGAGAACCATCAAAATCTGGTATTAGCAGGGCAGGGGCATAGACAAGGATAGCAGTCAAAAACCAGCAGTGCACTCCTGTGCTTACTGCTGCCCAGGCAATGGAGGCAGTGTTTTCAACAACTGATTCTGAAGAAGAACCTTGTCTGGGATTTCCTAAATCAGAAATTGAAGAGCTAACAGCTGAAGGAAATTTCAGAGGTTTAGTCAGTAGCGTCTTAGCCTCCAGTGAGGTGATGAGGGAGACATATGATACTAATGGTGTTGAAAGCAACCACCTGGAAGAGCAGGCAGTGTAGATGGAGAGCATGAGTGATGCCCCTGGCCTTTTTCCTTATGGTCCACCCTCAACCTCAATTCCAGTGCCAGCATCTGCTTCCAGAGATGCAGAGAAGAGATTGTGCAAGGCATCCCTGGTCTGGAATCACTTTAAAGTGATAGAGGACCTGTGTGTTGCTCAGTGTATTCACCATAATAAGGCCATCAGTCGAGGGAGCCTAAAAGGGGCATCTGGCAAATGCTAGAATGCAGCATCACCTGCAGAAGCAGCACTTGCTAGCAGTGGCATCGGGGGAAAGTGGCAGTAGTAACCTAGTGACCCTCTCTGCCACTGAAAGCAAAGGTCAAAGGAAAGGGGTTGAAAAGGAGAAGACTTTTCGCCAACTGATCCCATAGCCCCCTCTGCCACTCAAGTGGCCTGACAGCATGCCATGCGTCTGTAGTGGCAATCCAGAGTAAAGGAAATGGAGTGGTGTCCATTAGCATTGCCCTGGGGCAAGAGGTAGGCAGCATCGAAAGCAGTAAAGAGGTGCATCGGAGAAATGAGTGTTTTAGATGACCAGATAGTGGAGAATGTGGCCTTCTGCACCTCTTAGCTCTCAGTTGCAAAGTGCCTCCAGAATTACATTCAGGAGGCAGATTAACTCCACCCTGTACAAATACTAGTGCTGTAGTCATATTCAGGCACAGCTTTCTAAAACAGAGGGGGATTAGCATTACATTTCACCAGCGCTTTCTGGACCAGTGCAAATGCTATGCCATGCATATCTCTCTCTGAGAGCACACTAGTGGGACCTGGCTAAAGCAGGCAGTTCTAGTGGGGACCGAGCATCAGGGTTTGAGGTGGGCTGTGCTGTACATTGAGGTGATGGATAACTGTCAAAACTAATGCAAAATTCTGACAGACATAAGAATGATGCTGGGAAAATTGACAGCTGGACGGGAGAGGTAGGAGCCTCCATGCAGGTTTCTCTGTGACAGACAATGGTGCTAATATGATAAAGGCAATGGAAGATGGCCTTAGGGGGATTTCATTGCTTTCCTCACTGGCTGCACCTGGCAGTGATGGATACGCTGGGTCCCAAGGACCACGGAAATCCAGAACTGAAGGACCTGCTACAGAGGTGCAGAAAAATGGTGGGGCGCTTCCATCGAAGAGCGAAGGTTGACAGCTTCTCCATGAGAAGCTGGAAGAATGCCGGATGCCTTGTAAGCATCTGATCCAGTATGTTGGAATTCCAGTGGATGTCACTTATCTGATGCTGCAGAGGTTAGTGGAGCAGAAAATACCCCTTCATTAACCGCCTCGGGAAAACAGATAAGCGAGGCATCATGATTGGCTAGTGAAGAATCAGATGATACAAATCCTAAAACTCTAAAGGATGCCACAGGGGATCTGTGTTCCAGAAGAGCAGTCCTGGACAGGGTGATCATTATAGTAAATAGGGATATCCATTCGTGAGAAATGAAATAGGAAATAACGATACTTCTTGTTTTGTTTAATTGTATTTTCAAAACTAAATGATTGAAAATTCGACAAAATGTTGTTGGTTTTCATGTTTTGTTTTGAAAAAGAAAAAAAATAAAATTTACCTGTAAGGCCCGAGACCGGGGCGTCGCCAAGGGCTAGGCCAAGGCTCAAAGCAGGGGCTGCAGCATATCCCTGAGCATGTCGCCAAGGGCTAGGCCAAGGCCCAAGGCCGGGGCCTCATCCACGTGTAGGATGTGGCCCAAAACAGTGGCCAAAACTTAGGCCCAGGCCTGATGCTGGAGCATCAGCCGAGACCCAAGCAAAGTCCAGGCACAAAAAAGATTGATGGGGTTGGGAAATTTCCCAGCAGCCATTTACTTAATTTGCCTGGGATCCGACGCCATGGCCCAGCACTGAGGCCTAGGCCCAGGCAAAACTCTGGGGCCTGGCCCGGAGGTCGGAGAACATGCTGCGGGGATCTTTTTCTTTTTTGTCTTCTTAAAATGACGTCCTCTGCTGGGGGATGCACCAGAGTAACTTGAAGAGGAAGATACCAGAGTTAAGTTACTCCGGTGCGCCCCAGCAAAGCAGGACGTCATTTTAAGAAGTGAAGAACGAAGAAGATCACTGCGGCCCGGGCCTAGGCCAAGAACCCAGGTGTCGGGACTGTATCAGGTGCGGGCATTGGGCCTGGGCTGAGACCCCAGTATCAGGGCCAGGCTTGAGTGTTTAGCCAGGGGCCTGGTCCTACGTCTCTGTGCTAGGCTGTATCGTTTGATTCTGCCGTACATCAAAATGGCACACTCTGCTGAGAATGAAGGAGTCAGAGTTACTCTGGCATGTCCCTAGCGAAGGACATCATTTTATGAAGATGAGAAGAGGGTCACTACATCCTGGTCTTCGGCCTCTGGGGAAGGCCCCAGCATCGGGACCAAGCCTCCAAGCTGAGCCCTGGCATTGGTGCTGGCCTACGCCCAGACCCAGGTGTTGCAACCTGACCTCTAGGCCATGGCCTGGGCTATGGCTCAGGCATCGGGCCCCCGGTACTTGTTTTCAGCTGAGGCCTGGACATCAGGACCAGGCTGCATCTGGTCTGATCCTAGGCCAAGGCCTAGGTGTCGGTTCCAAGCTTTCAAGCTGGGCCTTTGTGTGGTTCCCTAGCTAAGGTCGTGGCAACCTCCCGCAGCCTAGGCCTATGTGAAGCAGAGGCTTTGTCTTAGGCCTAGGCTTCTTCGGATCCCCCTGGACCAGGTAAGTGGGAGCCAGGGAGGATCCTGGCCCCTGCATTTTTCCAGGTGGGAGGGATGGGTGGTAGAGAGGCCTCCACAGGCCTTGTTTTCTTTTTTAAATCTGTTTTTGTTATTTTTTTTTTAATATTTTATTTTTGTAAACTTACAAAAACAAAATAAACATTGTAAACAAACTGAAATTAATGAGAAAAAAAATGCCTCAATAACGAAATTATAAAACAAAACAGTTTTTTTCACAGCGCATCCCTAATAGTAAATATTCTGGTGGAAAAGTTAAACGGTTCCATGAGCAAGAGAGAATGGAAGCAGAGGTAGCAGTTTGTGGATACCTTGCAGCAGCAGGTACAAGTGAGACTGAAACATCTGATAGCACGCAATTCATCCACGTTTGCTACACTTAAAAGGGAGCTTTGCCCTCCAGTCTCAGCATTTCACATACATAAAGGAGATAATGGCAGCTAGCGTGTGTTAACAGGAGTGCCAGAGGCAGAGACTCTATGGAGATGTAGCACAGAACAGAGTGGCCGTCCCAGAGAATAGTGCGGGTATGAGCAGCATCCTATCAGCTAGCACTTCCTTCCCCCCCCCCCCCCCTCAAAATGCCAAAGCCAAGTTGCCTACACACAACTGTCTCTCTAGGCACAGACCATAGCTAAAGCAGCTGGCAGGCGGGACCCTCGCCCCACTACAACAAAAGAGATTCTAGCAGAAATTTCCATAACTTGCCTTCTAACAGAGCCCATCAAAGGACACGCATGCGCTGTCATATTGGGCACATGAGTCCATGGTCTGGCCTGGTTTGGTCCAGGTGGCTCAGCATCGTCTTTTCTACCCACCAACCAGTGTTCCTAGTTAATGTGTCTTCTGAATGGTAGGGAACATCGTGAGCCCCACTCATTCAAGGCTGGTGCCAAAATTAATAGAAAGACTGTTCTTTTTTAAAATCTGCCTTTGATGGGTTTTGCAGAATTTCCATGCAAGTGGCAAGACCACTGAAAGCATGTTGGAGGTCTTGCTGCCTTTCTGCCATGCCCCTGATATACTATATTAAGAGTCTTTTGCCACTATGTCTAGCTGCCATGTTCCAGATATATCATCCTGGGCTCTTGTTACCAATGTGCCTACTTGCTATGCCAAAGATGTCCCACCTTGGGGGTTTGCTGCCACTTTTATCTACCTAACATGCCTCAGATATACCACCCAGATGTGCCACTATGTCTAGCTGTAATGCCTATGATGTACCTCTTTGGGATTTTTTGCTGCTTCCCTGTTTGCTCTTTGGATCCCAGTCTAGTTCTCCCACCAAACGTCTTTCTTTTTTTTATGTTGGGATGTTTTGTCCCCAAAATAAAAAGGTGAAAAGGAAAAAAAATACAAGTTTCTTCTCCCACCACATCTCTTTTCTGGTTCTCCATCTTACTGTTTTTTTGTACCGTGCTACAATTCCATCCTAATTCTCCCACCCTGCTTCTCTCTCTGTTATATTGGAGCATTTTGTAAACCCCCCCCCCCCCCAACCTCTTTTCTGATTTTCCATCTTGCTGTCTATGCCTGTCTAGGCCTTTGTACTGTTTGTGATTTTCCACATTCCTACACCTGGGGAATTTTGATGTCTTTGTTCCATTTGTAGTTGACTGCATTCTATGCCCTGGGAGTTTTGACACCTTTGTACTGTTTGTGATTGCCCACACTCAAAACCTTGTGGGGGAAGAGGTTTGATACCCTGTGCTGTTTGATTGATTTCATGTTATACCTTGAGGATTTTGTAACCTTTTTGTTGTCTGCAATTGACCACACTGTACCCTTGGGGGTTTTGACATTGTGCCATTTGCAATTCCCTGCGTTACATATTAGGGTCAGTGCTCATCACCATGTATTAGTTCTACAATTACCACTGCTTTCAAATAACAGATGGAACTATAATTGATTTTAATGAGCCATTTATAGTTTTTTTGTACAGGCAGTATGCACTTAACACGTGCATGGCTCAACCAGGTAACCATGCCTCCAGTTGGGACAGGCACCCTACACTGCTGCAGTTGCCATGCACTGGATGGGGGCTCACCCGATGCTTTCCAGCAGAAGGAAAGGCCTTTGCACAGCTGAGGCTATCCCAGCCTCTTCTGTATTGGGGAGTTTGGCATTTCCATAAAAGCCAGAGGAATATGCACTCACCTTTTCCTTGCCTGGCTGCCGAGAGAATGGGCAATTCTGTATCTGTGCTTGGGCCTCTGGATGAGTTGCTGAGTGAATTTACCTTGCTATGCCAAAGACAGCCCCTGGTGAGGACTCCCTGCACCATGTCCCAAAGTCCTCTGGAGTGGACCCAAAGGTTCTTCCTTTGTGCCCCGGCTGTCTTGTTCATTCCAAATCCCATTTTTCTATGGTACTTTCTGACACTTGGTCATTCCCTAGCCATCTGTTGCTTTGTACACTTGCTTTGAAACATGAAACAGAAATGACGGCAGAAAAAGACTAAATGGCCCATCCAATCTGCCCAGCAAGCTCCCACACTTATTTTCCCATACTTATCTGTTTCACCGACCACCAAGTTCAGGGCCCTTGTTGGTAACTGTTTGATTCAAATTTCCTGCCACCCCCTGCCGTTGATGCAGAGAGTAATGTTGGAGTTGTATCAAAGATGAAGCATAAGGCTTAATGGTTAAGAGTAGTAGCCGCTGCATCAAGCAAGTTACCCAGATGCTTGTTTACCAGACTGCACAGATCAATGCCTTGTTGGATGTTGTCTGAATGTAAATCCACTTTTCCACATTTCCCCCTGATGTTGAAGCAGAGAGCAACGCTGTATATGCATTCAAGGCTTAATTGGTTTAGGGTAGTAACCACCACAAGAAGCAAGCTACCCCACGCTTATTTGTTTACCCAGACTGTGTAGTTCAGTCCTTGTTGGTTGTTGTCTGAATGCAAATCCTCTTTTCCACATTTCTCCTTGCCATTGAAGCAGAGAGCAATGTTGGAGTTGCATTAACTGTGTGAAGGCTTATTGAGTAAGGGTAGTAATCACCAGGTAGTAGCCACCATTCCAGCAAGCTACCCCCATGACTCTTCTCTTCATTCCCATCTTCTAGCCTTTTTGGATCCACAGTGTTTATCCCACGCCCCTTTGAAGTCCTTCACAGTTTTGGTCTTCACCACTTCCTCTGGAAGGGTGTTCCAGGCATCCACCACCCTCTCCGTAAAGAAGTACCGGTACTTCCTGACATTGGTTCTGAGTCTTCCTCCCTGGAGTTTCAAATCATGACCCCTAGTTCTACTGATTTTTTCCAACGGAAAAGGTTTGTTATTGACCATGTTGTTTGTTGTTGAAGTATCTGAAAGTCTGAATCATATCACCCCTGCTCCTCCTCTCCTCCAGGGTGTACATATTTAGGTTCTTAAATCTCTCCTCATAAGTCATTTTATGAAGACCCTCCACCTTTTTGGTCGCCCTTCTCTGGACCGCCTCCATCCTGTCTTTGTCCCTTTGGAGATACTGTCTCCGGGACTGAACTTCACCACTCCTTAGGCCACTTCTGGTATTGCTTTGCCCCTCCTGGTGCCTTGGGCTTCTGATGCTATTCTTTCTTCCATCTCAAAAGGTATATAAAAAACCTATAAATAAATAAATAAATAGATAGATAGATAGATAGATAGATAGATAGATAGATAGATGTACCTTAGGGGATTTTCAGCTACTCTTCCTGCTGCATTGCTCCTACCATTTAGTGCCACTGCTGTTGTCTCTAGTCCAAACCAGCCTTTGTATTGTAGGGCAATGTTTCTCAACCCTCTCCTGAAGGCACACCTAACCAGTCAGATTTTCAGGAAATCCATATGAATATGTATGAGATTTGCATACATCGGAAACCCAGGGTATATAACTCTATCTGATTCATATTCATTATGGAAATCCTGAAAACCCGACTGGCTAGGTGTGCCTCCTGGAGAGGGTTGGCAAAAACTGCCTTAGGGTGATTCCTTCTCTGCTCTAGCTGTCTTTGAGATTCTTTTTCCAAATCCCCTACCCCTTCATTACTGGCCTAATCTTTTTCTTTCCCTGGTCATCCATTGCTTTGCATGCTTGCTGCACCACTCCTTGGGCCCTTCATGCAATTCTGGTACCGAAGCAAAGAAATCATGTAATCTTTCCGCGATGGCCTTATCTTCTCTAAGTGCCCCTTTAACCCCTCGATCATCTTACGGTCCAACTGACTCCCTCACAGGCTTTCTGCTTCGGATATATTTTTAAAAGTTTTTACTGTGAGTTTTTGCCTCTACAGCCAACTTCTTTTCAAATTCTCTCTTAGCCTGTCTTATCAATGTCTTACATTTAACTTGCCAAAGTTTAAGCTTTATCCTATTTTCTTCTGTTGGATCCTTCTTCCAATTTTTGAATGAAGATCTTTTGGCTAAAATAGCTTCTTTCACCTCCCCTTTAACCATGCCGGCAATCGCTTTGCCTTCTTTCCACCTTTCTTAATGTGTGGAATACATCTGGATAGTGCTTCTAGGATGGTATTTTTTAACAATGACCA
The DNA here is from genome assembly GCF_901001135.1 of Rhinatrema bivittatum. NCBI lineage: Eukaryota > Metazoa > Chordata > Amphibia > Gymnophiona > Rhinatrematidae > Rhinatrema > Rhinatrema bivittatum. The sequence continues at coordinate 804,733,684 of NC_042616.1, read as the reverse complement.
TGCCTCTTGCACACTTTTACTTTTGTAGCTGCTCCTTTCTAACAATTTTTCTCATTTTATCAAAGTTTCCCTTTTGAAAGTTTAACACGAGAGCCGTGGATTTGCTTACTGTCCCCCTTCCAGTCATTAAATCAAATTTGATCATATTATGATCACTATTGCCAAGCGGCCCCATCACCATTACCTCTCTCACCAAATACTGTTCTCCACTGAGAATTAGATCTCTTCGGTTCCTGAACCAATTGCTCCATAAAGCTATCATTTATTCCATCCAGGAACTTTATCTCTCTAGCGTGTCCCGATGATACATTTACCCAGTCAATATTGGGGTAATTGAAGTCTCTCATTATTTCCGCACTACCAATTTGGTTAGCTTCCCTAATTTCTCTTAGCATTTCACTGTCCGTCTCACCATCTTGACCAGGTGGACGGTAGTATCACTATAGTCTTCCCTGACACACAAGGGATTTCTACCCATAAAGATTCAATTTTGTATTTTAGTCTCATGCAGGATGTTTATCCTGTTGGACTCTGTGCCATCAGTCTAACTTCAGTTATTCAGCCAGAGTGACTCACTGCTCTCTTGATTAACAAATGTTGGTACCTATTCAAACCAAATCACACTACCTCAACACCTTTCCAAGGTGAGTAACTGAACTGAACTTTTCAACCTTTTTACTTCGGTATACACTGCTCCTAGCTTATTTCTAGCTTATGGCTACTTTTTTTTGGGGGGGGGGGGGGGCGTTGTGTGTGTTTTTCGGGTTTTTTTTTAATACAAACACTCAGTTCTGCTTACTAGCTGCCTTACAGACTTTTAAAAATAAACACACTCCCTACTGCTTACTATCTGCCTTACAGACTTTTAAAAATAAACGCACTCCCTACTACTTACTAGCTGCCTTACAGAGTTTTAAAAATGAACACACTACCTACTGCTTACTAGCTGCCTTACAGATTTTTAAAAATAAATACACTACCTACTGCTTACTAGCTGCCTTATTGATTATTTAAAAATACAAAGAGTCTAACTTGTTTATTCACTTCCTTACTGATTATTAAAAGAACAAACACACTAAATAATATTCCCAAATAGTTAACTTTGCCCCAATACTTTTAAAAAGACAAGGTCCCACGCAAAAAAGTACTGATTCCTTCCACATTGTGTGAAAAAGTCTCACACACACTGTGTATATGTGCTGAGTACTTTCACACATACACAGCCTATAAGACAGAGAAGAAACAGACAAGGCTTAGGCTAGTGTTCACTGAAATTTGTCTCAAATAGGAGCTGCATATTAGACTGTCTAGCTTACAGTGCAGAGAGAGACAGACAGAGTGGCATCAAAACCTCCAAGCTATAGAGTGTAGGGACTTTCAGACAGCACGAAGGATTCAAAACACACAAGGCAGAGAATATAGGGGTATCAAAACTCCTAAACCATAGGTGCAGGAAATCACAAGCAGCAAAGAGGTATCTAAACCCCCAAGACATAGTGTGGGATGCTGGAAAAAGCATGGAAACATCAAATACCCAAATATATATTGTGTATTCTATGGTAAACAGTACAGAGGTATCAAAACCCCCAAAGCATAGACTGTGGGGTGTCGCAAAGAGCAGGGAGGCATGAAAACCCCAAGGCAGAACAAAGGGAACCAACAATATTTGCATAAACAGCCCAAGACACCAAAAGAACAACAAAGGCAACAGTAAGAGTAATAGAAATAGCATACCAAGGCACTGCAAAGGAGCAAGTCCCTGTTGACTTCACATTTCAAAGTGTTTTCAAGTTCCTCAATGCCTTGGTGTTATAGTCACTTCCGTGAGTTGAACTGCTCACCTACCATTAAGTAATCAGCTGACAACTGTCCGCTCCCATAATTCTCAAAATTTGAAAAATCTGATCTCCTTGATGCAGCCTGACGTGAAACACGGCCGTGTCGGGGTCTTCCATTTATAAGCATTGGTCTATTGTGGTTCTGAATACTTGTGCACAATTGATGTGTGCACAAACAGAATAAAAAACTATTTTGCTTGTTAAACTGTTATTGCCCAGTATAATTATTTGCCGCACATTATTTTGTTGCCTAAAATTTAGCTAGTACATGGGGGTAAATTTGTAAATGCTGTGTTTTATCCAGCAAAATCCAAAAGTCAGCCAGATATTGTGAATATCAACATACAGATAGATACATGGCAGTTACAATTTGATTACACTGTAGGCTATTTGGTGCTGTATTCAGCAGCTGCCTCATATACTATAGTTTTACTTTTTTCTATAATTTTTCTTTTTTTTTTAATGGCCCATTGCTTCCTGCTGCTTTGGGCCTTCAGCTCAATCCAACCTGAACTCCACTGGATTATGCAGCTACCATTCTTCATTTGAAATTTCCCCAGGGTTTTCCTTAAATCTTTTTTTCTTGCTGGATCCTTTTTTCTGTTTCGATGCGAGGTATGTGTTATTTGATATGTATGTTGAAAAACATTAAAAAAAAAGAGTTAAAAAAAAATTCCTCTTTCTCTCATGATGTTCCACATCGTAGTGATAGTTTCTAGCCAGGGACGAACGACCATGGCTCCCTTTTGTAACCCAGTATGCATGCACCCTGAGTCTGGCCACCGTCTACCACCCTTGTTCTACAACTGAGGCTCCCTCCCTCCCTCTCCCCCAGCCCCAGCCGACCCGGGGAGCGGAAGCTGGGCTCGGGAGTGAAAGCCAGAACTTCTGCACGCAAGCTCACCCTCCTGTGGTGTTAATATCAGTTAGATTTTTACCACAGTCCATGACTGGCAAACTCTCCACGTCGCTAAGGAAAAGCCGAGCCAATCCTGGTTTTCTACCCATTGCATGATGGGACTTTGTAATGCCTGCTTCTTGAGAAATTGAAACCGCCAGTCCTTGCATGAACTGAGTGTAAAGCCAGGAACGGCTTAGCCTCTCTGCTGCCATGAAGACTAAGGTGTATCGGTACATATAAATTCATAAAAGTCTTTCGAGGCCCACAAGATGATATCCAGAGCCCCATCACTTTGGAAAGCATCACCTTCAAGAAAGAGATTCATTATAAAAATACTTTTCATGTAATTCTCTCTCTTTGTGTCTGCACAGGAAAAAATGTAATCATTAAACAGTGTGCTCCAGTCTGTGCTTCAGGGGAAGGTGAATTCCAGGGCATGAAAGTTTCCATTTCCTGCTGCCAGGCCGATCTGTGTAACTACAGCGGAGCAACGAGCGTGAAAATCAGTTTCCTGGCTCTTCTCGTGCCGGCGGGTTTCGTCCTGTCCCTGCTGCGGGGCTGGACTCTAACAATAAGGTGAGGGAGCAGAGGGACGGATTGACCCCCCCAGGCTCCCTCTCATTCTGTGTCTGGGAGATAAACCTCTGCTAATTCAGGTTCCACGGTTATTCAGACATGAGGTGGGCCTCTTTAATGTTCTTCACTGCAACAAACAATCTCTGAAAGCCTCTCTCTCTGTGTAACGTCAGCTGCCTTCCTCTAGCTTGCATGTATGAAGTCAGAGGTAAGCAGCGGAACGAGCGAGCCACCGGTCCTATCAACCTTTTGCTCCACATACCATCAGTAACTAGGGAGCTTGGGTAGAGGCAGAGGTTGGTGTCTGCCTGTCTCCTGCCCCCCAACCCTGCAAAAAAAAAAAAAGAAAAAAATAAATCTAAAAGGTGTTCTGTTCCTGAAGTCAGATATACCCAAATTGTTTCCTGATCTCTTCCACAGCAGCTCATTTGTCAACTTGTGGCAAAATAGAAATAGTCCCCCAAAACCTAATGCATCATTAAGATAAAGCATAGCGCATATTACATCACAAGTTTAGCTCTGCATATGTCCCAGTATTATGGGTTTTTTTTCTATTTCCTATTATTGTTCAGCTGTTCAAGCCTGGAATCTGGATTTTCAGACTCCACATGGACTTACTGCCATCTGATCATCACTCAGCCCCTCCCTTGGCTAGTCGCAGAAAGCATAAACTGGGCATCACCAGGACCAGGGGGAGATCTGGAGTATGTTGGGAATGCCCAACGATAAAAAAATATATATATAGTGGGACACGGTGATTTCATTCATTTTTGAGATAATGGGCTGGGCATTGTTGAAAGATCACAAAATAATGTTTATTGGGTATATCTGACACAGAAATAGCCTCTCATTGGAAATGTCTGAAGTTGCCTGGTGAAGCAGCTCTACGCTATATATATATAGAAGGTTCATTATATGAGTAAATTGATGGTAATTAGAATGAAAATATTTTCAATATTATGCAGTTTGGAGACCCTTTGAATTATTTTTTCTAAGGGATCCTCTTTTTCTGATTATTGTTTGTAGATTTCTTTGGCTAGGGTAGGTAATATGAGTGGAGGGCAAGAATGAACCATGTTGTGTTTGATAAAAATGTCACATTGTAGAATCTTCTGTTATATTTTGTGATACTGTTAATATTGATTTAATAAACACTTAAATTTAAAAAATAATAAATTACCTTTATTTATGCAAAGGAAATGTATATCCAGGCAATAGTTTACCAGGGGGCAAAGGTCTTTGTTGTGATTTGCAATACTAGTGCAGCCACAAGACTACTGTGCACATTCAGAGGCTTAAGACAAAACAGTAATCAGAGCCTCAGAAGCTTCTTTGAGCTCATCAGGAGCTTTGATTTGAATACAGAGTTCTTCTCTGTGAGCTTTTGAGGCACTAACGGGTAGTATGGTCCAGCCTTGTGATGCCTACAGTACAGGATGGTTATAAAAAAAAGGGAAATGGTCAAATGTCCTTTCAGATTCCTCCCTGGGTCACCCCCCTTCCATGAAATTGCTGATGTATTTCCTACATTCAACCACTGGGGGACCATTTTTAATGAGAGAGAGAGAGAGAGAACCTGCCCATAATATCATGGCCCACAGGCAGGTATTTGTATCCCTATGGTAGGCCCACCTAGTAACTCGAGGTGGGGATTAGGTAAGTGTGTAGGGGGTTAGGGGCCACTTTGACATGCTACGTGACACCTACGAACAGAACAGTGGTCTCTTGTGAAGATTTGCTGGCCTTCGGAGTGAGGAAACTCACTCCAAGATGAGATTTGGGCAATGTTCTCTCAACCTAGCTTGATGGTCTACATCAACCTAGCTCTCTCTCTTCCCCCTGAAGCCAGACTTACAGGAGACATGGCAATGAAATGTTACAGCAGCTAACACATTTGAAAGAGGTGTTGTTAAAATCAGCATTATGGCTGTGCAATAGCTCTTCGCAGACAGGCTAACTCCTCCTATTTTTGGAATTTGCATCGCACCATACGATATGGTGCGATCGCATGCGGTAAACACGTTTTCGCATGCGAAAACGCCTTACCACATTTTGATAAATGACCCCCTTAGATGGGATATTCAGCAGCACGGCTATGCTTCTGAATATCCCTGGACAAATCACTACTTAAGACAGAGACGTCTTATCCATCTATGTTTACACCTGCTAAATATTGCTACTTAGCTGGCTAAGCAGCGCTGCCCCATTGCCCTGCTAACTGGATATAACTGGATAAATAGCGGCTGCTAGATAGTCAGATAAGTCCTACTACTATATAGCATTTGAATATCGACCTCCTTATGTCTAGCTCTTCCACTTTTCTCTTCAGCTCTGATAAGAAACCTCTACTTACCAGACCTACTTGTATACCCTTGGCAAACAAAAATGAGGAGCCAAGAAGAGAGATCTAGGTTTGCTCTGTTTAGCATGATCATGCTATTTAGTATTTGGTTACTCATGGTCAAGCTATTTAGCCAATCCTTTTTTTGTGTTTTTGTGCATGAGAATATCGTTGGCATTCTTTAAGAGTCACTTTTATCATGCTAACTCTAAATCTTTTATGCATCACTTGTTAAGTGGTACTCTAACATGCAATTTAATTTGCAAGCGCACATGTCAAATTGTTTTACCATGAGGTGGGTTTTTTTTTTTTTTTTTTTTTGCAAATGCCTCTAAATAGTTTTGCAAATGCCTCTAAATAGTTATGTGGCGCATAGGGTATCTTTATATCAATCAACTAACAGTTTGTATGAGGCGGCTAGCCAGGACTTTTTTGTTTCATAATATCATCTTAGACAAGTACTTTGGAAGCTGGGTCTCAGGAGTGAAAATATAGATTATGACAGTGTACAAATACTGCAAGACCTATGTAATCTCATTTTTCCCTTTTGCAATAATCTACTTGAACTCTGGCTTCACACTCACCTCCCCCCAAGTGAATATCTCATGCTGTCTTAAATTCTGAGTCACTACAACCACTGGCCAGCTGTTCCCTGCATCCACCAGCTTTTCTTTGATGGAGTCTGGCATTAAACCGCCAGAATGGTCCATGTATTTTCAGAAGGCTGAACATAGGTTTGCTGGGTTATTAACTGTCTTTTTTTTCCCCTCCAGATTACACCGAATTTATGAATAATGTTTAGATGCTGGAAGAAGTATTAAAATACCTGTGAAAGTTCAGCCAGCAGACTTTAACCCTCCTCCTTTCAGCAGGCACTGCCCACAATGCATGTGCCATACAAAACACGCTGTCTCAGTATCACAGCTCTACCTGCCCTGCCACCCAAGCCAACTGTGTGACACCACTGTAGCAACGTGACTCTTGCCTGCCTCAGTGCGTGGCTGAACTTCGTCCACCCAATGAGACAGACTTGTGCTTACCTAGCATGAGGTCCCACTAAGTTGCATTTTGAGATGATGCGAGTGAGCAGAACAAATAGACCATGAACAATAAAACCATCAGTCTTATGAGTTGATCTTCCGTGAAAGAAGTGATATGTAGTCTAGGAATATGGCTTGGTACAAAATCATCCATGCAAAGCCAGATTTCAGTAGTTGTTCATTTTTCGTTGTTCGATTTGCGGAAAATTCATCAATTATGTGTGACCCTATTTTGGTGGATTAGCTGTATCCTAAAGTGTATTTCCCAACCCTCTCCTGGAGGCACACCCTACCAGCTGGGTTTTCAGCATATCTATAATGAATATGTATGGGAGATTTGCATACATTGAACTCCCAGGGTTTGCAAATTCATCTCATACATATTCATTGTGGCAGTCCTAAAAACCCGACTAGCTAGGTGTGCCTCCAGGAGAGGGTTGAGAAACACTGATCTAAGGGTCCATAAAAACATTTGTACTTAGGAGCTACATCTTCAGTCTCTTCTCCCCCCCCCCCCCCCCCCCCTTCTTGTCTCAAGAGGATAATCTTCAAGGCCCAGGACTGGAATGAACTCCCTTGTGTGTAGAATACCATAGCTCTTTGGGGCAGGCATACATAAATTTTACTGTGGATGATTTCAAAAGAAACAATAATAAAGTGTCCAAATATATCCAGGGTTCTTAACGATGCAGGAGTATGGGTTGTTATTGTCTCTGCCTCCGGAGAATGTTTCCCTCAGGGCAGGGAGCTTGGAACTTGGTTATCCTCCATGGGGTAGAGAGACAAATGTCCCACGTTGGCTGGGGTTGTCCTAGTGGTGGGTGTCCCCTTTTCCCGCACTACCAGAGGTCCAAAGGCATTTCTGGTCTTCATCCTGTCTGGGCCGCTAGGATGGAAACTACGTTGAGGGTCTTCAGCTGTTCTACTCTCCCTTGGATTCCTCTCCAAAATTGCAGCCAGACCTTCCTGGAGGAAAGACCTTTTGCTAGAAACAGTTCTTACTGTCAGCTCTGAATAAGGAAGGATGACAGAAAATAAATCTTCCTTCCCTCTAGATGGAAAACGGGGGAAAGCTTCACTTCTGCGGATAATACAATCTCTCCTTGTTTGGGTGACGGGGTGAGCAGCTCCCTCCTGAGTAGGGGAAAGAACCTCCCAGAAAGATCAGGTCAAAAATAGGAAAAAAAAACCCCAAGGAAAAACAGCAAACTCTTTTTCCTTGTCAGCCCTGTACCAGGAATTGATCCTGCGGTCTCTCCCCTTCCTGTTCTAGACTGGGAGCCTAAAACTGAGAGAGCCCACCAACATACGTCTTACTCCAGGGGTGGCCAACGCCAGTCCTCGAGAGCCACAAACAGGCCAGGTTTTCGTGATAACCACTATGAATATGCATGAGAGAGATTTGCATGCACTGCCGTCATTGAATGCAAACCTATCTCATGCATATTCATGGTGGATATCCTGAAAACCTGGCTTGTTTGTGGCTCTCAAGGACTAGAATTGGCCACCTCTCTTGGTGCTCTGGAACCTTGAAGCCTCTCTTTGTGCTGCTTGGCCCCCTTTATCAGTGCCTACCTTGGAGGCTTAAGTGCCTCCTTTTCTTTTTTGTTTCTCCTTCATATTGACTTAGGATGCTAAATATCACCTTCAATGCCAGTTTGCCACCTGAGATGCCATCAGGGGTTCACGGCAATGTTGCTGGTAAGTGATAAACTCTTTTAGAGCCTTGGCTGTTCCTCCCACACTTGATCTCTTCTTGGTTTGCCATACTGGAGCTACTTTTTCGGTTCTTGCTGGTACTGCCAGTGCCGGTGCCAACCTGCCCAATTTTGGACACATTTACTTCATCTGCTCTGCCTTTCCCTATCCCTAACATGATTGTTTTTATGTTACTGGGGATGTGAAGATTATAACAAAGATTTAATATTTTGTAGTAGCATTGTACTGCCCAGACTATGCCAGTACCATGCTGCCTTGTGGAGAACACAGAGAATCTGCTGTAGTGAGTGTCTCACTGTCTTCTCTGCACTACTGCTCTGACACAGACAGGTTTCACAACACAGCCTGTTATGCTGCACTCTCTGCCCTGCCCTCACTGCTCACTTATGATCACTGCCTAGTGCGCACTGTTCACACTGTGCCTAAACAGTGAGTGTCACACTATCTGCTCTGTCTGCACTACTTCTCTGACATAGGCTTCACAACACAGCCTGTTATGCTGTACTCTCTGCCCTGCCCTCACTGCTCACTTATGATCACTGCCTAATGCGCACTGTTCACACTGTGCCTAAACAGTGAGTGTCACACTATCTGCTCTGTCTGCACTACTTCTCTGACATAGGCTTCACAACACAGCATGTTATGCTGCACTCTCTGCCCTGCCCTCTGCTCACTTATGCCCAGTGCCCACTGCCCACACTGTGCCCACCAATAGGCAAAGAGAGAATAAATGACTAATCTCAATTGTACCTAAGGCTTCAATCACGAGAAAGGAAAAACAGAACTGCAAGCGAAGCAACACATCTGAAATGAGACAAATATTGTGATGCAGCGCGGCCTCACTCTTTGCTTTCCTCTCTCATGTGATGGGCTGTTGATGGGTTGGCACAGTGAGACCATAAAATATACCACAACAAAAAACTTTAGCAATAACTCAGAGAGAGCTCAGAGCTATGCTTTCACACAGACAATATATTAAGAAGCACTGCAGAGCAATTCTCTGACATACTCAGTCTTCAAGAAAGCGTCACTGTACCGGGTCCACAGTGATAGATCAGACTAGCAAAATGCTTTGCTGTGATACATCATTCCTTGCATCTCCTCGACAATATGCCCATCCTCCCCTTCTCTGCTGACTGTCTGTTCTACAGTTTCTAACTATACACATGCCCCTGTTGCTTTCCTATGATTTCTATGAGTCCATTGACTATATTGGCTTATAGAAATCATTCTATTTAGAACAAATGAAACAAATAAGATTCTTTTAATTCTTAGGGCCCTTTCAATTCATTTCAGGACTCCACAAAAGAATCTAATTGGCCCCTGTTCTTTTCGTTTTTCTATTTTGTTTTAAACTAATGCACATGACTACATAATACTGCTGTTTGGTTCTTGTTAAAATCTAAGAGTAGAGATCATGTTACTCTCTTACTACGCGAGCCACGCTGGTTGCCAGCATATTAAATTCAAGTTCCAGTCTAGTGTGTTGAAATATACTTACAGGAATGTTCCTAGTTGCTTAGAGGAAATGTTGACGCCATACATTTTTACAAGGTCATTACAATCATCTGAGCTGGAATTTTGGCCACTCCATTTGTATCTGAAGCAAGCTTGAACACCACCAGGAATTCTGCATTCGGATGTAGTGTTCCATCCTTATGGAATGGCCTCCCAATGGAGGTGAGGCTTGAGTCTAATTATCTGAAATTTTGTAAACTGACTAAAGCCTGGTTTATTTGTGGAGGTGTTTAGTTGATGCTGGTTTCTCTTGGTGTTCTGCAATGAAATGTGAACTTCTTATACATGACAGGTGAGAAGTTGCATTTTTCAAGGACATTTGGGCTGATTTTATGTTAATGGGTTTAACTGAAGCGATAGAGAGTGGAAGGTAGGTTTTGAGATGGTGGGGAGGATGCTCAACATTATGTATGGTTTTAATTTATTGTATGGGAGTAGGGAAGGAGATGTAGCGGGTGAGGAGTATTGTTACGGAAGGAGAGGGATGAGGATGGTGGATGTGGGAAGGGCTAAAAGGATTTTAGTATTGCCTGTGATGCTGTGATGAAATGAATGTGATGCCTGTGATGAAATGAATGTATTGCAGCCATCAGTGTGCTCTGGTGCTTGTAGCCTATTTCCCATACCAATGCCTTCCATGGCTGCTGCTTTCACCTTCTTCCCAGGAGGGATCTGAATCTATATGGTGGGTGTCATTCTCCCACCCTGAATTACTGCTGCGCTTGTGACTGTTACCACTCCCTTCTCAAGCAGGTCTGATTTCATGGGAGATGATGTTATTCCACCAGACCAGTCTGGGACCAGTGTGAGACTATAGCAGCTTTTAGCCATTCCTCCTTTCATCAGACATACAGAGACTGCTTTGGACAACTCTTTTGAGATGGGGAAGCGGATAGTAAGAAATTTTAAATATAGACCTGTAATCCCAGAGGATCCTCTTGCCTGCCAGAAGTCCAAGTTGGTTACTCTATTAAGTGCTGAGTGTTGTGTTTGTGGCATGGTTGTGGACCCCTGGTTGCTGTGTCGATGACTCCTCCCACGGGGAGGGGCCCCGTGGGGAACCACAGCAACAGGCTGACTCCACAGCAAGCAAGACAAGGAAGAAGGAAGCTTTATTGTACAGCAGTAGAGCGATACCCGAGGAGCGGACAGCTCTCTTCAGCCACAGAGTAGTCTCCGAAGATAATGTTCAGTCCAGGCGCTGGTGATGTAAGTGCAGAGTAGATCTCACCTGATGCCGGGAAGCGAAGGATCTGGTAGTGGTCCGTGGAGCGGGGTAACCCGAGAACCCAGTCCCAGATGATGTAGTCAGCGGTGACAGATCCGGTAGTTTTCCGCAGGACGGAGTATGCCGAGAATCTGGTCGGTGGTGTGACAAGGTAGAGAGACTGAAGAATGAGGTACTCACAAGGCCGTTAATGAGGCCGAGGATATAGCTTCCGCAGTAGTAAAGATAGCGAGGTAGACCGAATGCCAGCGCCATGGTCTTTGAGGAGCAGGTAACCCAGGAAGTAGGAACGGGGCAAGGCCCTCGAGGAGCGAGTACCTAGGCGTCCTTCTAAGCAGGATACCTGGAGAGAAATAGAAGAAAGCAAGACCCCGAGGAGCGGGTGTCTTGAGTGTCTTTGCTGAGCGAGAAACCCCGGAGGGTAGGTAGGAGTTGCAGGGGCCCCCGAGGAACGAGTACCCAGAGCGTCCTGGAATCAGGGTAATCCCGGAGGGTGGTAGAAGTAGGTACTCTGAGTGAGCCTCTCAGAAGCGGTCGAAATTAGCTGGACCGGAATCCTTGATACCTCGTGGCAGTATTGGAGATTGGAGGCCAAGTACCCGAAATTAGTGACATCATGCGGTGGGGACGCCCCCGGGGTTCCCGCCATGACGTATTCAAAGGTGAGGGCGATGCGCGTGCCCTAGGAGGCATCGGGGAGAACATGGTGAACGCAATCGCCCATGCCGGTCCGGGGACGCCGGAGAGGTCGGCAAAGTGAAGCGGAGGCAGCCATCTTTCCCAGAGGAGAGGAGAGAGAGAAAAAAGAGGTAGGACAGAGAGGGCACAGCCGTCTGCGACCGACAGGCGCAACATTGAGCATTTACTAGCCTGCTGGGCTCTGGAGATCTTTCTGTCCCATCCTGAAACATGGCTTAAGCCCTGAGCATTTTTAGGGATGGGAACCCAGCCAGTGACAGGGGTGCATATGATGGAGGCCGCCTAGCTCTGATTCCTCTCCTACAGCATGCCCCTGCCGGCTGTCCAATGCTATCACACTTTATTCTGGGCCTTTCTTTGGTCTCCATGGAGGCAGCACAAGCTGCAGCAAATGCTTGTCCCCAAGCTCCTGGGCCATTCCTCCCTGCTCTCGGGTCTGCCAGTTCATGTTCACTCCACCCGACGGAGGATGCAGCCCTGAGCTGGAGAATCATCGGACTGAGAGAAAGAGTAGGATGGGACAACAGTTGAGTCAGAGCAGCAAAGGAGCCAACCACTTTGGGGGGGGGGGGGGGGGTGAAAAAGGGAACTGGAGAGGGCTCTGAGGTGTGGGGATTAGAACATGAAGAGGAAATGAAATTCAGGCCCAGAAGGAAAATGAGCAGTGTTAGCAGAGTAGCACCAGCCTTGCCCAGTCCTGTCGTTCAGGTGTCAGATGGGGTATCCGCAAAGGGGACCTCCCAGAGCCTCCAGAAGAAGCAGGATCTGTGGAGCAGGAAATGATTACGCCTTCTTCCTTCTATGCGTGAAAGGGATACCTTACTTCAGAATCTTTGAAAGCAAATAATGAACTTTATAGACACAGTTACCTGATTCTGTGCATACTGTGGCCCGCGGCAAGAGCAAGCTACAACCCGTCTAGGCAACCCTTACAATCCCTCCCCTCCTCATAGAGGATCAGGGTCACATTACCTTTTGCTATTGATCCTTCCAAACTGGAGCAAGATGGGTAAGTGGAGGTTTGGGCAAAAGAGATGGTGGAATGGGTAACAGTTCAAAAACATTAGGAAAAAAATGGAAGAAGAAGTAGAAATGAACAGATAGCAATGGGGGGAGCAGAAAGCTAGGCGACAAAGGTGGCGAGAGGTGACAGGGAAGAGAGAGAGAATGGATATACGAGAGAATGAGCCGGAGAAAAGAGGCGAGGCACGTAACGGAGAAAAGAGGTGAGGCACGTAACAGATAAAAGCATCAGGAAAACTGGGTGAGAGCTGGAAACAGAGGGCAGACTGAGAACTGCATGATGAGACAGGCAACAAAAACAGGAATGAAGGCGAATTATGTTTTAACCCTTTTTTTTTTTTTAGAGGATTTTTCTATATCCCGAGGGTGCATAAAATAATTTGTTTCTGGGGCTGTCTAATCTGCCGCTACCCCCAACTCTTAGGGTCCCAAGGGGCAGGTTATTTCTATGGGGGGGGGGGGGGTGTGAGGAAGAATAACCTTCTAGGACCAGGCGGTGGGGGGATTTTCCTCTGCTAACGTGTTACTGCACTCTTTGATGGTGGGGGTGCTGCAGGAGCCGGCAGGAGCCGGCAGGGCACAGTCTGGGTGTTCCAAATAAATTTGATTTGGATTCTTCAAGAATTAAATAAATATCAAATCATGTTGATTACTCCTCCACCTCATCTCCGTATTCCAAATGGGTATTTACTGACCCTCATGTAGGTGTCCCTGGCTGGTACTACTCTCTGGGAGGCTGCTTACCCCTTCCTGCGTATGAATGGGCAAAGTGTCCCAGCCTAGCACGGAAATCCTGGCACAGAGTCTTTCCCCGCCTGTGTCCTGTATTCCCAAAAGTGGAGATCCAGATGGGGGGGGGGGGGGGGGGTCTCCCGGCCGTTAATGGTTCTTCTGTTTGGATTCCTCTGACTGTGACCACTCTTAAGGAGAGGTTCTGATCTTTAACCAGAACCTGGCTGTTAACAGCCCAGCTCCCGCAACGGGAGGAGGGATTGTCCAAAACCTCCTGACAACCAAAAAGAGGGGGGGAAAAAAAAACCAACAACCGCTTTCACAGTCCCAGCCCTTCCTCTGATGCAGCCCCTCCCCTGGAACGGAGAAGGGAATCTCAGATCCCACCCCCTCGCTCTCCGGATCCGGGGCATGGCCTTGTCCGCAGCTGGAGGCAGACCCTCGCCGGCCGGGAGTGCACGGAAACGAATCGCCTCTCTGTCGAAGCCCCAGGCTAGGTGGGCAGGCCCTATATTCAGGCAGGGATAACCCAAAGCAGCGCCTAGCTCCCAGGAAACCAACCCAAAAGTCCACACAGCTCGCTGACCTGATCCTTCCTTCTAGGCGGGGATGCATCCTAGGATGCATCCTAGGCCATCCTAAGAAGCAATGTCACCTAGCCGGATACACCCGCTATTCAGCGAGCTCAGACGGATAACTCATCCCCTCCCAGGAATGGCCCTCAAACGTCCCTTTTTTTTTATCCAGCTAATTAAGTAGTCATCCAACTGCAATTTAGCCGGCTGAGTGGCTGAATATGCCACATTTTGTCATTTAGACGGAGAACTTGTTCCTTTGCCGCTGGGGATTTTTTTTTTTTTTTTTTTGGTGGAATCTCACCCAAGGAGACTTCTCCAGTCTCAGCTCCTGAATTTTATTGCTTTCTGCATGAATGAAGTGAAGCATTCGTTGGTGGGGTCGTGAATCTGCCTCCGCGGCGCTCGGAATCTCCACCCAGGCTCTAAGGTCCTCCACCAACTCCTTTGCGCTGCCCATCCCTCCCTCCTTGACCGACATTAGAAGCACATTTGGTCCGGTTTCTCCTCTCCTTTCCCATCCTGAGGTCCAATAGCTTCTTCCTCATCTGCCTAGGAAAGGGAGGTAATTTCTTGTACTTTGCGTATGCTTCTAGATTTAAAAAAAAAGACTAGGAAAGGTAGGTAATTTATTTTAGTTTGTGTGTGTTTATCTTGATTTAAAAAACCAAAAAACTAGGTGTGGTAGTATCTTTTAGTGTCTTTCTTTCCCTCCTACCCATGCCATCTCCTACCCATCCATAAACTCATTCTTTGATTTAAACCTCTTATCACATATAAAAGAAGAAGAGGCATTTTCATATCAAAACTCAATCAGAGATTTATCTAAAACAAGGGCGTGACATAGCTCTTATCAGTTAGATGATTTGTCCCCTTACAGGTTATTGGAAAATTAAGATTAAATACATGACATCAATTTAAAGGACTTTGACTTACACATCCCTATTCCCACAGCAACATAAATTAACTAAGGACTCAACAATATTAAGACGCACACAGCAGTCCAGCAGCAAGATGGGAGCCTTCTAGCTTTTTGCATAGAGTGCCATATGTATGATTATCTACCAATTGGTGAGAGATTGTACATGTGGCTCTCAGAGAATAAGTCCATACTCTGCAGGTTAGTGTGGCAGTCCTGGGGGAGCTGAGAGAGATAGAGAGGTATATAGAGGAGACCTTCAGGGACATAGTAGACAAGTCCCCAACTCAGGTCTGGCATGTGAGCCCTACGACTGTGGAGGGATTGGTGCTGCCGGCTAGTAAACTAGCTGGGCCCCCACTGATAGTAGGCAGACTCATTCTGATTGGGACAGGGTCTAGGCTTCACCTGTACCAACCTCTTCTCCCGGCGAGCTGAGCCCTTGGGTTCTGAGGCCAGCAGGACTTACCTGAGGATCCTGAGGAGAGTGGACAGGGAAGGTCAGAAACCAGACCAGGGTAAGGGCAGGTGGAGATCAGGCAGTGTCAGTATCCAGGCAGAGGTCAAGATCCAAAGGCAGTAAGAGAGGGAAGGCAAAACAAGGAAAGGAGGCAAGAGACTAGGCAAAGATTAGAACTGGACTAAGCCAAGGCAAGAAACAGGACAGGAACAAGGCAGGGCAAGGAGCAGGACTAGAATACAGCAAGGGAAGGAGCAGGGCTGGAAGAACACGCACTGCAGGCAGCAAGCCACAGCAGGAGGACCTGTTGCTGAGGCACTGACTAGGAGCATGGCTGGGATTTAAATACTCAACCATGCTGATGTCATCACAAGGCGCCACTGCTACTGTTCCTCCCACAGGTCCTTCTTATTATGGTCAGTGGCACGTGCACACGTCTAAGGAGCAAGGCAGATGGTGTTAGGGAACACAGTGGCGTCTCTGTCACAGGTAAGGCTTGTGGCATCTTGGAGTGAGTGAAGCCTGTTGTAGGACCGCCCTGCGATCATCCAAATGTTACAAGCCCTGTGATGCTTTGGAGAAGCAAGGTCACATGGTTGGACAGTATCGCCCTAGTGCATCAGGAAGCGATCCTCTAGCAAGGACCAGCTCGCCAGGTGATACAGTATACTTTTTCACCGAGGATGAGTCTCCAGGGCAAGAGCCCAGGAGGAAGGGTTAAGTTGGCTTCCTTAGTTGGTTATTTATTAATGAAAACCCCCCTCACAAAAGACGGAGGTTTGAGCATGCTACCATTTAAGTGAACTGCAGCAGGAAAAAAAAGGGGGACAATGCACTTATGTAACTTGAGCCCTCAGCCTAGGAAACTGAAAAGATTTCCAGACCCCTTACTGTGAAGGTACTTAAATGACCATTGAATAGATTAGTCAGAGATTCAGGTAGGGGATTTGCATTTCACAGCCCCCTAGACTCCTGCTAGTAATTTTGAGGAAATATCACTAAAAATCAAAGGATTCAAATTCCTAAATTACAGAACTATGACTGGGAAAGGGATTTATGAGAGAAATGTACTGGAGAACAGTCCTAAGAAGCAAACAGATTCTCACCCTGACTAAAGGGTATTCAGACACTTGGGCACCGAGTTCCCAGACAACAGCAAGAGATAGCCAGGCAGGATGGAGGGGCATGTACATGGTCTCTTTCTGTGGTCCTGCCTGGGGCTTGGCCTTTTTTTTTTTTTTTCCCAACGCAATTTTATTGGGGTTTGGCCTTTTAGCTGAGAGAAGATGACTCATACAGGGTCAGATAAAAGAGAAAGCAAAATTTATACTTTTGCCTGAGAGTTAAAATCACTGAAAGCTAAACTGCCATGAGCCTAATAAGTCTGTAAAACCCATGGAAGGAAGGGAAAATGATGTCATCAGGTTGATCAGTCTCGAAAATGAAGGCTCCTCATCCCCTCGGGCTATTCATTATATATCGTAGCCATCACTACTTAAAATCAAGTGTCATTGTTAAGAAAAACTTACTGCACAAGACGGATGGTGGCCCAACGCAAATCGGTAGATTTCAAGAAATACTCATACCAAAAAGGGAGCAGTGACCAGGCGGCGGCTGAAAACAACGTGGCGGACCAGGATGGCCTAGAACAAATGGAGGATCCACTGGAAAAACTGAGACAGCAGAAATGAACTTTCCTACTTGAGCGGAGCTATGGTCATGGTTTAGTGAACTTCGACAAGAATAAAAGACTACAAAACTGAGATGTCGGAATTAATGGGTGAACTGAGAGAGGAAATGGCCGAATTAGACTGATGCATGTTCGATATCGAAAGCGCAGCGGAGTCTCAGACCACTGAGATGCAGTGACTTCGTGATACCACCTCCGCTATTCAAGCAGATTATTCCTCACTCCTTGAAAAAGTCGAAGACATAGAAAAAAGATCAAGAAGAGCAAACTTAAGCATTTGAGGGGTACTGGAGACCCCTGAATTCTCAGACTGCCATGAAGTGGTTCAAAAGATATGCTAACACATTCTGTTACAAGAACAATCCCCTGAAACAACGGACGCTCCATCAGCAATCACCATTGAGTTGGAGAGAGCACATAGAGCTTTGGGCCCAAAGCTTTCTAATCGCCAGCGTGACATTATCGCTTGCTTCCACAAATTTGCAGTGAAAGTCAGGATCTTTGCTGTGGCGCGCAAGTTACCTTCCATAGAGTGGGAGGGCCACAATCTAGCACTTTTTGCAGATATATCAGCAATCACCCTCAGACGCTGAATGGAAATGAAGGAGATCACCGACATACTACAGTGGGAAAAAATTTGCTATCAATGGCTCTTCCCCTTTGGACTTGAATTTACTATTCAGGGATCATCGAAATTGAGTAAGATCAAACAACAAAGCCGCCTCGATACTTAAGGATGCAGGACTGGAGATCCTCGTCGGAATCCTGAAAGCTTCCCTGCAAAGGAGAGCGGCATCTTCGGAGGAAAACAGATGAAGGGGTTACTGGATCTTCTACCACTTGATCGTTACCATATATGGATTCTATATTCTCTATTTTCAATACATTATAGCAAAAGTACACCGATATGGTCAGTAATTCACTGTTGGTAACAATAGTATTGGCACTTGCCTACTGGAATAACAGATAATCAGTATAAGTTGGACTAGATATGTTGAATTTATAATAGAAAATTGCTGTTTATTTGCCCGAGGGGATGGGTAACTTTGAGTCTGAATGACGATTCCTCCTCTATATAGCTTGCATCCGCATTCAGATGAATGCGGCTGCTTTGGGAAGGAATGAGGGATGGGGGGAGAGGTGGGGGATCAAGTTGGGATAGAGGGAGGCTTGGGAAGGGGTGGAGGGGGAGGATTGGGGACAAGGATAATGATGGGTGATATCTTTAGTACTGACAGTAATTTGTTAGTTTTTGCCATATTTCAATTTTCAGGATCTCTTTATCTTGGACTAATTCTTGGGAGTATTGCAATGTGGGTTAGAGAGCCCATTTGTGTTCTACTAGTGTTAAGAACAAGGACTCTACGCAACAGGGAGCGAATGGACATTATTCCCTCCCACCTTTTAGAATGGCCACATTTACAATTTTGTCGCTTAATGTCAAGGGGCTAAATTCCCACTGGAAGCGGCTACTTCTTTTCAATGATCTTTGGCAGTTACAAGTAGGAGTGGCCTGTATTCAGGGATCACATCTCAAACGTAGGCATGAGCATTTGATAAGTTCCACAGATTATCCCTCTCAATTTTGGTCAGCATCTACGAAGGAATATAAATATACTGAGGTTGGGATTCTCATACGCAAGGATTTGATATTTGAATGCAAATATTGTTATAGGGATCCCAAGGGAAGGATTTTGATTTTAGTTATAATTGTTAGAGGAGAAACATACACTTTGATTAACATATATGCATCTAATTCCAGACAAGGGTCCTTTTTCTCTAGAGATGTGCATTCGTTTTAAATGAATAAGACAATTTCAACGAAATTGTCTAATTCATCATGGATCAGGGAAACCGATAAACGAAGGGAATTTTTCTGATAATTTGGAAAAATTCGTTTTTCATCTTAGTGCACACTAACGGGAATTAAAGTGATGTCCTTTCGTGGATTACAAACTGGTTAAAAGGTCAATTTTCTCAGTGGAAAAGTGTAAACAGTAGCATGCCTCAGGGATCTGTACTTGGACCGGTGCTTTTCAATATATTTATAAATGATCTGGAAAGGAATACGACGAGTGAGGCAATCAAATTTGCAAATGTTACAATATTATTGAGTAGTTAAATCACAAGTGGATTGTGATAAATTGCAGGAGGTCCTTGCGAGACTAGAAGATTGGGCATCCAAATGGCAGATGAAATTTAATGTGGACAAGTGCAAGGTGATGCGTATAGGAAAAAATAACCCATGCCATAGTTACATCATCGGGCTGATGCAATAAAAGTCACAGGAGAGCGGGCGAGTGCCCGCTCTCCCAGTGCACGCACAGGCCACTCTCCTGTGTGCATGATTTAGTATTCAAATGAGGGCCCGTGGTAAAAAGAGGTGCTAGGGACACTAGTGCGTCCCTAGCACCTCTTTTTTGACAGGAGCGGCGGCTGTCAGCGACTTTGACGGCCGATGCTCAATTTTGCCGGCGTCATTTCTCAAACCCGCTGACAGCCACGGGTTCGGAAACCATATGCCGGCAAAATTGAGCGTCCGATTTTCAACCCGTGAGCCACAGGCTGGTTTTAAATTTTTTTTTAAATTTTTAAATTATTTTTTACTTTTGGGACCTCCGAAGTAATATCTCCATGATATTAAGTCGGAGGGTGCACAGAAATTAATGCCTACCTTTGGGTATGCGCTAATTTCTGAAAGTAAAATGTGCCACTTGGCTGCACATTTTACTTACTGAATCGCGCAGAATTAGTTTCGGGGGGGGGGGGGGGGGTTGGCCGCACATTTTCGACGCGCTATTACCCCTTACTGAATAAGGGAGAGTGACCTGTGCATGCGCTGGGAGAGCGGGCCCTCGCCCGCTCTCCCAGCGCATGCACAGGCCACTCTGCCATTTGGATGCGCTATTACCCCTTACTGAATAAGGGGTAAAGCTAGCGCGTCGAAAACGTGCGGCCAACCCCCCCTCCCCCCCCGAAACTAATAGCGGGCGTGGTTCCGGCCCAGGGACAGTTTCGGAGGCCTTGGCCACACCCCCGGGGAATCGCGCGCCGGCGGCTGGGGGTTGGGTTAGGGAGGGGAAGGGAGGGGAAGGTGGGGAGAGGTGGAGGGAACGGGCAGCGCGCGCAGGGCTCGGTGCGCGCAAGGTGCACAAATGTTCACCCCCTAGTGCGCTCTGACCCCGGATTTTAAAAGATACGCATGGCTACGCGCGTATCTATTAAAATCCGACGTACTCTTGTTTGCGCCAGGTGCGCGAACAAAAGTACGCGCTTGCGTATTTTTTAAAAATCTGCCCCTTAGGGAATAGCCACTGCTATTAATTGCATCAGTAGCATGGGATCTTCTTAGTGTTTGGGTAATTGCCAGGTTCTTGTGGCCTGGTTTGGTCTCTGGTGGAAACAGGATGCTGGGCTTGATGGACCCTTGGTCTGACCCAGTATGGCAATTTCTTATGTTCTTATAAATTAGATAGGATTTTAGACAGTGGGGTAGATTTTACAAATCTACGCGGGATTTTATAAGATACGCGCGTAGCTGCGCGTATCTTATAAAATCCGGGGTCGGCGCGCGCAAGGGGGTGCACATTTGTGCAACCTGCGCGCGCCGAACCCGGCGCACGCTGCCTGTTCCCTCCAAGGCCGCTCTGAAATCAGAGCGGCCTTGGAGGTAACTTTCCTTCCGCCTCCCCTCACCTTCCCCTACCTAATCCACAACCCCCCCCCCTACCTTTGTCGGCAGATTTACGCCTGCCAGACGTAGGCGTAAATCTGCGCACGCCAGTGGGCTGCTGGCTTGCCTTCACCCCACCCGGAGGCTGGTCTGGAGGCCTTGACCACGCCCCCGGGCCGGCATCACGCCCCCGACACGCCTCCCGCCCCGCCCCGCCCCGAATTTCACGCCGCCCACCCGACACGCCCCCGACATGCCCCCTTTTCAAAGCCCCGGGACTTATGCGCGTCCCGGGGCTTGCGTGTGCCGCCGAGCCTATGCAAAATAGGCTCAGCGCGTGCAAGGGGCTTTTTTAAGGATTACGCGCATAACTTATACGCGTAACCCTTTTAAATTCCAGCCCAGTGCTGGGGAGGTGTTTGCTGTTAAGAACATAGAAAATAACTGCGATGTTGTCAATAAAATAGTGGCCGTTCCCACGCTTGGGCATTGACGGGAAAGGAAGCGCGCCGGAATCCTTTCCAGTTTTGTTTCTTTTCCTTCAGTTTCTTCACTTTTAGTTGGCTTTGCCGCTCTGCGGCACCCACGACAGCACTTTTCAGTGCTTACCAAACGAAAAGACTTGTGATGCTGCAGAATGGCTGAAGTACCGCATCCACGGTAAAGATGGAGTTCCTTCACGGCGTGCAATCCTTGCTTTGCCCCAGATACGCCCGTGGACCTATCCGCTTTTCCCCAACACTCCAGGGCGCCATACCTAGAAGAACTGCACAAGTCCCTCCGAAGCAGCAGTAGGATCCTCCTCCCACAGTACAGCATTGTCCGTCTGGTCAGAAAATGAGTTGGGCAGAAGCTCCTCATCGCCTCCCTCATTGGCCTAAATCAAAGCCACGGCGGGGTCCAAGTGTTACAATTGCCCCGCATCACACCGAAGTCCTCATCGAAGAAATGTAAGTCAGCCCTGGCGCCATCGGTGCAAGGTGCCGCAGTGCGCTCTGTGCACCGGCAGACCAAAGGGATGCGCACGATGGACGGTACACAGCCTTTGTTAAAACTGCTTTCACTCGATCACCGGGAGAGCATTTTTGCAAGTCATTCCCATGACAGTTATTATAGCCATGGAAATGGGCTCTGACAAAGTTGCCCACCCTGGGCTGGATTTTAAAAGGGTTACGCGCATAAGGTACGCGCGTAACCCTTTTAAAACGCCCCTGCGCGCGCCGAGCCTATATTGCATAGGCTTCCGGCACGCACAAAGCCCCAGGACGTGCAAAAGTCCCAGGGCTTTCTTGGGGTGGGCGTGTCGGGGTTGTGACGCGGTCGGTGCGCCATCCAGGGGCGGTGCCGCGGGCGTGGTTTCGGCCCAGGGGCGTTCCGGGGACGTGGCTGCGGCCTCCGGACTGGAACATGGCACGCGGCAGCCGGCCTGGCGTACGCAAAGTTACGCCTGCTTCCAGCAGGTGTATCTTGTGCGACAAAGGTAGGGGGGGGGTTTAGATAGGGCCGGGGGGATGGGTTAGGTAGGGGAAGGGAGGGGAAGGTGGGGAGAGGCGGAAGGAAAGTTCCCTCTGAGGCCGCTCCGAAATCGGGAACGGGCAGCGTGTGCAGGGCTCGGCGCACGCAAGTTGCACGCAAGTTGCACAAATGTTTTTAAAATGTACCCCCCTATATGCAGTTAGCATCACTACCCAAGTACTTTTATCCGCATTTGTGCAAGGCACAAAAAAAGGAGGTGCCTCTTCCTTTCACTTTGAATATCAGTAGAAATCCCACAGGTAAAAAGTACTCATGGGCTTTGCAATAATACGGGCAGTATCAAAATTGCCCTCTGAATGTCTCCAGTTCTATAGTATTTTTGCCACACATTCCTCCTGCCTGATATTTATCTGTATGTGTGGGTTTCCTGCTCCGCGTTTGTGGTGTTGACCTATTTATTGCCATTTTTTGTGATTAACTATTATTTTCCTTTTCAGATGGAGTCTCCTAATAAGATTTAACACCATTCACACTAGTTCTTGCTTTATTGCAGGACACTGTTTTGCACCCATAATAAATCAAGCCTGTGTCCTAATGAATAATAAATGTAGATCTCCTGCCATGCTGTGTATGTGACGGAAGAAAGATGGAATTTGGAGAAAAGAGGAGATTTTGAAATAGTTCTGAAAAAATTCAGAGCATTTAATGTTCCCTTCATGGGAGCACCCAGTGTGAATTAAGTGAACTTTATCTGACTTTTGCCAGCAGAAATGGAACTGAAGGGGAGCCATGTAAATTGTATTATTGTCCAAAATGTTTCTTGCAGCTCTATGGACCGTGGAAGAATCCACTTCAATCCTATTGGTTGCCAGCAGTGGCAGTGTTGGCTTTTATCCCAATTAACTTTGCTACTCCAGTTACAGGAAGCATGGGCCCGAATGGATTGTGTACATGTTCATGATGTGTATTTTCTACATGTCTTGGGTTTAAGGTAGGATTTTCATATCTTTAGGCTATGCTGGCCATAATCTCCCCGGGGATAGCGCGCACCCTGGTGGCAAGATGTAACATTACACCTTCTTACTATTATGTGCATTGTATGATTTACACCTGGAAAAAATTTGTAATTGACTAAGAGGTAGATTTTAAAAACATACGCGCGCGCGAACAAAAGTACGCTAGATTTTTTAAGATACGCGCGTAGCCGCACCTATCTTATAAAATCTGGGGTCGGCGCGCGCAAGGGGGTGCACATTTGTGCAACTTGCGTGCGCCGAGCCCTGTGCGCGCTGCCCGTTCCCTCCGAGGCCGCTCCAAAATCGGAGCGGCCTCGGAGGGAACTTTCTTTCTACCCCCCCCGCACCTTCCCTTCCCCTACCTAGCCCCCCCCCCCCATCTAGACCCCCCCCCCCACCTTTATCGGAGAAGTTACTACTGCCTCCAGGCAGTAGTAACTTACGCGCGCCGGCGCGACAGGCCCCGGGCGTGGCCGCTGTGTCGGGGCACTCAGCCACGCCCCCGGAAAACCCACACATCCCGGACACGCCCCCGATTCCAAACCGCACCCCCTGGCCACACCCCCGACCGCCCCTTTTTGCAAGCCCCGGGACTTACGCGCGTCCCGGGGCTTGCACACGCCGCCGAGCCTATGCAAAATAGGCTCGGCGCGCGCAGGGGGGGTTTGGGGTAGGTTTTCGGGGGTACACGTGTATCTTACCAGATATTATTTATCTCTGAGTTACCCATGCCTTTGGCTCTTCCTCCTCCCAGTTCGAGTGCCCCTGTTTTATTGTAACTTTTATCACTTTTCGCCTATTGTTCAGGTTGATGTTAAAGTTATTGCACCATTGTTTCTTGTAAACCGATATGATATGATTGGGATCATGAATGTCGGTATAAAAAAGCTCTAAATAAATAAATAAACAAACAAATAAATAAATAAATCTTACGCGCGTACCCCTTTGAAAATCTACCCCTAAGTGTTCTTTCTCTTAGCACAAATGTTTTGTCGCGGGGGTGGGGGTGGGTGGGGGAAGAGTGTGGCCGGACCCTCCAGTCCACCACTAAATAGCCCTAGTTCTATTTCCAGAAATATAACAGCTTGAACTATCCATCCCCCCTTACCCTCCTCTCACCTGGGACAGTAGGGATTGGATACTCAGGCCCTTTCTAACCACTCATTTTATGGTTTAAGGTGAGGCGAGTTTCATTTTAGAGCAAACACCAGAGAAGCAAGATGTAGAAATGTTTCCTCCCTGCTGAGGCCTCCTGCCTCATCAAGTTTCCCCTTTTTTGTAGGGGATTGGCCTCTGTGCACAACCTGCCAGAGGATCTCCGAGTATTTAGTTCAGTGAGAGAGATTTTTGCCGGATTTCCCTTCGGGGCAAAAGGGTTCTCAATCCAGAGGACTGAAGATCTGTGAGTACCATTCTACTCCCTAGGTGGGCAAAACCGGTGACAGATCTTTGTGAGTGAGATTTTTGATGGCCGAAATGTATCCTGTTTTTTCAAAAAGGAAAAAAAACCCTTTTTTATTGTGAAGAGGTTTTAACATAGAAACACAGAAAGTGATGGCAGAAAAGGACCCTACGGCCCATCCAGTCTGCCAAACAAGATCCCATAATTATCCGTTTCCCATTCTTATCAGTTACTCAAACTGCAAAGGTCAGGGCTCTTGTTGGTTACTGTTTGAGTTCATTTTCCCTCCACCCCCTGTCATTGAAGCAGAGAGCAATGTTGGAGTTGCATCAGAAGTGTAGTATCAGGCTTTTGGTTAAGGGTAGTAACCGCCACATCAAGCAAGTTACCCCCATGCTTATTTGTTTTCCCAGACCCTACAGTTCAATGTCTTTGTTGGTTGTTGTCTGAATCGAATTCCTCCTTTCCTCTTTTCCCCCTGCCGTTGAAGCAGCAAGCAATGATGGAGTTGCATCCCATTTTGAAGGCTATCTGTTAAGGGTATTATCTGCCACACCAGCAAGTTACCCCCATGCCTCTTACTTCATTCCCCTCCCCCTTGCCTTTAGGGATCCACAGTGTTTATCCCAAGCCCTTTTGAAATCTTGCACCGTTTTTGTCTTCACCACCTCCTCCGGCAGAGCATTCCAAGCGTCCACCACCTTCTCTGTGAAGAAATATTTCCTGACATTGTTTCTGAGTTGTCCTCCCCAGAGTTTCATTTCGTGACCCCTACTTCTATTGGATTCATTCCAGCGAAAAAGGTCTGTTGTTGATCATGTTTCATTAAAACCTTTCAGGTATCTGAAGGTCTGTATCATATCTCCCCTGCACTTCCTCTCCTCCAGGGTATACGTATTTAGGTCCTTCAACCTCTCCTCATATGTCATTTGATGGAGACCCCTCACCATTTGGGTCGCCCTTCTCTGGACCGCCTCCATCCTGTCTCTGTCCCTTTTGAGATACGGTCTGCAGAACTGAACACAGTACTCCAGGTGAGACCTCACCAAGGATCTGTACAAGGGGATTATCACCACCATGGGAAGCTCAACCAGTCTGCTGAAAGGAAAGGACACCTACCCACAGTGAAACACTCTATCTGTAAAGAAATCACCTGTAACTGCACATGTATTTATTTGAAATCATCAAAATTACAACCATCACTGGTGCACATTGGACTCTGATGCACACCAGGACAACTGAATCAAGGAACAATCGCTTACATAATTTCCCCCTCCCACCTCCCCCGGGTAGGCCCCCAGAACCACAAAGTGAAGAAAGAGAAATCAAATAGTTTCTTATTGAAGATGAGGTCCCATTCATATTGAAGAAACTACCCTAAAAAAACAGGTGGTTAACCAATTACTGGTCAAGGATAATTCTGCGCCAGACTTCTAGCTTTAGAAGAAAGCGATCGGATATGTTTGTCCCATATT
The DNA here is from genome assembly GCF_901001135.1 of Rhinatrema bivittatum. Classification (NCBI taxonomy): domain Eukaryota; kingdom Metazoa; phylum Chordata; class Amphibia; order Gymnophiona; family Rhinatrematidae; genus Rhinatrema; species Rhinatrema bivittatum. The sequence continues at coordinate 804,707,383 of NC_042616.1, read as the reverse complement.
GAGATAAATCTCAATTTACTTTTAAAATAATTAACAGTTTTCATATTTTCCATTTGCATTAAAACATTTAAACTGTTTCTCCAGGCCCAATAAGCCGGACCTGTACAAGGGGATTATCACCTCCTTTTTCTTACTCAATATTCCTCTCTCTGTGCAGCCCAGCATCCTTCTGGCTTTAGCTAGAGCTACCCCCTCTTCACTGGGAACATGGCCGGATCAGCAGGTTCCCACCCAAAGACTTTTCAACATGAGAAATCACCCTTTCAGAGAAGCTTAATGGAGTCAAGGAAGAGCGAGGAGACCCCATCTGGATTTCCACTAATTTGGGACCAGGACACAGGCCTGGGTGTTCGGGAAGATGCTGGACTGTAAGGTAGGATTTTTCTATGCCAGAAGGGGACCCCTGACCTAGGAATCCCAGCTATGCCACTGAGGAGCTTTGAGTGTACAATTTATACCACCATGGGAAACTCAACCAGTGTGCTGAAAGGAAAGGACACCTACCCGCAGTGAAACACTCTCTCTGTAAAGAAATCACCTGTAGACAAACAAATTACAAGAAAGTCAACAAAATTACAACCATCACTGGTGCACATTGGACTCTGATGCACACCAGAACAACTGAATCACACCGTACAGAGAGCACAGCCTTTTCCCCCAGCAGCCACGTCTTCCTAAGACAAAGACAGTCACCCGTCGGTGATATCCAACAACTCTGTACAATCAAACAGCATTCCTTCTAGGATGAAAGAGAGTTAGCTGTTTCAAATACATTGCAAATATCATTTCATTTTTCCCAAAAAACTTGAACAACTGGGCAAGACCAAAAATAATGACCCAAGTTTCCCCTAGCAGAAGAGCATTTAGGGCACACAGCAGATTGCAACTCTCTTGCTTGAAACAGCCTAGTTGGAGGCAAATATAGCCTCATAGGAATTTATATTGTAATTCTCTCAAATTGGCATTTCCAACCAACTCTGGAATCCTTGCAAAGGAGGACAGTAACTGTCAGCCTACCAACTGAAATGGGTTGCTCAGCTTTCCATTTTCCCAACAATAAGTCTACCACAGATGCAGCTTGAAGATCTAACAACACCTTATATAGGCGAGAGGCACTCACTCATTCTCCACTCCCCAATTTGAAAGAATTCTTCCATTTTTACCTTAAAGTCTTCCTTAAAATTATCACTTAACAGTGACTGCCAGTAGTGTTGTAATTGAACATACGGGAATCATTGTCTCATAGTTATCTCAAATTGGGTTTCCATTTCTTGAAAAGAAATAAGATGAGCTACATGGTATAACCCTCTCCGTGCCAAAGCAATAAAAGATTTGGATTGTGTCCCAGGTAGAAAATCTCCATTACCCTACGGGGTAAATAAATAGACTCCTGATAACTATGCTGAAGCCCGCCACAAAGAAATCACCACACCCTTCTGAGAGGTAAAATAATCCAATATGTTCTCAGAGTTACTGTTAGCGAAGAGTTATCAGCATGTACAACAAAACAGAGTACCAGTGGCGATGCCCATTCCGCCTCCCAAATTCGGGGAGAATAGAACAACATGTGAAAAAGCCAAACTTTTAAGTGTCAAAGCATACAGGCTATATTGTATCTCTCAATCGGGCCGATACAGTGTGGAGCGCACTGTTAACCCGCGTTTGGACGCGCGTTTTCGATGCGCTAGCTTTACCCCTTATTCAGTAAGGGGTAATAGCACGTCGAAAACGCATGGCCAACCCCCCCAAAACTAATAGCGCCCGCAACATGCAAACGCATGTTAATGGCCCTATTTGTTATTCCCGCACGATTCAGTAAGTAAAATGTGCAGCCAAGCCGCACATTTTACTTTCAGAAATTAGCGCCTACCCAAAGGTAGGCGTTAATTTCTGCCAGCACCGGGAAAGTGAACAGAAAAGCAGTAAAACTGCTTTTCTGTACACCCTCCGTCTTAATATCAAGGACGCTCAATTTTGCCGGTGTCCAGTTTCCAAACCCGTAGCTGTCAGCGGGTTTGAAAACCAACGCCGGCAAAATTGAGCGTCGGCTGTAAAACTCGCTGACAGCTGCCGCTCCTGTCAAAAAAGAGGCGCTAGGGACGCGCTAGTGTCCCTAGCGCCTCTTTTTACCACGGGCCCTCATTTGACTACCAAATCGCACGCTCAGGAGAGTGGCCTGGGCGCTCGCCCGCGACTTTTACTGTATCAGCCTCCTTCTTTCCAACCATCCAATAAATGAGTAATAGCTATGTGAGCCCTCTTGCCCTGCCAGAGAAATTTAGAAAGCATAGCATATCCCAAGTTAATATCCTGTTTTTGCAAATAATGGGCCAAAACCTGTGAAAAATAAAGCCATTTCGGACATAGCATCATTTTTAAAAGACTGATATGGCCCGTCAATGATAATGGAAGAGAATTCGACAGCAACAACTTGTCCTTCATACGTTTCAGTAGAGTAAGAACATGTAGCTCATATAATTGAGCCAGATCCATAGAAAGGACTATACCTAAATATATAAAGAACCCAGGCGCCCATCTTAATGGAACCCCCCCAGAGATTTACCAGACTGAGAAGATGCTACATCTTCAGATTTTCTCATGTTAAGCTTAAAACCAGAAAAGGTCCCATATTGAGAAATTTCATCGAGCAACCCAGCTAAGGAGTCATGTGGCTTGAAAAGATGAACCAATAGATCATCTGCAAAGACCACAATTTTAAACACCTGGTCTTTAATGGGAATTCCTACTATCCTATCATTAGCCTGTACCGATCTCAAAAGGGGCTCCAGAGCTAAAAGGAATAAAAATGGGGATAGAGGACAGCCCTGACGTGTCTCTCTTTGAAAAGTAATCTCCTTTTGTTAATTGACCATTCACTAGAATTTGTGCCTTGGGAATAGAAGGCACTAGATTGCAAAAAAAAAAAAAAAAAACAACCCCAAAATCTCAGATTGTTCCAACACTAAAAGAAGATGCTCCCAGTCTACCCTGTCGGATGCTTTCTCAGCTTCGAAACTGACTAGGATGCCTGCATGGCTCTGTGAGATGGATATTAACACCTTTTGAACATTAAAGACGGAATGCCTTCCATGAACAAAACCCACCTGATGTTCTATAATCAGAGTGGGAAGCTGAATAGCTAAACGACTGCCAAATATTTTAGCCAACAGCTTAAGATCGTGGTTAAGCAATGATATCAGCCAATAAGTCCCCGGCAGTAGCAAGTTCTTCCCTTTCTTTGGGAGAATTGTGATTAAGGGTCAGTTTGTGTCAAAAAGAAATTGCTTAGCCTCTATCAACTGGGTGAATAAAGATTGTAAAGGTGGTGCAATTGGTTCCTTCAATATCTTATAAAATTCTGCCCCCCCCCCTCCCCAAACCGTCTGGTCCTGGTGCCTTATAAAGACTAGCCTGGTCTATCTGCCCCTGAATCTCCATGGAGGTAATGGGCGCATTCAAAGCTTTCAGCTGAGAGGCTGTTAGCTGAGGTAAGGTGACCTTCTTAAAAAAAAAAAATCAGTCCTATTTCCCTCATCAGTTTCATCCTTAGCATAAATAGACTGAAAAAAATCCCAGACTACTTTATTGAGCCCTTCAGGAGAATCCACTATCCTACCCTGCCCATCTCTAACTGCTGCTATGTGATGAGCCCTCTCCCGGTATTTGACCAAAGATGCCAAAAGCTTTCCTGCTTTATTCCCAAACTGTTATTATTGTTATTTGTAATAAAACATAGATTTGTCAGCCCTTTGGTGCAATAAAGAGTTTAAGGCCAACTGTGAAGCAATATAAACCGATCTGGCTTTAGGCATGGGAAAAGATGCAAATATTAACCTATCCCGTCATACCTGTTTTTCCAACAAGAGAATTCTCTTGTCCATCATCTTCCTTTGCCAACTCACATTTCCATTTATATCCCCACGCAAGATGGCTTTCACCATCTCCCAAAAAAGGGAAGGCTTATTCATATGAATTTGATTGTGCTCATGAAATTCTTTCCATTTCTGCTGTAGAAAAGTCCGAAAACCCTCATTTCCATACAACTGGGCAGGATATCTCCACCTCCCCGACCCTCTTCTTCTGAAACCTCCAATGAACATCAATTCAGATGGTAGCATGGTCAGAGATTTCAAGGGGCCTATTACCGCCTGATTAATCTGAGAGAACAGGGATGATGATGTCAACAAAAAGTCAGTTCTTGATTGAGAGGCGTGAACCCTAGAGACATGTGTGTAATCTCACTCGGTGGAATGAAAAACCCTCCACACATCTAGAAAGTCTAAGAAATCACACAGCTACAGAAACCCTTTATGCTTCACCAGTCATTCCCCCGGAAGGCAGCGAGATTTGTCCAGACTGGGATCAAAAACAGTATTCAGGTCTCCGCCCCTCCCCAATAAAATAGGGACACCATCCAGATCTTGCACTTTTTGAACAACACCTTTAAAGAAGTCATGATCATATACAATAGGTGCATAGATATTGCATAATATTAAGGATTCCCCATTCAAATCACCCCAAAGAATCAAAAACCTGCCCTCAGGATCTTTAATGAGATCATGAATTTGAAAAGTCAGGACCTTATGAATCAAAATAGCCACCCCAGCTTTATGAGAGCCGGCTGAAGCCCAATGAGCTTCCTCCACAAACGATCTGGCCAGCTTATTGTACTCTTTATCAGTCAAATGTGTTTCTTGGATCATAGCAATATCTGCCTTATGCTTCACCAAAGCTTTCAAATTCTTAAAACACTTGATCGAGTAACCCAGACCTGCTACATTCCAAGAAGACAGTCTAAGACTGTCCTTAGTCATCCATCAGGCAAACATGGGGCAAAGAATAAGATACAGAGACTGCAAAAAGAGTCTCTCCCTCCCCCCATTCCCAACAAGAGAAAGACCACCCAGCCAAATATCCAAGATACAGACAACTATCAGCAAGGGACCCAAGAATTATCTTTGCTCTCTCAATCCTTAATCTCTCCTTTGGGTATGTCAGTGGGGTTTTTTGAATGCTGTCAAATAAGGAAATTCTGATTACTTTTTCCAAGAACCGCAATTGTCCTTGCACTAAAATCATTTTGCAATGTCCATGCACTGACATTTCACGTGCATGAAAATGGAGTGCACCCGTAGCAGATAGGTAGACTGATAGAAAAGAGGCGGGGAGAGGGGGCCGGCGATACTCTGCCTAGGAAATTATACCCCAGAAGTGTTTTCTGATAAAAGGCTAAATTAAGAAAATGTTGATGTTTAAAGACGTAAGCCCTGGGGTCTCCAGGAGTGTTAGGTTTTTTTTCCTTTAAGCAAAATATGAAAAATAAGTTTTTTTTTCTTTTCCATGTATGTTATACCCATTTTGCCTCATCTAGTCTGCATAGTATTTTTCTGCTACCCTTGCAAATTATTTTAATAGATTCTGGATCTCTTTCGCTCATTTTGATTCCTCTTGGGACTATAGCCCTGTACTCTTCCACTGACAAAGTACAAAAAAATCAGTTTTAGGGCTGTACCTTTAAATGTGCCCTATCAAAAGAAACTGCAGGAAATTTTGCAAAGAGTTTTTAGCCACGATTTGAGAGGTTATTGTTGCGCGTCCCAGCCGCGTTGCTGCCGCGACCGGGCCTGCTCACCTCGACTGTCCTCCACAAGCTCCGGCTCCTCTTCCCTTGCCGCGGCTGCCAGCTCCCAAAGTCCCTGACGCTCTCCTCTGGCCTCTCCAGCTTCCTCCACGCCGCAGGCCTCTCAGCAGAGCTCCTGTAGGGTCTCCGCGTCCTCGGCCCCGCCCCTAGGCATGTGCGGCCGACGTCTCCAAATTTAAAGGGCAGAGGGGTTGGAACCTCGGCCCGGATGCCTCCCGATGACGTCACCTAGCAGGACTATACGTAGCAAGGCCCTGTCCCCACGACCTCGCCTTGGCAATTGGGTCGACACCTTCGGTGTAGCTAGTTTGCTGTTCTGCGTTCCTGTCTTGTTCCAGTGCTCCTGCGTTCCAGTGCTCCTGTCTTGTTCCAGTGCTCCTGCGTTCCCGTGGTCCTCTCTGTGTTCCAGCGTCTGTCCTGATTCCTGCTCCACGTTCCTTCTCCTGTCGTACCTTCTCGGACTGATTCACGGTACTGACCTCTGCTTGTCTGACTACGTTTGACTGCTGCCTGGAACTGACCACTGCCTGCCTGACCACATTGACCACCTCCTGGAACTGACCTTTGCTCATCTTGACTACGCACAGACTGATCTCGGAACTGACCCTTGCTTTGGCTGACCACCCTCGGATGGATACCCTGGCTTTGACCCTTGCGCTACACTCGGATACTCTGTTCACTCCTGTGACCACCAGACCAGCCTGCTTGGACGCTGCCCGCGGCCTACATCGGAGTAGACCAGTAGGCGCTGCCTATCCCGCCCGGAGGCTTTTCATTTCCTGTTGCCTTCCTGAGGTCTCCGGTGATCCTGGTTCAGGTCTAGTCCCTCATTTCTTAACCAGCCACGCACCTTTGCTCATGGTGGGCACACCCCTTCGCTACCTCTCCGGAAATCCTCGTAGGCCCACCTAAGTCCAGGCGGTCCGGGTACCCAAGGGCTCAACCTGCGGAAATCCCGGACTGTTATTGGTGAAGCCCCAGCTTGCCTCTGTCTCCTCCTGTGGTTCGCCTCCTGGTGGCAGGTGCTCTCTGGGTCTGACCGGAGGGCCGTACCAATCCTGCACCAGGCCAAGGGTCCGCCTCCAGCGCAACATTATTTCCTACAGAAAAAAAAGTGCGGAGATTACATAGATCCCAGGACCTTGCCAGAGAGTTCAGTTTCCAAGCACCTTTCTATTTATTTAAAATATTTCTGACTCACCTACTCGATCAAAGAAGGCTGCCCTAAGTGATTCCCAATAAAACCTTAAATCCAATGAAACACAAAAAACAAAATTAACAAACAAAACAAAAAAAAATCATAAAAGCATCAGACTGAGCAGAAACCCCTAATTCCATGACAAGCTGCTGACAAGAGCACCTGAATCGCTGATGTGCTACTGGGAAAAGCCAGCTCTTTAGCTTTTTTCTTGAAAGTCAAATAACTCATCTCTCCCTTCAAGGAGAGGCTGCTTTTTCAGGTTCACCCTCCAGACTCATGTCCTGCTGCAAATCCTCATTCTCTTCCCTCAGATCCTTATCAGCCGTCTGTAAATTAGAGCGCCAGGCACGCACGGACAAGGAATAATCTGCGAGAACCTCACCTTCCCTAAAATTAGTTAATCCCTCCTCTCTCAGGTGAGCATTTTCCCTGGTCAAGGTTCTGCATAATGCTTTCCCCTTACCAGGGGCATGATATGCATTTGGCCAGAGGTTCCTGTCAGGCCTTCATCCTTTGAGTCCGATGGTGATGGTAGCATTGGATCCCTGACCTTTAAAGGTAGAAAGGATTCAACCTAAAGGCGTTTGTCAAGGAACTCCAATACAAGGCGCTCCTATGCTTCTCTTTTCTTGTCTCTCGTTTTATTTTTTTTTTTATCCTTAACATCCCCACCAGAGGGCGGCAGATTCCAGCTGCGGTCCACAATCATGCTTCATGGGGAAATGGCCAATTCTGGTGACGGTCTTGGCCAATTCCACGCCCGCAGGCTCGCCTCACTTTCACAGGCTGACTGAGGCTTCACTACCCAAAGGTCTGCGTTACCTTTAACAGCCTAAGAGTTCACTACCCACAGAAACCTGGAAGAGAACACTTAAAATATATTCTACATCATCCCTCAGTCTGTCTGCCCTCTGCTCTGCAAAGAATGAAACGGCTTCCACGGCCTTGCTCTTAACCACCAGTCTCAGGATATGGCCGACCAAATTTGAAGAAAACACTGCTATCGACCACAGTCTCTTCCGGTGAAACTTAGCTGCCTAGATTAATAAGTTACCACGGAACTGAAAACATGATGAAGAGACAGGATGCATCAGACATTCATTTTGGGCTGACTTTTCCGAGCTGTTTGAGTGCATAAAACGCGGGTTTATACACGTAAACAACACGTTGTAAAATGGTGTGGGGTTTGTGAGCATTAAAGGATGTGCATGGCCGATTTCATGCATACAGCTATGTGCACAACAAGGGGCAGAGCCACAGCGGACTTATTTATTTATTTAACACTTTTCTATACCGACCTTCATGGTAGAGACCATATCAGGTCGGTTCACATCGAATAGGGGAACTGAACCAAGAACAGTAACCAAAAACAAAAGGTTGAACATGAAAAAGCAAAGTTACATTTAACAGGGAAATTAAACTTGGAGGCATAGACTGCTGGAAGGAAGGAAAGGCTAGAGATAGCGGAGAAATTATTAGTATAAACTTTGGATTTACGTGTACAATTTTTGGATTTTCAAGTATGTGCACAAGATGTGCGGGCGACTTTGTACGCGCACGTTCGCACAGTTTTCCTAGCTGAACTTATCTACATAAGTTTATTTCGAAAATCTGAATGACTTATGCGTGCAACTGCCCGCATTAGTTACCGGCGATACAAAATTACCCTCCCCAAGCCCAGTCCCTAGCTAGCTGGCTCCTCTCCACCTTCCTACTTGCTTATTCTTGAAATTATGTGTTGCAGTTGGGTACTGCAGGCAGGGTAGTGGACCCTTGGGCCGGCCCACCTAGGATGACAGGGTAGGCCGGGAGGCGGAGCCACAGGCTGGCGGTGTTCACCCGGGAACCAGGAACCCCCCAGGAGGAGCCCGTAGGGTCCTGGAACCTTGGGGCTTGGGGTATATGCTCAAAGTCCAATAGGAGGTAAAGCCTGGGCTGGGAGTGTAGTATGGAAAAGTCCAGAGTGAAAGATAGTCCGTGTACCGGCAGTACAGGTCGAGGGCCAGCTGATGACAGGGCAGCGGGCGGCAGCGAAACCTGTAGCAAACCGGACAGAAAGGCAGGGTCTGTAGAATGCTGGGCTTGGAGCAGGCTGAAGACTTAGATGGAATCGGTAGCAGACTGTGGACTGGAACAGGCTGTAGACTGGAACGGAGTCTGCCGCTGGCTGTGGACTGAAGCAGGCTGTGGACTGAAGCAGGCTGTAGACTGGAACGGAGTCTGTAGCTGGCAGTAGGCTGAAGCAGGTTGTAGCGAAGTCGGGAACGGACCAAGATCAGAGGCAGGCGGCAGGCTGAAGCGAAGTCAGGAACGGACCAAGGTCTGAGGCAGGCGGCAGGCTGAAGCGAAGTCAGGAACGGACCAAGGTCTGAGGCAGGCGGCAGGCTGAAGCGAAGTCAGGAAAGGACCAAGGTCTGAGGCAGGCGGCAGGCTGAAGCGAAGTCAGGAACGGACCAAGGTCTGAGGCAGGCGGCAGGCTGAAGCGAAGTCAGGAACGGTCCAAGGTCTGAGGCAGGCGGCAGGCTGAAGCGAAGTCAGGAACGGACCAAGGTCTGAGGCAGGCGGCAGGCTGAAGCGAAGTCAGGAACGGACCAAGGTCTGAGGCAGGCGGCAGGCTGAAGCGAAGTCAGGAACGGACCAAGGTCTGAGGCAGGCGGCAGGCTGAAGCGAAGTCAGGAACGGACCAAGGTCTGAGGCAGGCGGCAGGCTGAAGCGAAGTCAGGAATGGACCAAGGTCAGAGGCAGGCGGCAGGCTGAAGCGAAATCAAAGGTAATCCAAAGGTCAAGTCAGGAACGAGGAACAGACGAAGCGCAACTCAGAACTACTAGGCAGTAGTGAACCTCGTTGCAAGGCAAGGAGAAGGAGTCCAGACGCCGGTTATATCAGGCTTAGGGCGTGGCGTCATTAGCACAGGCAGAGCCAGACTTCCGGGAGCTGTGCGCACAAAGTGGGCGTCCTCACGCGCGCGAGGCAGCGGGGAGACGGGCAGGCAATGGCGGCCCCCACGTGGAACTGGCAGAGTTGTCGGAGTCCCGGCACCGCGGGACGCTGCGTTTCCAGCAGCGGAGGTAGGCACCGTTCAGGGCTAGAGAAGGGGAAGCGGCGGAGACCGCAACAGTACCCCCCCATCTTTACGGCCCCTCTTGAGAGGCCCAGGTTTCCCTGGATGGTCCTGATGGAACTGTTGCAATAAGCTCTTGTCAAGGATATTGCGGCTGGGTTCCCAGGTGTTATCTTCATCACTGCAACCCTCCCACGCCAGTAGGTACTCCCATCTACGGTTGTGGAAGCGGACGTCAAGAACCTCTCGCACTTGGTAAGTGAGGTCGTCGTCGATGGCTGTTGCAGTAGGATCCGGAGGCGTACGGTGATAACGAGAGAGGACCACAGGCTTAAGCAGGGACACATGAAAGACATTGTGGATTCGGAGAGTAGAAGGCAGTCTCAGCCGATACAAAACCAGGCCCACCCGCTCAGCAACCCGAAATGGTCCACAGAACTTGGGTGCAAATCTCCGTGATGGGAGTCGGAGATGGATGTTCTTGGTGCTGAGCCAGACTCGGTCCCCGGGCTGGTAGATGGGAGCAGGTCGTCGGTGGCGGTCGGCCGCTTGCTTGGTGGACACGGCCGAGCGGTGTAGCTGTTTCTGAGTCCTGTGCCACAATGTCTGTAGTTGTCGAGCCGTTACCTGAACAGCCGGCGAGGCGCTGGGGACATCCAGCGGGAGCGGAGGTCTCAGCGGTTTCCCGTAAACTAGTTGAAATGGGGATTTGCTGGTGGTCACCCTGGGGGCCCGCGCCGACGCACGGGGGCAACGGCACCAGACCATGGTTCCTTACCTGGTGCTTGCCGTGGCGGGTTGCTATCACGTTCAGGTAGGGGGGGCGCGCCCGCGGACGACCGCGGAACACAACACTCACATGCTCTCTCTCATACAATCATTCATACAGTCTCACTGCCACATGCCGTCTGACTCTCACACACACACAGGCTCTCTCTCACTCCCACATGCTGTCTTGCTCAAGCACAGGCTCTCATTCACATGCTGTCTCTCTCACACACACACAGGGGCTCTCACATGTTGACTCTGCAAACATTCAGGTCCTCACTCCCACACATAGTCTCTCAACTCATCTCATACACACACACACAATCTCTCAACTCATCTCATACACATATACATACACACTCTACAGGCCCTCAGCCTCTCTCTCACCTCTGGGCCTCCTCTTCACGGGTTGCTACAGGATGGGCTCTGCAGCGGCCCTGATCTTCTCGGGCCACTCTCAATGTGAGATCTGCGGTGGCGGCCCTGCTACCGGGCTTCCTCCTCTTCTCAGGCCGCTGTAACTTGGGATTCGCGGCGGCCTATAAGCACTGCTCCTCTTCTGCACGCGGCTGATGCTCCTCCTCCTTCCTGCCTGTGCGGCTCCGGCAACATTTTTCTTCCGGGGCCGCGTGAGCAGGAAGGAGGAGGAGCACCTGCACATTCAGATGCGACCATTTTCTTCTGGTCGTGGTGACATGAGCTCCACCACGGCCCTGCCAATCTTCTTGTTGTGTGTAACTGGCATAGTTCACTGCTCAACCGCCAGTGGGATGAGGTCCACCGGCGGCCGCATGAGCCTTCATGTCGGCCATCAGCGGCTCGGCGCCCCCTAATGCTCGGCGCCCTAGGCCTAGGCCTAGTTCGCTTAGTGCTTCCACCGGCCCTGATCAGAGGAGGCTGTGTGTTTGGGAGTGAACATGTGTGTAAGAGATAGGAGGATGTGTGTTTGGGAGTGTGCATGTGTGTAAGAGAAAGGAGGATGTGTTTGGGAGTGTGCATGCGTGTAAGAGACGGGAGGATGTGTGTTTGGGAGTGTGCCTGCGTGTAAGAGATAGGAGGATGTTTGTTTCGGAGTGTGCATGTGTGTAAGAGATAGGAGGATGTGCGTTTGGGAGTGTGCATGTGTGTAAGAGATCGAAGGATGTGCGTTTGGGAGTGTGCATGTGTGTAAGAGATAGGAGGATGTGCGTTTGGGAGTGTGCATGTGTGTAAGAGATAGGAGGATGTGCGTTTGGGAGTGTGCATGTGTGTAAGAGATCGAAGGATGTGCGTTTGGGAGTGTGCATGTGTGTAAGAGATAGGAGGATATGCGTTTGGGAGTGTGCATGTGTGTAAGAGATAGGAGGATGTGCGTTTGGGAGTGTGCATGTGTGTAAGAGATAGGAGGATGTGCGTTTGGGAGTGTGCATGTGTGTAAGAGATCGAAGGATGTGCGTTTGGGAGTGTGCATGTGTGTAAGAGATAGGAGGATGTGCGTTTGGGAGTGTGCATGTGTGTAAGATATAGGAGGATGTTTGTTTCGGAGTGTGCATGTGTGTAAGAGATAGGAGGATGTGCGTTTGGGAGTGTGCATGTGTGTAAGAGATCGAAGGATGTGCGTTTGGGAGTGTGCATGCGTGTAAGAGATAGGAGGATGTGCGTTTGGGAGTGTGCATGTGTGTAAGAGATAGGAGGATGTGCGTTTGGGAGTGTGCATGTGTGTAAGAGATAGGAGGATGTTTGTTTCGGAGTGTGCATGTGTGTAAGAGATAGGAGGATGTGCGTTTGGGAGTGTGCATGTGTGTAAGAGATAGGAGGATGTGCGTTTGGGAGTGTGCATGTGTGTAAGTGATCGAAGGATGTGCGTTTGGGAGTGTGCATGTGTGTAAGAGATAGGAGGATGTGTGTTTGGGAGTGTGCATGTGTGTAAGAGGAGGCTGTGTGTTTGGGAGTGTGCATGTGTGTAAGATAGGAGGATGTGCATATCAGAAAGAAGGCTGTGTGTTTGGGAGTGTGCATGTGTGTAAGAGGAGGCTGTGTGTTTGGGAGTGTGCATGTGTGTAAGAGATCGAAGGATGTGCGTTTGGGAGTGTGCATGTGTGTAAGAGATAGGAGGATGTGCGTTTGGGAGTGTGCATATGTGTAAGAGATAGGAGGATGTGCGTTTGGGAGTGTGCATGTGTGTAAGAGATAGGAGGATGTGTGTTTGGGAGTGTGCATGTGTGTAAGAGGAGGCTGTGTGTTTGGGAGTGTGCATGTGTGTAAGATAGGAGGATGTGCGTATCAGAAAGAAGGCTGTGTGTTTGGGAGTGTGCATGTGTGTAAGAGATCGAAGGATGTGCATTTGGGAGTGTGCATGTGTGTAAGAGATAGGAGGATGTGCGTTTGGGAGTGTGCATGTGTGTAAGAGATCGAAGGATGTGAGTTTGGGAGTGTGCATGTGTGTAAGAGATAGGAGGATGTGCGTTTGGGAGTGTGCATGTGTGTAAGAGATCGAAGGATGTGCGTTTGGGAGTGTGCATGTGTGTAAGAGATAGGAGGATGTGCGTTTGGGAGTGTGCATGTGTGTAAGAGATAGGAGGATGTGTGTTTGGGAGTGTGCATGTGTGTAAGAGATCGAAGGATGTGCGTTTGGGAGTGTGCATGTGTGTAAGAGATAGGAGGATGTGCGTTTGGGAGTGTGCATGTGTGTAAGAGATCGAAGGATGTGTGTTTGGGAGTGTGCATGTGTGTAAGAGGAGGCTGTGTGTTTGGGAGTGTGCATGTGTGTAAGATAGGAGGATGTGCGTATCAGAAAGAAGTGTTCACTGATCAGGTCAGAAGTCCTGAATAAACAGTGTGCATGTGTGTAAGATAGGAGGATGTGTGTTTATGGGGAAGTATGGTGTGTATTAGAAAAGCTTTAGTTGTGATAGAGGGCAAAACTGCATGAGAGAGGTTGTGTTCATATGTTTATGATAATTGAAATAACATTTTATAAAACAAAGAATATTGAGGGGGTGGACAGCTGACAGTAGTCTGTAACCTTCCCCCTCCCCCAAGCACGAAGTTTAGTGGGGTGTCCAGTTATGGTCCATGAAAAAGTTGCCCGCCCTATGTCTGACGAGAACAAGCAGCATGCTTGCCGAGACCTGAACTTGCTAGAATACTGAACTGGTCCCACAAGTTAAAAAAAAAAAATCCTCTGTGCACATAATAAAGTCGAAAAGCTGACTTATTATGGTGGAAAGGTGCAGTTATTTATTACTTCCTCGGCTCCGAAGAGAAATGGCGCCGGTGCGCTCTACCCTCTGTAATAAAGGCGCGAAATTCGCCCTGGCACAGCCGCGTGCGCGCGCTGCACGGGTATCGCGAAGGGAGGGGTCGTCTTTTTAGCCCTCACGCAGAAGCTCACGAGCTCCCTGAGCGAAACCGCCGCGTTAGCACGGCCGTGCCCGTTTTGGCCGTGCCTCTTGCATGCAGTACAAGTTTTTTTGGCACGGCAGTTGTCCGGAGATGAAATTGGGAGTGTGCACGCGTGTAAGACGCAGCTGAATCCGAACCGCGTGCAACATGCTGTTGATTGCTCTTTTAACTTACTGTCCGGAGCTGACGTGGCCTTTGTCTTCTCGTCCTTGCTGCTCCTTTGGGGCAGGCTCAGGCCGAAGAGGCAATAAGCAATGGTTCACTGCACCTTTCTGTTGTTGTATTTTGACTGCTTTGTGACCTCCTCGGGGTTTATGCGTGGCTGCCTCACAGCCGAAGAAGGCTGGAAACGGGATTTCATGCTCCCTCTCATTTCTGCTGCTCTGAGGGGGGGACTTCGAGGTTAACGCGCGGGCGAATGAACCAAGTGGCACCACACGACTTTGAGACTCTCTGTTGCTTTGGATAAATTAAGCTTTACGCTTCCTGTCTCTAAAAGCACGTGTTGGACACCCGAGCTGGTTAATGTGGCGTATGTGAATACAAGCTCACCCCATGTCGGTTCTTGCATGTTTTTCAGGATCAGTTTGTGCTTGTTCCCGTTGATAATGATAGGGGAACTTGCTAGGCCCAGGCACCCGCCGAGAGTGGTGATGGTTGGGCCTTGTGGTACCTTGGAGTAAGTCAGGGGGATATTTTTTGATAATTTTTAATATTGGCTTTTGGTGAAGGTGTGAATGGGTGGTTTATGCGGGAGGTGTATGGGATTAACAGGGATTTTGTTTAGTTTTCAGACACCAAGGCTTAATATTTTTTTGCTATAACTAGTTGTGGCTTTATGCTATTCCCTGGATGTTCTGACTGGGACCAAGTTTTCAGAGGTGATTAAACCTCGGGATGGAATCTGGCTACAGTGTTATGCTGACCGCACAGGGGCATGGGGAGGGTTAGGATAACAACACTAGATGTTGATGGGGTCCATTCGTCTCTGAAACGCAAAAGGCTGCTGAATATATTTAAGGGGATAAAATCTCAGATTGTCTTTCTGCAGGAGGCACCCTCGTCGGATGTAGAGCACACTAAATTCAAGCGTGAGTGGGTCAGCCAATGTCTATATTCTTTGTATTCTAGCCGAAAACGAGGTGTAGCCATGTTAATTCATAAGCAACTGCAACTTTCAGGTTGATCTCCATCTCCAGGATGATGAGGGCAGGTATGTAATTGTGCTAGGTACGTTGTACAGTCTAAAGATGGCCCTTTGTAATCTCCACACCCTGAATATATATTCCCATGAATTTTAGTAAGAATAGCAGCCAAGTTATTAAGTTTCCCAGAGTATTAATAGTTGGAGGAGAACTCAATATTGTGGCTCATCAGAGTAGAAATTGCAAACCTGCAAAGGAGATCAGGAGGCACGAAAGCCACCCTGGGGCGGGGGGGGGGGTACAAGACTACACTTTCTTCTCAAATCCAAACAAAACATACTTGACTATTTTTTTTATTTCTGAAAGATTATTCCCCAGGGTTCGGGAGCCCACAATAGGAACTATCTCTCTCTCTCCGATCATGCCCCTGTTTCATTTGGGGCTAGAGAACTGGATAAGGGAAGAGTGCTCGATGTAATTTACTTGGATTTTAGTAAAGCTTTTGATATGGTCTCACATAGAAAACTCATCAACAAAATGGGAAGCATAGGAGTCAGCTCCAAGGTGATGGCGTGGATTACAAACTGGTTGACGGATAGAAGACAACGGGTGATGGCAAATGGAACCTACTGTTAAAAGAGAGAGCGGTGTTAAGTGGACTGCCACAGGGATCGGTGTTGGGACCGGTTCTGTTCATCATCTTCGTGAGCGACTTTGCAGAAGGGATAGAAGGTAAAGTCTGTCTATTTGCGGATAATACTAAGATCTGCAACAGAGTGGACACGCCGGGAGGAGTAGAGAGAATGAGACGGGATTTAAGGAAGCTGGAAGATGCAGCCATTTTGAATACTTTTTGCCGAAGCTCGGGCAAGAGCCATGGGGGGGCAGGGGAGCCTCTTTGCTCCTCTCTAGGTGCTCCGTGGTCTTATACCACGTTTATTGGTTTCCTCTTCCGTTCAGTTGGGGGCCTTATGGTGTCCTTGTCACTGTGGGTGGCTGCTTTTCCATCGCTCATGGGGTGGTGATGAAGACAGTAAAACAATGAAGTGCAAGTATTCAAGCATTCTCCCTGTTTCCTTTCCCTCCCAAATCCCACCATCGTGTAGTAAAAAACAATGTGGGCACCCATTTCACGCCCCCCTGCCCCCCCAGCCTCCTGTCCATTACCTTGATAGCTGTGCTGGTGTAGTGGAGCCCAGAGTGCCACCAAGCACTCCGGGCCCAATGCTGCTATTTTTATGTAATTCATTTAAAATATTTATATTCCACCTATAGTAACAAAGTTATGCTGAGCAGATTACAATCATCAACATAAAACACAATATAAAATGGCAAACATTACAAATGGCCCATCCAGTCTGCTGGGCAGACTGGATGGGCCATTTGGTCTTCTTCTGCCGTCATTTCTATGTTTCTATAAAAAAAAGCCAGTACAATAAGATCATAAGCAATATCAACTTAGTTAATACCAATGAAAAAAAAGTCTTGAAATAAAAAAAAAAATCCTCGAGTTTATTTTTAAACAATTTAATTTCCTGCAAGGCTTGGACCTCTTCCAGTATCGCGCTCCATAAAATTGGACCAATAATGGATAATCCCCAATTACGGGTTTCTTGTAGATAAGATGATTTAATGAGACCAGATGCTTCCGGCAAATGGCGACCCGCAGATCCCAAGGTTCTCGTTGGATAATACATATTCAAAAGCCTGGATCGATAACAGGGAGCATTTTCCTGCAATGATTTATAAACCAGCACAAGAAAATTAAATTTGATACGCTGCTGGACTGGCAAGCAGTGCAAATGCTTCAGTAAAAAGGGGTCATGCGATCCCATTTAGGGGCTCTCAACACCAGGCGAGCGGCCGAATTTTGCAAAAATGGTGCCAGTGGGCCTCATGTAGACTCTTGCCCCATCATGCGATGGGGCAAAAATGGCTGCCTGCAGCCAACCAGTGCCTTGTTTGAAATGGTGGCAGTAGGCCAGGAGCCGTAAAGGGCACTCCAGGCTTCACTTCACCATCAGGTATAACAAGGTGATAGAGAGGTTGTTGAGGGATGGGCTAGGGTAGGGAGGGAGTAAGTCCAGTGTGGTGGTGGTAAAAATGTTTACAGGGGGGCAGGTTTGGAAGGAAGAGGATAGGGCTGGGGACGGCACTTGAACACTTGTATTTCTTTTTTTTTTTCACTAGTTTGGATGCCCCATGGGGTGGCAGGGTGGGTGGGATGGTGGTCTCATGTGACCCCCCCAAGGGGTTTGAATGTAACCATGGGGGAGTGCCACTCTATGGGCTGCGTGGAGCATTTAAAAGCTGATGGCCCAAGTGCTAGTCACTAGGGGGCACTTTGACATGGTATTTTTCCCAACAGGACTGCCTGGGGAAAATCCTGCAGAATTTACAAAGCTGCAGTATCTCAGCTTATTGAATTCCGCAATATTTTTCCCCTCTCGGGGAAAATAACACGGCATTAGTAAACAGGATCCCTATTTTTACCTGAGGCAGCGGAGGGTTACATGACGTGGAACAGAGTCAGAGGCCAGCCTGGCTCTAACAGCATTATCCCTCAGGACTAGCAATTCAGTGCGCAGCGGAGGGTTACATGACGTGGAACAGAGTCAGAGGCCAGCCTGGCTCTAACAGCATTATCCCTCAGGACTAGCAATTCAGTGCAATGCTATGCGCTGAAAATGGTTACATCTAGTAGTCTTAGAAAATCGGTGATAAAATATAAGAAACTGCATAAGGATGCTTTGCTCTCACAGCAGTTGTTCACTGCAGCCATCGAGTTAGTCAAGGGTTAACTCAGAAACAGGTTGCAAAAAAACCTCTCTCACAGGCACAGACTCAGTTACTGACACAGGCGTGATATAAATAGGATATTTTGAAAAGAGAGCTGTGAAGATGCCTCTGCCACCATGGGCGAAAGATGGAAAGTCTCTATCCGGGGGTGGTTCTTAGAAGAGCACCAGGTCTGTGGTCATGAGATCCTCCCACTTCTCGCCTATGACAAAACCTTGTGGGCTGACATGGCCTAGAGATTAGCCCTGCACCGGGGAAACTTTCAGTGCTCGGGGGCCCTCTCTGTGGTTTCTAGTTTGCTCAGAACTCAGGGCTGACCTCGGGTCATGAGCTTAGCACTTCCGAGTCCAGCCATGTACACCTTGAAGGTCCCCTATGGCCACGCGATCTCCATATTCCACCATTGTACAGCTTCTCTATATAAGCACCGTGCTAAGTAGCAGGCCTCAGACAACTTTCGTTACCTCCACCAGTACATGCCGTCGTGGCTAATAAAGCCTTACCATCACTCTTGAGTGTGGCTTTTGTCTTACCCTCAGGCAGGGGAAAATCTCAGAGTGGCCCTCGGATGCGCTGGGGCCCTCCACAGTGATTTGTTCAAGGTCACAAGGAGCATCAGTGGGAGAGGCAGCATTTGGATCCTTGTTTTCCTGTTGTCAGCCCCCTGTGCTAACCACTGGACTGGAGAAAGATGAATAGTGGAGTACCCCAGGGATCTATTCTGGGACCGATGCTTTTTATATATTTATAAAATGACCTGGAAATGTGAACAACAAGTGAGTTGATCAGATTTTCCAATGACACAAAATTATTCAGAGTTGTCAAATCACAAGAGGATTGTGAGAAATTGCAAGAGGACAATGCAAAACTGGGAGACTGGGCATGCAAATGGCAAATGAAATTTAATGTGGACAAGTGCAAAGTGAATGAGTTAGGGAAGAGAAACCCAAATTATATTTACACAATGAAAGGTTCCACATTAGGAGACACTGTTCAGGAAAAGGATCTAGGCGTCATCGTTGAAAATACGTTGAAATCTTCCGCTCAGTGTGCAGCAGCACCAAGAAAACAAATAGAATGCTGGGGATTATCAGGAAAGGAATGGGGAATAAAACAGAGAATATCATAATGCGACATCATCTAGAGTACTGTGCAGTTCTGGTCACCGCATCTCAAGAAAGAAATAGCAGAATTAGAAAATGTACAGAGAAGGGCGACCAAATTGATAAAGGAGATGGAACAGCTCCCCTATGAAGAAAGGCTAAAGAGGTTAGGACTCTTCAGCTTGAAGAGATGGCTTTGGGGAGATATGATAGAGGTCTATAAAATAATGAGTGGAGTGCAACGAGTAAACGTTAATTAGTTGTTTACTCTTTCGAAAAGTACAAAGACTAGGTGGACACACAATGAAGTTATTAGGTAATACATTAAAGACTATAGAGAAAATATTTTTTTACTCATTTTATAATTAAGCTCTGGAATTCGTTGCCAGAGGATGTGGTGAAAGCTGTTAGTGTAGCTGTGTTTAAAAAAGATTTGGACAAGTTACTGGAGGAAAAGTCTATTAACCATTACTAAGGCAGAGTTGCAGGTATCCACTGCTTATCCTTGGGATAAGCAGCTTGGAATCCGTCTACCCCTTGTGATCCTGCCAGGTTCTTGTGGCCTGGATTGGCCACTGTTGGAAACAGGATGCTGGGCTTGACGGACCTTTGGTCTGACCCAGTATGGCAATTTCTTATGATCATATTTTTCTTCACTCCGATCTTTGCCATGCTTAGGCTGAGGGGGGGGCAGGAATAATGTGCGTAGATGGGATTTTCATATCTACCTGCATTATTTTACATGAGGAAAGCGCCCGCATAAAAAGCAGGTGCAAACGTCCTTGTGTACTCTGTACCTGACGTACGTTTCTAAGTGAGAGGATGCACATGTTTTCGGGCTGAAAATCGGTGAAAGGTACCACGGCACTCTGTCCCAGTGCAGACAGCTGGAAAAGTTCCCTTTCAGGGGGTAGTTTCAGAAAAATGAGCATTCGCAAGGGTGCATAAAATTACACGCGTGCAGGCTTGCATGCGCATAAGGGAGAGGCGTTCGGGGGGGGGGGGGGATGGGGGCTTGGAACTCATGCGCATGCTTTGTAAATTTTAAAAGGGAGGCGTGTAAGCTAGAGGAGATGTAACCTTATGCATTCTCGGCTGGAAGGTTTTAACCCTCCTAGGCCAGACACAAGACTCGGAGAAGATTTAGTAATTTTGTAAAATGGTTGTTCTAGGAAATGAATTATTGCCATTCACAGTGGGGTAGATTTTAAAAGCCATTTTGCATAGGCCGCTGGCGCGCGCAAAGCCCCAGGACGCGTGTAAGTCCCGGGGCTTCGTAAAAGGGACGGGAGGGGGCGTATCCGGGGGGGGGGGGCGTGTTGGCAGGCTGGGGGTGTGTCCAGGGGCGGGTCAGGGGCGGTCTGTGGGCATGGTGACGGTTCGGGGGCGGTCCCGAGTCCCCCGGCACTGCAGCCTGTGCCGGGGGATGCCGAGGTGGCGTGCACAACAAAGGTAGGGGGGGGGGATTTAGGTAGGGCTGGGGGGTGGGTTAGATAGGGGAAGGTGGGGGGAACAGAGGCAGGCTGCCTATTTTGTGCAGCCTTGCATGCGCCGACCCCGGATTTTATAAGATACGCGCGGCATACGTTTTTAAGATCTACCTTAGTGTGTCTGGGAAGGTGGAATGCAAAAGATCCCTCCTTGCCTATGTAACCGTCTTACAAGGCTTATACACATTTTTTCTAGTTGCCTTTGCCAAGTTTCTAGTTTTCTAGTTTCTTAAGTTTTGGGTATTCCATCGCAACGGTTTACAATATTATTGATCATTTCTAAATACGTCATTCTGGCCTGGCTTACCCTTCCTGAACCACCTGCACCCAACATCTGTTTTCCTTCTTCCCTTCAAGTCCAACTTTCCATCTCCCTGCAACACTTTGCAGAAAGACATAAGATCATCTATTATCGGTCTCCGTTCTCCTTTGTAGTTGAATCTCATCCTGCGAGATGGCCTTCACTCCTTGCTGACCCGGGCCCACGTGCTGCGGTTGCAATTAGCCACAATCCTGACAGCAAACGGCATAGCACATATCTGACATATGCCGGCATAGGTTTCGCAGTCCAGCAGGCAGAATTATGCACGGGGACACTGACACACAAGTTTTATCCGCATAAATTTGTTTTTTTTTAAATCCTTGGTGTTCTGGTCACTCTACACGCAGTTGCTCTAAAAGACCCAAGCACTGTGCCTGAGCTGATGTCAGCACCTCCCTCCTTCCCCTAAGGGGACGTGAGTTGCCGGATGTTTCGCTGATGCCCTAAGTCCACACCAGAGGTCCCAGCCTGCGAGAAATAACCTGAGGCACGCTAAGAGGACGCAAATGCATCCGGGCTTACGTCAACCATTTCGCAATCTCTTTCAAAATGGTCTTTCTTTGGGCCAGGCCGGTGGATCAGGCGGCAAGTGCTGCGTGGACCACCGTTGAGGAAGGTCCCAGGGTCAGCTGGGGGTCGGGGACTCTGCGGAGGCGATGGGAGTCACAGACATTGCTCACGGGTGCAGGGACGCCAAGGGCTTCTCCATCCCAAAGGGTGAGATATTTCCGGCGTATAAATCGGTATCTGCTGGCCGCTCCCTGTGCCGAGGGGGGAGGCAGGGAACGGTAAATACAGGGGCTGGCTGCTATATTCCCTGCAGGCTGGCCAGCTTGTCAGGAGGGGGGGGGTCTTACTTTGCGCCAGCTGCTTTCTCTGTTTAAAGTGCAGAGAGGTGAACAGTGGTTGGGAGGGGAGAGAATTCCTCTGGGGTGCTCCCCTGCCTCTGGATTCAGGGAGCTGGCCCAGAGCTTCTGGTGGGCTGTTCCTCGCGTGCAGGCTGCCTCAATCTCTTACAGGGGACAGGCCCAACAAAACGGTGCACTGCCCCTTTAAATGGCAGAGCTGTTCCAGCCCAGAGTGTCATTAGTGCTCCTGAGGGGGATAAAAATTACATATAGATCAGTAAATAGGAAGCTAAGATAAGCTCCTGAAGAATGTTCTGGGTATCCTATAAGCCTTTTAGAATGCACGCGGTAATGGACATTTAAAACACAAAACAGATTTAAAGTTTCTACACTGAACTTCTCCTAGGGATAAAGTGGACATTTAAATATATATCCCTTAACCAAAGTACATCAAGGAAGGCCCGGAGACTTTGCCAGCATTTTGGGCCTTGTGCTGGAAGGAATATTTCGCAATACGTAACAATTCGGAGCTGTGGCGGTTTCAGTTGCAGAGAAGCCAGGACGTTTTGTTTCCGACAAAAGCTTCGTGGAACTTGGCAAGCTTAGAACCAGATTGTAAAAAAAAAAACAAAAAAAACCTGCAGGTGTAGTAATTGCCAAGTATAGATCGGCTGTTGAAAGCTGCTGAACTGTGTTTTAATAAGAAGCATCGTATAAGTGTTCTCCTGGGGAATCGGGCCAGGCCTCCTATCCAGAGCCTTCTACCACCCCACACCACTGCGATGCTGTGACCCAAATAACCTGCATGCTCAGATCCGAACAATGAGATGAGGGACAGGCAAGTCCTGCTGCTTTGTTGCGTGAGAAAAGCATCATAAAAGAAGTAAAGGCTGAGACCAGGATTCGGCATCAGCCCCCGCGACGCAGGCAACCAGGGCATCTGCCCAGAAGGAGACGGGGGCAGGCCGTGCAGAGGCTTCGTGGACTCCTGGCCATGTTACGTAGAGACACTTCACTTTGCGAGTGGTAAGAAAAGGGAGGAAAGCATTATCTGCATATCATACAGTACGGGGAATTGAACATATAAAAAAAATATATATATCTACCTATACAAATCAGCAATAAATTACATTATATAAATCAGCAATACATTACATTATATACGTTGTCTCAGAGGCTTTCAGTTTGTGCCAGGAGAGAGTGGAAGGGGCCAGATTGAATGTGCGTTGCACGGTTGTAGATACACATTGCCCGCCATCCTATTCTCCAACTGGGCTTTAAGTGAAAGAGGAGAGAGTCTGGGGGGAGGGAACAGTGGGAAAATGAAAAGACAGGGGGCTGTGGGAGGAGTGGAAAGCAGTTGGAGGAGTGGGAGAGTGAAGGGGAGGGGGTTAGGGTAATGAGAGGGGGGAGAAGGCTGGAGAAGTAGGAGAGTGAAAAAGAATGGCGGGGGGGGGGGGGTGGGGGGAGAAGAGTGCACATTGCCCAGCCCCCGTGACATCTCCATCCCTTACTCTTCCCAATGCACACACCCCCACCTCTCCCCCAAATACATACTCACCCCACACATGCATCCCATCCCCAGACATGCACTTCCACCCTCACACGCACACCCACCCCACCATACCACATTACACCAACCCACCCAACACATTCACACACACTCCTATCCCACCACACACATGCGCACCCCTCCCCACACCCCTTATCCCATATGTGCACTCACACCACACACACGCATCCCTCCACCCCACACACACATACCTCACCCCACATGCATGCCCTCGCACCCATCCCAAACACGCATGCACCCACACTTCCACTGCCCAATTCCCTACATGCACACCCCTAGCTCCAACTCCCCCCCCATCCACAGGACCCTCCCCCAATCACCCCCAACTCTCCCAGTCGCACACCCCCCACATGCCTAGGGACCTCCCACATGCCCAGACTCTCTCTGACTCACACACCCTTTTTTATTATTCCCCAACCCACCCCAGTTACGGTGTCAGGATTAGTGCTGGGGTGGGGAGAAATTACATATAGATTAGAAGACTGGAAGATAGGATAAGCTCCTGGTGTTATGCAAGTGAACCCTTGAACCGGAGCGAAAGATGACACCCACCTGCAGTGCTCAGGCGAACTCGTCTCCGGCAGGTGGAAGTTCTGCAAGGCCTTGACATGGAGTCCTCGGTGAGGAGGCTGGTACGCAGTCCAAGTACCAAACACGGGGCTAGGCAGGCGGCAAGCAAAACAGTGTCCAGATTCCAGGCAAGGGTCAGGGCAGGCAGCAAACAACGAAGTCCAGATTCCAGGCAAGGGTCAGGGCAGGCAGCAAACAACGAAGTCCAGATTCCAGGCAAGGGTCAGGACAGGCAGCAAACAACAAAGTCCAGAAATCAGGCAAGGTCAGCAGGCAGCAATCCAAACGAAGTCCAAAAATCCAAGCAGGGGTCGGGGCAGGTAGCAAACAACGAAATCCAAGTCGAACCAGGAGGCACAGGCAAACACAGAACACAGCCAACTACAGGAACCTGTTGCGAAGGCGTCCTGCTCCTTACTGAGGGAGTTTAAATCTCCCTCACCGATGACATCATCTTCCGGGGCCGGCCTCGCTTCCGCGTCGCGGCCCCTTTAAGAGGCGGGGCCAGCCGCGGCTTCTTCGACGCTGCTCCCTGACGTCTCCCTGCCTTCGCGCCGCGGCCTGTGCGCTGCTGACCGCCATGAGGGGGATCCCAAACGGCCCGAGAAGAGGAGGTAGGGAGGACTCGCGGCCAGAACTCACAACACCTGAAGAATGTTCTGGCTATCACATAAGCCTCTTAGAATGCACGCAATAATGGTCATTTAAAACTCAAATAGGATTAGGGATCTGCAATGAACTCCTCATAGGGATACAATGTACATTTACAAGAATGATGGACATTTAAATATATACATTAACCAAACCATAAGGAAAACCCAGACTGTTCCAGCATTTGGTCCCCTACTGGAAAATTTCACAACAGTTAAAGTGCAAAAGCAAGGTTTGCTGCAAGCGGACTCTGTACTGACCAAAGATTCATGAAACTTGGCAGTGGACTGAGCATGGTTGGAAAAGAGCCGAGAGTTGCAATAATTGCCAGATATTGATCGGCTGATGAAAACTGCAGAACTGTGCCTTAATAAGAAGCATGATATATGTTTTCTGTAGGAGGAAGCCTCCAGTCAGGCCAGACCTAATATGCAGAGGGTTCTTACCACCTCTCTGCAATGTAATGTAAACAGCCTGTCATACTGTAAAGCAGGGGTGTGCAATTCCTGTTCTCGAGGGCCACAAACCAGAGAGAGATTTGCATGCACTCTGCCTGAGCCCCCAACCTATACAACCAGCGCATCCACCCAAGCAGGCCCCAGCCTGAATGTGACCAGGAGACCGACTACAATAAAGCTCCACGACAAGGCAGAGGTGACCAGACTTTTGGCATGTCGGCATCCAATCAGCCCAGCCACAGATGTGTCCAGGAGGAGACAGACCCTGCAGAGGTGGGCCCCAGACCTTCAAGGCATTCAGAGGTAACATGGACTCCTGGCCGTGTTACAGGACACTTCACTTCTGGAGTGGTAAGAAAAGGCAGGAGATTGGGGAGATAGAAAGCACTAAGGAGGCTGGAGCGGAGATGGCGCCGTCATCCATGTGCCGAGAACTTATCCTTATACAAAAATCACCTCGTAGCTTCCCAAAACGAAATCCTGAAAATGAAAAAACAGTACATATATTCGAAACTAGCAACATCTTTTAATAGGGATGTGCATTCGTCCTGGTTCGGCCACCCCGAAAAACGAAGCAGATTTTCCCGAAATTTTGGGAAAATTCATTTTTCGGGGTTAGTGCACACTAATGGGGTTAGTGCGCGCTAACATTGAAATTTGGGGCGGCCGAAAAAAATCGTCCCGAACCGCAGGAAAATGAAATTTCCCACAGCAGGCCGATAATGAAGGCCAAACCAAAAGGTTCGGCAGAATCACATGTCTATCTTTTAATAAACCGGCCAAATTATATCAAATGATAAATCAAATTATTAAGCCCGCCTCAAACTTATCCACACTCCCTGTAACAGATCTAAATCTGAATACTCCAGACATGTTTGCCAAATATTTTATCGACAAAGTGAATAAAATTAGAAGCTCCATTACAACTCCTACTCACACAATAGATGATGAATTTCATCCTGATGACGCTCCTTGGGCTGAATTGAATACTGTCACAGAGGAAGACATAACTGAATGTATTTCAAACATGAACTCCTCATCCTGCTGCTTAAACCCCTATTCTACAAGACTCTTAAAATCAATAAAAACTGATACCTGTAACTTTATGGAGCGATTGATCAATGCCTCACTTAGTGAAGGTTATATCCCAGACTCCCTTAAGAGAGCCGTAGTTCGGCCTATCCTTAAAAAAACACAACGCCGATCCCTCAGCGTCGACAAATTACTAGCCAATATCCTGCTTGTCATACATTGCCAAGATCCTCCAATGTGCGCCCTCAACCAGTTGACCTCCTTCGCTGACTGCAATAATGTACTAGACCAATATTAATTTAGTTTTCACAAATTTCATAGTACTGAATTACTATTGCTCTCTAGTTATGATATCATAAGACGTGGTTTGGAACACACTACTAGGTTCATTATGTTGCTCCTAGACATCTCTGCAGCATTTGACACAACTGACCACAGAATATTGCTAAACCGTTTGAGCACTCTAGGACTAGCAGGGAAGGTATTGGCTTGGTTCAACCCTGTCTTGTCAAATCGCGCTTTGCAAGTTGAAATTGAATGGTACCTGGCAGACAGTTATATCTGGAGTACCCCAAGGCTCTGCGTTGTCAGCAATGTTATTTAACATCTATATGACACCATTGTGCTGAATACTTGCAAATTCTTGACCTTTGCGATAGAATATATGCAGATGATATACAATTTCTCTTTCCTATTAAAACAAAATGGACATAAACTGAACAAGTTCTTTCGAATGATTTCACTACTATTCAAAATTGGCTATCTCAATATAAGCTATCATTGAACATCCAAAAAAATGAAACCATATACCTGTTTGAGAGAGAGCTTGTGTGTGACTGAGAGAGAAGAGAAAGTTGGAAGCAAGACCCGCCCCCCTTAATTCAAAACAATCTCAGGACACCTGGATATCAAATGCTCCCAGGTATACAGAGCAAAAACATTTTTGTATCCTTATTTTTCATTACTGGGTCTTTGTGTCTGCTATTTTGAAATATTTTATTGGTATCTAGAAATTTTTGATATGAGTTTTTAATTATTGGATATTCCATTCATCAGCTGTTTTGAAAGAATCTGTTCTTTTTGTTAGTATGGTTTTACTGCCATTGATTTTATATTTCTTGATTTGTTTTTTGAGGACTGTTGAAGTTTCTAATTTTCCTTTGTAACACTGCATACAGTCTCTCTGGCTTGTTGCGGTTTCCAGTTCAGTTTTTGGCTGCATGTTTCTAGTTATGCTTTAAGCTCTCTTTATTGTTTGTTAGGTGAGGATCTGGAACATGTGACTGAGGTGAGGTTTTCTGCTGGCGTGTAGTTTCTCTGTAGGGCTCTATAGCAGCCTGACTTGGTCCGTTTTCCTAATAGGAGGTGTATTGGCGTCTTAAGGCCTGGTGTAATATTTATTTTATTTATTTATTTATTTAGCATTTTTCTATACCGAACTTCATGGTTAAATACCATATCAGATCGGTTTACATCGAACGGGGGATAGAGAAAACTTGTAACAGAAATGGAACAGTACAAAATAATCAGAAGAGAGCAGTAAGTTACATTAAACAAGGACTATAAACTTGGAGGCTTTACAGCTTAGAAGTAAGAAGAATAAAAGGCCCAAGAAGGGCAATAACTTAAACACAAAAGTTGTAATGGATTCAGATTAAACAGGAAACAATATTATCTGATGCAAATGATGCAAACCTTTCATGAGTCAACCACTCTCCATTATAGGTATCGCCATTGGAATAAAAGTAGGTTCCTTGACCTTGTCTTAGATCATCCGCCCATTCACCTTCATATTTTGAGCCATCTGGATACAAAAAGGTACCCTGTCCAGACTTCTTATTATGGAAATATTCTCCAATGTAGCGAGCACCATTTTTAAATCTGTAGGTTCCCATGCCATGCCTTTGGCCATTTGCATACTGCCCTTCATAGGTGTCTCTGTTTGGTAATCTTGCCTTGCCATGCCCATGTCGCTCTCCTGCTTCATTCCGGTCCCCTTCATATTCGCCCAAATCGTTCTCGGCTTCCTCTTCTAACTCTTCTGAGCCCAAATCTGACATGACGACCGCTGGCTAAGGAGGCGTGAGAGCGGACTATGGGCAGCGGCTGGCAACAGCGCCGGTTTTCAATGCAAGAACTACTCGTGCCTGCCTTTCTTTTTCTTCAATAATTCACAACTCAACAACAATATTTTCAGTGTTGCCTTTTCTTAGGTAAGGTGGTTACTGTTTGAGTGCTGGAAGTTGATGCTGTTTTGGTATGGGATGTTCAGACAGAGTACTTATCTTTCTCTTGTGTCGTTCTTAATAATAAAAATAATACTGGGCCTTTATTTCTGCTGCGGATTGTAATAAGCAGTGTGTCACGCATATGAGTGTTCTCCGTCAGGTCTGCCACGATGGGAAAAAGACTGAGAACTACTGGGCTAGACAATACTGGTACCATTCGTTGTTATTTTAGTATTTCCTTTTTGTTAAATTCATTGTTAACTCTCTCCCACATTACGGTCTGACTGTTCAGGTATTTTTCATATTTTGTATTCCTTTGCTGTGTAATAATACCTTGATTATTGTATCAGAGATGCACCTGTATAATTACCTAAAACAAAAGTACATTCTTGTAATTTAATTTTGATAAATTATAAATAAAGGGAGAAAAAAAGGAGAAGGCATAACAGATATATAAGTAACTCTGCTGCTGTACAGCACTTCTGATAACGGAGTTACAGGTGGGGCCCGGTGACCGGGAGTTTCCATAACCTAAATAGAAGCACAAAAGCTCCCAGCTCTTGTTCATTACTCAGCCTAGAAGGCACCGGGATCTGCCTGGATTCCCAAGGAAGCACACTCCCGTGCTCCAGTTAATTTCTGTGGAATTCCAGTAAAGAGAACCAGATGTCGTGGCTTGCTTGCAGCACTGTAAACACTTCTTTGGGTTAATAAAACAGCTTACAGGTTAATAGCTTACAGGTTAACAGCTTACAGGTTAATAAAACAGCTTACAATTATCATCTCGCTCAGCATTAGCTTACCAGCCCTTATCTTTAGTTATAGTTTTTTTTGACAAATTCCGCTCTTTTGCTAACAAGGCGACAATGAAGGACAGAGCACTCTTATTTGTCTGGCAAAGCCTAGGGGGCTGCTGTGCTATTCATAATGAGTTTCTTCTCTTTCTCCTCTTTTGTTATTAGCCCTCGCTCTACAATATAAACTCACAATTCTTAATAACGGACACATAAAGCTACCGCACACTGGACTTGTTCCAAAAATGCACAAACGCACAGCCATCACAGGTGTGCTTCACGGCACCTGTTTCTGGGCCCTGTCCAAATAACGCACCAGCATCCTCCCCATCACATTAACGGCTAGGTGTGCATTTGAAGTTCCTCACAAAATTATTTTATAAGCAAATCTCCTATACTTGTTATCAATGTTCAGATAAACTTAGTGAGAAAAGAAAGTGGTGTCAAATTGAAATGTTAATCCGGATCTCATGCCCACAAGTGGGCTACAGATTCATTCGTAAGGAGCACCGTTAAGTTCTGATCATTTTCCACTTCTCAACATCTTTATAGCTCAAGTCCACGTAAACAAATGACTTTGCCATCTAACTTGATTCAAACTTCCCGGTCACATCGCTGTTACAAAATGTGAAAAAAAAAAAATCACAAGTGGCAACTTCTCTCATCGCATGTTTCCAAAGCCGCAACAATCACCGCATCGACGCTCCGCCAAAAAAAATCCCGATCCCAGCACGGCCAGTGTTTCGGCAAGTTAAGCCTTCATCAGAGGAAACGACAAGACTTTTGCTATCAATATATTGAGGAAGTGGTGAACGATCGGATCTTACTGTGCTCACGAATGGATCCTGTAGCCCACTGCGGGCATGTGATCCGGTTTAAGGTTATCGGCCCGTGAAATTTCAATTTCATACCACTTCTTTTCTCTCTAACCTTATTCAGTGGTTTTTGGTTTTGTTTTTTTTAAGAACTTCAAATGTTTTGGTTTTTTTTAAAAAGGTATCCTATGTTTTTTGCGTTTTTTTGTTTGTTTGTTTTTTTGTTTGGCTGTATTTATTTTTTGAAGTGCAGCTTGCTTTCTCTTTTTGGGTTAAATCATTCTTTTACATCGAAAAGGTCCATGATCTTTGACTGCTTCACTTAAATGTGCATAGAGCTCACGCACAGGACACATCCAGGGGCTCAGACAATCCCCGATATTTTATTTATTTATGTATTTATTTATTTAGATTTTTTATATACCGGCATTCGAGACAGCAGTCACATCATGCTGGTTCACATAAAACAGGGGTGCAAAGTAAACATAACAATAACAATGGTGCTGAAAAGGCAGTTACATATAACAAGGTGATAAGAACTTGGCTTAGAGGAAGAGAAAGGACAGGTTATTAATTTACACAAGTAAACGATAGGAGATAAGGTCGACCATAGTGTAGATGGAGATTAGGGGTGGCTTGGAAGTATTAGATCAATTGACGTCTGGGAAGGCTTGTATGAATATCCAGGTCTTTAGTCTTTTTTTGAAGGTTGAGATGCAAGGTTCTATTCTGAGATTTGAGGGTATGGAGTTCCATAACGGTGGGATGGCTGTAGAGAAAGCTCGGTCTCTTAGTGTGCTGTGTCTGGTAGATTTGGGCGGTGGTACCTGTAGCGAACCCTTGTATGCATCTCTTGTCGGTCTTGACGAATTGTGTAGTCGGAGAGGGATCTGTATGTCAATGGGAGCCAGTTGGTGGATGTTTTTGTATGTGGTGAGAATGGCCTTGTATATTATTCTAAAGTGTATCGGTAGCCAATGGAGGTTCTTTAGAATAGGGGTTATGTGGTCCCTTCTCCTGGTATTTGTCAGAATTCGTGCAGCTGCATTTTGCACCATCTGAAGCGGTTTGGTGTATGAAGCGGGAAGGCCAAGTAGGATGGTGTTACAATAGTCTAATTTTGAAAAAATGATTGCTTGCAGAATGGTTCTGAAATCTTGGGCATAGAAAAGATGTCTAATTCTTTTCAGAACTTGTAATTGATAGAAACAGTCTTTGGTGGTTTTGTTAATAGTGGCTTTGAAATTCAGGCGATTATCAACTAGGACTCCTAGGTCTCTCACTTGTGTGATTGTTGGCGTGGCTTGCTGTGCAGAGGTAATGGGGTTGTTCTCTGAGGCGATGAGCAGTAGTTCAGTTTTGCCGGAATTTAATACCAGGTTTAGGCTGGTGAGGAGGAGTTTAATTTTTTGAAGGCATGTATCCCAGTAAGCCAGAGTTTTTGCGAAGGAATCCTTAATGGGTATCAGGACCTGGATATCGTCCGCATAAAGGAAGTGTTTGAGGTTGAGGTCTGTGAGTAGTTGGCATAATGGTATAAGGTAAATGTTAAATAAAGTAGGAGACAGGGAGGACCCTTGTGGGACTCCTACTGACGACGGGTGTAGAGAGGATTCTTTGTTCTGGATCTTGACCTTGTATCCTCTGTTGCTGAGGAAGGATATGAACCAAGATAGTGCTGTGCCTGAGATGCCTATGGCGGTTAACTGGTTAATGAGTAGCTCATTAATGATATGGCTCAGACACCCTTTTCCAAGGGAATACAAATGGAATGCAGACTAATTGTTTTTGTTTCAGATTACAAAATAAACAAGGCTTGCTGCGGATTAGATCGAAAGTTGTGGAATCCCAATGCAGGGTGAAAAATTTTTAAAAAACCAGTTTTCCTTTGCATTGCAGACTCTGTAATGATCCCTCAGTTTCAAATGACTGAGAGGCGTTTTAAGTGCCTCTGTTCCAGAGAAACCATTATCAAGTAATTGAGGCTTTCCAACATGCACAGACCACAGAAAACCTGCAACGCGCTCCAAGAGCCCACAGGCCCATTTCCAGCCGCCGCGCAGTAATAAGAATCACGTGGGGCAGCCCTCAGTCTGTTGCAAAACTGAACAGGGATTACATCTTCCTACCAAGATATCCTGAAAGCTACAGTGCGTCGAAATAACAACAAACGCAGCACAGCTGCAAGCAAACTGTGATTGTGAATCAAGCGACCTCCACGCTCTTAGCAACCTGCAAAGCCCGAGCAGCCAAGAGAGATCTGAAACAGAGAAACCAATGCCACCGAGCCTCCCGGGACCCTTCAAGCACTGGGTCTTTGAGGCGTTTCAAGCGAGCAGTACAAGCTTCAGCGTCCTCTCTCTCGGCTCCCTTCTTTACCTCAGGCCACTGCCCTGCCTTCCCCTTCTCTCAGACCTTAAGAAACGCAGGTGCTGAGCTGTCAATAAGGAGCAGCAGGCTGGTCTGTTCTCCTGATGTTGCCCGCTGCCCAGCGGCCACGTGTGCAGGATGGCGCACGGCGCACAGCCTTACCTGCAGCCCGTACCGGGGGAGGGGGGTGGGGGGCCTCAGGCGTGGGACCGCGGAGCGCAGGCGGCGCCCGTACCCCCGCCGGCTGAAGCGCCTGGCCTCCCACCGGTGGTCCCGGAGAAAGAGAGCAGCCCGTCCAACCCACTGGGAAATCCGGCCGTACGGAGCTCCTTACTATTACTAGTATTTCGGTACACGATGTACGCAACGCCGTATAAACACTTAACGCAGAAGAGGCAGTCCCTGCTCCATAGAGCTTACAATCTAATAAGACAAACGTACAGGGCAACAGCCTGGGGGGGGCAGGGCCGGCGATCCTTCTGCCTTGCGCCCGTCGTCCCCCCTCCCCCGGGTCTCGCCCCCGACTCCTACCTCATTCGCGCCGCCGACCGTGTGCTTGTCGGGGCCGCGAGCAAGTTAGGCGCCGCTCGCGGCCCAGACGAATCTCTATTGCTCTTTGCCGCGAGCGGGATAGGCTCCGCTTGGAGCATTTCATAAAGAAAGGCAACGGTTAAAAAAAAAGTTAAGTTCATGAGACTGAAAGCGGACAACTAGGCTTAAAATGTAAAAGCAGCCTGAAAGAGCTGGGTCTTTAAATGTATTTTAAGCAACTGGAGAGAGGGAGCCTGACGCACCAGTTCAGGAAGGCCATTCTAAGCACGCGGGGCGCAGCCGGTCGGAAGGCACAGAGTCAGGAAGTGGTGGTAGAGGAGAAGGGCACAGATAGGAGAGACTTATCTGAAGCGCAGAGTGCACGAGGAGGGGTGTAGAGAGAGATAAGAGAGGAGAGATAGTGAGGTGCTGCACAGTGAAGGCATTTCAAGGTGAGTAAGAGGAGCTTGAACTGTATGCGGGAGCCGATGCAGTGACCTCAGAAGAGGGTGTAGCAACTTTGGCGAAAGATAAGTCACGCAGCTGAATTTAGGGTGGATTGTAGTAGAGAGCGATGGCTCGCCGGGAGACCTGTGGGGAGCAGAGTGCAATAGTCTAAAGCAGGAGATGATGAGGGAGCAGATATGGGGGTCTGGCAGTGCATTCAGAAAGGAAGGGATGGATTTTGGCGATGTTATAGAGAAAGAAAGGGCGCATTGTAGCAGAGTTTTGGATTTGAGTAGTGGAGAGAGAGGAGTTGAAGATGACTCTTGGGTTATGGGCTGAGGGGCCTGGGAGAATGATTATGTTATAATCTGCCTCTACTAAGCATCAGTCTCATAAGTCTCTTTACATCTTTCCTTGGACAAATTCCTGAATAATGTGCACAGTGAATTCTCTCTTATTTCCTACTTGATCATTAGGATTTTGACACTATATGATGCTAACTGAGGTCAGATGGGATGCGGAGCTTCCCGTGCAATAAAAGCCCCCTCTTTGCAATACCTTTTTGAAGAGTTTATGAGGGGATAACAGCCTAGTCTTGGGAAAATGAAGTGGAGTGGAAGAGTAGCCTAAGTGGTTAGCACAGCAGGCTACAAACCAGGGAGATCAGCATTCAAATCCCACTACTTCCCCTTGTGACCTTGAGCAAGTCACTTTACCCTCTGTTACCTTTGAGCCCTCTGGGGCTAGGGAAATGTGTAGATTACCTAAATGTAATCCACTTTGAAGTACCAAAAAGCAGAATATAAAATTCAGATAAATAAAAGGGTTTTTTTTAACATGCTGGGGAGGCACCCATGCCTCGGAAGATGCCACACCCCCCCCCTCCCCCGGCCCAGGTTGGCTGGGAGAGGGGTCGTCCTAGCCCTAGGCTGCCTCATGCTGCAGGAGCAGGGAGGCCGTGGCGGGAGCATTTTCCTGCCTCACATGGCGCACACAGCAGCAGGGTGGCCGTCGCCAGCAGCCGCAGGAGGGGAGCAGAGCAAGCAGCCGTGCTCCGCTGCTGCCTGTCTCAGCCTTGGCAGAAGAGGAAGAGCTCCTGCCGTGGCTGCCGATGCTTGTGCCAGTGCAAGGAGGCAGGAGAAAGCAACGGGGAGGCCTTGACCAAGCTCCTGCCGCTGAAATTAGGCATCGGCCAGGCTCCTGGGCACAGATCCTTAAAGGGACAGGGTGGCGGGGGAGAAATAAGGAGAAACACAAAGAAAATAAAAGAATATTTTAAAAAATAAACAAAATGAAAGCAGCGAGGAACATTAAGCAAGTTCTTACTACATTAAAACAGATGCAGACAGGTCTGGACCAGCAGTGACATTAGAGCCATGACATAGGAGACTGGGTCATGGCACCGCAGGGGTTAAGCACCAAAGGGAAAAATATTCTTTTAAAAAAGCTGAAATAAACATAAAGCGAGGAAAATGAGTGGGGGCACATAGGCGGCAGGGGCCACCGAGCAGCCCCCACTGCAGTCATGCAGCCCCTGGGGGTACCAGCATGCACCAGGACAGTACTGCAGCAGGGGGCTCTGGGAAAGCCCCCTGCCGTGCTTGGAAACGGGGGGGGAAATCCAAAAGCAACATATTTAAATTAATAAATCGAGGCAAATTGAGTGATGGGGGTGCTCTGTACAAGCCCCCGTCACATATCAAAAGTGAGAGGGCCCATTTATACAGCCAGGGAAAGCCCCTGTTCCAGGGATCCCATACAGGCAGAGAATCCATTCCAGGTTTTACTACCTGCTTCACGTATGAAACTGATGGCAGCACTCTGAACTGTGGCAACCATAGAAGCATGAGGAATAGCCTCATGGTAGATAAGAGTAAAATGACCAGCATAAGGACACCAGGGGAATAAAGTGGCCAGCCCCTGAGACCTTTTGTGGACAACACTGCTGCTTTAAAGAAATATAGAAATTAAAAAGAGGTAGTTGGCACCTGTGCCAAGGTTCTGAGAAGGCTGAGAGGTGCAGGAATAACGTATGTGAGAACTTTTAAAATGCTGTATTTTATGGATGATACTTGGTGGGGTGGGGGAAGGCTTTTGACATGGAAATTTTGGACAGAAGACAGGTGGTGTTGGACAAGGGTGGAAGTGCTATTCACCAGCTTTGCTGGACCCATGAATGCTTGGAGGAGCCAGCCTTCACTTAAGGGGAAAAGTCACAGGGACTGGGAGCACCTGTATTATTGTCTGAGTGTTGAGAAGAGTGAGAAGAAAAAGCGATTTTGATTCAGATTGCTCCTGTGCCCTGTGTTAAGGCAAAGGGACAGAATAGTTAATTGTAACAGTATTGAACAGGAACACGGTTCTATTTTACCTGTTCTTGATAGAAGGAATCATGGAAGATTGTGAGAAAGATTGCTGTTCCCCTAAAGACAGAAAATTTCTGACTATCCTTTTTTTTTTCCTAGTTAGTAGATCAGTTCATTAAGCCACATGACACCTCATTAGGAAACTCCTAGCTAGTGGAAGATTCTCTGTGTCGGGAAGTTATTGCTTTTGTAAAGTGAGGCAGTAGGTATTCCTGGAGGAGAGAATGCCAAAGGAATAATTTAATGTCTGGAGCATCTGGATTAATCTCCCAAGGATGCCCACCGCATTCAGATCCATTGCCCAGGAGACTCTCATCACTTAGGAACTGTGACAAAATAAAAGGATCAGATGTAAGAAAAGCAGAATATAAATAAATAAATACATACATACATACATACATGCATCGCCATGCCACACTAGGTCTGGCCAGACTAGCAACTCTAGTGGACCAAATAGTAGAGCTAAAAAGAGAAATGCTAAAAAGAAAACAGATACACACGGACAGAAAAACAACAAAGACACTTACCCCAAGGGACTCTCTACAAAAAGAGTCCAAAAAGGAATTTAACACACAGAATCAATTTCTTAAAACCGTCAACTGTGAATAAAATGCAGTTAGAATAAAGATAAAATGAAAGACATATGTATCTGATTTATAGTTGTTTTGGCTTGAAGTCCTACAAGAAAAAGAATTTAATTGTTACCAGTGTTTAAGTATTTCTATGCTAAAAGAAAAAAAAAGG
Organism: Rhinatrema bivittatum; assembly: GCF_901001135.1. Taxonomy (NCBI): domain Eukaryota; kingdom Metazoa; phylum Chordata; class Amphibia; order Gymnophiona; family Rhinatrematidae; genus Rhinatrema; species Rhinatrema bivittatum. The sequence goes on along the minus strand of NC_042616.1, from coordinate 804,671,041 downwards.
TTTAAATGTGCTGAAGTTTCAAATTGTTGTAAGTATATAAAAGCCTTTTCTTGAGGAATTGTTTAAAAAATGCTTGTTAGAAGATCGGAGAACGTTCTTTTTCACTCGACGCACAATAAGGCTCTGGAGTTTGTTGCCAGAGGATGTGGTTAGTGCAGTTAGTGTAGCTGGGTTCAAAAAAGGTTTGGATGAGTTCTTGGAGGAGAAGTCCATTAACGGCTATTAATCAAGTTTACTTAGGGAATAGCCACTGCTATTAATTGCATCAGTAGCATGGGATATACTTTGTGTTTGGATAATTGCCAGGTTCTTGTGGCCTGGTTTGGCCACTGTTGGAAACAGGATGCTGGGCTTGATGGATCCTTGGTCTGACCCAGCATGGCAAGTTCTTATGTTCTTATAAGTATATGTTGTATAGTTTATTGCTAGCCAGTTTTAGTTTTTATTTTTTCTAGTACAATAAAATTGTTAAACCTAATCTTATGGAATCATTTATTTCAGAAGTTTTTCTGGATTTACAGCCTCACACAGGACAGTATCCTCTTTTTATCTCTGTTTTCCCTCCCTACCCCTAGGAGACCTACTATGTGAGTTATATTTGACCTCACAAATATGGCAGGAAAGAGGGCTTTTCAGGTGCGTCCCCTCAAGAAAACTATCCCTTGCCCCAGTTTATCAGAGTGGTAGGGGGCCCTTTCTACCCTGAGGGCAGTTTACATGTGTATATTTATTCTATGTACCTATAAACACTGAGGTCCATTTTCAGCCACTATGCGACTCGGCTGGTTAGCTGAATAAACATATCCAGCTAACCAGCAGGGTATATTCAGTGGTGACATAGTAATGATGGCAGAAAAAGACCAAGTGGTCCATCTAGTCTGCCCAGCAAGCTTCCCAAGGCAGTCACTGCCGCTCCGTGCAGGTCACCCCCATGTTTCTCTTAAGGGTAGCAACTGCCGCTCCATGCCTCTAGCCTTTTAGGGATCCACAGTGTTTATCCCATGCCCCTTTGAAATCCTTCACAGTTTTAGTTCGCACCGCTGAATATACCCAGCTACTGTGTCTTAAAGTTACCCAATTATTTCTAACCAGCTAACTTTAGGTAACCCTACAGCCCAACCAGAGTTAGCCGCCTAAGTTAAGCAGCTAACTCCAAATAGCGGAGTTAGCCGCATAATTTATGCATCACAATTTAGCAGGCTAAGGGCAAAATATAGCCAGGTAAGCCATTTAGACAGATAATTATTATTATAATTATATTATCTCTCTATATGGCTTTTGAATATCGACCTCTCTAGAACCAAAATGGCTTTCAGAACCCGAAACAGACAAAATTCTCTTTTCCTCCCCATGCTCTTAATTCATCCGATAGCAGAAACATAGCTGGCCAGTCAGATCCTGCTCATCTCTCCATCCTGACTCCCAGATGTTGGTGGCTGTTGATGTCCTTCTTCAGCTTTTCCCATTCTTTCTGTACTTGGGAGTCATGTTTTGTTCTGCATTTTGCTGTCACATTTGTCCCTCGTTATAACTGGCTGTTTTCTGATTATTGATTCCTTTGGGACGGATCTCCAACCAAGCAGCTTTTTCTGTCACTAAAGAGAACCTGGAGGAATTATAGGTGGAGAAGACTATTTGACTTCCACTCGGAAGTTCCTTTAGCTGAAGGAAAATTGGCTTAGGGAAATATGATATTCATAATGACCACCCGTGGAGGTGCGATCGCTGCCAGCTAGCGCAGGACTGCCCCCCCGTTACGGCCCCCCGCCCCTCATTGCCGCATTTTTCTAAAGTACCGCAGGCCTGCGGTACTTTTGAAAATGAGGCCCTCAGTTTGTTAGCAAATGAAGGGCAGGCTAAATACCCGGATGTCGTGACATCACTCGAGGGGGACGCCCCCAAGGCTCCCGCCATGACGTGGATAAAGACGTGGGTGGCGTGCGCGCGCGCACCCTGGGAGGCCCTCAGGAGAAATATGGCGGACAGCCTTGCCATAGCCGTTCCGGGGACGCCGGAGAGAGCGGCAAGCAGAAGCGGCAGTAGCCATCTTCCCAAGGCTAGCGGGGAGAACAGAGAGCAAGGTGAGGCACAGAGGTTGAAGCCGTCTGAGACCGATGGACGCAACACATATATCCTGGTACTAATCGATCTAACAGCAGCATTTAATACAGTTGACCATTCCCTGCTATGTCACAGCTAAGAGAAATTGCAATAGATGGAAATGTAAACAAATGGTTCTCTTCCTTCCTATAATACAGGAGATTCCAAATGAAACTGGGTAATCAAATTTCCGACACCTTCCCAGTCGATACAAGTGTCCCCCAAGGTTCAGCTCTCTCGGCCATACTATTCAACATCTATTTGTTACCTGTTACTCCGTAATACTATTCAACATCTATTTGTTACCTTGTTACTCCGTAATACTATTCAACATCTATTTGTTACCTTGTTACTCCGTAATTCTACGTAGTTAAATGACACCTATACAGTTCTCCTGTACATAGTCTCACCCTATTCTTTTTGTATTCTCCCCTGACCTCCTTCTAACTATGCTTTCCCCTCCCCCTCCTACCCCTTGCCCACCCTCCCCCTCCCCTCCCCCCCTTTCCCCCCCCCCCCCCTCAATTCGGCTCCCATGGCTTCATTTTTTTTTCTGTACTGTTTTATTTGTTCACTTTGTTATAATGTTATATTGTTATATTATATTATATTGTTATATTGTTTCATTGTATCTCCCACCTGAGTTCTTTGTAAACCGGCATGATGTGCTTCACGAATGTCGGTAAATAAAAGTTAATAAATAAATAAATAAATAAATAAATAAATAAATTACCTGTATGCACATTACTAGCAAATCTAGGTATCAACTTCTTCCTATAGGCGGACAATGTACAATTAGTGAGAGAATTCGACAAAACATTTGAAAAAACATGTCGTCTCTGTCAACATACATGAAGGACATATAACTTTCTCAACTGAAACTAACTCTAAACCCTAAAAAAATTGAAATTGTATGGTTAAGAAGAGATAACACGATAATCAAACCACCAACCCTAGACCTAGGCATTATTATTATTATTATTACTCCCTCGGATCAAATACAAGACCTGGGAATGCAGATCGATGAGAACTTCACTATGAAAAATCACATAAGCAAATTAATCAAAACAGGATACACCAAACTGAGAATATTACATCATTGCTAACAACACAGGGGTAGATTTTCAAAGGGATATGCGCGTACCCCCCGAAAACCTACCCCAAACCCCCCCTGTGCGCGCCGAGCCTATTTTGCACAGGCTCGGCGGCGCGCGCAAGCCCCGGGACAGGTGTAAGTCCCGGGGCTTGCATGGGGAGGTGTGCCGGGGGGAGTGTTAGGGGGCGTGGCGATCGTGACGCGGCGTTTCGGGGGCGTGGTGCGGGTGACGCGACGTTTCGGGGGTGGCGCCGCGGGCCTGGTTTCGGCCCGGGGCGTTCCGGGGGCATGGCCGCGCCCTCCGGAACAGCCCCTGGGTCGGGTGATGGCGTGCCAGCAGCCCGCTGGCGCGCGCAGATTTACATCTGCCTCCGGCAGGCGTAAATCCAGCGATAAAGGTAGGGGGGGGGGGGTTAGGTAGGGGAAGGTGAGGGGAGGGCGAAAGAAAGTTCCTTGTGAGGGGAGGGCGAAAGAAAGTTCCTTCAGAGGGAACGGAGGCAGGCTGCGCGGCTCGGCGTGCGCAGGCTGCCCAAAATCGGCAGCCTTGCGTGCGCTGATCCCGGATTTTAATGGATACGCAAGGCTACGCGCGTATCTATTGAAATCCTGCGTACTCTTGTTCGCGCCTGGTGCGCGAACAAAAGTACACGCTTGCACAAAATTATAAAATCTACCCCACAGGATTTCCGCACTGTCTTACAATCACTAATATTCTTAAACCTGGACTACTGCAACTCCCTATTACTAGGCCTACCATCAGGTGTTCTAAAACCACTACAGTTACTTCAAAATGCCTCCATTAGACTCTTATTAGGAACAAGGAAATTAAAACACATCACCCCCTTGCTAATAGCACTGCACTGGCTTCCTGTACAATTCAGACTTCATTATAAAGTATTAACACTAATTTTTAATATCATCAGCAATATTAACCCATGTTTATTAGGTGTGACACTTCAACTCTACACACCACAGAAAGCCCTAAGATCACAAAACAAAGGACTTCCAATGGTTCCTTCTACTCAGAACACACACCTAACGCAGATAAGAGACCCTATGTTTTCCATAGTGGGCCCCGAGTTGTGGAACTCTCTACCAGAATCCCTACATCAGATAACAGAAAGAAAGAGTTTCAAGAAAGAACTGAAAATGTGACTCTTTAGAAAAGCATACAACTTAACATAAAATACCAATGTGCTGATAATATCAACGTCAATACTGAAGATAATGTTAGTGTAGAGAGCAATAAGTAAACCACAACGTAAAGTGTCTTGTAAGTAGAATTAGAATCCATATGTTCAGATGTGTCGACCTAAAATGTACAAATATGACGTAGATTATCTCATCACTATTATGATGTCCTAGAATTTATATGAATATGAACCAGAACATACATTTATTGTGATTTTAGCCTAGAATGTGAATGCGAACACACACAATATGTGATTGTTGACCAAGAATAGGAATGCTGATATTGTAAACCGTTGTGATCTTCATTTGGCATGACGATATTCAAAATGCCCAAGTAAATAATTAAATAAATATGATAGAGAGACATTTAAATACCTCCAAGGTTTTCCTGTAGAGGAGGTGTGTCTCTTTCAGTGGAAAGGAGGCTCTATAACATGGGATAAGTGTGAAATAGGGTGGAGTCAGCAGTAATCTAAGGAAAGATTTCTTTACAGAGAATGTATGGAACAGCTTCCCCGATGAGAAGGGGGGAGACAAGGACAGTATCTGTCTAACTGAATTCAAAAAAGCATGGGATAAACACAGAGGATCTCTGAGGGAATGCTAGGGCTTGTAAAGATGAATAGTTGGTGGATGGACAGATTAGATAGTCTGCATGGTCTTTTTCTGCTGTCATGTTTCTCTATTTCTATATATTCTAATTAATTTCATCATCTCCTATTGGTTTGTATTGTCTTTCCTCAATAACACTGTTTCACTATATTATTATTAAATATTTACATCTTTGTCCTTTTACCAATATATAATTTTCATCAGCACTACCTTATTACTGTCTCTTGTTCTATGTCAGTATCGCTTCCCCTTAGTATTTTTATCATTATCATTACTTTTTAATTTAATTAGCAACGTCACCGGGTATGATCCTTCCTTACTTAATATCTGGTTGACATCATATACTATTCTTAGTAACTCTGTCCTATATATCCTCTCATATTAAGCAATATTCATTATTCCTCCTTGTACGTATACAACTTCCATTTGGATTAATGAATCATCACTTGTTTTGCTTCCACATCCACTTACCAACAGGCTGAACCAACTTTTAAGATGATGGAATGTGTGTGGAGAGCCCATTCTTTATTTTATTATTACTATTATTATTATTATTACTTATTTATTTGATATACCATCATTTAGTGAAACACCATCATGGTAAAATGTAAAATGTAGAGAAAAGTAAATGTAGAGAAATGTAAAATGTAGAGAAAAGTATCAAGCAAACAAAAAAGCATAGAATCCTATAGTAAACAATAAAACAGTCATAAAATAAACAGTAACTATAATATAAAACAATATCTTAAAATGAAAATGTGCCACATAAAATATTAATCCAGATTAAACACCTGTGTAAACAACCAGGCTTTCAGATTTTTACAAAATTTAAGACGTTTTTTCAAGTTTAATACAGAATGGTTGCTGATTTCATGAGAATGGCACAAAGTAGCTGAAAAAGATGTTTTGTGTGCAAGCTCCAGTCTTATTCTATTAGGTGGTGGGATCACCAATAAACCCTGCTGAAAAGAGCTAAGAGGATGACCAGGCATTTATGGAAAAGGATCAGCCCTCTGGAAGGGCATTCCAGGCATCCACCACCCTCTCCGTGAAAAAATATTTCCTGACGTTGGTTCTGAGTCGTCCCTCCTGGAGTTTCATTTTGTGACCCCCCTAGTTCTATTGTTTCCTTTCTAATGGAAAATGTTTAAAGTTTGTACGTCGTTAAAACCTTTCAGGTATCTGAAGGTCTGCATTATATCACCCCTACATATTCAGATCCTTCAGCCTCTCCTTATAGATCTTCCGATACAGACCTCACACCATTTTCATCTCCCTTCTCTGAACTGCCTCCAGTCAGTCTCTATCCTTTTTGAGATACGGGCTCCAGAACTGAACACAGTACTCCAGGTGAGGCCTCACCAAGGACCTGTACAAGGGGATTATCACCTCCTTTTTCCTGCTGGTTATTCCTCTCTCTGTGCAGCCCAGCATCCTTCTGGCTTTAGCTATCACTTTATCTCATTTTACTGGCTTCAGATCTCCAGGCACTATTAACCCAAAGTCTCTTTCTTGGTCCGTGTTAACAGCATTTTAAGGTATTTTATTACTGAAAGAAAAAAAAGGTTTGAATGTGACAAGGTTTTTAATTGGTTTCTATGTGCCAGTTCATGTGGTAATGTTTAGAATTACTCATCCGAAAGCTCTTCATTACATGTTTCATCGTGTACTGCCAACCAGTTCGTAATTTCCATAGCAATAATAAAATTATTAAATAAATTACCTCGGGATCATTGGTTGCAGAGACTTCTTCAATCATCCTCCTTACGTAGGGCGGTTCCAAGCATTATCCCTGCTTTCCCTCCCTACCCCAGTGTTTGTGCCTGGTTACACTACACCTGGCAGGAAAGAGGATTTTCAGGTGCGACCTGCTCCGGGAAAACCTGGTGGGCCCCTGCTTATCTTCACCTGATTGACCGGGGCACCAGGGCAAGGGGGACCCCCAACCTTGAGGGCAGTTTGCAAATATCAAAGCTTTTGGATTTAAAACTCAGTGCTTAGCCGATGGTTTACAGATTCGCTGCACCACGGGGAAAAAAAAGCTTTGTCTGAATTGGTTAAGGAAGGAAACGAGTGTTTGAATGCCGGCTATGTCTAATCTGGTTCAGTAGCACAAAGGCTGAGTGAGGTCAAGTTTACTTAGATGGAGTACTTCCTTCCTCCAAGGTGCAAGTTAAAAGTCTGGACAGTCGCCTCACATTCGAGCAACATATCCCATCATTATGTCAGTGAGCGTGGTTTTTATTGAGATAGGTTCACACATTAAAGCCATTTCTATCTGAGGCTCACCAATAGACTGTGCTGTATGTAGTACATAATCATACTCATTTTTTGTAGTTTTTACTTTAATAACTTTATTAACAGATATCTAGAATGCTGCAGCATGCACTTCAAGTGGTACACACTTTAAGGATCGTATTTCACCAGCATTCGCATCTCTTCATTGGTTTCTGGTCTCTTTTACATCCCATTTTAGGATTGTTTGTCTTACGTTCAAGTTATTCATGGAGTTGGACCTCAGTATTTAATGAACACGATTAGGAAATATGAGCCAGTAAAATGCTTTCGTTCCCTATAGCATGGCAAACTGTGTATCCCTTCTTTCAAAATATATGTTAGCAAAAACCAGAACACACACTTTGGGTTGTGGAAAGCGCGTCCTAAGGGTTTCAGACTATTTTCAGTTTCAGCACCTTTTAAAAACCCAGAGGGCTTTTAATCGATTTGTCTGGTGCACTATAAGAGCCAGTTTGGAATGCAGAATATCCATATTGTACAGTTTATTGTTATGCTTGATGATTGTTTTTATTTATCTTGTTTTAGTCTTAGGTATGATTTTTTTTTTTACTTATGCTTTGTATTTTTATTGGATGCTTTTATATTTCTTTCATTTGCACATTGCTTTGGGCATCAGAATTAAGAAGTTTAAATAAATGAATACCATTTCCATTTTCAGGGGACTGTGCACTATGGAAACCCTCTGTCAGGGTTACTTACCCAGGGGGTACGGAGTCCTGAGACCCTCCTCTGTCCCAAAGGTGATCATGGAAGAACCGGCTGTTTGTTTTTTTATACGTTGTTTTTAGTAGGTTAGTAGGTTTTTATGGTTTTGTTTTCGCTCGGTACATTTTTGACTGATTTAAAGTTGGGACTATACATTCCAAATCTGGGATCAGGTACCAAAAATGAAACGTTCTTTTGCACTATTGCACTTTCATTTTTTGAGATAGGAGGGTGTGGTTGTAACTCATGCAATAGCGCTCTTCTAGAACGTAGCACCTACCGGCACTACCTCTTTTTCCTTTGATGCTGTCGTGTAGTGCTTCCACTTTGTTTTTGTTATGACTTTTTAGTACTTATGTAGGCCTCTCGGTGCTCTCGGCTTTGCTTCAGGGAGAGACCTCCTGAAAGTGCTTGATTTATTTATTATAAAATTCTTACATTCCACTTAAAAGGACACAAACCCTGCTAAGTTGATTACAAGAGAACATTCAAACCTTAAATCTGGGAGTTGGGTACATTCTGCACAACCAATTTCTGCACATCCTTACAGCCTGCTGCTCGAGTGAGGGTGCAGATGGGTTTGGGGCCAGGAGGAGATAGTTTGTGCAATTCCGATGATGCTGCAGTAGATGCATTAAATGGCATGGGGAATCGGGATCTTGTCAGCATCTACTAAACACCGTGTTGCATAATAAAACTGTCAATACACAAAAGGTACCATCTATAGAATTCAAATAAAGAATTAGCTCAATCCAAATCGACCCGAAGGTCTGTAACAATAAGTTGGTTTAAATAAGAAGCCGCATAGGCAAGCCTGATAACGTGTTCAACTATCAACAATTGAACTGTTCGGTCTATTCATCATCTGCGGCTCTTATTCTCGGCTGAACAGCCTGTATGAGAATGTTAATAAACTATCTTAGCTCATTTTTTTATGTAAGTTTCTTCAAATGTTTGTAAATCCTTGTAATTCAGCTTATAAGCATTATAGCACTGTCCCGACTGTACAAAGTTCATCACTGTACCGACGGTCGTTTTGGATTGAGCTAATTCTTTATTTGAGTTCTATAGATGGTACCTTTTGTGTATTGACTTTGATATCCAGGACCTGTTTAGTGCTCTTTGTTGGTGGACTTGACATAATAAAACTGGTCATTTGTGCCCTCCCTAGTGACTTGCGCAGACTCCATTTGCTGGGAGTAGGAATCCCGTTCAGGAAGACTGCTTCGGTTACCCTTGTTTCCTGCTGTGTTGCTGTGGGCGTTGGACATCGTTGAAGGCAGGGCAGATCAGCTATCAGGAGAGGCGTAATGCTCAATGCATGCTTCCTTGCTATAACCGCTATGGGTTGCTAAGGATTATTTGGGAAGGAGACTTCCAACGAATGCTTAACTTAGTGCACATCTCCTGGTTCAGGCTGAAGCTCCTTTGTGCATGTGAGTGTGTGTGCGTGCGTGAGTAGCAGTGGGCCCTGAAGGAGAGTGCAGTAAAAGGTGAGATGGCACCTAGCATGCACATACAAACCAAAAAATACTTGGTAAACTTCAAAAAACAGAATTTTTAATTTTGAAAAGAATAAAAGCCATTAAAAACTATATACAAAAAAGGGGGGATGGAAAGGAAGAACAAGGCAGAAAAGTATTTACGCAAAAAAAGGACCCCGAGAACATGAGGAGGAGAAGTCCTGCTGGGCTTAAGCTGGGCGTCCAGGTAGTGGATGCATGGTCATCGGTTTAAGAGCGGCTGAGAGTCTCTCGGGAATACCTACAGTCACTACAGTGAAAAGTACATGCATTGGGGTCAAAAGGTAACCTCAGCACATATACACAGAAGTAGCATGGATACACCTAGATGCTATTTTGGAAACAGCAAACATGCACATAGTCGCAGTGTCTGGCATTCGTATAATAGGGGGGGAGGGGGGAAGGGTGATTTCGGGTCATCCTGGAGCAAGGTTCGGAAGTGCACACGTACATTTTTATTTTGTAAGCAGTATTCACGCAGACATTACCAAACTTGTCCAGACGCTTGGACGCCTGCTAATTTAAGTTACGGAAGTGACGTTGCGCTTGCCTTTTCTCTGCAGGTTTTGGGTGGGAGGTCTGGGTTAACTGGTGGAGATTCGGGTGAACTCGCTATTTCAGGTACACACACACGAGTAGATATTATCATAAGCGGAGTACAGCGTTCTTTATAAACTGCCTCTACCTGCCTCCGCATTTATCTCCGGGTTATTGCATGCACATTTTACAGTTAATATTCGTGTAAGACACCTGCACATGATGGGTAAAGAAAGCATGTGTTTTTCTGATTTACAAATACGCACGTGCACTGGAACATATGAACGTACTTTCGGGGTAGAAATACTCAGTATTTTATTAACACAGTTTTAAAATGCAAGCATAAATCTCTGCGGGCCCTCTTACTGTGCACATTTGTCGACTGAAAATTTGGCACCCTAGGAAAGTACTTGTGAACTTTTTAGCTGGCTGAAAAATCCAGTTTGGTTCAGCCTTCCTACCCGCGTCACTCCGTTCTTCCTGATTAAGCCTTTGAAAAGGTACCCCAATATGTATAAATAATTAACATCTGAACATGAGAGCAGGGCAATACAAGAAAGCCTAGCAGGCGAGTACACTCCAACGGGGCACAGGCTGAGCCTGGCACCATCAAGGGGCTCCACCCTTGGCAGCCAGAAGAACATGACTAATGCAAGGCAATTTTAATCAGAAATTTGGGAAAGTTTCGCTTCCTTATGGTTTAGATCACTCTCTGACAAATACAACCTGAGAGCATTTACTGAGACAGTATATAAAGTCCCATTAGTGGATCCTGCCTCTATTACGGGCTGAAGACATCGGCTGAAGATGAGGACCGTCCTGCTCTCCCTGCTGGCCGCCTCTCTCTGCCTGCACGCCGGTAAGCGGGACGCCAGGGCTGAAGTTTTTAAAAATTCTCTTTTCTGGTTTCGCTTTTACCCTTAACTGCTTCTGAAGCTGGCACAGGGTTTCTTCATTTAAACAGTGCTTCTGGGGTGGGGTTTGTTTTTTTTTAACTCTGAATTAATTCTTTGAAACGCGGCGATGATATAATATCGCCAGCTATAGTATGAAATAGAAACAAAACTGTTCCAGCAAATGTTCTCAGTGTTGTAAATAAATCGAAATAAGAATGACGAGTCTCGTTTGTAAGTCTTCAGCGAAGTCTTCCACCCTGCATGGCTGAAGGGGGATCTTGAGGCTCAGGGCTGGGGTAAGGAGACAGGTGGTGCTAGGTGGGCCAGAACATGCTTCATTAGAACATGCAGAACATGCTTCATTAGAACATGCAGAACATGCTTCATTAGAACATGCTTCATTAGAACATGCAGAACATGCTTCATTAGAACATGCTTCATTAGAATCTCGTCATTCTGCACTTTGCCGCGCTTCAGGCTCCCTCTCAGCCTCTGCTCCGGCTTTGAATATCAATATATATATTTTTATTTTTTTTTATTTTTTTTAAATTTGCCAGCCTACCCAAGAAGCTATTCACCTCGACCTCCACGCCAGCTACGCGCAAGGCAAACGGAGCAGTAAATTTGTAACTGAGGCGACATAAAGATATAACAAATTAAGAGTACAACCTTGTTTCACACTCAGCCTTGCGTCTATGTCCCTGTGTTCCAGGACCCATTTGGTCTGGCGTATTCACCCATCTTCCTCCCCTTTCTGCCTTCTCCTGCTGCCCTCCAGAATCTTCCCCGCGGCTTTACCTCAGTCAGTGTGGCTTGGCTCTGGAACACGAGCTAGGCCCGAAGGCCGAAATCAATATGGGACATTGTTACTAAGGTTACCTGTGTTCTTGCAGCTCACTCCCTGAAGTGTTACACATGCGTGGGGCAGCAAAGCAACAGCGACTGTTTGACAGAGGCGGTTTGCTCGTCGTCTGACGTCTACTGCTTGACCGCCGTTGTGCCGCCGCCGGGTAAGTTCCACCGCACCTCGCTGCATCGCGACACAGGCACAGCGCATGACTTACTGCACACGGTAGTTGCAATGCGGATATTCCTGACTACTTAATGATGCCCAGGCAAGAGATGGGATCAGCTGCTTAAAGCACAGAGCCAAGCGTTACGAGAACTCCATGAGACACAGAATGAAATGCCCTTTACCACTGATGCACTGAGGCCTCTCTCTGTGCCTCAGGAATGTTCACTGACTCTCCTTGTTATGCTTGGAAAGTCATTTTATCTCCTGGTAGCTCTTTTGGGCACCAAAAATATGCTGCCAGGCTGTGCACTCCAGGGGTGATATCAGATACACTTCTCAAAGGTTAAGTGGAATTGTTCTAGGAATCTGTTTATGCAATGTGCTCTGTGACTCCTAGGCTGCATGACTTCTGCACACTCCCAGGCCTATATTAAACAAACTGCTTTCTTCTTCTTGAATCTTCCTATCTGAACATTTCTTGGAGCTGTATGTGCCCTGGAGAGAGGACACGGAGGTTTGTCTGTGATTCAGCAGCTAAAAGGTGATAGGGCTGAGCATTTTGAGACCATAGGGATCTCTTCCCTGAGTCACGGCGGAAGAAGGAGCCAGGGTGGAGCGAAAACCTCTTGCATTGCAACAGCTTTTCTTTCTGTTGGTGTAAGGAAAGGGATCACATCCTGCAGAGATTCCGGGCTTTCCTAAATGGGACTTATAACGTGACCCAATTCCAGATCTCCTGTGACTTGCTAAATCTGTATCAGTGGACTAGAAAGAATTAAAATCATATAGAATATTACAGACAGTCTTGGAAGAAGGTGATTTGGATGAGGTGGCTGTCATGGAGACATGGTGCATGGAAAACCATGACTGGGATATAGTTATACCGGGCTACAATCTATTCAGGTAGGAAGAATGGGAGGAAGAGTGGCATTACATATACAAATTAATATTGAAGCAGCAGAATTGGAGGGTTTATGAGCTAAGGAGGCAGTGTAGGTTACTCTGGAAAGAGGGTGTGGAACATCTGTTTATATTGGTCTACAAAGACCTCCATTGCAAACAGAAGAAATAGATAGAGATTTATTGGAGGATATTCACAAAATTACTATGAAACGGGAGGCGCTAGTGCTGGGAGATTTCAATCTTCCAGATGTTGACTGGGACATCCCAACTGCAACATCTTTTAGAAGCAGGAAGATCCTGGATTCTCTGCAAGGAGAACTGTTCTGTCAATTGATAGCAGAACATCCATGGGAGAGGATGATACTGGACCTGGTGCTTACCAATGGGGAGAGTGGTTCTGATGTTGTAGATGATCATCTGGGATCCAGCGATCACCGGATGGTGTGGTTCAGTATTAGAACGCAGGAGATGAAGATGTGTGGGTAATTGCCAGGTTCTTGTGGCCTGGTTTTGGCCTCTGTTGGAAACAGGATGCTGGGCTTGATGGACCCTTGGTCTGACCCAGCATGGCAATTTCTTATGTTCTTATGTAAGATTCATTCATAGGCGAGGGTCCTAGATTTCAGGATACCTAACTTTGCTAAAATGTGGGAGCATCTCAAGGAGTCGTTAGCTGGAAGGGAAAATCTGGGGGAAGCAGAAGGGCAGTGGGGAAAAACTAAAAGGAGATATCACAAGGGCAACTCATCTTTTTTATTAGGAGAGTAAAGAAAGGAAAAAGGCTGCTATGGTTTTCTAAAGAAGTAGCTGAAAAGGTAAGGGAGAAAAGGTTAGTGTTGATAAACCACAAGAGATCACAGAAAGTGGAAGACAGGCGACAGTATCTGAAAAAGCTAAGAGAAGCTGAGAAACTAGTCAGGAATGCAAAACTTCAAATGAAAGAAAAATAGTAAATGTGATAAAACAGGGTGTCAAGACTCTTTTAGATGTGTTACTGATAGAAGGAAGTGCAAAAGTGGAATTATGAGGCTCAGAGGTGAAGGGGAGGAATAAGTAGAGGCTGATGAGGAAAAAGCAAAATTATATAACAAATATTTCTGTTCACTGTGGGAGGGCCAGGAGCAGACCACATAAAACAAACACAAATAAGATTGGAGGTGAGGGAAACCTCAATCGATTTTCAGAAAAGTGTGTTCGTGAGGAGCTCACTAAACCTATAGATAAGGTGATGGGAATGGATGGGATCTATTATATCCAAGGGTATTAAAGGTACTTACAGTAGCCCTGGCAGGTCTATGGCTTTTTCAATGCTTCTTTAGTTGGGAGTAGTTCCAGAGGACTGGAGCTGGGCGAATGTGGTTCCTATTCATAGAAGTGGAAGGTAGGAACTACAGGCTGGTTAGTCATAAGAAGATAAGAACACAGGAATTGCCATACTGGGTCAGACCAAGGGTCCGTCAAGCCCAGTATTCTATTTCCAACAGTGGCCAATCTAGGCCAGTCTCCCAAATCTGACCTCTGCAGTGAGCAAATTAATGCAATTTCTGGAATCTAATGGATTGCAAGATCTGAGGCAGGGTAGATCTTGTCAGACAAATCTGATCAATTTCTTTGATTGGGTGACCAGAGAGTTGGATCAAGGTTGAGCGTTAGATGTAGTGTACTTGGATTTTAGTAAGACATTTGACATGCATAGGAACATAAGAATATAAGAACATGCCATACTGGGTCAGACCAAGGGTCCATCAAGCCCAGCATCCTGTTTCCAACAGTGGCCAATCCAGGCCATAAGAACCTGGCAAGTACCCAAAAAACTAAGTCTATTCCATGTTACCGTTGCTAGTAATAGCAGTGGCTATTTTCTAAGTCAACTTAATTAATAGCAGGTAATGGACTTCTCCTCCAAGAACTTATCCAATCCTTTTTTAAACTCAGCTACACTAACTGCACTAACCACATCTTCTGGCAACAAATTCCAGAGTTTAATTGTGCGTTGAGTGAAAAAGAACTTTCTCCGATTAGTTTTAAATGTGCCACATGCTAACCTCATGGAGTGCCCCCAGGTCTTTAGTCTTTCTATGCTTCACATAGGTGACTTACAAATAAAATGAGCACCTTTGGTATGGGACCTAATGTGACTGGCTAGGTTAGAAACTGGCTCAGTGGGAGGCAACAGAGGGTAGTGGTAAATGGAGTTCACGTTGTGGAGAGATGCATTATTAGTGGTGTGCCTCAGGGATCGGTCCTTGGATCAATCCTTTTCAACATTTTTGATGATACCAAAGTCTGCACAAGGTAGACAGCAAGGAAGATGTGGAAATCATGAGAAGGGATCTAGCGAAGCTTGAGGAATGGTCTTCTAGGGGTCTAACAGCTATGATTTAATACTACAAAGTGCAGAGTTATGCATGTAGGCTGCAAAACCCCAAGGGAGAGGTACGGTATTAAGGGTGAAATTCTTCTAAACATGAAAGAGCACAATCTGGAGGTGACTGTATTTGATGATCTTAAGGTGGCCAAACAGGTGGACAAAATAACGGTAAAAGCCAGAAAGATGCTTGTTTGCATAGGGAGAGGATTGGTCAGCAGATAAAGGGAGGTGATACTGCCCCTGTATAGATCCCTGGTGAGACCTCCCTGGGAATACTGAGTACAAGTCTGGAGACCGCACCTTTAAAAGGATATAAACAGGATGGAGTCGGGCCAGAGAGTGGCTACTAAAATGGGCAGTGGTCTTCATTCTAAAGCATAGGGGGAGAGACCTAAACATTTACACCCTAAAGAAAGGCGAGATAGGGAATCATGATAGGGAATGTTTAAATATCTCAAAAGGTTTCCATGCACTGGAGGTGAGTCTCTTCCGTTGGAAAAGAGGCTATAGAAAGAGAGGTCATGGGATGAGGGTGAAAGGGGATAGACTGGGAGAAATCTTAGAAAATATATCTTTACAGAGAGGGTGGGGGGTGCATGGAACGGCCTCCCGGTGGAGATGATGGAGACACAAAAGGTATCTGAATTTAAGAAAGCATGGGATAAACACAGGCAACTTCTGAGGGAGCGATGGGAATTGTAAAGCTAAACTATTTGGGCAGATGGACCGACTAGCTAGGCCATATGTTCTTTTTCTGCAGTCATGCTTCTATGTTTCTAGTGATAGGGAGGGAATTATTCTTCAAGGTCATTTCCCATGGACACAGAATGAGAAACACAGCTTTCTTGAATCCGACCCTCAGTGGCTAACTTTTAGAATTAGGCTGGTTAGGACCAAGACCAAGACTTTGAAAATCTTCTCCTACAGAATGAAATGGTTGCGTCAAGGTGGAAGAGCTAAGTTTAGGCGACCGTCCCTGTGTGCAGGAACAGAAGGTTTAAATCTAGTCTATGGCTCTGTTTTAGTCAATTAGATTTAAGGGAACATTTTCAGCCGCGATATAACCTCCTATCTTGCTGCTGTGCACCATTGTGAAAATTCATCCCCTTAATGCATTTTTTTTTCCTTTTAATTTTTTCTTGGTTCAGGATTCAACAATACCAGTGGTATCACTAAACAATGTGCTCCATCGTGCTCAACTATGGACACCGAATTCAACGGAGCAAAAGCTTCTGTTTCCTGCTGTCAGGCTGACCTGTGTAACCACCGTGGAGGGACAAACGGAACAATGAGCGGAGGAACGAACGGAACAATGACCGAAGGGACAAATGAAGCAACAAATCTGCACATCAGCTCCCTGGCCCTGGTCATCTCCGTGGGTTTCCTGGGCACTCTGCTCTGAGCAGGACTCTTAACCATGCGCGAGGAAGCCGAGGGGGCTGACCGGGCCTCGAGTTTCCTCTCATTCTGGGCCCGGCCAATAAACCTCTGCTAAATCAAACGCCACGCGTATTCACCTTCTTCACTCCAACAAACTTGACCTCTGGAGGTCTCTTCCTGTGCAGTAGCAGCAGGCAGCTACCTTGCATTTGCACTATCAGATATTCATACAGCCAAACTGAAATCATTCTTGACCATCTCAGTAGATAGCATTTATCCACATATTGTACTGTGAAAAAATATGAAAGGAAAAAGAATGTAAAATAATGGGTGTTGGTGCTGTGCTCAGGATTCGGCAACTCTTGGCACCGATTAAATCACAGTTTTTGCTCTGTATATTTCACAATTGAGCTCACGTGGTTTTTCCTACTAAAGTCATGTGCATTAATTGTCCAGCTTCTCAAGGACAGAAATCTTTCTGTGATGCAGCTGAAGAGGTCAATGTTCAGTGGTGCTTCAGGGAGGGGTCATTGGCAAAATGGCTTCCCCCAGAGACATGGGGTATTTGAAAATTGCCCAAAAACCTTCCCCCCTCCCCTCCCTGGTCAAAGTACCGGGATCAGTCACAGCACGGGGCACTTTTCAAGAGGCAAAAAAAGGAACAGGGGAGGGTTCGGTAAGGAGCGGGGAGAGAGCGTGCACAGGGATTTTATTTTGAAAGCCCCCACTGGGACGTTTGCACCTGCTTTCCCCGTCTGGATATCACTTTACGGGAAATCCTACTCACATCGGCCATTGCTCATGGCTTAGCTGTGAACCAAAGAAAAGGTTGAGAATTCAGAAAAGCTTCTCCAAACCCCAGTCTCCAATATACTAATTCCTTACTGTATAATAAGGCCAAGAAGCTTCAGCTTCTTCACCAGCTTCAGTATAACCATTGAGATTATTTTTGTACCCTACGTGCGCGAGCAAACATGCATGTGTAGGGGGCATGCGCACTCGTGCTCACGTATGTTGTATTGTGTGCGCCAATGCGTGCGCACAATGTAAAATACTCGCAGATCTACCCTACAGCATTCACGTCCATTTAAAAGAGACGCAGAATATATTTTCAACATAGCCGAATAAGTTTCAAAAAGTGCTACTTATCTGCCTAAATAGCGCTTTTTAAGTCTTATAAGTGAGGTAGCCAGATAAGTAACATTTGAAGATTTATCCGCCTATGATATTTAGGCGGATAAGTAGCACTTTGTAAGATTTATGCGGATAAATGGCAGCAAAGCTGCTACTTAGCTGGATAAGTCAACATTTATCCGGACAAGCGATGGAAATTGTTTTATTTGAGTATTTTGATGTGAAATTTAAAAAAATCGAGCCAAGCACATTTTACATGCCTAGATTACACACGTATTACCCTCCCCCTCCCCCAGTCAGCTTCCTTGCAGGTTACTCCTGAAATTTTGTAACCTTCCTGCGACAAGCTAATTACCAGTTTTACCGATTACCCCACCAGTTTGCCCAGTCCATATGCAGATCATCAAGCTCCCCCCCAGGTTCTTTTTCCTGAACTCCTCCCAGTTTACCCGCACCCTCACCCCATCCGTATCTGGCAGTAAAGACCTTTTTTTCTCAGTCACCACCAGATACTTAGCAGGTGTTAAATATGCGCGAGCGACAGACTGAACCCGCGTCGCTTTGGGAAAGCGCGTGACGGCCCTGCCCGGGACTGGCCTTGGACTGCCCCCTTCCTTCGCCCACACGGTTTAACGCTCGCGACTGCTTCCTCACGCGCGTACGTTTGGGTTTAGGAAATAGCGTGTACACGAGCCCATGCCTAATTGCTAATTTTACACGTGCCGCGTGCTGAAAACTCACCTTTAACTGCTTGTGAACGCGGGAAATTTCCTTGCTGCTCAGATCTGTGCAGCCCGCTTATTTCTCCTCGGTTTATTTGTATGAGAAGGAAGGGTGTGGGGGGATTGGATTGGGTCATTTGATTCTTAGCTTCCTCTTGACGACTGCATTGACTGTTTTACATTCTGTTTATGAACGAAATGGACTATTTATTTTCAATGAAGCTGTGCGCTGAAGTGTTTACTGAAGAAAATAAAAAGATTTAAACATGAAACCTCTGCCTGTATCTCAGTTGCCTTGCTCTGTGGGCTCCCCCATCCCCTCACCTCCCTCACCCATTTTGCCCTCGGTTGACAGCGCATGATATTTACCCCACGAAGGGGCCTCCTCCATGCTTACCAGCGGGGCATCCCTTTGAAATTTGCCCCCAAGGGGACCAGATACCTCCATGTCTGTTGGAATAGGCTTCGCCAGACCTGGTTTCACTCCTTTGCACGCATGGAGAGATAATCCTGCTTCCTTTAGGGAAATCGAAGCTACATTCATTACTGTAACCACCCAGGATTGGACTCATCTGACCCTTCTCTTGGTGCCCGACAAATACAATAACTATCTGACAACATTTTATTTATTTATTTAGCATTTTTATATACCGACTTTCCAGTAACAAAATTATTGATCAATTCGGTTCACATTCTAAACAATAACATTGACAAGTAAATGTCTTACAATGAACAGGTTGAAATAACTTGGATTAAGATATATGGGGTTAATAACATAATTAAAAGCTACGGTGCCTAATGTAGGCTAGATAGACAGTTGATAGGTATAAGGTTGGGTTTTAATATTAGACTGCAAAACAACATATCAAGGAGATCTAGAAAGGATTCAATCCCATGGGTAGGCGCGATCTCCTCTATCACTGTTCCCTCTCTTCACCTTTTCCCTGAATGACTCATCAACGCAATAAGTGCATATTAATTGCTGCAATAAATGAGGCCATAGTTTTGTTGCGTAACCTCAGTGCTGATATTGGAGTACAAGGGTACTGGGGCAGCTTCATTTCCTGGTAGGTAACAGACAAAGAAAGCATCTACCAAGAGGCTCTACCACTGGACCCGTCCCTGCCCCCCTGTAGTCTGAAGGAATCGGCTGAAGATGAGGGCCTTCCTGCTCCCGCTGCTGGCTGTAGCTCTCTGCCTGCACACCGGTAAGTGAGATACAGGAGTTGAAGACTGTATTTTTTTTTTTTAAACGTGAAGATCAAGATCATTTGTTTAATTTCCCATTTCTACTGAAGCAAGCAAGCATGGCCTTCCACGTTGAAAGCGAACCTCCTTTAGTAACTATTAAGCGCATTGCATTCATTTATTTGAAAAACAGCAACGGTAATCCTGAGGACATCAGCCCTCTGCAGTAAATTTGAGGGCTCCAGAGACGGATATACTAATACAAAATCAGGGAGATGTCCGGCAAACACTGCAGCCCAATGCCGTCCGCATATCAGAGGGAGCAGGCCTGCTGTTTGCGTGTAGCCTCTAATCACGTGGCTAGATCACATGGGCCCCTCACTCTACCTGTGGTAGGACCGGAAGTGGCATGATTGTACCTTAAAACTTTGTTACAAAGTCAGTCTTCCTAGGATGAGCACTAGGCATCTCTTCACCGGTAGTGCATTATGGCACCCTATGGGGCTACGTCCAGGGAGGAGGGGGGGGGGCCTCATAAGTGAATTTGATCTTTTGTGCGAGCTAAGGTATGCGTGTAGATTAGGGGAGAACCATGGGGGAGACTGCACTTCAATTAGTCTTCAGGAGAAGCCCATGGAGGATCACAGCTAAAGAGACAACTGTGGCTGTTTCCCTAATATCCAGCCTCCCTCAGCTCCCTATGTGGCGTGCCAGAAAGACCCAGCTACATGAGTGCCTGCGTTTCTATTAGGACTTCCGATGGCCCTACCCAAATCCCCAGCTTCATCCGACACCCAGCCTCCCCCTCCTCTCCTCTTCCCTTAGCACCAAACTCTGCAACATCTAAACAGCTATCAACAAAACTACTGAGGCTGTTGCCCAAACATCCAGCCTTCTGGTTCCCCATGCTCTCGTTGGACAGTACCCGGCACCAATGGTCATTTTCTTAAAAAAAAAAAAAGTAGGGGGTTGGGCAAGGCTCAACCTTCCACTCCAGCTGCAATGGAAAAAAAAAAAAAAAGGAAGCAGGCTGGAAAAAAAAGTTCCAGGTCAACAACAAAAGGTTGGAGGTCGGTGATCTGACATGACCTGGCAGAAAATCACCTCTGCCTGGCATGGATCCGATTGATGTCTAGGGAGTTTAGCCTGCTGGTTACCATCTCAGCTACCACATGTCCTGCAGTATCATTAGGCTGTGCTTCTTTCCTCTGCCTATTTTTAAATATGGTATTTATCACCTCTCCCCTTGCTTTCGGTCCTGAGAGAGTGAAGGGATGGTTGTTTGCAATACTGCAACCTCCCAACCTGGATCCTACTATTGTCTTATCACATGACAGCAGACAAGGACCACTGCCCATACAGTCTGTCTACCTTCACTCCTGGGGCAGTATCCAGGGCCGAATTTAAGCATAGGCAATGTAGGCACGTGCCTTGGGCGCTGCTCTCTGATTTCCAGGGGGAGGAGAAGAAAGGAACCCCTTGCCCCAGGTCCTCTGTCTGTGGGTGCCATCACCTTAAATCCGGCCCTGGCCCTGCCACAGATCCCAGCCAATCTCCGACTTAACCCTCACCATTAGGGGCAATCTTTGTGTATCCCATGCTTTTAAAAAAATTTGTTTTGTCTCCACTACCTCCACTGGAAGTCTGTTCCATGCATCCCACACTGTTTCAGTAAAGAAGTATTTTCCGATGCTGCCTCTGAATCTAACCCCCACCACACACACATGCACTTCCTCAGGAGACTCATACCATGGCCTCTTTTCCTAGAGGAGTCTTTGCTCTGAGAAAAGGTTTGATTCTTGTGCCTGATTTATATCTTTCAGGTATTGCAAGGGCTGTATCATATTATCCCTTGCTTCTCCTCTCATCTCCTCTTTCTAGAATTGAAATAATTATTGAAATATTTCACTTTCTGTCTCTTAATGCATCTCACAAAATTCTTTGCTCCTTTTGTGTTCCGATGGATGCTAGAATTATCTTGACCTTAAACATCCGTATAATATCCCCTTAAGGGTTTCAAGGCCAAAGAGTTTTGTTTTCTTTTGGAGGGGAAGGGAGTTCTGACCTAATCTTGTTTCATTGAGGGGGAAAGCCTTTTATTTGGGGGGGGGAGTTGGATTTTGGATTCACTATTTCTCAAAATAAGAGTAACAAACAAAATCTGAATTTTGGTGGGTTTTTTTTGTTTCATTTGCAAATAAAATAAAATGAAATGAGGGTATTTCACTGTGTTTTCCATTTGTTTGTAGAATTAAGGGTGAAGAAAGAGTTGTCAATGATAACGTTTTAATGGACTACTTTAATGCATCTGTAATGATTTTTTGAGAGTTATCCTGTCTTGATCAGGTCAGTCTGAGTCTCAAAAGCTCATCTCAGATGTATTAAGTCAATCCAATAAAAATGTTTGCTTGTTGACCCTTAATTCAAAATTTCCAAGTGGACTAACATGGCAATTACAATTCTTTGCTGATTTCATTTACAAACAAATGCAAATCTATATCCCCTGGTACAAATGGTTATCTTGCCAGTAGTTGCTTAGGATTCAGTACAAATTCTGCTACAGATTTCTACAAATAGACTAATATCTGTTGCTCCACCTTGTGGACATGTCCAGTTTCCTCCGCATGACTTGTATGCCCCAGGGGTACTTTGTACTTGTGACACCCTCATGGGTAGGCCACTAGATGTCCCTAATTCCCCATAGATAGGACTAGGAATTGGCAGCTCCTCCCCTATGAGGTAGCTGAAGAGGTGGACCTGGCTGTAAGAGGGTCAAAGGGAATTTTGCAGGTGGCGTCGAGGAAAGTTTCTATGGGAGAGGAGCCCTAGAGTGGAGAGTCGTTTTCGCACTGGGGAGGCCTACAGCCTTTCCCAAATTCTTTTAGGAGAATAAAACCCATGCACATCCTGCCAGGTTAGGAGCTCCGTGAAAGGAAATAAAGCAGTTCCAGAGAGTTTGGACTGAGTCTGAAATATTTCAGCCTGGGCTCTGAGGAAGGTTACCCCGGGTTCAGTGGACAGGTCACCCCTTCCTGACAATACTCTGCGAGAACAAAGAAGGAGAAATCCCCCAACTACAAATCAAGGGAGCATTTTGGAAGACCCTTCCCAGGATCTTCAGGCAGGAGACAGGTGCAGGTCGGGGCATCCTGTGAGGACTGCGGGACCCAGCTAGGACTGGGGAAAACTCCCAGGGAACCGGTACCATTTGGTGCCGGCCAGGAGAAGGGGAGCCTCCCCAATCCCCAGTTCAAGGGAGTCAGGGCCCACCCTCGGAGCCAGGAAATCATCTCTTACACAGGGAGAGCGAAAGGATAATCCTTGCACAGACAATTATCGCGCTTGGAAATCGATTTGCCGTTTAACAGAATCAGTAAACTTTTCATTTGAACACCCCCCCCCCCATCCTGTGTTCAGTCTCCAATACCTATCACAAGCACCAACCCGAGGAGAGGTCACTTCCCTCACACCTGGGCCATAGCAGAGGCTCCTCCCCCCTCCCCCCTCCCCCCCCGGGGTCAATGGTAAGGAAAGGAAGCCCCCAAGAGACAATAAATTCTTTTGTGCACCCTCTGAGAGAGATGGCCCTCGGGAGAAAAGGGTCACATTCTGAAAGGCTTTCCAAGTTCATTTTCAAAAAGAAATCTCTCCCTTTGAAAATGCCGTGCAGGCACCTAACTACCCGCAGAGTTTGCAAGTGCCAGCTCCCTGCCGGTAAGCACATGCGGGGGGGGGGGGGTGGTAAAAATA
This sequence comes from Rhinatrema bivittatum, assembly GCF_901001135.1. Classification (NCBI taxonomy): domain Eukaryota; kingdom Metazoa; phylum Chordata; class Amphibia; order Gymnophiona; family Rhinatrematidae; genus Rhinatrema; species Rhinatrema bivittatum. The sequence continues at coordinate 804,647,620 of NC_042616.1, read as the reverse complement.
AACTCCCTGTGCGTAGTGTGGCAGCAGAACCTCAGCAGAACCCCTTCCCCTCGTTCCGGGGGAGGAGCCATTTTGAAAAGGGCTTTCTCTGCAGGTAAGCACCAATTTAATCAGGGGAAAACCCCTGGAAGATTGCCCCCTCAGTTGAGTTTGTTCACAGATCTTGCCAAAAATGGAATTTAGTCAAATACACACAAAATGACGTGGTTCACAGAAAATTGTGAGTGACAAATGTTTGAACGGGAAAAGTGTGACCCGGTGACATTTATAACGAGGGACTCAATCTCGCTCCCTCGGGCCTCAGTCCTCTCTTCTCTCCTGCCCTCAGTCTCCGGCGCACCTGCGCCCTCTCCTCAAGTCGCAATAGAGGCGTGGATCCCGTATGGCATTAGGACTGTTGTGGCATGAAATGGGCGTGGGCTTGGTCCTCGGAAAACCATGAATAAACAATTTCAATGTAGTAAACCTCCCACACCAAGAGCAGCACTAACAACCCTACCTATGAAAAGGCAACACTGCAAATATTACACCAGGCTCTAAAACACCAATAAACCTCCTGTTTATAAAACAAAACAAGCCAAGCTGCCTAAAATACCTCTAAAATTAAAAAAACCCCCAAAAACATATATATATATATATATATATATATGCCTACCAATATTGTACAAAACCTTTTTAAACTACATAGGCCCCTTCTTCAGATGTCAGATCAAGGACATTCACATTTAAAGACAGGTCCTATATTATCTCAATAGCTCATATACAATATTTTTATATAGTACATAGATCAAATAAAAACTAATCACAGCCTACCAAGAATACACTTTATCTCAAGAGACAAGTCTGCCATATGAAAACAACATTAATTCCCATGACTCAAACAACTACAACCTTACCCAGGAAAGAGCAGTACTGCAACAGGCCCTAGAAGACCAATGTACCTCCTATTGAAAACAGAATAAGATAGACTGCTGTAGACCTCTACACAGAAACTATACACTAGCAGAATCCCTCGCCTCCATCACACATACAGAACACAGACCAAATACAGAATAAGAGACTAACAAACAACAAAATAAATAAATAAATAAATATCAATCATAAAAATAAAACAATATTAATAAAAATAAATATTTCAAAACAAATGATATATAGAACATTCAATAATTAAAAACTCATAAAAATGTTTATAAAATTTTCCAAATACCAATATAGTATTTCAAAACAGCAGACACATCAGACAACATCCAATAATGAAACTAATAACGATTAAAAAATCTCCAGCTCTCCATATCTGAGATGTTTCGATTTCTAGCCATTGAGATTGTTGTAGATTGAGGGAGGAGGGCTGCCCAAATGTATTCTGTCTCTCACCCACTCACACCCACCCACTCACAAGTAGGCTCTTCTCCACACACACAAACAAACATACACATCGGCTCTCACTCTCTCACAGACACACCAGCTGTCTCCCCCCCCCCCCACACACACACACACACACATACAGCCTCTCATACACACACACACACACACAGCCTCTCATACACACACACACACACACACACACACAGCCTCTCATACACACACACACACAGCCTCTCATACACACACACACACACACAGCCTCTCATACACACACACACACACACACACACACAGCCTCTCATACACACACACACACACACATACAGGACTTGGGCTTTTATTCAGCCGCCAGCGGGATGGGGGCCTGCTGGCAGCCGCTGGGTCATCCCTCTCTCTTCGGCCACCAGCGGAGATGAAGATCGCCGGTGGCCACTTCTTCTCCCTCTCTTTTAGGCTATTGTGGGATGGGCTCTGCGGCGGCCTTCCCAACCTCTCTTATCCTTTAGCCGCCAGCGGGATAAGATCCGCTGGCAGCCACCAGGTCCTCGCTCTCTATCCGGCCACGTGGTGGGGCTGGGGGCAGCAGGAATTGCATTTATGCAAACATCCTCTCCTGCTGCCTCTGGGGTCGATCTCATGGGAGGAGCTGCGAGACCGGCCCCGCCGCAGGAGATGATGTTCTGTTATACGCGACTCTCGCCGCCGGTGAGTGGGGGGGCAGGGAGGTGCGTCACCACCGAGCGAATCGGGCAGGGGTTTGGTTCATCCCTGACCGATCCAATGGGCTGGGGATTTCTCTGAATCTCTAGAAGGCACCGACCGCTCGACACTCGTGTCACAAGCGTCTGAAAATGACCTCTCAAGTGACAGAACGTGAGGGCGATCCACCGGTGTTCTCTGGCATTTGCCCGATAACTTATGCCTGCTGTTGCAAAATTACTTCCATTCTTCTAACAGTAGAAGTGGTTGCTTTATTCCTTTTTCCAGTTGTTTTTCACGTGGAGGGGAACAAAATCATGAAGATTCGATCCAAACAGGAAGATTACCTGTTCTAACCCTTTCTTGGTGGATGTCACATATCCTAAAGGGCCATAAAATAATTTATTAGATGTGACTAGCTCCTCTGCCTGTTCCCCAGCTCTTCTGTTCCCAAGGGGTGAAGGCTAACCTTCTTGGCCCAGACATGTTCTCCCGTGTGTGTGTGTGTGTGTTGCCATAGCTCTTTGGGGCAGGCACATTTACAAACCAGGCAGGACTCACTGGAGGGTTGTGCAAATTATAACTTACTGTTAATTCCATGTTCCTAGATTTACATGAGACAGATTTGAATTCTCTCTAATTCAATGCCCTATGCGATCTTTCCATGCATTGCACGTATTCACGCGTAAATCCGCATACATGTGTATGTTGCAAGGCAGAGAATCGCGATTTTTATAAAACATGCCTATGTCATACGCGCGGGTTATAAAATGCTAGCGTAGATCTGCTTGCGGCCACAGGCGCACATAGATGTGCCGTGTGCGTTTGCTGGAAAGTTATCCTCCCGGTGCACAGGTCCCAACAGACTCCGCCCCCTGGAACACTCTCCCTCCTATGCACATGAACGTGCGCGCATGCAGTGTGCACGTGAGCAGTTTTGTGCGCGTATCAGTCGTGCAGTTTTCTAATATCTGTAGGTAAAGCACTACTTTACCCACAGAAATCCCTTTGAGAACTACCCTCCTTGCGTTAATGAAATCATTAAAAGTCTATTCTCTCGTTTGCCAGCCGCTGCGGATGAATGAAGCCCCTGATCTTGTTTTTTGCTATTCTAGACCAACATGGCTGCTATCCCTCTGGAAGTTTCAGCTACTGTTAAGTTTCTCACCTGGCCTGGATGTGTGTCTATGGAATGAGATTTAAGGAGCTAAATATGCGTACCCCAGAGAAGAAAGAGAGGGGATATGCCAGAGACATTCAAGTTTCTCAAAAGTATGAGAATAGGGTAATAGAAAATAGGCTAAAAGGATATCCCGGATGCATCCCCAGAATACAGGACACCCCCTTGGTAGCAGCCATCTCAAACTTTACCATGTTGTGAAGGTCGACTTCCCCTCGTCCCTGACAGTCAGCTCAGCCACGGTGACCGCAGACCCACACATTCCCATGGACGGTAACGCGCCGAGGCCAACATCCACGACCGTGGGAGCCTCCTCCTCGATAAATATACCTCGAAATGCTCACCTTCTCCCAGTTTGCCACTGTTTGGCCTTCCGCACGCCTCTGCTCTGTGACTGGCAAATATTCCTATATTTACTGACCTTCCTGAATCGGGTGAATCGAGCCACCCCTTAACAGAGCAGAAAATGGGTGCTTTCAAAACAGAGACTGTAACTGAAGCGGCTACAGAGTTTTTCAGACTGAATCTTGTGTGTTGCATGTCCTTGTTTCATGCAAGTTATTATGATCAAGAGAAATTCAGTAAGGAATCTTAAAACTCCTCCCCTATGGCTTCGCCGTAGTCAGTGCGGATGACCATGGAACGAGGCACGTCGCCCTGATCTCTCAGATGCTCTTCTAAAAGACAAGTGAATATTGCTACTAAGGTGCCCTGTTTTCTTGCAGCTCACTCGCTGAAGTGTTACACGTGTGAGAAGCAGCATAACAACGGCCAGTGTTTGGTGGAGACTCCTTGCCTGCCCTCTCAGAGGGCCTGTTGGACCCTCGTGTCTACAACCACAAAGGGTAAGTTTCACTGTGCATCCCTTCATGACAGGGGTACAGCATATTTGGATTTGATTACACTCGCCTTGCAAAATCCAGACTCAGGGAGAGTTACTTTTCGGGTACCGGGAGGTTAAGTTTCCCCTGTCCCTGGAGGGATTGCAATCTACCTGAGGCAGTGGAGGGTGAAGAGGCTTGCTCAAGGTCACAAGGAGCACTGGCAGTAGCAGTGGGATTTGAGGCCTGGCTTTCCTGGTTCTCAGCACACCTCCTGGCCTGCTGAAGTAAACCCATCTGGGCCATGGGTAGAATGCACCCCCAAAGGATAACCAACAAAGGCGAGGTGCTGTTAATAATGGCCGTAAATCTTCCAGGTATAGTACCTGATTCACTTAAGGGTTTTTCCCATAGACACAACACGGGAGAAAAAGCCTTAATGAATTTGGCGCATAGGTCGGAGAGATTGCTCGCCAGTTGATGAATCAACGAGATGTAATCCTCTCACAAACATGTGAAATGATGCTCCTACCTACAGTGCTGCCCTGTGCCTTTAGCAGAAATGATCATTTTGTGACATCCTAACTTTTGAAGTTAGGCTCCTATATTGGCCAATTTTTTAATGTACAAGGGCTGAGACCCTAAATTTAGGTTCTTAAAAAAGTGGGTGACTACAGGGGCAAAGTTAGGGTAGGGAGACAAAGAGGTCAATATTCAAAGCAATTTAGATGGATAGTTGGTGTGATATCTGTCTAAATGGCTAGCTTTGAATATTCCCCTTTGTTTTCGGCTAAAATTTAGCCAGATAAGTTTTTATCCAACTTAGATGTAGCTGAATAAGATTGGGATGTGTTAGGTGTCATAAGAATATAGCCAGTTAAGGGGTGAGTATGGGAAAGGGAAAAAATTGCTTATGAGCCTACTGGCCGTAACACGAATGCCCTCCTCTCTCCCGCTCCTCCCTCCCACGCGATGTCCAAATGCTTGGGCCTGCTGGGCCGAGCCTGCAGCACCCTCAAAATCTCCCCTCCATCTGATGTGAAAATATACTTACCGCAGGCGGTCCCTGTCGAAATCTACAAAGAATTACAAGCTCCAGGCCCCCCTGACCTTTCTCCCACACAAATCCATACCCTGCCACCCTCCCTGTACCTAAATTGTACTTTATTCTTCACCCGGATGGCGGTAGCAGCTTGCCACGACCCGGGCCTGGTGCGTCTATGTCGGAAGGGGCACACTTCCTGCTTGGCTCTCGAAAGGCCTCGCTAGAAGTCTGCTCTTCCAGCATAGGTTGCTTAGCAACCCCCGAAGCACCGGGCCCGGGTCACGGAAGGCCGCCACCGCCATCCGGGCGAAGAATAAAGAACATTTGGATACCGGAAGGGTAGGGGTTTGGGGGGGGGGGGGGAGATCGGGGGCCCTGGACCTTATAATTCTTTGTAAATTTCAGTGGGAACTGGGAGCAGCAGGAGGGTGGGAGCCTGGGACCGGTTGCAACGATTATGTTTTCATCTCAGATGGAGGGGAGGTTTTGGGGATGCTGCAGGCTCGGAGCAGCAGAGCTGAGCATTTGGACATTGGGGGGGAGGAAGGGGCGGGGAGTGGTGTCAAAATGAATGGGAGCCTGCCTGGGGTCTGCGTGTCTGTGTATGTGAGAATGACTGGGAGCTTGCCTGGGTGTGTGTGTTTGTGTGTATGTGAAGGAGCCAGTGAGAGTGAGAGCATGAGTGTGTATGAGAAAATCCAGGGGAGTAAGAGTTTGTGTGGGGGGTGTGTGTGGAGGGGGGAGAGAGTGTCTTAGAGCCTGAGAGTGTGTCAGTGTCTGTGAGAGTGAGAGGTTATGGTGGGTATAAGAGCATGAATGTGTATGTATGTGACAGTGTATGTGTGAGAGAGAATGGACATGCGAGTCTGTGTGAGAGAGAGAGGATAACCTCCTAATCCTGGACAATATCAGGGTGACTGGAAATCAAGAGCTCCCACAGAAGGGGACAGCAGGGGCTTTTTTAAATCCTTATTAGTTTTAATTATTGGGTGTTATTTGATATATGTGCTATTGTGAAATATTTTATTGGTGTTTGGTGTTTGAAATATGGTATTTTATTGGTGTTTGTAAAAAATGTATATGATTTTAATTAATAGAAATTCTATTTATCAGTAGTTTTAAAATATTCTTTTACTATTTTTTTACTACTGTTTTACTATTATAACTGATGCTTTATGTTTCTTGATTTTATTTGTTTTATGAGGAATGGTGGTTCTGTTTTTCCATTGTTAATACACAGAATCTGGCTTCTTGGGGTTTCCATTTCAGTTTTTTCTAATTTGTGCTCCTTTATTTTGTATTCTGTATTTGGTGAGGGTCTGTCTCTGCTCTGTGTGTGTGACCATGATGAGAGATTCTGCTAGCATAGGGATCTATAGCAATCGGGTTTGTTTTGTTTCCTCAGTAGGTGGTGTATTGGTATTCTAGGACCCAATATAATATTTACCCTTGCTTTTTCACAGGTTGGGTTATTGTTGTTTGAGTCCTTGGTGTTATTACTGTTGTGTTACAATGGGATTGCAGTATAGATTTTGAGTGTCCTTTTTGTGAGGCTTTGTGTTAGTTCATAATGTGCCTGGCAGTGGAAGGTGTTTGTGCTGCTGTTACTGTGAGGTGACACCAGAATCTGAAAATATCTTTTAGTATGATGAGCTGTAAGGGAAACATCCAAGCTCCATTGTTTGGGGGAATTTCAGTGGATGCACAGAGTTACAGAACTGGAGGTGCAGGATTTATATTGACATTCTGTTCCTTCCTATAAATTCCAGACTTCACTCTCATAGCCATATATAATTAGTTGAATGAGGCTATCAAATAATTTTACAGTGTGAAACTGGTTAGCTTTTTAATATTACGCAGAAGGCCCTTTGGACTTTTTTATTAACACCAAATATTCAAAAGCTGTGTTCATCCCATCAAGCTCATATATCTCATTAAAGAGTTAAATTGAATAACACAATAACTTTGTTTTATTATTGTTATTCATAAATTAGAACAATAACATTAATCTTGGAATATTATATATTTTTAATATAAATGAGAGGTTTTCACAAGATAGGTTGTGTCGTGAAACATTTTATTTATGTATATATTTAAGGAAACATACATAAATTGTCGAAATACATTTTGTTCGTTTAACCTTTAACCTCTGGTTTGCTAGGAGACTGAATTACTGTGTCCCGAAATTATGTTTGTCTAAAAAGTGTGTCACCAACATGAAAAGTTTGGAAAGCTCTGCTCTTATAAACATATGTATTGTTTACAAAAACAGACCCAGGCTCAGCTCAGGTAAAAGTGCCTAACTCGGCTCTGCAGAAGAGAGAGACATTCTGGGAGGCAGGGCTGGGACTTAGTTACATATTTTTTATTTTGAAAAAGTAGGCACATAAATTGCCTTGCACACGGTATACACTCCACCCTCCGGGCTGTTTTGAGAATTACCCCTCCCAGAGGACAATGTTCAGAGCCCTTCCCCTGGGCAGTAGACTGTGGATATTTTCCTGGGTGAAATGGCGTGGCAGCAAGAAACGGCTTCATGCCGCCAGCTGGCTAAAAGCATGGGCATCGGTCCATAGCGCACACACCTCTAACCAGCTGGAGGGGAGGTGTTCCTGGGGGACGTGCCTGGGGAGGGACGGGGAAAAACAGCGGGTGGAGATTGGCATTTCAATTCTAAGGACTGCTACAACCCACGAATAATCCGCCCGTGGATAGTGCAGCCGCAAAGCCCTTTGCAGCACGAGCAATTTTCAAAAGGAAGGTGCACGTGTGAGTTCCCTTTGGAAATTAGGCCCAAGGTTCCCGGATACAAATTACCCACGGACTTTACAGCTAGGCAGGCTGTCTGAAAACTGATATCCCCCATAATGTATTTCTTGTCATTCTTCCCTTTTTTTTTTTTTTGTTGCTTTAGTGTTCACCACTGAAACCACTATCTGGAAACGCTGTTCCTCATTGTGTGCCACAGGGGTTACCTCTTATAATGGAGTAAGAACTGTTGCTTCCTGTTGCTACGAGGACCTGTGTAATGTCAGCGGGGCAACGAGTGCGCGGATCAGCTCCCTGGCCCTGGCCGTCTCGGCGGGTTTCATCGTCTCCCTGCTGCGGGCCGGACTCTAACAATGCCTGCGAGGAAGAGGAGGGATGGATTGACCCCAAGCTTCCTCTCGATCTCTGCCTGGAAGATAAACCATGCTAAATCAAGTCCCCGCTGAATTTATCCACGAGGAGTCTCTTTAATCTCCTTCACTGCCACAAGCATGAGCTCTGAACCTCTCTTCCGGCCTGACATTAGCTTTTTATCTCTGTCTTGGAGGTATAATTTCAGATACTCAAATAGCCGAATCCAAATTGTCTCCTGATCCGTTCGTTATGATCTCAGGATATACAGTAGTATTTATCAACTTTGTGTACAGCAAAATAAAGGGAAACGTTAACTGATAGAGATAAGCTCAAGGTTCAGGAAATATTAGCATTTCTTCTATGATAGCTTTGGAACTACATATTTCATAAATAAAGCACATTGCTCCTACTAATGTAGTGTGCATCAATTTTATAGCAGCGTACATGAACTTACGGGCTGTTACACATCTAAGTTATACCATAGGTGCCAACTCTCCTGTGGATCAGGAGCTGAGAGCTCAGTGCTGCAGGGCCTACAAGAAATCTTTCTGTCCCCACTGCTACTGTTCCTGCCTCCCCTACAGCCTATTGGCTGGCCTTGGAAGGTCTGACCAATGGGCTGCATGGGGACCAGAGAGCCGCAACAGGGTAAGATAGACCGGCTTCCTATCTTTACTCTATCCCAGGGCTTCCCAATCTCGTCCTGGGGACCCCCCCAGCCAGTCGGGTTTTCAGGATACCCACAATGAATATGCATGAGAGAACATTTGCATGCGCTGCCTGCATAACATGCAAATTTTCACTCATGCATATTCACTGTGGGTATCCTGAAAACCCAACTGGCTGGGGGTCCCCCCAGGTGGATGGGGAGGGTTACTGATAAGATGGACTGAGAGAGGGTAGAGGACCTCCTCCGAGAAGGTCTAAGACACCTGCTGGGAGATGGGGAGTGGAGGAGTGGAAGGAAAGCCGGCCAGTAAATGGGAAGATTGTTTGTAAAGGGGGCAGGGAGAGAGAGAGAATAGTGTTGTGAGGGTCTAAGAAAGGCAAGGAAAGAAGGAATTCTGGCTGGAGAGATGGAAAATGTGAGGGGAAGAAAGGCTGGAGAGAGGGGATGATAATGGAAGCCATAGGAGAGGAGTAGGCACGTACGTGAAGGTGAGAGGCTAGGAGAGGAGCTGGGAGAGAGGACATGGGCTATGAGAAGGGAAGGAAGCTGAGAGAAGGGAGAAGGGGCTATGGGTGTGACAAGAAGAGGGGTTGGGGTTGGGGGTATGGATAGGCAGAGGGAGTTTTAAGAGGGAGAGGACTAGGAAAGGAGAGGGGAGGGGTCCGATAGGGGAGGTAAATCAAGAGCAAGGTTGTGAGAAGTTACTAAAGAATCATAGTAGAGGGAAGAGACATGAAGGGATGAGGATAGGGATGGAAGTGGCAGGAGAGGGAGAGGCTGGGAGGAGGTGAGAGCTGCGGAAAGACAGCTGGTGGTGGATGGAAAGAGATGTACGCATGGAGGAAAAATAACAGAAAAGACAAAATGAGAGGAAGACCAGAAAATAAATTTAAAAGAAAAATCAAGAGCAAGTAGATGCAATAAAATTTGCAATAAATTTGCGTAGAAAGTGGGCGCTGAACAGTCAGCGCCTGCTTTCTTAACGTTCCCCAGGCAGGCGTTAATTGCCTAGCGCTAAATGTGCTGCCTAGACCCGCATTTTTATATTTTTTTTTGCATCGGGAGGGAATGCTAATAGCCTCAGTCACGTGCATTTGCATGTGATTAGCGCTATTAGACTCACTCCGCCTCGGGACGCGCATTGAATATGCGCTAATCCCCTTATTGCATTAGGGGATTTATTAGCGCCTATCCAACCCACGTCCGACTGCAGGTTATGCAGTGCAACGGCCCCAAAGGTTGGAAAATGGCTTGGTGAAGATTTTCTGTGCCAGCTGGAATGGACCAAGAGTGGGGAACAGGTGTTATTTGTCCTTTTATTCCAGCCCTGCAGTCATCGACGTATATAAGGTATCTTACTGAAAGGCTGGGGGTGTGGTGGCTTGCAATGTCATGGCTGAAAATCTCTCTCTTAAATATTGCTCCTCCCCCCCCCCCCCCCCCCAGCAGTTCCAGTAACGAGAGGGTCAGGATCTGAATCGAGAGGAATGAACGGCAACAGCATCCCCCTCGTTCACATTATTAAGATTAATCTGTTCCCCCTGTTCTATCCCACAGAATGCATCGGTTTTATCTCTGGGGTTTCCAGGCTGAGGGGGGTGATGCCACCCCCTCAGCCTGGGTGGCCCAGGGATCCGGGCACGCAGGTGTGGACTCTGCAGGCCCGGGAAGCTGTGAGTGCCAGGGAGACGAGCTGCGGGGGGGGGGGGGGGGGAGGGGGACGGCAGGAGCAGTGCTAGAAGAAAGAGAGGTGTCTGGGATCAGGGAGGGCAGAGCAGGGAAGTCATCCAAGCCCGTGGAGGGGGGTGGAATCGCTAACCCAGAGCTGAGCTGACGGGAATAATCCATGATGGGGAACCTAACGTTGCTAAGGAGGGGGTTACGGGTGGGGACCGAGAAGAGATCAGGTGAACCAAGCCTGCAGAGGAGAGAAGATGGCTCAGGAGGGGTAAAGGAGGAACCTCCTGTGGATATGAGGTTGGAAAGAGGGCCTGGGAGGGGAATAGAGAAGGAAAAATGAAAGGGAAATGGGGGGCAGAGCAGACTGGGGGGGAGGGTGCAGGAAGTGGAGCAGGCAGAGGGGTATTAAACTCCCTGCCCCCAAATATAAAAAGCAAGGATACTCATGCAGGAGAAGGAGGAGAATTTAGAAAATGCGGACAGTAAGCAGGGGAGGGGGGAGGGAACGAGGATAAGATGGGGAGAGGAGGGAGAATAGATTAGGAGAATGTGGGAGGAATGGGGAGGTTAAGAGGGACTGACAGGGACATGTGAGGTTGGTGGGGAGACTGTGGTGTGGATAAGCTCTGGAGGGCGAGGGGAGCCTGGCGGGGAAGAGCCGGTGTTGGGGGTCAGAACGACTGAAGGGACTCTGAGTGCTTCCCTAGCTTTTTGTTTTGGTCACAGGAGCCTTCCCCAGGTCCACATTACCTGCTCCTCTCTGGACATTGAAATACAGGCTGGTCCCGTAGTCACACTCACGACCCTCTGTGTCCTGCTTTTTGCTTAGGGGGAGGACTATAATTTGTGTTGAGTTCAGCAACCCCAACCATGTTCACAAGTTAGCTTGTGTAAAAATTAACCCACAAAAACGACACCATACAATTACCACACCTTCTACTTCGTGTGGGGAAATTTGCATGCACATTAATGCCAAGCCCACCCAGACCCCCATTCTTCGGAGTGCCTTTCCCCGTTGCACTTAAATTCGCGTGCATCCAGAGTGCATGCATGTAACTTTATGCACACGGCCGGGCCATTTCTGCGAGGAAAGCACTGGTTTATCTGCAGAAGTCCCCTTTGAAAATTAGTGCATGAAACCCAATTTTATGCGCGGATATGGCAGTACTGAATTAGCCCTGGGCTCAGTTTGCAGAAAACGTCAAGCGTAGTCTGGTTTCACATGTACTTTTATGTTAACTGCAGAGAGGTGTTCCGGCTGGCGGAGTTGGGACAAACACACATACTTTTCCATTTGAAAAAAGTTGCAGTACGCATCAACTCAAAGAAGTTGGAGGAGGTGAAACTTTGTGTGCTGTCGTGGGTGCATGCACTCGGACAAATACACAAGTATTTTCAAAGTCAGCTTACACACGCTGGGGTAGATTTACAAACACGGCGCGTTCGTGTACTTTTGTTGGCGCTCCAGGCGCAAACAAAAGTACGCGGGATTTTAGCGGATACGCGCGTAGCCGCGCGTATCCGCTAAAATCCGGGATCGGCGCGCGCAAGGCTATCGATTCCGTATAGCCGGCGCGCGCCGAGCCGCGCAGCCTACCTCCGTTCCCTCCGAGGCCGCTCCGAAATCGGAGCGGCCTCGAAGGGAACTTTCTTTTGCCCTCCCCTCACCTTCCCCTACCTAACCCACCCGCCCGGCCCTGTCTAAACCCCACCCCTTACCTTTGTCGGGGGATTTACGCCTCCCGGAGGGAGACGTAAATCCCCGCGCGCCAGCGGGCCGCTAGCGCGCCGGGACACAACCTGGGGGCGGGTCCGGAGGGCACGGCCACGCCCCCGGATGGCCCCGGGCCGTAACCACGCCCCCGGGCCCGCCCCTAAAACGCTACGTCCCGCCCCGAAAACGCCGCGCGGATCGGGCCCGCCCCCTCGACACGCCCCCCTCGGACAACCCCGGGACTTACGCGAGTCCCGGGGTCTGCGTGCACCGGTAGGCCTATTGAACATAGGCGCACCGGCGCGCAGGGCCCTGCTCGCGTAAATCCGGGCGGATTTACGCGAGCAGGGCTCTTAAAATCCGCCCCATTAAGTTCACTTTGAAAATACTTGATACAAGCTTGCGTGTACACTCAGGCAAAGCCACTATTTGGGCTGATATAAAATTACTCTCTAACAGGTGAATTTCAAACATCGTGCATGTAAAAATTAGCACTTGCACGCATAAAATTGCGCAACCATGAAAACGTGCTATTTTCAAAACTGAAATTTACATGTGTAAGGGTCTCTAATTTTGCATATGTAAGAAAGGGGCAGCCCAGGGTATTCTGGAGCGGGGCCAAATAAGTTGCTATTTTAAAACCTGTCAAAGTTACTTCTGCTCAATATCTGGTGTAAGGGATCGTAAACATCATTAAAGTGGAAAAAATGACTGGGTAGAGGGTCTGGGTGCAATGGGGGGACTTCAGGCAAAACAGCCAAGAGGGTCTTCATGAGCTACAGATGGACTGGGTGAGCCGGTAGACTAAAAGGTAAAAGGATTATTTAATTGCTATGCATGTTATAAAATACCCTGATTTATGTGTGTAAAAGCGTCAAATTAATGTAATAGAAATCAATACATGCATCCTTGTAAAACTGGAAGTACAAATATGTGGGTATATGAGTTATGCACACTTAGCTGGCTAATTTCCAACTTATTTTGCTAAATAGTGGCACTTATCTGGCTATATTCTTCTATCATCCTCTTCTTCTACTCCCAGTTAGAACCATCCTTGTTTTATTGTAACTGCTTTTTCTGCGCACTTGTTATAATTTGTTATATTTTGTAAATGTATACTCATGTTATAGTTAAGTACGTTTATAATTTATTGATCACCCCTTGTTTTATGTAAACCGACATGATACGAACTCCGTGAATGCCGGTATAGAAAAAACTCAAATAAATAAATAAATAAATAAATAAAATAAATAAATATTCTGATTTACCCAGCTAAATAGCTGCAGATCTATATAGCCAGATAAGTCTGAAAAGCACTACTTGTCCTTCTAAGTAATGCTTTCTGGGCTTATCCGGCTACGAACTACTACTTAGTCAGATAAATCGGCATTTCTCCGGATAAGTCTGAACTTGCACAGCTCATGCTTTTTAAATATGCAAGCAATATTGTGTGCATATGTACTCGTATTTTATAACCTTTCCACGCTGGTTATAAAATACGGTAGTAACTTTGCGGGCGCCCATATACATGTGTAAATGGGCCCAAGCGAGCAATTTTCAAACTGTGTGCACAAGTTTAAAGTCTATGGCACAAGTCCTGAAGCCCTTCAAGGATGCCACAGAGGACATAAGTTCAACAAGAGCTACCCTGGGCAAGATCATCCTCATAGTCTATATCCTGGAGGAGAGGTTTCCGGCAGGAACAGAGACTGAAACCAGAGTTTTTACTGCTCAGAGATTCCTTGCTGCTGTAACTGGAAAATAGGCTCAAATCCTTCACCCTGCTGGATCCTTGCATGCTGGCCATATTGTGTAACTCATGTAGACAGGAAGTACTGTATTGCCCTCCAGTCCAACAATTAAATTTACTGGGAGGAGCTGCTGGCTGCTGTGGTGCTGGAATATGACTGCAAGAGGTAGAGAGGCAGTGGGGAAGCAGCAGATGAAAGAGTGGGCAGCCCATACAGTACCATCCTGTCAGCTATCACTTCCTCTCCTAAGTGTATCCACCAACCTTTCAGCCCCCATTCCCCTTCTGGCCACCGCAGAATTAGCTCTCCTGACACATCCATAGCTATAGTAGTTGGCAGCAGAATCAATACTCCCCCTCCCCCACCCAAATACAGGTGACCCCTGCATACATTTTAGTCATTTGCTATCTCACATTACCTACTTGAGGACATGGCCACACAATGCTGTGGTATGGCCAGACCTCACCAAGATGGCCAAGCATTTCTTTTCCTGACCACCAGCCAGTGTGCCCTGTGAATGGGTATTCTCAATGGCAGGGGACATTGTGAGTTCACATCGTTCACGGCTTGCTCCAGAGTTGGTGGAAAAGTTGGTCTCCTCTCTATTAAAATAACAAAGGGAAAGCAAAACCATTGTCAAAAAAAACAGTGTATGCATTTACCTGACATAATTTTAATGTTTCAAAACCAAAAAAGGAAGAAGGGGTAAACCTCTAAGAGCGGGTTTGGAGAATCTGACGATGCAGAAGATCTCAGAATCCTCTATGCTCCGCGACCTGCTGTTTGCTTTGGAATTTTTACATTAAAAAGATTCAAGGTTAAAGAGGTGGCTACTTTTGGACCGTTTCACCTTAAGGTCGGTAGTTTTCTATGTACTGTGCACTTGTAGGTAATGATATTGAGTATCATATTGATTTAGAGAGTCGTAGCACTTTGTACACTTTTTGAAACATTGAAATTATGCCCGGTAATTGCCTTACATTTTTTACAGTGATTTTGTTTTTCCTCTGCTATTATCTTCACAGGACACTTTTGTTTGATTGCTTCATTCAAATGAACCTTTCCTCTGCTTGGTTTTCCAGAATTTCTGCGTGAGTAGCAGGAGGAATGAATGCCGATGCCCCCAGTTTTTGCCCTTGGCGCCTCGCTGTGTGGCTCCCATGTGCCAGTCTTGCTGCTGGGGCCTTGCCCGCTCCTCATGCCCTGCCCCTCCCCTGGTTCAGTCTCTTGCTGTGTTATAGGGCCACTGTTGCTGCTGTGCCTCTCAGGCCACTGCTGTTGGCGCCCTTTGACCATCTTCTGATGCCTTGAGGTCTTCATGCCACTGTTGTTGGTGAGCCTCTTTTGATGCCAATGCTTCAGCTGCTCGGCCCCTCTCTTAGTGCCTTGAAAAGTTTTTGCTTCCACTCCTACTGCTTTGGGCTTTTACTCAATTGTTTTGGGTGTTAGGATGGTTACACCTAGCAAAGGACATCTGCCATCCCAGTCCAACCAGTTGTACCATTGGTTTGAATCCTCCAGACATACTGCATGAAGCTTACCAGTGGCGTAGCCATGGGTGGGTCACTTTTGGCTCAGGCCCACCCAGCCAGGGCTGTCTGACAGCGGAAGAGGGCCGGAGCAGCAATGCCATCATGGGATCCCATTAGGGTTGCCAACTTTTAACCGTACAATTTCCGAACAATTGGAGATGCTGTTTAATATCTTCACTATTCGCTCTCTCCCTTCGCTCCTCGCCTCTCGACCGGCACGCCGCAAGTCGCCCCTCCGGCTCGAGTCGGCCCTCCCCGCGCGATCGGCGCCGGCCCATCGGGGCCAGGGGAGGGAGACCCGAGACTAGCCTCCCACGAGGCCTTCGAGGCGGCCCAGACCAACTCCCTCAGGTGAGGGACACAACTTTAAAAAAAGAAAAACCGCGCAGCCCGGTAAGCCCTCCCCCGGAAGCCCCGACGTCACGACCGGCTTACCATAGCCCTTTAAAGGGCTCAGACCGCTCCAGGCGTCGCGCGCCTAAGGAGCGCAACAAAGGGGCCTGCCCCTTTGTCGCGCTCCTTCGTGTGAACCGGAGCACAAGCTGAAACCACACACACCAAAAGATTCTGCCACGCACCCCGGCCTACAACCGAAGCACGTTACATCAGCGTCATCTAAGCATGCATCCAGCGATCCCATTCTCCAGGGCTCATACACATACCTGCTTCCTCAACACTAACCCAGACTCGCCAGCATGCAATTAACCTCGACAGCAATCAACCAGCCTCACCAGCAATCATCCAGCCTCACCAGCAATCATCCAGCCTTGACAGCACTCATCCAGCCAATCCAGCAAGCATCCAGCCTCACCAGCAATCATCCAGCCTCACCAGCAAGCATCCAGCCTCACCAGCAATCATCCAGCCTCACCAGATATCATCCAGCCTTGACAGCACTCATCCAGCCAATCCAGCAGTCAACTAGCCTCGACAGCATTCATCCAGATTGTCCAATACTTAATACACCATTTTCAATTTTACACCACTGTTCCCAACCAATTGAGCCACAATAATGCACCTCTATACCATACCTATAATCTGGCACAACATCAGAAAACACACAAAACCTGCAATTCATCACATCGCACGACAACAAAGACTATTACCAATAATGATCTCACCGATAACACAATTCCTAGGACTCTCTTTATTTACCTTAACACTATTCAACGCTCAGTCTCTCTCCAAAAAAATGGACATCCTCAGTGACTACCTCATAAAAGTCAACCCAGATATCTGCGCAATTACAGAGACATGGCTAAAACACACAGATACTGTACTCATAAATCAACTGCCCATACAATCGTACGACTTATTCTCAGTCCCAAGACCCAAAAAAAGAGGAGGAGGTCTCCTTCTTGCAGCAAAAAAAGGTCTTAATATTACCTTACAACTTACCAACTCCTCCAACAAACTAGAATTCTCCTTCTTCAAATCTGATCAAATCCAAATAGCTTTAGTCTACGCACCACCAGGAACCTTAGAATTGGATCCCTCTCTTCTGATAGAACTTATAGCCAAACACATAAACGCCGACAAACCTGCTATAATCCTCGGAGACTTTAATTTACACGTGGATGCTTCTCCACAATCCATCAACTGCCAAACAGTTCTTTCCTCTCTCAACCATTTGGGCTTTACCCAAATTATCAACAGTTCTACCCACAAGGCAGGCCACACTCTGGACCTCATCTTTATTAACGAACCCTTTAACATTCATACCAACCGCACTTGCTCACCAGTTCCATGGTCAGACCACAGAGTTATCCACACAACTCTCAGGATCAACAACCCACCACCTCAAACCACTAACAAATCCACCATCCACTTCAGGAAACCATGCTCTCCAGACATTTTCAGTGAAAAGATATCGGAAGCATTAAAGAAACTAGACCTCACAGACGCAACAACTGCAACTACCTCTTGGATCAATATTAACAATAAAATAGCAGATCAAATCTGCCCAACTACAACCAAAACCATACAACCTACATTAGACAATAGGAAACCCTGGTTTACTACCGAACTTAAATCTCTTAAACACTCTCTTAGAAAAAAAGAACAAAGCTGGAGAAAAAACCCAACCACTTCAACACATGCCATCTATAAATCCCTCCTCAACACCTACAGGAATACTATCCTTAGAACAAAGAAAGAATTCTACGGAAAAAAAAATACACCACTTTATATTCGACTCAAAGGCTCTCTTCTCTTACGTCTCCTCTTTAACCAAACCATCTCCTCCTACTATCCCAGACCACCAAGCTCTCAACAAAGCAAACGAACTAGCCAACTACTTCAAAACAAAAATCACCAACCTTACCCAATCAATCACATCCAACAACCTTACCCTAACACACCATCTTATACCCTTGCTGCAACAAAACACAAGCCTGGATTCATTCGAGCTCACTTCTTCATTGGAGATTGAAAACACACTCAAAAAATTCAAACCTTCCTCCCACCCATCAGACCCAATACCAACAAATCTCCTCATCGCCATACCAAATACCATCTCAAAACCAATTGCAGAAATTATCAATACATCCCTTTCTCAAGGCTTAGTTCCTAACCAGTTAAAATTGGCAATATTGAAACCATTACTAAAGAAACCAAACGCATGCCCATCAGACCCAGCCAACTTTAGACCTATCGCAAACTTACCACTCATCGCCAAACTGATGGAAAAAATTGTCAACAAGCAACTGTCAGATTATTTGGAAGAACATAACATTCTATCCCCAGCTCAATATGGATTCCGAAAACGCCTAAACACCGAATCTCTCTTACTATCTCTCACTGACACAATCCTCGTTAATCTGGAGAAAAAACAATCTTACCTGCTCATTCTTCTGGATCTTTCCGCTGCATTCGATACAGTAAAACACTCTACTCTAATAGACCAACTAGCCAACATAGGGATCAAAGGCACAGCCCTCAGATGGTTCCATTCCTTCTTAAGCAACAGATTCTACAAAGTAAGGATAAACAACAAAGAATCGCATCCAATCCTTACAGAGCAAGGAGTCCCGCAAGGATCCTCACTTTCACCCACCCTCTTCAATATCTACCTCCTCCCTCTCTGCCATCTACTCTCAAACCTTAAGCTTACCCATTACCTATATGCAGACGACATACAAATCCTTCTTCCGATTACAGAATCCCTTCAAAAAACCATCACGTACTGGAACGAATGCCTACAGCCTATCAAAAACCTACTCTCAAGCCTCAACTTAGTATTGAATGCTAATAAAACCGAAATGCTCATTGTCTCCCAGGATCCACTCACAATCTCTTCCAGCCTCTCTCTACCAAACGCAAACAACACGTTCTCATCTGACGTCAGAGACCTTGGAGCATGGCTTGATAATCATCTAAACCTAAAAAAGTTCGTAAACAATACCACAAAGGACTGCTTTTACAAACTGCAAGTCCTCAAAAAACTTAAACCCCTCCTTTACTTCTCCGACTTCAGGCTAGTACTACAATCCATCATTCTTTCTAAGCTCGACTATTGCAACTCCCTGCTACTAGGTATACACGCCAACACTATCAAACCACTACAGATGGTTCAGAATTCAGCGGCTAGAATTCTAACTAGCACGAACAAAAAAGATCACATCACCCCAATCCTTCGGAACTTACATTGGCTTCCGATTAAACAAAGGATACTCTATAAGGTACTCACTATCATCCACAAAGCGACAAACAAACTAGCTCCCATCACATTAAGCACTCAACTCCAAACGCACACTTCTTCCAGACCAATCAGAAGCGCATACAGAGGAACACTGCATGCTCTGCAAATAAAATCATCATTGAGCAAACGAGCGCTATCTTCAGCAGGCCCACACCAGTGGAACACGCTTCCCCCAGATCTTAGACTAGAACCCAGTCACCAAGAATTGAAAAAAAGACTGAAGACTTTTCTCTTCCAACAAGCTTTCCCAGACGCTTAATTTACTGAGACGGACAGACTTCCTAATTACTAGGTATCCTTTAATTATGGACACTGTACTAAGTACTACTTTTATGAATCTGCAACTGGACAGCTATCTTTGAGTTCAAAAATTCACTTTATTTCATATATATATTTAGCATTGTTAATATTTATTTCTACGTTAAACAGTTATACTGCTTATATTAAATAATATAATTCTTTATTTATTACCAGTTAAACTATTATTTTTATTTATCACTATGTTAAATTGTCATCCATTTATACTGTTCCATATGTTCTACGGTTCCATGTAAAGCTCCACTCTCTGTTGAGCAGTTCTTTGTTTTATGTAAACCGGAGTGATTTGTAGTCCCTACAAGAACTTCGGTATATAAAAATTAAAAATAAATAAATAAATAAATAAATAAATAAATAAATAAACAAACAAACTAGGGCCAGTTTTTGGGGGTGGGCGAGCTGGGCGGTTGCCCGGGGTGCCGTCAGATGAGGGGGCGCCCTGACCACCAAAGGGACAGAGGAGGAGGAGAGGTCCGGCGAGGTCACGGCAGATCTCATTCTGCCGCAGTCAAAGCGAGGAATTGCGTGGCCATAGTGGATCTCATCCCGCCGTGGCCAAAGACCCAACAAGCCTGGCCGTGGCAAATTCCACCCCGCTGTGGCTGAAAACTGAAATCGCGTAAGCTACGGCAGATCCCATCCTGCCGCAGATGAAGAGAGAACTAGGGGGTGACACTATCAGTTGGGGGGGGGGGGGGTGCTTTTCA
This sequence comes from Rhinatrema bivittatum, assembly GCF_901001135.1. Classification (NCBI taxonomy): domain Eukaryota; kingdom Metazoa; phylum Chordata; class Amphibia; order Gymnophiona; family Rhinatrematidae; genus Rhinatrema; species Rhinatrema bivittatum. The sequence continues at coordinate 804,627,315 of NC_042616.1, read as the reverse complement.
CCCAGGGTGCCATTCGCCCTAAATCCAGCTCTGAACTTCACTGATGGGGTTTATGCACATGTGACTTTTATTGCCACTCTTCAGCATTACAAACGCACAGAAATGTAACTTGATAGCAGATAAGGACCAAGCTAGTTTGCCCAGTTACTTCCTGCTACAGTGTCTTAGATTCCAGTCGATCTCTGGCTTTTCCCTTCTTTCCCGTACTTTCTTTAATTGTTATTGTTTTTGCCTCTGTCACCTCCGCTGGGAGGTTGTTCCATCGCATCCACCATCCTTTCTGTGAAAAAAATATTTTCCTGTGTTATTCCTAAGTCTATCCCTTCGGAGCCTCCTACTGTGACCACTAGTCCTCGAACGTCTTTGTTCTGAAAAAGTTTTGCTTTTACCAGCCCAGGGGCCAAATTACTGTTTTGTAACTTTCTTTAGGCCTCTGATTAAATGATGGACCGAAGTCTATGTAAAGTGACACAAAATAAATATATCCAGCACATCTTGAATACTGTGTGCAGTTCTTGTCGCTGCATTTCAAAAAAGGTATAGTTGCACAGGAGAAAATGCAGAGAAGGGCAACCAAAATAGGGGGCATGGAACGGCTGCCCTATGAGGAAAGGCTAAAGAGGTTAGGGCTGTTCAGTTTGGAGAGGAGATATGATAGAGGTCTACAAAATCATGAAAGGACATGAACAAGTTAATGTAAATTGGTTATTTACTCTCTCACGGGCCGATAGAGAAAAGTGCCCTCCGGCGGAGCGCACAGTTAGCCCACATTTGGCCGTGCGTTTTTGACGCACTATTTTTACACTGATAGATTCCCAGGAAAAATAAAATAAAAACTCTATTGTATAATTGAAGGGGATGATCAGATGCCAACTCTATTCTATAAATGAAGGGGATAATCAGATGCCAACTGGCAGCATGAGGGCTAAAAATCAGGACAGTTCTAAACATTTTAGCCCTCCTCCTTTTTTTCAGGACAGTACCTCAAACATCTGTACAATCCAGGAAAATTCAGGGCAGCTGGCACCTAGATCTCATCCCTGCGATGGCATAGAAGAGGGCCAGAGCAGTAGGGCTGTCACAGGATCCCACCCCCGCAGCGGCGGAAGTAGGAGCTTGGCTGTGCCTAATGAAAAGGCCCCAGTGCATAGGGGTGAGAATGGGAGCCTGGGAGTGTATGTGTATGTGGGTGAGAATGGGAGCCTGGTGTGTATGTGGTTGAGAATAGGAGCCTGGGAGTGTGTGTGTAAATGGGTGAGAATGGGAGCCTGGGAGTGTGTATGTGGGTGAGAGTGGGAGCCTGGTGTGTATGTGGGTGAGGATGGGAGTCTGGGAGTGTGTGTGTGTATGTGGGTGAGAATGGGAGCCTGGGAGTGTGTGTGTGTGTGTATGTGGGTGAGAATGGGAGCCTGGTGTGTACGTGGGTGAGAATGGGAGCCTGGGAGTGTGTGTACGTGGGTGAGAATGTGAGCCTGGGAGTGTGTGTATGTATGTGGGTGAGAATGGGAGCCTGGTGTGATTGTGTAGGGGTGAGAATGGGAGCCTGGGAGTGTGTGGATTAAAATGGGAGTCTGGGGGAGGTCTATGGGGGGAGTGAGAATGGAAGCCTGTGTGTGTGTGGATGAGAATGGGAGCCTGTGTGTATGTGGGTGAGAAAGGGAGCCTGAGTGTTTGTGTGTGTGAGAATGGGAGCCTGGATGTGCATCTGTGTGTGTGAGAATGGGGCCGGGGGGGGGGGGGGGGGAGCAGAGGGGTTTGAGTGAATGAGAGCTGTTGTGGTAGAGCATGTGAGAGTGAGAGTTTGTGTGTGTATGTATGGTACAGCATATTAGAGTGTGAGCTTGTGCGTGTGTCAGAGCTGGATTTAGGATGCTGGTGTACCTAGGCACTGTCGATCCCTGTTGCCTATGCCCAATCCCCCCCCCCCCCCCACCCCACAAGGTTGAGGGCTAAGGCACAGTCCCCTAATTTCCTGTGGCAGCTCAGGGGTAGCTTCTGTGGCACAAATTTAAAAATTGTGAAGCAAACTGGCAAGCATTTCCATCTTTTACTTTACATTATAAAAATGAATTAACTTTATAGTATATTTATTAGAATAATTAGTATAATTTATTTTATTTTTATTGGGTGAGGAAAAGTGATCTCAAGTTATCAGAACAGAGAGGAGACCTCAGGGATGGGAAGAGGAAAGGAGGAGGATCAGACATGGGGTGGGGAGAAACGAGGAGGAGTATGAGAAGGAAAGAGGAATAGGGATGGGGAAGATGGGAGATGAGGAAGATTAGGAATCTGGGATGTGGAAGAGGAGGGCGTAGGAAGGGTTGGGGAGTGGATCTGGGGAGAAAGGAGCGGTAGGAAGGAAGGAAGAGAGGCTCCAGGATCTGGGGGATAGACTCCAAGATCAAGGGAGGGAGGATTTGAATTGCAGTGGGTGGGGAGGAGAGGAGGGGGGGGGGGGGGGTCCCTACCATGATCTGGTCCTTGCCTTCCCTCTCTAACATACCACCCAATGTACACTTGGCATCAATCCCTTCTCTCTCACATACACACAGACTTACAGTCTCCCAACCTCTCTTCTCACCCTCCAATCATCTCTGCTCAGACATTCCTAATCTCCCAAAATGATCCCCCTTTGCTCGGTCTCTCTCCTCGCCTGCTCCCCACACCCTGGGTGGGATTAGGAAACAGAGGGTTGTTCTCTGCTGAGTGAGATCCAGCACAGCTGAAAGACAGCAAATCATCAGCCAGCCTTCTGCCCCCCCCCCCCCCCCCCCCCGAGATTTGCCACCCTAGGCTCAGGCCTAGTGTGCCTATCGACAAATCCAGGCCTGGTGTGTGTGTGTATATATGTGTGTAGAGAGTATATGAGTGAGAGAGTATATGAGTGAGAGCTTGTGTGTGTGGGGACACACTGGTGTGTCGCGAGGTTGTGCGAGGTGTGTCACAGGGCCAGCTGTCTCATCATCAACCTGGGTGGGAGTCGGTTCACTTCTCTTATACTGGGCCTGATGGGAGGCTGCTCACTCTCACTTCCTTCTCTTCTTTCTGGCCCAGTGGGAGGCTGTTTCCTCTTTCACCCAGATCAGAGCTAGACATTGCCAGCTCCTGCTGTTCTGGGCTCCCATGGGACATAAACTTTATCTTCCCCTGCTGAGTCTGGGAGTGATGCTGCTGCTGACGATCTCTTCACCCCGTGAAGGAGGTTGGAAATTCTGGGCAGATAGAATTGGAAGGGAGAGGGCGTGTGGGGGCTGCTGAGCAGCAGGGGATGAGAAACTGAGGACTGGGGTAGCTGGGCAGGGAGGGGGTAGGGAGAGTAACGCAGGGGAGAGAGGGAACGCAGGGAAGAGGACGTGAGGGGGGGGGGATGCTGGGCAGGGATGTGAGTGTGAGCGGATGATTGAAGGGGAGTATTTGGGAGAAGTGAAGGATGATTCAGACATGGAGGTGAGGCATTTTACCAGTATGTAGGGATTTGCATCAGTCTTATTTGTTGCGTTTTCTCGTTCTCAGTAAGACATGAACTGGTGGCGCACTGTTGCCTTTTCATAGGTAGGGATATTGCTGTCTTAAGCTCTTAGAGTTAGTATTGCTATGGTATGGCAGATATGCTACACATGTGCTGTTTCTTTTTCAGGTTCTGTATTTTACAAGCCTCCTGGCAGTAAGGGAGTTTGTGTTTCTGTGACTGAGAAAGTACCAGTATCAGAATCAGAATGTATTTTCTATATATGGTGAGTTGTATGGGGAAGTCTCCTCTGCCTCCATTGTTTGGGGGCGGGTTCCTATGGATGCAGAGTATAGGTTTACATTGAGCCCCGTGATGGTCAAGTGTTCAGTGTGTCATGCATGTAAGCATTATCTGTGTCCCAATAGAAAAAAGATTGGAGAAGAGAGACGTGAAAAAAGAATTAGGAAATGACCAGCAAGGGAAAAGTGAGAAAAAAGAGACCGGGACCAAATGATTAGAAAAATACAAGGATCAGGCAACAAAGGTTAAAAAAAAAAGTATGTTGGGATTTTAGCAATTGGAATATGCCATCTTTGGAAATGTGCATTTCTTATATTTTTGTATTTTGCTCTTTCTTCACTATTCCACTGTTGTCTGGTTTCTCGGGCTTTCTATTTTGGTTTTGTCTGCATGTTTCTGTTTCTAATTTGTAGTCTCTTATTTCTATATTAGGTAAGGGTCGGTCTCTGTTTTGCTTGTGTATGTGACTGAAGTGCAGTATTTCTGCTAGTGTGTAGTTTCTCTGTAGTAGTCCAGCTTGTTCTGTTACTCCAGTAGGTGAAGTATTACTGTTCTAGGGCCTGGTGTAGTATTTGCATTGTTGCTTTTTCATAAGGTTGCTGTTGTTTGAATCCTGAGAGGCAGCGCTATGACTGTATGATATGGCAAGGTTTTAGATGTCTCTTCTTTGGCAGGAGTTTGTGTTACTTCACAAAGGGGTAGATTTTCAAAGGGTTACGCACGTAGCTTACGCGCGTAACCCTGAAAACCTACCCCAAACCCCCCCCGCGCACTAAGCCTATCTTGCATAGGCTGCTGGCGCGCGTAAGTCCCGGGGCTTTCCTGGGGGGGGGGGTGTCAGGGGGGCGTGTCACAGCTGGCGTGTCATCGGGGGCGTGTCGCGGCCGGCGCGTCATCGGGAGCATTCCAGGGGTGTGGCCGCGGCTTCTAGACCAGCCCCCAGACCGGACCATGGCGCACCGGCGGCCGGCCCGGCGCACACATGTTACGCCTGCCTCAGGTAGGCGTAACTTGTGCAACAAAGGTGAGGGGGGGGTTTAGATAGGGCCGGGGGGTGGGTTAGGTAGGGGAAGGGAGGGGAAGGTGCGAGGGGGTGGAAGGAAAGTTCCCTCCGAGGCCGCTCCGATTTCGGAGCGGCCTCGGAGGGAACGGAGGCAGGCTGCGCGGCTCGGTGCACGCAGGCTGCCGATTTTGGGCAGCCTTGCGCGAGCCGACCCCAGATTTTAACAGATACGCGCGTATCTATTGAAATCCAGCGTACTTTTGTTTGCGCCTGCTGCGCGCGCGTAGTTTTATAAAATCTGCCCCTAAATGCTTAGCAGTGGAGGGATATATTTTGCTGAGGTGACACCAGAATTTGAATTTTTTTTTCATGTTGGTTGTAATGTGACTTGCCCTAGCTCTGCTCTGCACCTGTTCTGATGATTAAGGCTATTTTATTGAACTATGATCATTTCTGGCCTTCTGCAAAGAGGATTCATGAAAGACTACATTAATGTTTGTTTTATTACGTTTTCTTTGCTTTTTACACAATATACTTGTACATTTATAAACTGCAATAAATATAAAGTAATAATTAATAAGGAATTTTTAATGCCTCTAAGTGCTTGAAATAAGTGAGGTTTAAATGTTTTAAAAGTTTCACGCATGATGCATAATGGCTGTTGCAAACTACTTAGCAAGCCATTGTAGGGTGTAGTATATGGCATTATTTATGAAGAACAATACAACCAGCCCACCTACAGCCTACAGCCCACCCATTTTAACCTTGTGCCCACCTAACAAAAAATCAGTTCTGGCCATGCCACTGAAGCTTACCCAACACAACTCCTCTCCTGGAATGAATGAAGCAAATCCCGGTTGTAGCTGGTTAATAATCCTTCAATCTGTCTGTGGATAGACGAGCTATATTAAGATACTAGGATGAGTCTTCTGGGAAGAGAGGCCATGCCACTGTTTCCAGTGCTGTCCCCCTCTCCTAGTGCCTCAGGGGGGTTGATTTTATTTCTGCTCCTGCTCCTCACTCAATCCCTTTGAATGTCGATGTGACAGCTGCTTAGTCCTCGGTCCCCTTACTCAGTTGATGGCACTGCTCCTTCCACCCTGCCCCTCTCTCGTTGATTTCAGGGCAGACACGTTATCTGACTGCAAAGCCTTTGCATATTGATCTCTTTAGGGTTTCTATTTAATTGTAACTATTTTTTTTTTAAATATTTTATTTGTGATAAATGTTTGTACATGATTTCGTGTGGCCAGTTCCTGGCTGGGGAAGCAATTAAAATAAATGTATTTAATCAATGAAATAAATACATAAACGAGCTTGGGAACCAAAACTGAAAAAAAAACCCAAAAAACAAATATGGAGAGAGAAAGAGAGATCACCCAGGGCAGAGAGATGCAGAGACTATAAAACGGTGGCAGAAAGATGCAGAAATTGTCCTAAAATTACTGGGCACCGCTGGCAAGATTAAAAAAAAAGAGCTTCCGAGGGCACCTTGATGTGTTGCCCGTACATATTACACCCCACGCGGATCTGCCAGGTCTTCCACAATCCGCAGGAGACTCTGGCTTTGGTGGCCCACCCGGCAGGACCTGCTGAATCTCAGGCAGCACGGAGCCGGCTGCGCCCGTTTACTGCGGTTGCTCCTTTCCTCCTGGCAGCCTGCAGGAAACAAGAAGGGAAGGGCTGGAGAAGGGAGCACAGCAATTGTTTTCTGCTCTCCTATTGTGTCTCTACCCCAGTCTCACCCACTTCCTGTCCTGTGTCTGTCTGTCCCCCTGCCAACACAGAACACGTGAGGAAAGGCAGGGGGGGAGAGGGACTGGAGAAGGAAGAGGAGCACATTCTTCTCTGCTCTGATGTTTTCCTGCTCCCAGGGCCAGTGCAAGAGTATTTGGCACCCTAGGCCTAGATCAACCTTCGGTCACGCAGCCCCTACTCCCAATTTACCTATAGCCGGAAGCTCCAACACACAGCGCTCCCTTCTTTGGCAGTATTGGCTTTTCCCCTCTGGGCCTCAGGTTGGTGGGATTTTGCCGTCCCCCAAAACTGATGCTCCAGGCGACTGCCTAGTTAGCCTAATGGATGCACCGGCCCTGCCCGCTCCAGCCTTACCCCTCTCCTTCTGTCCCTTTATCAACAGGCAGTGCATATGGGGGGAGAGGAACAGGATGGGAGGGACTGAAGCAGTTGTCTGGGATCCCAGGTTGAAGGCAGATTGAGGGAGAAGTGAGACACAGTCAGAGAACTGTGAGTGAAAGGGGGCGAGGTGAAGAGGGGGGAAATGCTGGGGGCAAGGTGAAGAGGGGGGAAATGCTGGGGGCAGTCGAGCGAGAGGCGATGGATATCGGGGAGGACGAGGAGGCGCGTGAGCGTCTCCCCAGCTTCGGATTTCGGATACAGACTGAGAAGCCGAGCAGGGCTTCAGGAAACCTCATGCTTGCGGCCTCCCCCCCCCCCCCCCCCTAGTATGTGCAGTTTGACTCTCAAACCGTATCTTTAAATGAAAATGTTTACAAATTGGAATTGGTTTTTCCTCACGGTAGGGGAAAAAGATGACCCCGGAGGGGATTTGTCCCCCCCCCCCCTTCAGAACGCGGCCCGGCGAGGCTTTTCATCGACTTCTCGGCCCCAGAGCAGCGCGCGTAATGGGAAACTTGGCTCACGCGGTGCCTGCGAGCTGCTGGCGTGAGAGGCGCGGATGAGGAACAGATGGAAGGGGTTAGGCCGGGGGTGGGGGGCGCTCGGCTCGCCCCGCCCGCCCGGCAGCTGTTGTGCATCAGTGGCGCATGTGAACGCTTGGCAGCGGGCAGAGTTAACTTTCCCGGTCAGGTGGTTCTCATTCTTCGCCTTGCCTTCCAGTAAAAGCCGTGCCTGCCATGAAGAAATAATCCCTCCCGGACGAGGCCTGCATGCCTCGCTATTTTTAGCACTTTAGGATGCTGCTTTGGACAGCTTTCCTTCTTCAGATGCTTTGTATGTCTGGGACCTGTGCCGGACCGCACTCTTTCTGAAAGATGCGGAATGTTAAGATTTTCAGTAAATAAATGTTTTGGGAGGGGGGTGCATTCTCGAGGGTGGCACCCAAAGGGGGGTGAATGCTGGGGAGCAGGAGGAAGGTTAAATGCAGTGAATGGAGGGAGCAGAGGGGGTGAATTCCGGCTCCTCCCCTGAGTTAATCTGGCACCTCTTTCCTCCCCGAGCTCTGTGCTGCCGTGCGTTTTCCAGCTGGTATGGGAGGACTGGATTTTAGGGGGATGAGAGAGCTTTGGGGTAAGGGGGTGGAAGCTGCTGGGGAGAGGGGGGGGGGGGGGCTACAGTTGCTCAATGACATGTACGTGAGGTGCTGGGGAAGGGGCTCTGAGTTGCTCCGGGATATATATATGTGTGTGTGATGGCAGGGGTCGGGGGAGAGACGACAGAAGCATGCACACAGGCTGTCAACTCCAGAAGGAGGAATCTCTTTGGCATGGTGCAAGCATTGGGGAGAGCACTGGCAGTAACTTTAGAGAGACACCAAGCATGCCCAGCATTCTCTGGCTTAGGAGTGAGATTCATTCTTGGCACGATAATGCACAAAACAGATTCATTTGGAGATGCAGCCCCAGAGTAAGGCAGATCCCCCCCATCATGCTGTGCTTTTGCCCCCAGGAATAACCTCTCAAAATAAAGGTTACGAGGAGGGATATGATAGAGGTGTTTAAAATCATGAGAGGTCTAGAACGGGTAGATATGAATCGGTTATTTACTCTTTCGGATAGTAGAAAGACTAGGGGGCATTCCATGAAGTTAGCATGTGGTGTTATGGAGAGAGTCAATTAGTGGACCCTTGGGCCGACTGATTAGAGACACAGTCCAATAGTTGTTAATGAGCCGGGAGGCGGATCCTAGCTGAAGCGGATTGGTGAAGTCTTCGCCCTGGAAACCCGAGACCCCCCCCCAGGAGAAGCCCGTAGGGGTCCGGGTCGCTGGGACTTAGGAGAATCGTGAAGAAGTCCGAAGGTCATGGCTGGCTGAAGACAAGGAGAATCGTGAGGAAGTCTGAAGGTCGTGGCTGGCTGAAGACAAGGAGAATCGTGAGGAAGTCCGAAGGTCGTGGCTGGCTGAAGACAAGGCAAACCTGGAACCGGAGCTGGAATCAAAGCACGGCTGGAACAAGCAGGAACCAGAGCTGGAAGCAAGGCACGGCTGGAACAAGCAGGAACCAGAGCTGGAAGCAAGGCACGGCTGGAACAAGCAGGAACCAGAGCTGGAAGCAAGGCACGGCTGGAACAAGCAGGAACCAGAGCTGGAAGCAAGGCACGGCTGGAACAAGCAGGAACCAGAGCTGGAAGCAACTAAGCACTAAAGGGAGCGACCTCATTGCAAAGGCAAGGTAAGGGAGGCAGACGCCGGTTTAAATAGCCAGCCGGCGTCTGACGTCAAAAACAGGGCGGTTCAGCACTTCCGGGTGCTGGACCTACAAAAGCTGCTCCTTCGCGCGCGCGTGTTCCCCAGCGGGGGGAGGAGTCAGGCACGGGCCTCAGCGGCGTCTCCACGTGGGGAGAACCGCTGCCATGCAGTCGGGTCGGCCCTGGGAGCTGCGGAACGCGGCGAGCGTGGGGGAGCTGGCGGAAAGGTAAGGACCCGGTCGCTAGCCTAGCAACCGGGACCGCAACAGTACCCCCCCTTTACGCCCCCTCTTCAAGGGACTCGGCCTATCAGGATGGTCTAGATGGAACTGCTGTAGGAGGGTCTTGTCCAAAATATTACGGGCAGGCTCCCATGTATTGTCCTCGTTCCCACAACCCTCCCAGGCCAGCAAATATTCCCAACGCCTGTTGGCAAATCGAGCATCAAGGACCTCTCGTACCTGAAATGTGGGATCCTCATCTGCGGTGGTGGAAGCGTCTTCGAGTGGCCTGGGATGAAATCTGGAAAGAATCACTGGTTTCAAGAGGGAGACGTGGAAGACATCATGGATGCGTAGAGTGGTGGGAAGTCGTAGGCGATAGGAAACCAGACCTACCCTTTCTGCTACGCGGAAGGGGCCACAGAACTTGGGTGACAGTTTCTTGGAAGGTTGCCTCAAATGAATGTTTTTTGTACTAAGCCAGACTCGATCGCCCGGGAGAAAAGAGAATGCAGGTTTCCGGTGTTGATCATAGTAGCGCTTAGCAGTGCGTGCGACTTTCTGAAGCCGGTGTTGAGTAGAGGTCCAAAGTTTACTCAGTTGGTCAGCGGTTAACTGAGCGGCAGGTGAAGAGGTGGGTACCGGCAGGGGTAATGGTGGCTTAAGCTGTTTACCATACACAATTTGGAAGGGCGACTTCCCTGTTGCCATATGTATTTGATTATTATAGGCAAACTCTGCCCAGGGGAGAAGGTCCACCCAATTGTCTTGTTTGTGGTTGATAAATGCTCGTAAGAACAACTTTAACAAACGATTCATGCGTTCAGTTTGACCGTTACTTTGCGGGTGAAAAGCGGTAGAGAAACTCAACTGGATCTTAAATTTCTTGCATAAGGCCCTCCAATATCTGGCCGTGAATTGGGGACCCCTGTCGGACACAATGTCTTGGGGCAGACCATGGTGGCGAAATACGTGGTGTGTGAACAGAGAAGCCAATTCAGTCGCAGAGGGTAGTTTGGGCAGAGGCACGAAGTGAGCCATTTTAGAGAACCGGTTCACCGTGACCCAAACCACAGTCTTGCCTTGAGAAGGCGGAAGTTCTACCACAAAATCCGTGGCTATATGTGTCCAAGGTTCCGTAGGCACCGGTAACGGTTGCAGTAAACCTCTCTGAGGACCATTTAGTGGTTTTTGCAGGGCGCAGGTGGGGCAGGAGTTAACGTAGAGCGAGACGTCACGTCGAAGTCCGGGCCACCAATAGAAACGATTTATGAGATCCAATGTTCTTTGTCTGCCGGCGTGCCCCCCGGACAAAGAATCGTGTCCCCAAGACAAAACTTTTCTCCGAAGCCTTTTTGGGACCGGAGTTTTACTCGTAGAATCAACTGAGGTGGTAGTTAGTTGGACACACGCAGGATCCAGGATGGGTTGTGGAGGGTCCTCCTCTTCCTCCAGCTGAGTGGTGCGAGACAGGGCATCGGCTCAAACATTTTTTTCTGCAGGTCGGTACTTAAGGGTGAAATTGAAGCGACTGAAGAAAAGTGACCATCTCGCTTGTCGTGGATTCAGTCGCTGAGCTTGGGCCCCACGCTAAAAGTTCTTTGTCTCCGATGCCGTAATTCCATTCGGTTCTTTGAAAAGTAGGAACATGGCATTAACTTGCCGGAAGCATCGTGTTGACTGAGGACAGCTCCGACAGCCAGGTTCGAAGCATCGACCTCCACGATGAAGGGGCGCTGTGGATCCGGGTGACGTAAGCAAGATGCTGCTAGGAATGCTTGTTTTAACTCTTCGAAGGCATCGGAGGCAGTGGTAGGCCAATCGTGAGCGTTGACTCCTTTGCGAGTAAGCGCGGTGAGAGGAGCTACCTTCCGAGAGTAATGAGGTATAAAATGCCTGTAAAAGTTGGCAAAACCAAGGAAACGCTGTAGGGCTTTCAGGCCAGACGGACGAGGCCACTTGGCAATGGCTGCAACTTTTTCTGGGTCCATCTGAAAACCGGATGAGGAAACAATGTATCCTAAGAACGGGAGTGTTTCACATTCAAACTGGCATTTCTCAAGCTTGGCGTATAAATGATTGTCTCTAAGGGCTTGTAAGACCCGCTTGACGTGTTGGCGATGTGTAGAGAGGTCTTGAGAATAGATCAAGACGTCATCGAGGTATACTATGACGAAAGAATGAAGCATCTCCCGGAGTACCTCATTCATAAGATTCTGAAAGACAGCAGGCGCATTACATAAGCCGAAAGGCATTACCAAATACTCGTAATGTCCGTCACGAGTGTTGAATGCTGTCTTCCACTCGTCTCCCGGACGAATACGAACCAGGTTGTATGCCCCACACAAATCCAGCTTAGTAAAGACCTTGGCCCCTTGAAGTCTATCGAGCAATTCCGGGATCAGAGGCAAGGGATACCGATCCTTCTTAGTGATGGAATTCAACCCTCGAGAGTCTATGCATGGCCGAGGGAGCCATCCTTTTTGGCTACGAAAAAGAAGCCTGCTCCTGCAGGGGAGTGCGAAGGGCGAATGAAGCCCTTAGCAAGGTTTTCTGTAATGTAGTCTGACATTGCGCGGGTCTCTGGCAGTGAAAGAGGGTAGACCCTACCCCGCGGGGGAGTGGAGCCTGGAAGTAGATCAATGGCACAGTCAAAGGGCCGGTAGCACGGGAGGAGCTCTGCCTTTTGCTTAGAGAACACATCAGAGAATTCTTGGTAAGGCAGAGGAAGTTCCAGGGCTGAGTGAGAGAGTAGCACTTCAGGCCTCGGAAGGGGGTCCAGGCAGTTCCGGAAACAATAAGAACTCCACTGAGCAATTTGGAGTGAGTCCCAATGGATCACAGGAGCGTGTTGCTGCAACCAGGGGAGTCCCAAGACCACAGGATGTACTGATTTCTCGAGTAGCAAAAAAGAGATTGTTTCAGTATGGAGCGTGCCAGTTCGTAAGGTGAGAGGCATCGTGGTTTCAGAAATGTAGCCAGGTAGAGGGGTTCCCCGGATGGAGGTAACTCGTAGCGGAGGTATCCGGCGCTTCGTAGGTAGTCCCAGTTGGTGTACTAGTTCCTCCAGGATAAAATTCCCACCGGCTCCGGAATCAATAAATGCTAGAGTCTGGAAGCAGCCTCCGGGATACTCTAAGGTTATAGGGACTGTACATTGAGGAGCAGCATTAATACAGCCTAGGGAAATCTCCTCATCTCTCCCTAGACTTGACCATTTCCCGGTCTTGCTGGACATTGACCCAAGAAATGACCCTTGGCACCGCAATACAGGCAGAGCCCCTGGGTGCGGCGGCGTCTCTTCTCCTCCTCGGTCAGAGGCGCCCGACCAAGCTGCATGGGCTCTTCCGAGGAGTTGCTGGAAACCGGTTGTGTCTTGTGAGGTGTCGTCAGAGATCGGGAGAAGGAGGGTGCCAGGGAAACCGGCCGGCGAAGGACTCGGCCTTCCTTGGCCCGTTGTTGCAAACGTCGGTCAATCTTCCCCGCCAAATCTATTACCCCATTCAGGGTGGACGGAACATCCCGGGCCATCGATTCGTCTTTGATGCGCCCTGCGAGGCCTTCCAGGAAAATACCTCGCAAGCAGTCATCCTGCCAGCCGAGTTCCATAGCCTGAGTGCGGAATTCAATGGCGTAATCTGCCAGAGAACGGGACCCTTGTCTTAGCTGCAGGATCTCAGTGGTAGCGGTAGTCATACGGGCTGGTTCATCAAAAGTTTGCTTGAAATGCGTCACAAAATCCTGCAAATTGTGAAGCATGGCGTCCTGATTCTCCCACATGGGTGAGGCCCAGAGCATGGCCTTCCCATCGAGCAGTGACAAAATATATGCCACCTTGACGGCATCTGAAGGGAACTGCCCCGATAACAAGGTGAAACGGATGAAGCATTGATTCAGAAATGCCCTACATGATTTGGCATCCCCGGAGTAACGTGTGGGCACCGGTAGTTGAGTCTGCACGGGAGTCAGAGGCACAGGCGGAGGTGGGGGTTGTACTACCTCTGGAGGGTTAGCGTCCAACCGGCTGGCTAGACGATCCACCGTAGCTGCCAAGACCTCCAGGCATTGCTGTTGTTGCTGGATTCTTTGGGCCATACCGGGAATGGCCTGCATGGGAGAGGAGTCCGCCGGGTCCATGGCCTTTGCAAACTGTTATGGAGAGAGTCAATTAGTGGACCCTTGGGCCGGCTGATTAGAGACACAGTCCAATAGTTGTTAATGAGCCGGGAGGTGGATCCTAGCTGAAGCGGATTGGTGAAGTCTTCGCCCTGGAAACCCGAGACCCCCCCAGGAGAAGCCCGTAGGGGTCCGGGTCGCTGGGACTTAGGAGAATCGTGAAGAAGTCCGAAGGTCGTGGCTGGCTGAAGACAAGGAGAATCGTGAGGAAGTCCGAAGGTCGGGGCTGGCTGAAGACAAGGAGAATCGTGAGGAAGTCCAAAGGTCGGGGCTGGCTGAAGACAAGGAGAATCGTGAGGAAGTCCGAAGGTCGTGGCTGGCTGAAGACAAGGCAAACCTGGAACCGGAGCTGGAATCAAAGCACGGCTGGAACAAGCAGGAACCAGAGCTGGAATCAAAGCACGGCTGGAACAAGCAGGAACCAGAGCTGGAAGCAAGGCACGGCTGGAACAAGCAGGAACCAGAGCTGGAAGCAAGGCACGCCTGGAACAAGCAGGAACCAGAGCTGGAAGCAAGGCACGGCTGGAACAAGCAGGAACCAGAGCTGGAAGCAACTAAGCACTCAAGGGAGCGACCTTGGTGCAAAGGCAAGGTAAGGGAGGCAGACGCCGGTTTAAATAGCCAGCCGGCGTCTGACGTCAAAAACAGGGCGGTTCAGCACTTCCGGGTGCTGGACCTACAAAAGCTGCTCCTTCACGCGCGCGTGCGTTCCCCAGCGGGGGGAGGAGTCAGGCACGGGCCTCAGCGGCGTCTCCACGTGGGGAGAGCCGCTGCCATGCGGTCGGGTCGGCCCTGGGAGCCGCGGAACGCGGCGAGCGTGGGGGAGCCGGCGGAAAGGTAAGGACCCGGTCACTAGCCTAGCGACCGGGACCGCAACATGTGGCACATTTAAAATGAATCTGAGAAAGTTATTTTTCACTCAACGCACAATTAAGCTCTGGAATTTGTAGCCAGAGGATGTGGTTAGTGCAGTTAGTGTAGCTGTGTTTAAAAAAGGATTGGATAAGTTCTTGGAGGAGAAGTCCATTACCTGCTATTAATTAAGCTGACTTAGAAAATAGCCACTGCTATTACTAGCAACGGTAACATGGAATAGACTTAGTTTTTGGGTAATTGCCAGGTTCTTATGGCCTGGATTAGCCACTGTTGGAAACAGGATGCTGGGCTTGATGGACCCTTGGTCTGACCCAGTATGGCATTTTCTTATGTTCGTATGTGGTAAACCTCAGGGTGGTAGTGGAACACAAAATATAAGCTGCATGAAACAGAAAGTTAGATCTGCCCTCCAAGACAACCTGCCTGCAAGGGTCTGTGGAGAGACCCTGGAGCTCAGACGCCCTCATCCTGGGGCCATTCATTCATTCGCTTGTTGTTTCATCCTCCTGGACTGAATAAAGCAAATGTCAGTTGTAACCCGTTCATTGTGTCTGTAGATAGCCGAGCTGTGACTGTAAATGCACTAAGAAAAAGGTCTTCTCGGTAGATATGTGACTGGGGTCTGTTCATCAGCTTGAAACTCACCAGGACGCATGAAAACTATCAGTAAATAGGAATACAACCCACCCTGGAACAGGCCGATTTAGTCCTGGTTTTGTGGCACTCCAACGCAGATAAAAACAATCCTTTTTACCTTTACATTTTAAGTCAACATTTTTTCACACACATACGATCTTTTTGGAAATTTGAAAAGTTACCTTACGCTTTTGAAAGTGTGAGGAGAAAGCCTCAAAAGGGAAGGATACCAGGAGGATCCCTGAAATCAGTCTAAGCTGCAAGCAGCTCCTTATCGGAAGCTGCAGACCTCAGATACCACCGAAGCCAAGAGAAGAGGTAGTTTGCTTATAAACTTTAGAGCAGGGGGTCACAACCTTTCAGGGAACATGGACCCCTTCTTAGCCTCAAAAAAATGTTTGCCGTCCCCAATACACTTCTCTTCAATGTTTGCATGTCATAGCAAAAGGAAATGGTAATATGCGCTGCAGAATCATTCAGAATGCGTGAAACTTAATATTAAACTTTGCTTACTGACCTAAACTGAATACATAAGGAGAGGAATTTCCCAAGCTATTTAAAAATTGCCCTCATAAATGAAGTTTGAAGCCAACAGTGGCCTCTGCCTTCCACTCCAGCTGCAAAGAGGAAAAGGAAGCAAGTTTTACAAAGGCTCCAGGCTGTTTGTTTGTTTATTTCCAAACATTTTATATTCCGATTTTATCCGGGCCAGACTCAAAGCGGATTGCAATAAGTTAGAATAGCTTAACAGGTCAGTATCAGAGCAGAAGCTCGAGCGTGACCAACAGTACAGAATAATTTCAATTTAATGTTGCACAGAGTGCAAGGTGAAACCTTGACAGAACCAGAACAGAACCGAACTGATATAACCTAACATACGCAAAGGTCGAGCAGAAACAGGTCAAAGAACAAAACCACTATTTACCTTCAGCCGAGGGGTGAGGGCGGCAGTAACAGAGTTAAAAGTAACAACACCGACTGACTGCAGTGTCCGCGAGCGGCCCAGAAATGCAACTTCTGCATCATAGTCTAGCAGCTCCGTGGTAACTGCATGGGTGGTGGCGATTAGGTCAGTTTATCCAGCAAACCGGGAGAAGGCTTAACTAGCCATGCCTTTGCTTTCTTTCTGAAAGTGAGGTAGCATGCATGGATCCAGTCAGATGGGAAGCGAGCCATGTTCCAGAGACTGGGACTTCTTTCTCATGCAGATTAGTTTTGCCGACATCGGTGGTGGTGGTGGTGGTTGGGGGGAGGGGAGGGGGGTGAAGGACCATCTCTTCCGAGGACCAAATCTCTCCTGCTGGGATGCAGTGGGTAAGAAGAGGCAAGAAATACTTTGGGGCCTGTTTGTATATACATTTGTGGGTGAAACAGAGGATTTTTAATTTTATCCTGGCTTCTGCAGGAAGCCTGTGAAGGAATGGCATGATGTGGTCCGAAGATTTGGCGACTACCCAGGAGGCTGGCTTCTGTGCTTTTTCTACGAGTTGCAACTGTTTCAAGTTTGTCTTGGAAGTCCCATTTAGTAAGGAGCTGCAATAGGCTTAAGCACTGGTTATCAGAGAGTGAATGAAAGAGGCGAGGTTGTGATGACTGAAATAGCGGAGATGCATAAATCAAGCTCTAACTAAGGGGTCATCGACAGATTAGGGTCCAGTTGGATCCCTAAGCTCTGGGCTGTTTCTTTGGGATGCAGAGGTGTTCTTGGAAGGGAAGGAAGAACAAGTTGAGGGTGGCCAAGGCAGCTTAATCACAGAAGTTCCGATTTGGCAGGTTAGGTTTACGCTTATGAATTGGAAGCCAAGGTGCTATTGCCGGGAGACTGTTGTTGAGATTGGAGATGGGGGGGTAGACTGATCTGATCCTATGTTGATGATAAGTTGGATATCGTCAGCGAACAAATGGCATTTGACGTTGAAGCTTTGAATCAAGTCACAAATTGGACAAGCGTAGATATTAAAAAGAATCTGAGAGAGAACGGAGCCCCGAGGCACACCACAAGTGAAAATCCTGGAGGCAGAAGATTTGTAGGCCCACAAAGCAGACTGAGTTCTGTTTGACAGAAAAGATTCTAACCATCTGAGGGCAGTGCCTACAATGCCAATATCCCACAGGTGCTGCATCGAAGGCTGCTGATCGGGTAAGACAAGTATTGGTCTGTGTCAAGGTGAATCTCATTTGTGATGTCTAAGAGGGCAGATTCGATTCCGTGACCTGTCCTGAAGCCTGACTGGTGGGAATTCTAGTAGTTGGAGATAGACAACTTTTTCCACTAGTTTTGATAGCTACAGGAGGCTGGAAACTGGGCAGTAGTGATCTAGGATACTGGGGTCAGAGGTTAATGTTTTTAGTATAGGTTTGACTACAGCCTCTTTCAGTTTGGAATGATTCCATAAGATAAGATACTGTTGATTACGTTAGAAAGCAATGGAGCTAGGTTATGTTTTAGGCTTCGGATGAACCTGGGGGAATAGGGTCCAGCGGGCTTGTGGATGGTTGATTCGATGAAAGGTGGCTTCCACTTCTTTGAGGGTATTATAAAACTGAAATCTGACAGTGCAGTTTTGATCTGTGGGAGTTGGGAGTTTCCTGTTGGGTTGGTGGGATGGGCTGTCAGGATGGGTGTAGAGGAAGAAAGGGTGGTGAAGGAGGAGCGGATAGTTGAGATTTGGTGAAGAAATGAGCAAAGTCTTCAGTGGTGAGATCAGTTAAAGGACTAGTGGTGGAGTGAAACAGTGGTTTGGGAGCTTTTGAACAAGTTCAAAGAGTTTGCTTCGACGGTTCATGGAGAGTTCTAGCTTTTGGCCAGTTAAATGGCTGTTTTGCATTTTTTTTAGCATGTGCCTTGCAGTTTCGCAGGTTGGAGTCTGGTTTGTGTTTCCGCAATGCTCGTTCCAGCTGCTGTCCAATGAGGACAGCAGTTCAGAGTGACCTGGCAGAAAATCAGCACCAGTAGCTGCAGACCTGGAATCCAATTTTGAAAGAGAAACCGTCTGCAGAGTCTCCTTTTGAAAATTCGGGCAGGTGGGGGAGAAAGCCGGTACTTTCGTACCTGCCTGGTTTTCACCTGCTTTGAAGCAGGTGCAAGGTATGCGCGTGAAAGTGTGCATGGAGATTTAAAAAATTAAATCCTTGCATGCCCTTTCTCTCCCCCCAGCCTAACCCTGCTCCTTATTCCCCCCCCACCAGGTGAAAGCGTGCATTGATCTTCACGACCCAGGTGCTTTTACCCACAGTGGCGGGGAATAGCAATTTTCAAAAGAGCCTTTTTACATTGGTAAGCAGGTGTTTACCCACATAAAAAGTATTGAAAATCACCTTCCCTGAAAACTGATCCCCACTCTCAGCCAGCTTTTCTTTTATACCTTATTATTTTCTTTTATGATTCTTACAAACACGGGCAGAAAAATGATAGCCACAAAACAATTCAGAGTTCAGAAAAAAGCAAAATAGCCTGCTTTTCAAAAGGGAAGAAGGTTAATGAGACCTCCATATCTGTCTGTGTGTCCCCCTAGATAACTCAAAAGCTTTAGCCGCCGCTTAGCCATATAAAGTCGGCACTTATCCTGCTACCGGGTTATTTTCAGCAGCTGCTGCTTACCCGAATATCTTAGGCGAGCAGCGCCATTTAGCTGGAGAAGAAAGAAGACATTTTGGGGCGTGTAGTCGGCGTGGCCAAAATATAGCCAGACAAATCTGCAGCAGCAGGGCCTCTCAATATACATGAAGAACCTAATCCGGCTGGCATTTTAAACATCTGCAGCAGATTAGTTTAGACTTGAAGCTTGCGCTTGTGCAACGTGCTTCCCGTTTTGTAGTGGTGGTGCCACAGGCAGCAAAGCAGATGGGCCTCGGCAGCAGAGACAGCAACCAAGAAGGAGATATCGACCAGCGTTCACTGGGTATCATCTTAACAAGCAATACTATTTTGGATATTTTGTGGCTCGCTCAAAGAGGATCTAGAGAAGGCCACACAAGAGAAGCCATGCCTTGCCGGTACACCTAGAAGTCACCACTGCCTTGGCCTTTTTAGCCACTGGCTGTTTCCAGGCCACTGCAGGCGATCCTACTGGCATAACTCAGTCAGCCCCGGGGCCAGCACGTCCTATCCGGCGAACTAGGCGGTCGCCACAGGCGCCGACAGTTAGGGGGCGCCGAAGAGCAGCCGCGAGGGGCCGTGAGCGGAGCCTGTCCCGCTCGTGGTAAAGAGGAGTAGAGATTTGGCAGGCCGCGAGCAGTGCCCATCTGGGAGGGGAGGCGGGCACGAGACAGACGGTTCGCTTAGGATGCCTAATACCCTTGCACTAGCCCTGGTCAGCCACTTCTCATTGTATTAACCAATTTATTTATGTTTTGTGCCAAAGAATGAATGACTACATATCCTTATCAAATGTAAGACAGCAGTGAGAAGAAAATATGAGGGACTTTTATGACGTAGCAGATTTTCCCATCAGTGACTGGTGTTATTGATTGCACACATGTGGCACTAAGGCCTCCAAGGCAAGAGGGTTCAGAGTCGGGAGAAGAACAGCAGCCCACCCAGAATGTCTTACCTGGCCCCTTTGAGTGGGAAAATAGGGGTGACCTGGGGAGCATTAGGCAGGCCCAGAGGGAGGCTGGGTCTTTTAAGTAGGCCCAGGAGCATATACAAAGAGAGGATGGAAAGATAGTTCCTGGAGTGCAGCTTATAGACCCTGTTCCTCCCCATTTAGTGATGAAAGAGGATTTATTTTGCAGTTTCACAAAAGGAAATGTGGAAGGAGAAGTAATAGAACAACTCCTAGTTCCCAAACCTTATCGTCTATAAGCTGCACTCCAGGAACTATCTTTCCATCCTGACGCACAGCATCCTGAGGGAGGAAAAGATATTAGCACAGTTCTATTGGCCGGGCCTACATAAACAGGTCCAGTTGTCTCCAAGGTAATAACACAACTCTGCACCTTGCTCAAGGTAAAACCTTGGCATACTCGGAGTATCATCCGCAGACTGATGGCTTGGTTGAGCGCCTCAAATAAATGTTGAGGAAATTTGTGGATGAAGACGGCAAGTACTGGGAGGCATTGCTACCCTATGTGCTGTTTGCAATATGCGAAGTACCACATAGCTCGATGGGGGTTTCCTCTTTTGAGTTACTATACGGGAGCAGACCAAGAGTAATCTTGGACATAGCGTGTGAGATGTGAGAAGACGAAGTCCATCGTGGACAATATCCTCTGAGTGCAGGATCACCTAAAAAAAAGGCTGGGGAGGTAGCCCGCCTATGTCTAGAAAGAGCTCAGTGTTCTTAAGCCTGAGCTTAAAATTGCCCCCATGGTCCACAGAGTATTCCAGCTGGGGGGGGGGGGGGCCCACATCCTTGTCCTCCTCCCATCCTCGGAAAGCAAGTCGTTAACTCTTTTGGTAAGGAACTTATGAAGTTTTGGAGAAAACAGGGCCTGTGGATTACAAAAAAAGCTCTCGGCAATAAACAAAACTCAAATCTACTACGTAAACCTCCTGAAGAAGTGGGTTGCACAGGACTGCGGAATGGTTCACAAAGGAGAGTTTGGTCCCGAGTTTGTGCCAGTGGTTCAGGAAATGGACGCTTGTCAATTCAGCGTCCGTTTCCTGCACCCGACTGCCGACACTTTTTTTTTTTTTAGTTTGTTTAGGTTTTCCTCCTACTTAAGCAGTTTTTTTCTGCTTTTCTGTACTAGTTTTAGAATCACTCAACACCTGCTATGGGCAGGCGTTAATTTCTGATCGCTAAAATGTGCAACCTAGACGCACTTTTTTTTTTTTTTGCATTGGGAGTGAATAGGCTAATAGCCTCATTCATATGCATTTGCATGTGACGAGCACTATTAGTTTCACTCCGCGTTGGACACACGTTGTATAGGCGCTAACTAATCCCCTTATGCACACACACACACACACACTGGCTTCTAGCTCAAGGCACGTTTTCCTCCAGGTCTCCTCAGTGTCTCATATATTCTATTAATTTTTTACACCTGTATGTTCTGTCCATGAATGTCTTTCTGTCCAGTGAAACAGAGATGGTCAGGCCCTGCACCCAAGGATCAGTCATTTTTCGACTCACATGTCTACATAACCCTTCACTGTGCAGTACGATGCCTCAGAAGTCGGCTTGGGGGCAGTCTTAGTCCAAGAAAGGGATGATCAAGAACATCCAGTGGCATACATTAATCGAAAGTTGATGCCACAAGAAACAGTGGAAAAAAAGCCTTGCAGTCAAGTAGGCCTTAGAGGCCTTGTGCTATTACCTACTAGAATGGCAGATCACACTCATAACAGACCATTCCTATGGATGAATAGGAACAAGGAGTCACATGTGAGGGTGATGAGATGGTTCCTGGCCCTACAGCTCTTCAATTTCAAGATCCAACATAGGGGGAGAGAGAATGCCAATGCACATTTCCTGTCAAGAGAGATGACCCTTGTACAGTAAGATGCTCATCCTGGCAAGGCTGAGCTGAGGGGGAGGGTATGCGAGGGAGTATACCAAAAACTCCCTTATGGGACCGGCCACAGAGATCTAGCCAGGTCTTCCTTAAGGATCAGCCCCTCAAGGGATTCTGGGCTCAGGGAGGATCCCTTCAGCACAACATAAGTTGAAAGGGCCCAGAAGGATTAGAGAGACCTCGGGGAGCAGGCATGAATCAGGAATATGCTAAGAACTGTTATGTGTAATACCCAGAATTTGTGAGATACCTGAACTTCAAGGAGAGCTTCCTAATTTGTTTTGCTTTGCATTGCGCTTTGTTTTCATTGTAAATAAACTGCACTCAAGGAACAGCCAGAGTCTGCTTTCTTTTTCCTCTGGCTGTTTCCAAGCCACAACCGCTTGAGTTATCACATGCAAAAGTGATTGTAAATATCTTAGAAGTGAAAAAATGAGTGAGGGGTCTGGGTGACATTGGCAGGGGGGACTTTAGGCTGTAGAGCCAGGAGGGTCTTCATGGACTCAGATAGGTTGGGCAAACTGGTGGACTAATTGGTATAACTGATAATTTCCTTCTTGTGCACATATCACAAAATCTGATGAATTATGCAAGTAAAATCCAACAATTGCTAAGAAAAATATGCGAGTTAAATCTTCTTGAGTAAATGATTAAAATTAGGAACACAAAAAGCACATATAGCAGATTTGCACCACTTATTTGGATAAATTTTGACTTCTCTGGCTAAGTCTGAAAAACTGTTATTTATCCAGCTAAGTAAGATAGGTGGATAAATGTTAAAAAAAACTACTTATCAGCTATGTTCAATATTACATGCCATGTATCTTTTAGATATGCAAATATGTTGGGTAGATTTATGTGTATTTTATATTGTGTGTGCGCATTTGCAAGCATGATCTAAAATACCTCTGCATGCATGCACACGTCTATATTTCTCTACATGTGGGTACATGCTCGCTGGCTTTAGTTACCCTCAAAGCTTGTCAAAAATTAGAGGGAATATTGGCCCAAGTTCAGTTATTCCAACAACTCCATTCCTGGCAACTCTAGCTCTGGTTCCAGTCATTTTTCTGACTCCAGATCCTGCCCACACGGGTCCAGTTCTATTTGATTCCAGATCCCATACTGAAGAATTTGGTTCTAGTCATCTGTCCAAGGCTGAGTTCCTGCTCCTGTCATGTTAGTGACTCCAGGTCCAGCTCTCTCAGTGGCAGCTGTTCTACAGACATTAATTGCAGCTGTCTCTGACACCAGCCATGCTAATCTTGATTCTGACACCATTTCTATGTGGGACTTTGCCTTCTTGAGGTGTGTCAAAATTACTCCAAACAGGTATTTTCCTGGAGTCAGATAAAACCTAGTCAGGGGTAAGTCAAACACAAATAAATGCACACCTAGTTGATCTGGTAACTTTATTTACGTACTTGCACATAAGGAGATAGCATAGCCAGCTAATCTGAAGAAATTAGGAAATACATATATCATTTCAGTTATTTATTATTAAAAACAGTAATTCATTACTTGAGTGTGCAGCTATTAATTGGAACTTAGCACTTCAGGGTGGTCTTACCAGCAACATGATGTATTGCCATATAAGGCAAAACTCAAGATTCTAACCAGCAAAAGCTCTGTTATCTATATTTTTAGCAGATTCTGTATTTCATGCTTATATGAAAACTTTTCTAAAAGTTTTACCGCTAGCAATACACAAGTTCTGGTATATATTAGTTCTAGTAAGTAGAGGACACTGACTTCAGTTGCAGAGTGGAAAAGGTTATTACAGTTCAAAGCTTGGAACAGCTTCTAGCTAATTCTGAGACCTGTACAGTGAGCTTAGCCTGGCATTAGAAAAAGCAAAAACAGGGCAAAGGCCAGCTTTCTAAGATTCTACAGGTGGGTCTGAGATCCCTGGGGTTCTTGGGGAGATCTGGAGTCTGCCCTTTTAAAGGGAGCGCCAATGTGCCACACTTCCTGCTGGCAGCCATCTTATTCCTATCCAGACACAGTTCTATTCCAGGTTCACAGTCTGCATTTCTCCAGAGCTTGGACATTGTGGTCCCATGTTTTGTGTTTCTGTTTACTCCTAGATTGCTTTGGGTTATCCATCTTCCTGCAGCGATCCTATACTGCTTCTGAAGGCACCTTTGTGGCTCCAGGTTTGGGTTCTGCATCATCTTAGTGTGGGCCCCGTTTTTCCTGTCCAACTCCTGCCGGCATCCAGCATCTGAGGGGAAGGTGGCCATTGAGGGCAGAAATTCCCCGTGTCTGCTCCATTTAAGGATCCCCCACTCTCGCCCTATCTGAACTGCACACAATTGATTTTGGGGGTCACACCTCCAGCCGATTATGCCACTGTGTCAGCTTGATCTGTGACATATTTCATCTTAACCCATAATTAACAGAGGCGCTCTGTTACTGATTACTATAATGGCTTCGAAGTAACCATAAGAGTTCCACTCATTTTCCCATGTAACAGACCATGCAATAAGATTATCAGTAGCGTTTGTAAAGGAGCACACTATTATGAAAAGTTTCCAAGTTATGAAGGTTGCATGTTGTCATATGCAAGAGGTTAGAGAGAGGTAGTCAACCCCCTTTTCCCCGCTCACCCTATAAATGGGTAATTCTCAGTGGGGAAAGAGATCCCAATTTTCAATTCTGCCCCGTCTAATTGTGTATGTGTGTGAACCATGCTGAAGGTCTCATAAACTATGAAGCAGCTGCGATTGAACCATGTGCTTGTTAACTTCATGTACACGTGCAAAATTGATTTTGAGCTGTCGCAAATTTTGGTGAAAGTTTGGGAGGATAGAGTAACAATGAAACCTCCGTTCCTTGCATGTTATGCCAATCAATGTTTAATAGTTTCACCAAAAGTGGCAGTTTCACCACATTGCCTTGTACTCAGGGCCACTTCTAATTTGTGGTGGTCCCTAAATGCTTTCTCCATTTTTATCCAGCAGACTGTAGGCTCGGGCAGGGCCTAACAAGAAATTATTATTATTCCCCCGTAACGGTTTAATTCCAGGTACTGGGGTGCTTTATCATAATTTTTGGATAACATTTTATTCTGTTCCGTTATTTTGGTTACATAGTAAGTGAATAAAGGAAGCGTTAGAAGAGCTCAGCCTCCATTTTTTTTATCCAGACCGCTGTGTGCTAGGAGGGGATCTGATCAACAGGAGATTGTCATTCCCTGCCATTTGTTTCATGCCAGATGACCTGAATAAAATTCCTTTGGACGCACAGAGTTGGTGTACAGTTTTTAAAAGAAACAAGGGACCCGGCTGGATGCTAGAAAGGGAGAGAGCTCCCATCGCAAGGGAAAGACAGGAAGGTAAGGCCCGGTCATACCAAGAGTCCGGTGGAGGAGAGAGTCCCTAGCAGAGGCAACCTGGAGTAGAAGCTCTCTGGTTTGGGGGGGGGGGGGGGGGGCCAGACTCATGGCTCATAGTCGTATGGATCCTGGATTTATTTCTCCCCATGAAGGGGTATTAAACTGAAGCCTTCCAGTGGGCCCAGACTTGGCTCTTGGGTGTGGAGGCACTGGACACTGGTTTTATGAGGTGACAGGGCCCCGGGGCCCTAAAACTCTGGCCTCCTAGGCTTGCGGGCCCTCGGTGTCACTTTGGCACCATCCTCCAAGATGGCAACCACATTTTTTGAAAGGAAAAAAAAAAAGACGGTCAGGAACGAGGAGCATCACTTCTGGCCCTTTCTTGGTGACAGGGGCCAAAGAGGGCCCCAGCGTTGGCACACAAGGCCAGGGGGGTCAGAGGGCCACAGGAAGCCCGGCCTGGGCCCTGAGGCGTTGAGCGGTAGGGGGAAGGCAGGGTTGGAAGATTGGTGAGGCTTTTTTTTTTTTTATTTATTAAAAAAAAAAAAAAAAAAAAAGAACAAAAATTAGTTGAAAATTTCTGGATTATGCTCTTGAGAGAACATTTTTGGTTCCTCCGTTCAGAACCAAAAATGGCCTCACTCATCACATGTAGCACGTTGGTTTTACATGAATGCACAGCCCTAGTATACTTTGCTGTAGTGCTAGCAGCCCCCATATGCAGGTCATTAACATGTATTTGCATGGAAAGTGTGCTAACATTGGCTCACCCTTTTACTTCAATTTTAAGCATATGGTTTTTTAACACAAAAATGTGCACTAAAACAGAAGCTCCCAGGTCTGCTGTTAGCAGTGTTGCCACTGTCAATTTTGGTTGTACCAGTAAAATATATATATATATATTTGTTGGTTAACATTAATAATAAATCTGGTGACATTTGACAAAGAATGCAAGTTTTTCCACAAGCCTCAGACAGTAAAATTGGGATATATCAGAGGAATTCAATTCATTTCCTGTGCACACAGCGACAAAAGCTTGGGTCTTTGACGCAGAACTTGGCTGCTCACAGGCCTCAAACCTGGCGCTGACTCGAGACATTTGACTGTGTGCTCCTGTTCTGTGCTGCAGGACACCTTCCTCACTTACTGTCGGAGCAGACATTTTATTGGCATTGACTGCACGGGAAAAAAAAAATATTAGTCCTTTCTCCGGAAGTACAAATACTTCAAGAATTAGGTGCATCATACAAAGATGCCTGGCCTTGAACAGCTGAGCAGTTACAGTAATAGAAAAAAAACACCTCACACCAAGAAGTATATAGAGCTAAATCTACCATTAAATAAATTCTTATAGATGAGAAACCTTAGAACAGCTATAATATATCTTAGAGGCACAAGCTGGCACAAGCTGATACATTTATGAAGGGAGACGGTGTGGAACAGATCAGGAACTGCTTTGAATTTGGGTGCCTAACGTTTCTGATATTACACATCCAAGTGACAGCCAGGCAAGCTAACGTTACAGAGGCAGAGACTGCCAAGAGACTGTGGTTGTTGCCGGGAAGAAGATTTAGAGACGTCTCGTGGATGCATAGACGTGGGACCTGACCCAGCAGCGCTTGCTCCTGGCAGAATCCTGCACCATCGCGCCACGCACAATCTTATGCAGCATTTCCCGCCCGTGAAGAAGATTCAAAATTCTCCCGCAGAATTCGGTATGGGAATCCCAAGAGGAGACAGCCACAGCAGCAGCCCCCGCACAGCCTCGCAAGGATGTGGCAGCACTGGGCCATGACGGCCTGGAGGAAGGTGCGGGGCTCAGGGCAAGGGACGAAGAGACAACAGTGGGATCAATGGGGGACGAAGGGACAACAGTGGGATCAATGGGGGTCAAGCCTGCGGAGGAGAAGAGTGGAAGACAGAGTGGGGGGGGGGGGGGTTGTGTCATGCCACAGGATGTGCGATTACAGCAATCGGAGGAATTCTACACAAAAAGAAAAATTTAAACTTCTGCATCTTTAAGTAATTTTCTGTACTGCATTTTATATTAATTTGCATAGACAGTGATATTGTGTTATGATGAATACAGTATGCAGAACTATTATACTGTTTGTGGGGAATTAGCCACCCCCCCCCCAGGAATAAGAGGAAAGCTGGGGGTCATTCCGTCCCACTGTTCCCTCGCACGTTGTTAGAGTCCAGCCCGCAGCAGGGAGAGGACCAAACCCGCCGGCACCAGCAGGGCCAGGTTGCTGAGTTTCACGCTCGTTGCTCCGCTCTCGTTGCACAGGTCGGTTGAGCAGCAGGAAATTTCGCCTTTTACCCCCCCGATGTCACCTTTGCCTGGGGAACAGGTTGGAGCACACTGCTTAGTGATGCTGGTTTTACCTAAAGAGACAAGAGAAGAATGAAATGAGAAGTTTGTTTACGTTCTTTCTTGCAGATCATTCCCGATGCATTGGGTTTTCTGGCTTTCGGCCTGTGGACCCACTAAATGGATTCTGGAAGACTCTTCTTAACTCTAGGGTTGCCCTCTAGCCCCCCATGTTAGTAGAGAAAGGCTGAGCTAGTCCTGGGTTTTATATGCTTGTTCATGCAGAGCCTAGAAGTTCCCTTTAATTACAAAACAGGAATTGCAAAGTCTGAGCACGGAATGGGTTAAAATCCAGTCTCTCTCTCTCTCTCCACATGGAGATAATATAGTCAGGGCTGGATGGGATAAAATTCCAAAAAAAAAAATCTAACCAAGGTTAACACAGGAGGGAAGCCTGATCACTCAGCGGCTGTGATGTGCGCTGCCGTGCGCAGGCTTCGGCTCCTGAGCTTGGCATCTGCTCCCTGGGTCAGTGGGGGCCGTGGATGCTGAAGAGGCAATGTTCACGCCCCCAAATCCCCCCCCCCCCAGGGCGACACATGGCAGCCAGGGTCGGGAAGTGTGCATACCAGGCTCTGGTGGGATCTGCAGTCTGTGATCCCTTGCTGAGGATGGACTGCTGCAATGAGTAACTTGGGCTGGAGAGGAGGGGGTGGGGGGGGCGGGGAAGCCCCCGGGCAGTTGTGAACGAGGGCTCATGGCCCTGTGGGACTTTTTTTTCCTGGACCCCCCTCATTCCAACAGAATTCAAGGGCTAAATGATAAGACAGAACTGAGCCAGATCCTCGTGAAGAACTGGCCCCTGCTGCAACAGATCCATGTGCGGCGGAAGATGAAGAGGGTCCTCTACCAGGAATTTTTGCATGGAAACCTTGCACTATGTGATAATGGCCGTGCAGTCGGGAGACTTTTTTACCTCCATGGATCTGTCAGAGGTCTATCTTCATATTCCCATCCATTTGGAACATCATTTTCTGTGCTCTGCGGTTTTGGAGCGCCATTATCAATTTCAGGTGCTGCCATTTGGTCTGGCCACTGCCCCAAGAACATTTTCCAAGATCACAGTGGTCGTTGCAGCGGTGTTGAGACGAGATGGGATCCTGGTGCTCCCATACTTGGACGACTGGCTGATTCGAATCAGGTCCTTGGCAGAGAGCAGCCTAGTGGCCAACAAGGTGATCTCCCTGCTGTGGGAACTCAGTTGGGTGGGGAACCTTTCCAAGAGCAGTCTCAGACCTTGTCAGTTGCTGGAGTATTTTGATGTTCGATTCGACACAAGGCTGGGCAAGGTCTTTCTACTGAACATAGGAATCCAAAAGTTGATATCTCAGGTGTGTCAGTTAGTGAACACTATACACCCGACAGTGTGGAACTATCTACAGGTGCTCGGTTTGATGGAAGCAACCCTGGAAGTGGTGCTATGGAGAGGGCACATATGTGTCCTCTTCAGTGCTCACTGCTGTCTCATTGGAACCCACAGTCTCAGAACTATTTGGTTCACCTTCACTTGCCGATGGAGATCTGTTGTCACCTGCAGTGGTGGATGAAATCCATAGAAATCCATTTCTATGATTTCAGGTCAGTGTTACAATCTATCATTTTCTCAAAAATTGATTATTGTAATTCACTTCTACACGGTCTTCCAGACAACTCCCTAAAGCCTCTCCAGTTGTTACAAAATGCATCTGCAAGGATTCTCACGAAGTCCAACAAAAGGGACCATATAACTCCGATTCTAAAGAAGCTCCACTGGCTCCCAGTCAAATTTAGAATCCTCTACAAACTATTATCCATCATCCACAAAGCCATTCACAACAACACACCACTGGACCTCAGTATTCCTCTTCAACTTCACACCTCTTCCCGTCCGCTAAGATTAGCACAGAGAGGCACTCTGAAGGTACCTCCTATCAAAACATCTTTAAGAAAAAGATCTCCCTCCGCTGCGGGCCCCAAGCAGTGGAATTCTCTCCCACCTGAGCTCAGGCTGGAACATTGCACAATCACGTTCAAAAAAAGACTCACGACTTTGCTATTCAGCCAAGCTTTCCCTTAATTTCAAGTTGCTTCACAGCTTCCACAAACTGTCCCTATACAGGGCTCATTCTCATGTTTAATCATCCTTATTTTCTTTTCCTTCTCTTCCTCCATTAGTCATCTTCCCCTTATGGATTGAATCCCCTCAAGTCCTCCTCTTTCTACCTCCTCAAATTGTTTCTTTCCTAGTTATGTTTATTACATAAGAACATAAGAACATGCCATACTGGGTCAGACCAAGGGTCCATCAAGCCCAGCATCCTGTTTCCAACAGTGGCCAATCCAGGCCATAAGAACCTGGCAAGTACCCAAACACTAAGTCTATTCCATGTAACCATTGCTAATGTCAGTGGCTATTCTCTAAGTGTTCTCTTCCTCGTTCTTTGTAAGACATATTTTGTCATTATTTATTGTCTGTTGGAATGTAAACCGGAGTGGTAAGTAACTCTGTTACCTGAACCTCGGTATAAAAAAAAGTTATAAATAAATAAATATAAATATAAAAATGAGTCACCCACAGATGACAGTTGACACTCGAGGTCCAGGATGGATGAAAGGAACCTTCCTTCTTGGGCACAACAACATAAATGAAATAGCACCCCATATTTTCCTGAGATGCAGGCACGGGAACCACAGCCCTCAGCCGGAGAAACCTCATAAACGTAGACTCCACTGCCTGCTTCTTCTGCGGGGAGTGGCAAGGAGATACCATTAACATGTCCTGAGAAATACTGCGAACTTCCAGCACATAGCCTTCCCATATTACTTCCAGGACCCAGTGATCTGATGAGATGGGATCTCGACCCACCTCTGATAAAAGAGATAGGTGTCCCCCTATTTCCTCCTCCTGAAGGCGAGTCAGCAAACCTTCACTGGAAAGCATGGGACTGGCTACCACCCGAGTCCGCTTCTCGGACTGACGGGGACGAAAGGACTGAGACCTACCAAAAGGCAGAATCCTCTGAAACGTCGGGTTCCTGTAGGGATGAAAACGCTTTGAGCCTTTGAGACGATCCCTCACAGAAAAAGGGCGCTGCAATTGCTTCTTATCCTCTGGTAATCAGGGAACTGGAGATTCACCCCATTTACTGGCCAGCTTTTCCAACTCACTCCCAAACAAGAGTGAGCCATTAAAGGGCATTTTCGTAAGATTAGCCTTAGAGGCTGCGTTACCTGACCATTTCTGCAACCATAGCTGACGTCTGGCAGCTACCACCAAAGCCACTCCTCTGGCTGAGGTATGGACCAAATCACAGCCCGAATCCGCCAAAAAAGGCTGCTACGGGTTCCATAACTGCCTTGTAACGTGTCCCCGAATCATCCACCTCGTGAGAGAGAGGCAAGCAAGAACGTGCCACGAGAGCACAACAGGAAACAATCTGAAATGTCATTGCCACTACATCCAAGGCCTGCTTAAGGCTAGACTCAATCCACCTATCATGCACATCCTTCAAAGCCCGTCCTCCCTCCAAGGGGATAATCATCCACTTAGAGACAGCGCAGACAAGTGCATCCACTTTGGGAAAATGCAAGCATTCCTTCACAGCTAGATCAAGAGAGTACAGGCCTTCCAATGCCCGACCACCTTTGAAACTCATCTCCAGGGTGCCCCATTCAAGATCAATCAATTCTGAATGGCCTCCGTAACCGGAAAAAAGCATGAGGCTTTACGTAAGGAAACCAAAATGGGATTCTTCCTTGGCTCTGACATAGCATCTTCAAGGTTTAGGAAATCAGGGCTGGTAGCTCATCTTTATGAAAGAACCACAAAATGGTTCGATACAGCTCCAAACTAGGAGAAATTTCCCCATCTTCCAAAGAATCAGGATCTGCCTCATCTGTGCCATCTGGGTGCCCACCTAGGATACCCCTGGTGTACCGAGGTGTGCTATAACACTTAACAGTAGAGGTGGAAGAGGGAGGAGGCCACTGGCTGAAGATCGACCTGACAGCAGTGGGTGAAGTGGAGGACTGTGCCTGTTAAAAGGTTTGTAAACCCTGAAAAGACTCCACCCACGAAAAAGCAGCCGGATCCAGACCAAATCCAGAAGGTACAGGAGCAAGCCCAACTGAACTGCCATCTTCTGCAGAAGAGCCAATCAAGGGAGTACCCAGATCTGGCACACTTCCAGCCAACGCCATAACCAGGCCATCATCAGAATGGGAAGATCCAGGCATAGCAAAATCTGAAGAAGACAACGCTCCTTGCGCACCCGAACAGTGCCGACACATGTTGGAAGATAGGTCAGGCTGAGAAGCCCTAATATGACAGGCAACACAAAGAGAAAGGTGCTTAGGTTTCTTGTTTACCATCGCCATGAGCATGCACAAAGTTAAGGTGCCCCTGAGGCAAGCGCAGCAAGGCGCACGCATAGCCAGTGCGCCCAGCACCACGCTCAAAAATGTTATGCGCCTAAAAGTCACGCATAGCACGACATGGACAACGCGTGTGCAGAGCCGATGCAGTGCACACTGATGTCCTGTAGAGGGCAGTAAGACATGGAGTGCGCAAAAATGCCACCGGCCTACCACGCGGTGCGCCGAGAAAAGCCTGAATGCAGGGCCTAGTCCACGGGGACTGCTCAGCCCACCAGGCTGCCCAGTTTCCCAACCCCTGTCTCTAAGGAAAACTTCCTTTTTTTTTTTTTTTTTTTTTTTTTAAACTTACCGGAGCTCAGCACTTACCAGCTGAGTACAGAGACAGTCTATGGCTGCGGGGGAAGAGGGTGTTTGCTGTCACTGCCGTGCTCGGCCTCCTGCACAAGCAGCTAAGTCCATGCTGGAAATTGGTTACCAGACCAAGGCACACCTCCGAGGGACCACAGAAATAACCTCAGAAATTTCTCAGCTGGGGATGGACCTTTAGGTATCACCACAAGAGAGCAGGGCTTTCGTTTCTCAATTTAAAATTCTCCTTCCAAAATTCACAGCAATCCCCCAGAGGGAGATGCACGTCCACCATCCGCTGGAGACGGAGAATACTGGCAGGCTGGGGTCACTGCAGGAGTATATATACTGTGACGTCAACTTGCTCTGTCTCCATCTGCTAGCAGGGAAGCATAACCCAAGGGTCCTGAGTCCCTTGTCTACATGCTAGGAGGCTGCTTGGAATCACTTCTTGTGAACTGGGGTAAATGTATTCAGGGTAGAGGCCTTGAGGAGCTAAATAAAAGCCTAATATTTAGGTAGAGGGAGGGGGCAACTGAAGGTGGGGTGAAACCTGATAATGGAGATTATAAGTGGGCTTTGCCTCCTACATACTCCAAGACTCTTCTGTGGTCCCTTCCCATTTTCAAAACACATCTAATGGCGACCAAATATCTCTGTTTATTATGATAGAAGCCCAAACATCTGCAGGGTGAATCA
Organism: Rhinatrema bivittatum; assembly: GCF_901001135.1. Taxonomy (NCBI): domain Eukaryota; kingdom Metazoa; phylum Chordata; class Amphibia; order Gymnophiona; family Rhinatrematidae; genus Rhinatrema; species Rhinatrema bivittatum. Next base: position 804,594,688 of record NC_042616.1, on the reverse strand, counting down.
AACCCGCAGTTATTATTCCTCAGCTAACATTTGGGTAGATCAGGCGGCTTGACTTGGTCAATGTCGGACAGAGTCAGTAGCAGAACTTGGAAGAGGCAATGCGACCTGCTCAAGGTCACATCGGGCCACTGGTAGAGGGGGGTTGGATGCTGTATCCTACGGAGTTCTGTTAATTCCTTGCTCAGCCTGCATCAAGTCTGATATTCACCCAGTGGTCTTATCCACACATTCAACCCAAAGCTGCACCAGCTAAATATCCAGTCTCAAGTTAACCGAAAAAGCTGTCTGGGTACATTTAAAAAGTCTACTCTTTACCTAGAGAGAGTCACTGAATATCAGTGCTGCCCAGACAAAGTAAAGCTGCATCTCTGAGATTCAGGAAGTCAAGGTATGCAAATTAGGGCCCGCGGTAAAAAGGAGGCGCTAGGGACACTAGCGCGTCCCTAGCGCCTCCTTATTGACAGAAGCGGCGGCTGTCAGCGGGTTTCACAGCCGACGCTTAATTTTACCGGCGTCGGTTGTCAAACCCGCTGACAGCCACGGGTTTGGAAAACGGACGCCGGCAAAATTGAGCGTCCGTTTTCCAACCCACGGGCAGTTGGGGGGGGGGGGGGGGGGGTTTAGATTTTTTTTTTTAATTTTTTTTTTTTTTATCTTTGGGACCTCCGACTTAATATCGCTGCACATTTTACTTTTTGTATCGCGCGGGACTAATTAATAGTGTGATGTAGTGCAGCGCTGCCGGAGGCAGGAATGGATAAGATACCATATGGCGGCTAGTAATACTAGAGCCAGCCAGCAGGAGGAGCAGGTGAAGGCGAGAACTACAAATCCCAGGTTCCTAGAACCACCACCTGACCTGTAGGGAGAGCCTGGAGGTGAGCAGGTGTCAGACTCTGACACTAATGAGTCACACAGGTGAGCCTGGGGAGCTAGAGGAAGAGGGTGTGCCTAGGTAGCAGCAGTGGCCAGAAAAAGCAAGTGCCAGGAAGCAAAGAGAAGGAAATGGAGGTAGGTTCCGGGGGGAGAGGAATCCTCCAGCTGTCTCAGGGGCACCGCCTAGCCTGAAAAGGGAAACAGAGAACCTGTACCCTAAGGGAAGTTAGGGCAGGGGTGTTTGCGGGTGGACGGGAGAGCCAGGGGGCTCAAACAGTGCCTTTGCTCCAGCACCTGTGTTAAGGGGTTAGACTGCTGGAGAGCGGGGGCAGGGTCATTTGTTCAGCTCCTGAGGGGACGGAGCCAATGTAACAGATTCAGCTACTCTCATTTATAAAAATGCTTTGAGGAACCTCTCTCTCTCTCTGTGTTATCTTTGGGGGTTGGGGGACTGCTTCAACCCCACGCCACACAAAGAGAACCCAGAGGCCCAGCAAAACCAGGGCCGGCGGAGACCTGAACCCAGGGAGTCCTGTGAGACTGAGAGACTCCAGGGATATCCAGGACTCGCGAGGGGCCTGAACCGGAGGCAGCGGAGCGGCACCCAGGGCAGCACGGGCGGTGAGCCTTCACAATAGGCTCATCAACATGCATTTGCACGTTGTGGGTGTTATTAGTTTCGGGGAGGTTGGCATCGTGTTTTCCACGCACTAGTACCCCTTACTGGATAAGGGTTAAAAATAGCGCGTGGAAACCACGTGGCCAAACGGGAGCTAACAGTGCGCTCGGCCTGAGTGCAGTTTACTGTATTAGCCTGAAAATTTGGCAGTGGAGGGAGTTTCTGTTGCACGTTCAGTTGTAATGTGAACCATCCTAACTCTGCGCTGCACCTATTCTTATGATTATTGCTGTTTTATTGTAGTTATGATGATCTCTGCCTTTCTGGAAAGAGGATTCATGAAAGAATACATGGATGTGTTTTATTACATGATTGGATCTGATGTTTGTTATATGTTCTTTGTGTGCCTTTTTCCATGATATTCTACTTGTGTATTTATAAACTGCAATAAATATAAAATAAGTTAGTATACATTAAGGATTTTTTTACTGTGGGTAAGTGCTTGAAATAAGCGAGTTAAACATTTTTTAAGTTCACTCATGTTGCATAACAGCTATTGCAGATTACTTAGAAACTATTTGTCAGGTGCACTCTAAGGCAATATTTATCAATGAGAGTACAACCAGTCCTGCCCACCTATGTTAATCTTGAGTCCACCCAAAAAAACTCTGTTCTGGTTTCTTCACTGGTATGAGAGAGTCTGCATGTGTGTATGAGAGAGAGAGAGTCTATATGTGTGTGTGCGAGAGCCTGTGTGCGTAAGAGCCAATTTTTTAACCCTTATTAATTTTCATTTGTGGATGCTGTCTTGCATTATTGTGTTTGGGAAATATTAGAACAAATTTATCTGAGCTTTTAATTATTGGAAATTCTAATCAGCTGTTTTGACATGTTGTTAGTATGATTTTATTATTATGAAGAATTGTTTATTTCTTGATGTTTTGTGAGGAATGATGGTTTCTGTTTTTCCCATTGTTGCATTGCATAATATAGTTGGACTTCTTGCAGTCTTCAGTTCAGTTTTTGTCAGGGGGGGGGGAGGGGAGGGGTGCTGAATTATCATCCTGCCCTGGGCACCAAATTCTCTGTCTGGCCCTGCCTACGCTCGACAAAAATTAGCCTCTCCTGCCACTGAGTGCCCCTGGTCGTTCCCCCCCCCCCCCCCCCCCCGCTCTGCTGGTCCTGCTGCCTGGCCGTGTCGCTGTGACTGTCTCCGCTCTCTCCCCTAGGCCCCGTTTCCCGATTAGAGCATAGGAACTGGAGGCCCCTGCCGCTCCTGGCCCGCTGTTGCCTGCCTGCAACCCAGCCTGTCTCCCTGACTTGCTTAGTCCTGTCCTGCTCAAGCCGCCCTCCACCTGCTGCAGCCACCAGTGCGGCTCGATCACATTGATGAGGATCAGGCATGGACACTAGGCCTGCACTAAGAAAGGTAAATACTGTGGGGTTTATTAATGGGGGCTGCTTCTCCTAACTGTTAAGCGTTGAAGCTCCTGGCCTTGGTTTGGGGGACATTGGGGTGGTAGGGGGAGCATTGCAGAGAAGTGTGTTCGTTGCAATTCTGCACGGCTGGCGCCTAGGGAAGAGGGGGGGGGGGCACTAAGGGAGAAGAAATGGGGGACAAGGATGGGAATGATAAACATGTGTGGAAGCGGAAGGACACCAAGCTGAAAGTTTTACTCGGCCCATCCAAGTGTTTGCAGTTTCCAGAGCACAAAGTTGGCAAGCCTATCCGGGCAACAATTTTCTGACAATTTTTTTTTTTTTTTGCCTGAGGAGCAGGGTAGGGACATTCAAATCATGGGGTTTGTCCAACCCTCTCCCTTTGAATCGCGTGATTACCGTGCACAGTAAGCCATACGCCGTACCTGGGTCCTGAAGATGGTCTGCACGGTGCAACTTACCAGACGCTGAAGCAACGAAGGTCATGCATTGCTTGTTGCTGATTGGTGGACACTCAGTTTGCGTCGTGCACTCGCTGTTCTTTTCGACCGTAACACACGTGTAGCATTTCAGAGAGTGAGCTGCAAGAAACATTCAACTTTAAACCGACCCGTACTTCCAAAATCCGATTCGTTTTCCATGCAGAATCACAGGGAGAGCAAGCTGGTCTGCACCTGACGTTCGGCGAGAGCCCCAGAAAAGAAACTTTTTTTTTTTAACAGTACTGAAGAGGTTTTTTTTATCAAGAACCACATCTGTCTATACCTTTTCCCGAGCTCGGGGGGAGGAAGCATTCTTGCCACATTTGCTTTTAAGCAACAATCCTGGTCTGCCTGGGTCCGTGCCTTCTTTTTTTAGCATTAGAAGACAAAACTATCATGAAATATACAGCCCTCATAGGCCCTTTTTTTTACTAAGGGAATAAACAGAGTTTATCATTCTGAAGCGTGAGCAAAGTTGCATTCACATTTCTAAAACAAAGATCCTAACAGCAGAATGCTTAATTGCGCAGCGTCTCCCGAGCTTGCATTTTCTTCTTTTTGTCCCTTCATGCACACCATCCTGTCACAGCCACTCAAACCTTCACCCATATCCTCCATTCGTCCGGCCTGTAATTATGTATATTAGCAAGGGACCCGCAGCAATTTATATTCCTTTCAGGTTTAATACCCAATTCCAAATCTCAAGAGGATGCAATTCTCTCCCAGTGGTTCTTTTCCCTCTATCCAACGCTTGAGTACATGGTGGGGGGGTTGTATTTTTTTTGGGGGGGCGGAGGGGCTGGGATTCTTGGAAGCACCTCTATTTCCTTTTTAGATTTGACCAGTGAAGACGCATCCCCCAGGAGAACCACGCAGAACACCCAGTGCACCGGCCTTCCAACAACCTGCTCAACGCTCGCATAAAAACCCTGTCCAAACCAGCCTGCCAAACTTGGGCGAGCGGATCAGTGATCCAGCTGCAGTGCTTTTTACACCCAGGACAGGTCAGCAGCTCCCAGAATTTCTTGATATATATTCTATGCAATAACTTGTCTTTTTCATTCCCCCCTCCACCCGATTCATATTGGTCACCGGAGAATGCAGATTCTCAAATTAAAAAAAAAGCAGCCCATTCCAGATCATCTCTCGGAATCTCCTCTCCTAGCTCCATCGACCATTTGGGCCACAAAGGGTAGACGGAGAGGAGCCACCTTCCCAGTCCTCACCAGCCAGCTATTTTATTTAGTTTCCCCCGCAGTGCATGCGAATTCTGCATCAAGGCCCATCAGCGTCCGGGAGGATGGAGCCACGTTATTCGAAGCCCTCGCAAAAACGACCTTAAGAACATAAGAACTTGCCATGCTGGGTCAGACCAAGGGTCCATCAAGCCCAGCATCCTGTTTCCAACAGAGGCCAATCCAGGCCACAAGAACCTGGCAAGGCAACCGTCAGCCAATGAAAGGAGCAAGGTGGGCCTCTTAATTTTAAAACAGGTGTTAGGGTGTAAAGAGCTAACCCCCAGGCAAAATACCATGTTACCAAGTTCTACCAGGAAATCTGCAATATTAAGAGATATGAACAGGGACGTATCACGTTGTTCCCTCCTTAAGCTTTTCTACCATTTCCAAACCATCTGCAATGGCTTTCAAAAAGGGATGTGAAGCAGACGTTATGAAGTTTCTTGGAATGCGGAGAACTGGAGTAGGATTGATGATGTGTAATCCCTAAAATCTAAAAGATTTTGTGTTTTCTTTATAAGCATTATCAGCTCCATATTGGGCTGGATGTGGCTCGGCTAGTTAGCTGGATACATTTATATAGCTAACGTAGCCCCATATATTCAGCTGAATATATTACGGCTATCTTAAAGGTAGCTGGATAAACTTAAGGACAGCTCTATAGGCCGACAAGAACTAGCCGGATAAAATGACAATTTGGTATCATTTATCCTTCAGCCTTCCAAATACATTTGACAACCTCAGATTTTGAAGAGAATCGATCTCTCTTTTTCTTTATCCGCCCAAGGCGGGAGGTCCTCAAACTATGGCGGAGGGCCTGATGCCTCCCTTGGCTGAGTTTTTTTGTCTGGACCACCCCCAGCAGCAGTGGCAGGCGGCGCTTGATCTGGCCTGCCGTGGGGGATGCGTTCCACCGCCAGCTCACAGACCTGAAACAGAGAGCGCACGTGCCAGCACGTCAGAGCAGCGTGGCAGCCGGCGCCAGCGCAAAAGCCACCATCGACAGGCTGCGCTTCACGTTTCTAGGTGGGGACCGCACGAGGAAATAGGTCAGCGGGGAAACAATATACCGATGGGTTATGTATATGCATAATAAGAAAAAATATATATGTTGGCCACGAGCCACTCTTGCTTTAATAAATTCTCCGAAAAAGGATATTCTGATTCCTTGTCGGATTTTATAATATGGTTTGATCAGATTGGTGTTGCTACCTGGAGTCACCACTTGCAGCCTTTATGCTGGCAGGCTGGCTTCTTGAGGATTTGGCATGGTTTCAGTGAAGTCCTACCACCTTCTAAACGCTAGTCTTTATAAAAGCTTCAGCTGCAAAGCACTGAAGGTGAACTCAATCTTTTTGGTATTTCAGTGCTGCTGCTGCATAAGCTTTGCACGCTGTTTGGTAGTTTTACACCAGCTCTGCAATCTGGGTCAGGAATTCTTCATGAAGTACCCGGGGTGACCTGCTACGGTGCCCGCAGGGCTAGGGGGGCACCCCCACAGCGAACTATCGAAGACTATTCTGCAAGGTACCGAGCTTAGGGGGGAGGGCTGGGGTATGCCAGCCCCGCAGACCACCAGGATCCTACATTTTGCGGGGAGGTGGTGGAAGGTAAAGACCATCGCTGCATTGCGCCGTGGTACAGCTGTGCTAATTTCTTGGGGATATTTGGCTCCCTCCCATGATAAAACTATTATACCTTAGTAAATCCCCTTCTAGCGCTGTTTTAAAAACTATGAATTCACTTTTTACAACCTCTCGGTGAAGTTGTGTTGGAACCCACGCGGTCTCCAGCACGATCGTTGCTGCTGTTTTTACTTTGGGAGATCGTCAGTGCTTGGTACAAGGCTTGGAGGGAGAGGGAGACTTACGGAGGGATCTGTGAGGAGCTAGCGTGAAAGTACCTTGAGGCTCGGCTTCCCTCCCCCCTCCCAGGAGATCCTGGATCTCAGTAGTATGCTGTGCAAATGGGGGTCTGAATTTGAGAAATGACCTTGGGGAGGGGGGGAGCGACTTGTCAGGGTTTAACGGAGTCTTCCAGCTCGTGGCGTCGTACATTGTGCGCAGGGAGAGGGCGCACCGGTTCCACTTGGGGGCCCATCGGTGTCAGGCTACGGCTCCGGATGATCGAGGAAGGGCCCCCCCCCCCCCCGAGCGCTGGAGTCGCGTGGCAGCCCTGGGGGGCGGGGGGGGAGGCAGCTTGCTCCATGCAGGGAGAGCTTTCCTGGGCTTGCCTCCGGGCAGAGCTCCTGGGAGGATCGGGGCCAGAAGCGGCCGTGGGATGGCTCGTCTTTAGGGTTTTTGAACACAGTTGGCAGTAGAAGTGGAACGCTGCCCTGAATTTTACCAGGCCACCAGCTCGTCTTTTCCCTGCTGAGAAGATTCACCTGCCGCCGCCGTTACGCTTCGGCTATGAACTTTACCGCTGAACCTGCGGTTTGTGTTTGAAGAAACCCCCAATGTTGCGTTAAATTAATGTCGGCAAGTTGGAACCAGCAATTTTGGTTTGGACCAAGGTCTTTTGCAGGGTTTGGGGAGGGGGGCGGGGTCGCAGAGGTGAAGGTTGCCAAATGCCTGGTGTTGTAAGAAGCGGCCACACGCTTAGGGGGGAAAAGGCGTCTTCCTTGCCCAGAGGAGGAATCACACTGAGCCCAGTCCTTTTTCAAGGAACCTTAGCCGGCTTAACTCCTCCTCCCAGTTATACCCCCGCAACGCCCCTAACTTACAGGCGGGTACAGTAAAGTGAGCGGGCGAGCGCACAGGCCACTCTCCCCTGCGCGCGATTCACTAAAACAAATTATTCAAATTAGGGCCCGCGTCCCTAGCGCCTCTTTTTTTTTTTGACAGGAGCGGCGGCTGTCAGTGAATTTGACAGCCGACGCTCAATTTTGCCGGCGTCCGGTTTCCGAACCCGTGGCTGTCAGCGGGCTCGAGAACCGATGCCGGCAAAATTGAGCGTCCGGTTTTCAACCCGCGGCCAATTTTTAAATTTTTTTTTTTTAAATTTTTAATTAATTTTTAACTTTCCGGACCTCCGACTTAATATCGCCATGATATTAAGTCGGAGGGTGCACAGAAAAGCAGTTTTTACTGCTTTTCTGTGCACTTTCCCGGTGCCGGCAGAAATTAACGCCTACCTTTGGGCAGGCGCTAATTTCTGAAAGTAAAATGGCTTGGCTGCACATTTTGCTTTCTGAATCGCGCGGGAATAACTAATAGCGCCCGCAACATGCATTTGCATGTTGCGGGCGCTATTAGTTTCGGGGGGTTGGCCACACGTTTGACGCGCTATTACCCCTTACTGAATAAGGGGTAAAGCTAGCGCGTCAAACGCGCGTCCAAACGCAGGTTAACAGTGCGCTCCGTCATGCACGTTTATGGCCCTAATAGTTATTCCCGCGCGATCCAGAAACCAAAATGTGCTGTGAAGCCACACATTTTATTTTCAAAAATTAACGCCTGCCCAAATGTAGGCGTTAATTTCTGCCAACGCCAGGGAAGTGTGCAGAAAAAACTGCTTTTCTGTACACCCTCCGACTTAATATCATAACGATGTTAAGCCAGAGGCCCCAAAATTTTAAAAATTTTTTTAAAAAGTTTTTAATTGGCCCGGAAGACGGACGCTCAATTATGCCCGCGTCCATTTTCCGAACCCCTAGCTGTCAGCGGGTTTGAGAACAGACGCTGGCAAAATTGAGCGTGGGCTGTCAAACCCGCTGACAGCTGCCGCTCCTGTCAAAAAAAGAGGCGCTAGGGACGCGCTAGTGTACCTAGCGCCTCTTTTTACCGCGGGCCCTCATTTGCAAACTAAATCGCGCGCACAGGAGAGTGACCTGTGCGCATGTTGGGAGAGCGGGCGCTCGCCTCGGAGCGCCAACTCTGCCGCGGGTTTTACCGTATCGGGCTGAAAGTTTATTTATTTAGATTTTTTTATATTCCGCTTTTTGCACTTTTTTTTCAGCACTTCAAAGTGGATTACATTCAGGCACTGTAAGGTATTTTCTGTGTCCTCGTGAAAATCTGACGTCCACGCCCCTTGTCAGGCTCTCCTCTCCTCCCATTGGCTGTGTGTCCTGTTCCACGCCCGCATACACTCGACTCCCGTAGCTCACCCTCTTGCCCAGCGCCTGCAGCGGAGCGACAGTGACTGCTAAGTGGCAGGGGCAAGCAGGATCTCCGTACGCACAGGGGGGGAGGGAGAAGCATTCATGTCCTTATATCTGAGGGCCACTGAGATTGCATTGACTGCTGTCATCCACCACCATAAATGGGACCCAGTGGGGCGGCACGCAGGAGGAGGAGTGTGAGCAGTGCGGAGGTGACCGAGACTAAGAAGATTATGTTTTGAGGGGAAAATGCTCCCCCTACAGAAATTATCATCGTTTTTATAGTGCAATCTGCAGTACTTAGCACTCTACAATGGCGAGACGTTTCTCCGCTGCAAGCATGCAGCGCACACACACACACACACACAGCAACTGAGGCTTTCCAGTCATGTACCAGACCTAGGGTGTTAACCCTTTGCTGCTTGCTGTACTACCGCAATGTTTCTCTATCCTCCCCTGCAGGCACACCAGGTTTTCAGAATTGCCACAATGAATTCGCATGAGTGCACCGGGGGTGGGGGGGGCACCAACGTATGCAAATCTCTTATATACATATTCATTACGGCTATGCGACTGGTTCAGAGTGGCTCCAGGAGAGGCTGGGTAAACTGGACTAGGGTAGTTTTTTCTCAGTGGCTCATGTTTTCCATTGGAAGTGCCAGGATGGAGTGAAGATCCCATGATAGCTGTGCTCAGCACTGCCGGCAGGACTGGAGTCAGCGCCTACGAAGGTAACCAGGAAGGAGAGAAGACAGCTGCATAGAGGGGCAGTTACTAGTACTACCCTAAATAGAAACAGGGGAGTAACCCGTAGAGAGGGGAAGTTACTACCCTTACCAGAAAGCATGAGGGTAACCTGCACAGGGGGGCAGTTACTTCCATTAGCAGAAGGCATAGGGGTAGCCTGCACAGGGGGTGGGCAGTTACTTCCATTAGCAGAAGGCATGGGGTAATCTGTACAGGCGGGGTAGTTACTTCCATTAACAGAAAGCTTGAGGGTAACCTGCACAGGGGAGCAGTTACTTCCATTAGCAGAAGGCATGGGGGTAGCCTGCACAGGGGGAGGGGCAGTTACTTCCATTAGCAGAAGGCATGGGGGTAGCCTGCACAGGGGGAGGGGCAGTTACTTCCATTGGCAGAAGGCATGGGGGTAGCCTGCACGGGGAGGGGGGCAGTTACTCCCATTAGCAGAAGGCATGGGGGTAGCCTGCACAGGGGGAGGGGCAGTTACTTCCAATAGGCAGAAGGCATGGGGGTAGCCTGCACAGGGGGAGGGGCAGTTACTTCCATTAACAGAAAGCTTGAGGATAACCTGCACGGGGAGGGGGGCAGTTACTTCCATTAGGCAGAAGGCCTGGGGGTAGCCTGCACAGGGGGAGGGGCAGTTACTTCCATTAGGCAGAAGGCCTGGGGGTAGCCTGCACAGGGGGAGGGGCAGTTACTTCCATTAGGCAGAAGGCATGGGGGTAGCCTGCACAGGGGGAGGGGCAGTTACTTCCTTTAGCAGAAGGCATGGGGGTAGCCTGCACAGGGGGAGGGGCAGTTACTTCCTTTAGCAGAAGGCATGGGGGTAGCCTGCACAGGGGGAGGGGCAGTTACTTCCTTTAGCAGAAGGCATGGGGGTAGCCTGCATGGAGCGGCTGTTACAAACATAAGCAGCTTGCTGGGCAGGCTGGATGGCCCATTTGCTCTTTATCTGCCGTCATTGCCACGTTACTATATACAGATAGTTACAGCTGCATTAAAAGGACAAAAGGAGCTTGGTGTTGAGCTGCTCCTGGCATGCTGCCAGTGAAGTAAGTGCCTAAGCCCAGAAATATAAGCTCGGACCTGCTGTAATTGCAGAGCTGCCGCTATGAGTCTCTACATGAAAGGAAATGCACGCTTTCTGTAGTAATAATCCTGGAGCCACACCTATCCAGTCCGCTTTTCAGGATGGCCGCAACGAGAAGACGCATGAAGCAGATTTGCATACCCTGGGTCTCCAAAGTGGCCATCCTGAGAAGGGGACTGGCTGGCTGTGCCTCCAGGAGAGGGCTGGGAGACGAGGAACCCGGGATCATCCTCTCTCTGGCCTTTCATACAGGGGCAGGGAGGGTCCATGGATAAGGTGAGAAGAAAGCGCGATGACACTGCCCCTGATTTACTAAGGTCTTTTCCCCCCCCCCCCCCCGAGACTCAGAATTAGGGATGTGCGCCTGAAATTTCTCGGCTCACGTATTCTTTCCAAAAAACCCAGTTCTTCCTTGCATTTCCAGAACTTAATGCGACAGGGGTGACACTGGCGGGCGCGTTAGAAAGACCTTTACACTGCCGTAAGCCGGTTAAGAGCCGCTTGTCTATGAATCGTGCTTTTTATTTATCTTACTTGCGTAATATTTCTTGTATTCCGCATTACATCGGAGCAATTTTAGTGCTGGCCCGATTTTTCCTAGGTACACAGAAATGGACGGCAGAAAGGCCAGAGGTCCGAGTCCGCCCTGCAATCGTGTTCTGAATTTGAATCCCAGGTCTTTATAGCCTGGGTCCTTTCATTGTCACCAGGCTTTAATTGAAACTGACCCTGTGCCCCATTGCTATAGCTCCTTGGAGGGGGGGAGGGGGGGTTCCACATATTCTAACTCATTCCCTATTGATGTCCTACCCTATTATCTTCTTCACAATTTCTCCTTTTACTTCCTCCCTGTTTTCTGCTCCTCACCCATGATCTTGGCAACTCCTGGAATTATTTCCTTAAGGATCCCCCCCATAGTCTATCCCAGTGGTCCCCAGCCCAGTCCTGGGCACCCCCCAGCCAGTCGGGTTTTCAGGATATCCACAGTGAATATGCATGAGAGAAGATTTGCATGCACTGCCTCCATAACATGCATGAGAAAATTTGCATATTCATTATGGATATCCTGAAATCCCGACTGGCTGGGGGGGGGGGGGGGGGGGCGCTCCCAGGACAGGGTTGGGAACCACTGGCCTATCCCTTGCCTTTTTTAAAACTCCTTTCCAGTCTTCCTCCTCACTATCTCCTCCGGCAGGGCAGTCCAAGCGTCCGCCACCCTCTCCGTGAAGAACCATTTCCTGGCATTCAGTTTGAGTTTACCTCCCTGGAGTTTCGTACTGTGACCTCTTCTTCTCGTGGAAGAGGCTTGTTTTTTTAGTTGTGAATCGTTTAAATCTTTCGGGTATCTGAAGGTCTGTATCATGTCCCCTCTGCGCCTTCTCTCTTCCAGGGTGTACGTATTTAGGGCCTGTAACAAGCGTGCCCGGTCACTCGATAGCCATTTCACCGCAAGTATGTGACCCGGGGATTTTACTGGACTCTATATACTGCATTCGTTAAATCACCCATCGTGCGACGTTTGAAATCTCTCTCGGATGATCTCTGATTTCCCAACAGTGGTGCAAGCTCTGCAACGCGCTCCACCTCGGCCTACCTGCTACATACTGACACGCAGACCATAAGGGGAAAAAGCACAGGGTTGCTTCTTCTGCCGCCAAGTCCGAGAGCCAAAGCAAGTCGGCATTGCCGGAGTTTTCCGGAAGGCTCCTCAGACAGTGAGAAAGTGTTGCTAGCAGTCTTTTTTTTTTTTTAGGGGTTCGAAGCTGCTTGGTTTTTTATTGTAAATATTGCTACTCTTTATCATAAACCTTGGGGGTAACTGCACGGACTACCCTTAAGAGAATCCTGGGGGCAGCCCGCACAGCGAGGCAGAAACTACCGTAAGAAGCTTGCTGGGCAGACTGGATTGAGCATTGGGTCCTTTTCTGCCGTCATTGCTCTAATATTACATGCAACTATGTTAAAAGGAACTGCGTGCATATCACAGCATAAGTTGTATCAATTTTTAAAAGCCCATTTACGCACATAAATCCTTGTGAAAATTATCTCCTCCGTGCAAAAATGCCATTTTACCTGCATAATACTGAATTCAGGGAGGGTAGTCTTCAGCGGCCCGTGGAGGGCCAAGGTCTGCATAGACTTTTAGACTCAAATTTTCAAACTGGGGCTTGTGTACATCAATTGACTCGGACAGTCCGCAGGGGCGTGCGGAAGCAGCACAGAGCAGGCACACGTACACATTTCCACCGGCTGCACGCCGGTACGGAGACATACGCGTAGACTCTGGGCAGTCGAAAGGGCACACGGAAATGGTTTCCCTGCCTCCTCCTCCCCCCCCCCCCCCCCCGAGAATGCCTCTGGAGTTTGCATACACGTACACACCAAAGTGACGAGTGTCCTTTCATGCAAGTAGGACCCGGATGATTAAAAACGCCAATTACACCCATAAAACGGCGTGTAAATACGCACAAGCCACTTTGAAAAATCAAGCTTTATGAGCGTAAGCTGTACTTGTGCGCACAAAATCCCATTTTTGTGCATGCAGAAAATGTACACAGAAAGTCTCCAAAGGGTAATGGAATGAACGTGCAACCCTACACAGAAAAGGGAGGGGAAAAACAAACAAAACAAAAAACAGGAAATCAAGCCCATGGACCCCCAGTGGAAGCCAGGTGTGGCTTCCTTCACGCTCTTCAAAATCCCGGTCCTAGCTTTCAAGGCCAGGCACCTCCTTCCCTCAACAACAAACTCACCCCCTACGAGCCCTCTGGGGCCCGCCTGGCAGGGCCTACGGATGACGCGCTCGGGCGCCAGGAGAGAGAGGACCCTCTCGGGATCAACTCCTGCTAGCGAGCTGGCGCAGACACCAGGAAGCGTCTGGAAGCCCGGGCTATTCGCGGCAGCCTCTGGACCCTCACAGGCAGAGCCACAGGCCTAACTGGACTCCGCTGCCATCTCAGTTCAAGCCCCCTCGGGACCAGAATGAGCTGAGCATGGGCATTTCCCACTGACCACCACCACCCCCTCTTAAACCTGAGGGCACATCGACGCCAGACGTGCCTCGTGCCCTCGCTGCCTAGGCTAGATCGCTTGCACTGTCTGCTTTTGTTACACTGCCATACCCGCCTCATTCGCTGACGCTGCTAATTGTAGCACGGCGTTTCCCGTCCTCGCCCGACCCGACTACGGCTGGAGTCAAAGTTTGACTGACCAACATGCCGTGCGGGGAGAAGAGACTGCCGAGGCCGTGGTGGCAGCTCAGCGGCTGCCGGCGGTATATTTCAGCGATGGCCGACACCCCTCCCCCCCCCCCCCCCAATCCGGCCTCACCCGACCCCCGGCGAGAACGGACGGGGGTCGCTCGTCAGTTGTCGCCGACATATCCCTGCCGGCAGCTGCCGCAGCCGCCACCACCCGTGCACACGCGCCAGTGTCCAGGAGGAGGACTGGTGGGCGGGGGGATGGGACGCGGCTTTCTGCCACTGCTCTACACCAGGAAGGGACAGAATGGAAAAGGAGATTGAGGGCAGCAGCGAGCAGGAGGGAGAGAGAGAGAGAGTCGAACATTTACAGGGAAGCCATAAAGTCAGCGGCTCTGGCAGTACAGATGTTCTGTCTCCGCTGCATTCTGGGCTGGGGGAGGGGATGCCTGCTTCCATCAGCCATCTGGGGGGGGGGGGGCTTTCCACCCTGCCCTCCCCCCTCCTCCGTCTGCCAAGCACAGTAACTTGCTCCTCAGCTACTTCCCCCCAAAAAATTAACACGAATGGAAATAAATATACAAACAGAATACAAATCTCGCTGCGAGGTCCAAGAAATTCCACCAGATTCGTCCTAGTACCGGAAAAATCCATAAAAGCAGAAATGATGGCAGAAAAAGAGCAAATGATCCACCCAGTCTGCCCAGCAAGCTTATGCCACTATCTGCTGCACTGTGCAGGTTACCCCCATGCTTATCAGTTTCCCAGACTGTAAAATTCAGGGCTCTCCGATGCTGTTTGAATCCAATTTCCCTTAACCCTTGCTGTGGAAGCAGAGAGCAATGATGGAGCTGCATCAAAAGTATCAGGCTTAGTGATTAAGGCTTGGTAAGTGCCGCATCAGAAAATTACCCGGACTGTAAAAGTCAGGGTCCTGGCTGGTTGCAGTCTGAATCCAATTCCCCTTTTCCCACTGCCTTTGAAGCAGAGATCAATGATGGAGCTGCATTAGCAGTATGAAGGCTTATTTGCTAAGGGAAGCGACTGCCACACCAGCAAGTTACCCCCATGCACTCTTTTCTTCGTTTCCATCCTCTACCAGTGGTCCCCAATCCTGTCCTGGAGGGCCACCAGCCAGTCGGGTTTTTGGGATATCCTCAATGAATATGCATGAGAGAAAATTTACATGTTATGGAGGCAGTGCATGCAAATTTTCTCTCATGCATATTCATTGAGGATATCCCAAAAACCCGACTGGCTGGTGGCCCTCCAGGACAGGTTTGGGGACCCCATTCAGTGTTTATCCCACGCCCCTTTGAAAGCCTTCACTGGTTTTTCTCTTCACCACCTCCCCTGGAAAGGCGTTCGCCACCCTCTCCCATGAAGAAATAATCAGGTAGAGCTGCAAGCATGTGAGGTCCCAGTATACACAGGTAAATTAAAGACGAACAGAATCATAACGCAGAAGGAAAAAAAAAAGGCAGCAGACTATGGGCAAGGACACATTCTGGAGTAAAGAGCAAAATGGTTCAACAAAGTTGCATGAATGTTAGAAATACTCCGAGTAAGGATAAACTTCCTAAGAGCCTCATCTGCTCTGCTTTCGCCAGGACTTCTTGCCAGCGCTTTCCGTCTCTAGAGAGAGAGAGAACCCCCACGAGGGCGACCTCTCCCCTCCCCAAACCAGGGCCCCGGGCTCGCCCCTCAGCTTCTGACGCGGGAGAATCCCTGGGACCTTCTTACACCCCCCCCCCCGGACTCCCGCATCCCCCGCTGTAAGCCACGTGCCCAACTCTCGCTGCAGCAAAGCTTTGTCCCCTCCCCCTCACTCTCTCTCTTACCCCCTCCCCCTACTCTCAAGCACCGCCACACGCCCCTCCGACCCGCAGGGGGCGATCTCGGGCTGCATTCACTTCTGGGCACCTTTCAGGTTTTATAACTCGAACAATTTTTTTATTTTTTTTTAGTGGGCGGTGGCGACTTCTACCGAGTACACCCCTCTGATCCATAACGGCCCGGCAAGTTCTTGGTACAGAAGCGCTGCTTATTGAAAGAAGAAAATCTGTTGCAAGTCGAGAAGGAGAAACCTAAATGATGAATAGGCTGTAAACAGGTTTAGAGGGGAGGGGGGGGGGGGCACAGGAAATAACATTAAAAGTCTTCTAACTTAAAAATAAAAACAAACAAATAAAAACGGCACAAGGTTCAGAGAGAGTGAGAGCTGCGGCCAGCAGGAAGAGCAGAAGGCCCTCTCTCAGAAAATGCTGCGTCTTCTTATCCAAAGGAAATTACGCTGCCCAGAACCTCTACCCCCCACTTCATATTCTTGATTTATAGCCAGCCTGGTCCCCAGCAGCTTGTTTCTAGCGGGTCGCATAACGAGACGTTACAAATAATCCTCAGCCGTGAAATAAATCAAATCACAAACAGTATAAACAAGTCAGAAAATCAGGCATCAATATAATAATAATAAAAACACACACACACACACAAAAACAGAGTGGAGTAGCCTAGTGGTTAGAGCGGGCTGTGAACCAGGTTCAAATCCCTCCCCACCCTCGGTTGCCTCCGGGGTATAGGGAGATACCTCCGGTGCCTGAACGTAATCTGCTTCGGAGTGCCAAGAAGGCAGAATATAAAAACAAGCAAGACCCGGTTACACAGCGCCTACCTCCATCAGGAGAGCGCCGAAAACCCTACCCTTTCCTGGGAAGGGCGCGACGGGAAGAAAGCTCCGAGCTGCTCCCGAAAGGTCAGCGCCAAGGAATCGTCCTGGCAAACGTTCAGACAACCGCACCCCGCCCCCCACCCCCCCCCTACTCGCTTGCCCCCGGTCTGCCACTGCCGGTAGGGGGCGAGCAGTGCCCCGGGCCTGGTCCATGTGCGCGGTTGTGCACTAAATGCGTGGCTTTCGTGCCCATTCCGCTTCCACTTATTTGCCCATGGGATGCAGTGCAGCGGTTTCCAAATACTGCTGGCACGTTTGGAGGGTTTTTAGCACCGAAGGACCATCTTAAAAGGACCGACGGGCGGTCCCCGGGCACAGGCCTGGACAGTTTACACGCGCAGAAAGCGGTAACAGGAAAGTTGAGAGGTGCGAGTTCTCCGTGCACTCACAGGTGGCAGGATCAGCGAGGCCGGTGAGGGTCCCCCAGGTCCCACTCGCAGCAGAAAGGGGGGGGGGGGGCATTTTATCAGCCGAAGCAGAGAAGCTGGAAGGGGAGACCCCAGGCCCAGCCAGGGGAAGGGAACAGTGAGAGTCCTGAAGCAGGGGGGGGCAGGAGAAAGCAGGGCGACAGGGTGGGGGGGGGGGGAAGAGATAAGAGGGGGGGGGGGTGAATGAGTGGGGCAGGGAAGAGGTACGAGAGTGGGAGTCATACTCTTCACAAGAGGGGAAGCTCCAGGTGCTCCTCACGCCCCCCCCCCCCCTCCCCTGGCTGCAGCTGTAGCCTGAGCTTGGTGTGGGACGCAAACCCCACTGGGGCTCAGAGGGCCAGAAGGGAGCAGAGCCAGGTCTCGGGAAGGGCTTAGCATTTCCCCCCCCCCCCCTCCCTGGAGCCTCCTGTTCCCTGCTGGCCCGCGCCCCCCACCGCTGGGTTGGAACTTGGTCCCTGGGACTGTGGCAGCGCCTTGGCAGACGTCCAGAGAGGCATTGGAGCAATGCATGCCCCAGTGCCACCGTGCCCGGCTACAGCGCCTGCATCCAGGAGCCACGGCGGAGGACCAGCGAGCCGGAGGGGGGACTTGTCTTAACAGATAGGGCACCATGGAAAAGGGGGGTAGGGGCAGAAAGCATTTTGTGTGTGCATAAATCATGTCCGTGTGCGCTAAGCCTTTTCTTTTGATGCATTTTCAGGTTTGCGGGCATTTATTTTTAAACCTCGATGCATTAACATAGCATTAGCTTCCTGCGTTGGAAGTTTAAGGCATTTCTAGCCTGTGCATTAAGAAACCGTGCGCTGCATTTAACACTCAGCTTATTACATCTACCCGTAAACTTGCAGAATAGCTGTGTGTGTGTGTGTGTGGGGGGGGGGGGGGGGGGGGGCTCAGTGAATGGGGGAGGGGTGGTATATATTTTGAGGGAAAGGAGGATGTGCATGCACATGGGGGGGGGGGGGAGTATAGCTGAGGTGTGATTGTACATGGAAGAGGCGTATGTAAGGGGGGTATTTGGGGATGTGGGGGTGGTGTATTTAGGGTTAAGGACCCATGCAGTGTGTGGGTGGAAGGGGTTTGTGTGTTTTTTCGGGTGGTATGGCTTTGTGTGTGTAGGGCGCGGATGTGGTAGTGAAGGAGTGCATGCGTGAGGGGCTGTAAGTGAAGGAGGGTAGGTGTAGCTGAGTGAAGGGTACGGGTGTCTGTGTGGTCTTGTGTATGTGCATGTAGAGGGGTTCTGGAAGGAAGGTGCGCCGGAGTTGTGGTCTATGGCTGTGTGTGTGAGTGTGTGTGTGTAAGTGGGGGTCTAGTTGGGGCAGAGTTGTGTGTAGATGGTGTGCACACCGGTGGATCAGTTACTTTTCCTGTGTGTGCGTTTGAGTGTATGTGGGATGAATGTGTGCATTGGGGGGGATGGGGAGTGAGATGGGTGGAGGAGTGGTGTCTGCGTGAGGTGCAGGGTGGGTGGAAGTGCGGGGGAGGAGTCTCTCTCTGTTGCAGAGTGCTGGCTTGGGAGGGGGTGAGAGTCTGGTTCTATCAGTTTGAACAGTTTCCCATGGAAAGCAATGGGGATTTTTTTTTGATTTTTTTTTAGGCTTAGTTCTCTGAAAATACAGATCTGATGTTTCTGTTTTTTTAACTCATCCTGTTCACATTGTCTTCCTGCATGCTAAATTTGGTGGTGAATTTCCTTCCCTGTCTTGGGGAGTTATTGTGGCTAGAGAGAGAGAGATGGACATTGATCTATTTTTATATAATACAAAAGCAGGACGGGGCTAAAGCACAAACATACCGGTGGTAGTTTTAACATTCGTATCCCTGCCTCCCTGAAAAATCGCCCAAGCCGTGTCAGTACGGTCCGGTTCCTATCTGCGCCTCTGCATCTGTATGTGGGTGAATGCGGAGGAGAGGGAGAGGTCTGGGATACGGGAGGAGGGAGGTGCGCTGAAGAATGTGTGCGGGAGGGGTGTGGGGCTTTAAGGTATGGGGGGGGGGGGTTTCGTGTGCATGTGTGGGGTATGAAGGATAGTGTATCTGGAATGGTTTGTGTCTGGGAAAGGTAGGTGCACGGGTATAGAAGGGTTTGAATGTCGTGGGGTGTGTGGGGGGGAGGGGGGAGTATGAGTTGGGTGTGGTCACGTGTTGGGGTATGTTTTATGTGGAAGTGCATGGGGGCTGTTTGTGGGATGCAGAGGGATTATTTGGATGGTGGGCAAGGGGATGTTGAGTATGTGTGGGAGGTAATGTGTGGGGGTGTATATGGGTGTGGGGGGGATGTTATGTGGGTGTGGGGGGGGATGTGGATGGTGGATATGGGAGGGGTATGTGGATATGCGTGTGTGGACGGGTGGATGTGGGGGGTATATGGATGTAAATTTGTGTGTGTGGGGGGGGATATGGGAGGGGTGTGTGTGTGAGGGGGGATATATGGATATGGGAGGGGGCGTGTGTGTGGGGGGGGGAGGGGGTGGGTATATGTGGACGGGTGGATGTGGGGGGTATATGGATGTAAATTTGTGTGTGTGGGGGGGGGGGATATGGGAGGGGGGGGGTATATGTGGACGGGTGTGTAAGGAGGTGGCTTCCCTCGCCAGCTGCTTCGCTCCCCTCCCCCTCTGTTAACATTCCGCAGCCTCTCACCACCTCCCCATAGAAAGCAACGGGCTTTTTTTTTTGGCAGGGTTTGTTCTCCCAAAATAGTACCCTCCGGTGCTCCAGCGTTTCGTACTCGACCAAAGCAAGTCCCCTTTTCTACTCCCTGCGAACCGGGCTTGCCGCGGCTCGGGAGAGCCGCTTTGCCCCCCGCCCGAGCTGATGGATGCCTCTTATAGAATTCTTCCCTCGCACTCCGTAAGTCGGACATAGCACGGGGGGGTCAGGCTGGCTTCAGAGAACAAGCGCCCCCCCCCCCCGATCCTCCTCCTCCTCCGCAGTGCCGCCCCGGCCTCCCACTTACCGGCGTGCAGGCAGAGCGCCGCGGCCAGCAGGGCGAGCAGGACGGTCCTCATCTTCAGCCGATGCCCTCGCAGTGTGTGTGTGGGGGGCGGGAGGCGGGGGCAGAGCCTTATATACGCTGCGGGGACTTTCCCGTTATCCGCGCGGAAACGCCGCCTCCCGGCTCCTCTGCCCAGCGGCGCTCTGCTGGCTGCTCGAGCTGTGCGCAAGGAACTGGGTTGGCAGAGGTTCAGGCGGCCGCACCCTGCCCAGTGACTGCCGGCTCCGTGCTCCGGCCACTAGGGCTCGGCTTGCTTTTCTTTTCAGGGTTGGGTTTTTGGGTTTCTTCTCTTTGTCCCGGTGGTTTCTCATTTTTTTCCCCTCTCTTTCCCCGGTGGTTTCTCATTTTTCCTCTCTTTTCCCCGGTGGTTTCTCATTTTTCCTCTCTTTGCCCCGGTGGTTTCTCATTTTTTTCCCCTCTCTTTTCCCCGGTGGTTTCTCATTTTTCCTCTCTTTGCCCCGGTGGTTTCTCATTTTTTTCCCCTCTCTTTTCCCCGGTGGTTTCTCATTTTTCCTCTCTTTGCCCTGGTAGTTTTTCCTTTTTCTTCTTTTTGCCCCGGTGGTTTCACCTTTTTTCCTCTCTTTGCCCCGGTGGTCTCTCCTTTTTCCCTCTCTTTGCCCCGGTGGTTTCTCATTTTTCTTCTCTTTGCCCCGGTGGTTTCTCATTTTTCCTCTCTTTGCCCTGGTAGTTTTTCCTTTTTCCTCTCTTTGCCCCGGTGGTTTCTCATTTTTTTCCCCTCTCTTTTCCCCGGTGGTTTCTCATTTTTCCTCTCTTTGCCCCGGTGGTTTCTCATTTTTCCTCTTTGCCCTGGTAGTTTTTCCTTTTTCTTCTTTTTGCCCCAGTGGTTTCTCCTTTTTCCCTCTCTTTGCCCCGGTGGTTTCTCATTTTTCTTCTCTTTGCCCCGGTGGTTTCTCATTTTTCCTCTCTTTGCCCAGGTAGTTTTTCCTTTTTCCTCTCTTTTCCCCGGTGGTTTCTCATTTTTTCCCCTCTCTTTTCCCCGGTGGTTTCTCATTTTTCCTCTCTTTGCCCCGGTGGTTTCTCATTTTTCCTCTCTTTGCCCTGGTAGTTTTTCCTTTTTCCTCTCTTTTTCCCGGTGGTTTCTCATTTTTTTCCCCTCTCTTTTCCCTGGTGGTTTCTCATTTTTCCTCTCTTTGCCCTGGTAGTTTTTCCTTTTTCCTCTCTTTTCCCCGGTGGTTTCTCATTTTTTCCCCTCTCTTTTCCCCGGTGGTTTCTCATTTTTCCTCTCTTTGCCCCGGTGGTTTCTCATTTTTCCTCTCTTTGCCCTGGTAGTTTTTCCTTTTTCCTCTCTTTGCCCCGGTGGTTTCTCATTTTTCCTCTCTTTGCCCTGGTAGTTTTTCCTTTTTCCCTCTCTTTTCCCCGGTGGTTTCTCCTTTTTCCCTCTCTTTGCCCCGGTGGTTTCTCATTTTTCTTCTCTTTGCCCCGGTGGTTTCTCATTTTTCCTCTCTTTGCCCTGGTAGTTTTTCCTTTTTCCTCTCTTTTCCCCTGTGGTTTCTCATTTTTTTCCCCTCTCTTTTCCCCGGTGGTTTCTCATTTTTCCTCTCTTTGCCCCGGTGGTTTCTCATTTTTCCTCTCTTGCCCTATTTTTCCTCTCTTTGCCCCGGTGGTTTCTCATTTTTTTCCCCTCTCTTTTCCCCGGTGGTTTCTCATTTTTCCTCTCTTTGCCCTGGTAGTTTTTCCTTTTTCTTCTTTTTGCCCCGGTGGTCTCTCCTTTTTCCCTCTCTTTGCCCCGGTGGTTTCTCATTTTTCTTCTCTTTGCCCCGGTGGTTTCTCATTTTTCCTCTCTTTGCCCCGGTGGTTTCTCATTTTTTTCCCCTCTCTTTTCCCCGGTGGTTTCTCATTTTTTCCCCTCTCTTTGCCCCGATGGTTTCTCCTTTTTTCCTCTCTTTGCCCTGGTAGTTTTTCCTTTTTCTTCTTTTTGCCCCGGTGGTTTCACCTTTTTTCCTCTCTTTGCCCCGGTGGTCTCTCCTTTTTCCCTCTCTTTGCCCCGGTGGTTTCTCATTTTTCTTCTCTTTGCCCCGGTGGTTCTCCTTTTTCCCTCTCTTTGCCCTGGTAGTTTTTCCTTTTTCCTCTCTTTGCCCCGGTGGTTTCTCATTTTTTTCCCCTCTCTTTTCCCCGGTGGTTTCTCATTTTTTCCCCTCTCTTTTCCCCGGTGGTTTCTCCTTTTTTCCTCTCTTTGCCCTGGTAGTTTTTCCTTTTTCTTCTTTTTGCCCCGGTGGTTTCACCTTTTTTCCTCTCTTTGCCCCGGTGGTCTCTCCTTTTTTCCCCTCTCTTTTCCCCGGTGGTTTCTCATTTTTTCCCCTCTCTTTTCCCCGGTGGTTTCTCCTTTTTCCTCTCTTTGCCCCGGTGGTTTCTCCTTTTTTTTCCCTCTTTGCCCCGTGGTCTCTCCTTTTTCCCTCTCTTTGCCCCGATGGTTTCTCCTTTTTTCCTCTCTTTGCCCCCTCACCCCTCCGCTCCTCGCTCTTTCTAGAACCCAATGGCCTGGCTCTAAGTCTGGCCAGCAGGGGTCTCTATTGCTCGTACGGGAGGGCTACGAGCGCCACCTCCGCAGCGTTCTGCGCACTGAGCCCCCGGCTCGTACTCTGTCATGGAATAACCCGCTCCTGACACGTTTGCTGGCTGATTTTTTTTTTGGGGGGGGGGGGGGTGTTTACAAGTTTCCCTGCATGAACGGAGCCGGGAGCTCCCATGCCTGGCTCCTGGAAGAAGGGTCGGAGTAGGAAGGGGGGTCTGAAGGTGGAACGGGCGCCCTTAAGGCGGCGATGGGCTGTGATCCCCCCCCCCCCCCCCGATCCTTTCTGATTCCCGCAGCGCAGGGCCCACGTGCCCGGGGGGATGGGGGAGAGACCTCGCCCCAGTGCACCGCCCGCCTAGCAGCGGCCTCCTCCTCCTGCCGCAGCCCCTCCTGCCGCAGCGGGGATTGTTTCCCAGCCGGGGCACGGGGGCGGGGCGGCGCCTGGAGCCCGCTGCAGCGCGTCGAGCTCTCTCCCTTGGCCTCCCCCCCCCCCCCCCCCCCCGTATAAGAAGACGACCTCTGCCGGGCAGGCACCGGTGCGCACGTGGAGAAGCCCAGGTCCGGACTCCCGCCCGGCAGTCGGTGACTTGGGCATCGTTTGTCAGGGCAACGCCTTACGGTAACCGCTAGGCAGTGGGGCGGAGGTCCTGGGCGCCTTCCTTTGCTGGTGGATAACGGGGGGGGGTGGGGGGGGAGGGGGTGATGAAGGCTCTCCCCGCGGGCCACAGCAGGGACTCCCACATCTGAACTGTAATACCGGTTTCATTTTTTAAATTCACGGTCCCTGTGCCTTTTATTTCCGATTCTGCGGAAGGCGGCATGAGACGGCTACCTTGACAAAGGGGGCCTCCCTGTGATGTTTTCCGACACAGGAAATGCTGGAAAGAATTATATAAGTGGAATCCGTCGCTGTCAGGGCTGACAAAACCACTCTCCAAAGAAGAGCTGGAAGCATTTCCAAATTTGGCACCGGAAGAAACGCTTGGCCTGGTTCTGGAGAACCCCCCACCGATTCAAATTCCCATTTCTTTACCCATGGGGGGGGGGGGGGGGGGGGGGGAGTGCTAGTAGAGCTTCTGAGATGTCGACAGAGGGAAAACATGGAAGCAGCAAGTGAAGGCTGGGGCCTATCAAGCACCACGACCACCCCCTCCCCCAGTTTTCCACCTGGTCCAAATGTACACACATAACCTCCCCCTATGCCAAGCCAGCACAGATACCCGCCACACATCCCCCTCGCCCCCTAAAACAAGGCCCCAGGACACGGCTGAGATCAGCTTGAGGGGGGTTTTTTTTCTTTCTTTTTTTTTTTCCTACCCTCTTTCTGAAAATTACTTTTTATTCAGCAGAGACAAAACGCTATTAATTTATTTTATTTATGAACTTTTAATATACCCACATTCGTAGGACACATCATACCGGTTTACAAATCAACTCATGGAGAAAGGAAAAGAATTACAAATAACAGGGAAGGGGGAAGGGGAACAGCGATGGAAAGGGAAGAGAGGGGGGGGGGCGGGTGAAAGCAAGAGCGTAAGGAGCGTGAAGAACAGAGGTAGGAGAGAGTGAGATAGAGAAAACATAAATAGGAACTGTAATAGCAGTATTAACATAATCATAACATTTCAATAAATTACATATTCAACATTTCCTTAAGATATAGTTCGACAAAACAGAAATGCAAAGAACACCATTTCAAATTATAGAATCGAAGCATATTTTTCTTTTTTTTTACTAATAACAAATAGAGCATAGGTGGTTGAAACTGACTCAGTTAACAGAACACGATACTCTGCATCGCATATTCTTTTTTGAAATAAAAAAACAGCAACAAAACGCTTCTCACACGCCCCTCTGCATTCACACGTGCACGGTCGGTGTGTGGGGGTATATTTTATATTATGTCATAGAACACGCAGAAACAAATATTGCAAAACAAAACTTAGTTTACTAAATGTGAATATATGGATAATAAATCAGCAAAGTAATATCAACATTAAATACAGTATCAGTAAGCTGTACATAAATCAATACAGGTAATTAATCAAAGAATAATAAAGAACAAACAAGCAAACACCTCCCTTATACGCCCTCGTATAAGCCAGCGTCGTAGGAAATCTGGAGGAATTTTACGGCCCCGAGATTCACCCTCTGTTCTTCTCGGTTCATCTAATTAGAATAGGCAAATGCTATGCTTTATATATCTCTCTGCAAGTTAGGTATTTCAAAGGCATTTCAGTACCAGTCCTTTGATCTCCCATTTAGTAAAAGAATCCCAAAATATTAGAACTCCAGAGACCTCCAGAGACCTTCTAAGACCTTCTAATATATATCAGTGGTCCACTGGTCATATTTCAATATCCAAAAATTTTTTAAAATTTGAATCCATAGCGACACGTATAAGGATCGACCTACATTAATATAATGAAGTGAGCGTTGTGATTCTTTTGAAGTTGGATTAAGTGTGAGCACATAGAAGACGAGACCCCCTGAAGCAGATTGTTTTTCGAAACATGGATTCATGTCGGGGTGTGTGACCTCGACGCTGTTGGCAAGATAAGTACTGTTCAAGTTGGAGTTGCTCACGTTGTCATGATATAGTACTAAGACTAAATAAGTTATTTTTCCTGCTCACCTCAGATGGGACTGGTATATGATTTTACTAATAATTTCACATAATTAAATACAAATAATAAAGTAAAGTGGACTTTAAACTAAGAGCAGCTTTTGAATTTTATAAGCTGACTTGGTGTCCTACAAATTAAAAAGTTTTTTTCTTTTTTGGATACTGAAATATATGACCAGCGGACCATTGATATACATTGTTGGAGTAACTTATTATCAGCTCATTGGTATGGGTACTAGTATAGAATTTGATCTTCCCGAGTGATAAGAAACACCAAATGTCTTAGCCTTTGATGTCCCCAGAGATACCAGATGTTCCTTGGGGCCATCCCAGCTCTTTATCAGCACATTGGTGCCAGGAAGTCTCAGGAATAAGGGAACAAATGGTAATAGTGTCCTGCCTTTGTACCATCCCTGCACTCATATTGATTCAACCTTATCAATCATTGGAGTCTGTTCTGAACCATAGCTGTCTATTTGCGGTACA
Source organism: Rhinatrema bivittatum (assembly GCF_901001135.1). Taxonomy (NCBI): domain Eukaryota; kingdom Metazoa; phylum Chordata; class Amphibia; order Gymnophiona; family Rhinatrematidae; genus Rhinatrema; species Rhinatrema bivittatum. Next base: position 804,569,095 of record NC_042616.1, on the reverse strand, counting down.
AAATCTTCCGGAGATCTAGCTTAACTGTCTAAAATAATCTTTCCACACACATCTCCATGCATTTATATTACCTCATACCCACACCCTCGCTCATTCTGCCTCACCATCTTGACAATGGAGGCAGGGTGTACTGTATGGACCTTATAAAAGGATTTGCATTAAATCTCATATATTGCCCTCTGCTTTACAACTGTGAAGGATTTCCAAGTGACATGGGATAAACACTGTGGATCCATAAAGTCTAGAGGATGTGAATGAAGAGAAGAGGCACGGGGGTGGCTTGCGGGAATGACAGCTACTATTTGGTGATTAATACCCTTATTCAATAAACATACACACGGTTAATGCGACTCCAAGATTGCTCTATGCTTCAATGGCAAGAGAAATGTGGGAAAAAGGATTTGTATTCACAAATAAGCGTGGGAGTAGCTTGCTTGTTGGTTACTACCCCAAACCAAATAAGCCTGATACTTCACTTTCAATGCATATCCAGTGTAGCTCTCTGCTTCAATGGCAGGGGGGAATGAAGATAAGACGATTTACATTCAGACAACTACCAACAAGGAATGAATTGCATAGTCTGGGTAAACAAATAAGTATGGGTGTAGCTTGCTTGTTGCGGACGTTACTACCCCGAACCAATTAAGCCTGCTACTTCACTTTGAATACATATACAGTGCAGCTCACTGCTTCAACGGCAGGGGGGGATGAAGAAAAGTTGATTTATATTCAGACAACTACCAACAAGGACTACATTGCACTGGCTGGGTAAACAAATAAGCGTGGGAGTAGCTTGCTTATTGCGGCGATTACTACCCCTAACCAATTGGGCTTGATACTTCACTTTGATGCAGCTCCAGCACTGCTCTCTGCATCAATGGCAGGGGTGGAAGGAAATTAGAACCAAAAAGTTACCAATAAGGGCCCTGACCTCAGCGGTCAGAGTAACAGATAAGCATGAAACAAAATAAGTGTGAAAGCTTGCTGGGCAGACTGGATGGGCCGTTTGGTCTTCTTCTGCCGTCGTTTCTATATTTCATGCAATCTGAAGCAGTTATATCCCCCCAATTTACCCAGTACCCTATGGTATTTAACTGTTGAATGGCAGCAGCTGGTAGCAACTCATTTCTTCCAGGCCTTCATGTAATTCACTGAAACTTTCCGATTGCTGAACATAACATCCGGTCTTTCCAGCTGCATAAGGCCAGGCATTTCACCTTATCCGTAAAGACACAGAAGGTGGCGAGCTGACTGTCCACAAATGTGAAATACATTTACAAGCCATTTGAAAGCCCGCATACAAAAGGAAATCTGTACCCTTGGTGGGATCCGAATTCTTTGCTACATCTCCCAACAGCGTGGTCCCTTTTTGGGGGGATTTGAATGCCAACACGTTTTTCGCAGGCCTTCTAGAATGCTCTTCCAAAAGGGTTTCAGTCTAGAGCAAAGTCAGAAATGTATGCACTGACGTGCCAATAGTTAACTGACAAAACAGGCCGATGCAATATAGTGCGCTTGGCTGAGCGCACAGTTTTACACAAGCTTGGATGCGCGTCCAAAACCCCTCATGCAATTGTTGGTGTTTGAGGTAGTTGTGGGTGGATCCTTGGGCCGGTGGCAGAGGACCACGCCCCCGGGGAAAGATCCCGAGAGGGACCACCGGTCAGGCTCAGAGTATGGAGACAGACACACACTAGTTCTTTTATTAGACAGTATATAGAACCACCAGAGGTGGCAGTAGTGAGCTGGAACGCCCGGCTGGGCTGTAGTCCCTCAGGCACTGGAGCAGCGATCCTGGATAACTGAGCTGAAGAGAAACAGATATAGTGAGTAGGCAGGGTATGCGGAGTTCAGGAACAGAGCCTTGATGGTAACACTCACACTGTAGTCTCTTAGAAGCAGCCCATGAGCTGGAATGAAGTAGGCCCTCGAGCGAGTACCTGGTTCCAGGGAACGCTCTGAGAGAGAGATGGTAACTCACTGGTGCTGTAGGCAGCGATGACTTCCTGGCAGAAGTTGTATTCGGTAGCAGGACCGGGAACGTGGGCCCTCGAGGAGCGAGTACCGGTTCCAGACTGCGACCTGAAAAGCAAAGAGAAACGAGGCCCCCGAGGAGCGGGTACCCCTGGTAAGTCCGAGGAGGCAGAGTAGCTAGGAGCGTAAGAAAACCTTTCCTTTCCTTGCTAACTCAATTAATTAGCAATTTCAGAGACTTTAAGTATCCGGTGGAGATGACGTCACCTCAGGGGGACGCCCCTGAGGTTCACGCCACTGCTGGTACTAGAGTCGGGGCCGAGCGCGCCCTTAGGCTGCTGGGAAACATGGCGGAGTGCGGCATCTAGCCGGTCCGGGGACGCCGGAGGTGAACGGCACGATGATGCCGCGGCAGCCAAACTTCCAACAGGCAAAGAGGGAGTCGCCAAAGAGGTAAGGTGGGCGTAGTGGAGACGTCGGGCAGCGACTGTCGCAACAGCAATATGGGGATTAGCTCTACTAAAATGCACGTCCCAACAAGCGCATAGCTAATAGCACTCATGACAGGTAAATTCTTGTTGATGAAACTATTAGCTAGCAATACTAAACAGGAAGGTACCACAGAAAACAGAATTATGTCCAGCTCAAGGGCTTAACAAAAAATCCTGTTTTCAGTGGTTCCTCATAAGGGGAACCACAGAAAGCAGCATCCGCAAGGTCTGTCCCAATTGAAACCCCTGCCGGCAGTGAGTGAAGGAGTGATTACATTAATATTACGTGCCTGGCACTTGATATTAATTTATTCATGCCTTCACTTCCTGCCGATTGGTCCATTCACCATCACATGTCAGGAAAAGGACCAGTCCCCCTGTCCTGAAAGTAGATTGGTGCTTTCGCTGACAAGGGTCAGTGAAAAGGACCAATCAGGAACAGCCCTGCCGGTGGCGGGGAGGGAGCTCTGGCCAGGCATGCAGAAATTGCCCATTGCGATGCAGCTCATTTGCCTATTGCATCGAGCGCTCAGGACAGGAGGGCGTGTGCACGTTTGGAGACACATTTCTTACACGCTGATACAGCACTGGCCTGAATGAGAGCAATAAAGGAGGATTGGGCAGTTTCAAACGGTGGCGACAAAACGTCTTCAGCCTAAGCATGATAAAGGATTTTGTATTTCCTTTCCCTTAGACTCACGTCAACGTTGCACTTGTATAATAATTGTACGCATCTTTGAATAGTTTTCACGGTGACATCACGTCGAGCACCTGGCTCCGGTATCCGCTCAAGCCTTCCAGAGGTGCGGAGGTAATATTTTGTACACAATTCATGCTATAAGAAAAAAAAAATATTCCCCTCTGACACACCTTGTATTTCAGACCGGTACTCCAAATAAAAGGGAAGTTTACTTGGGGGAGGGGAATCACCAGTTCAGTGGAAAACAAATTCAAAGTCCACAGTAAAACAGCAGGAAAAGCAGTTCAGATACAAAACCTCACAGTCCAAACTCCTTCATGTGGTCTCCAAACTTCAGATCTCGTGTGCTTCAAGTCACTCTCAAAGTTAATTCTCTGCTCCTTGGCCCCAGTCCTTCCGTGCTCCCGAAGCAAGTTACAGGGCCTTTCTTGAAAGATCCCAAATTACTCACAGCCTTGGCAGAGATGACCCAAGGCAACTCCCCCTTTCACTCGGGCGTTCCAAGTTTCCATTCCTTGCACTGGAGCTTCCAAGACGGGAACACAGCCTCTCGCTGTCCTTCTGGCCTCCAGCGCGGCTCCTGCTCTCTTTGCTTCAGTTCCCCCCAAAAAATTCCTCCAGGCGCCAAGAACTCTGTCAAAAATCCCCAATCTCTTCAGATTCCTTAATCTTCTCCAGTCTATCTCCCTCTCTGCCTTCTGCTTCGTGGGGAGGCAGTTTTCCTCGCCGATCTAAATTAATACACCGATGACATTCAGTCCGAAAGATGCTGCAGTTCTGAGAGTTAAGGAGATCCAGGACGTACGTAAGGCAGTGGTTACAGGTAAACAAGCTCGCGATAAACCGCATCAAGGCTGAGGTGATGTTAGCCAGACGTGGGAGGAATGACGTACGGGAAAGGATTGCGATTGCCACACAAGTTAGAAACCAGGTGGGGGGGAAGGGGGTTGAGTTTGACCCAACGTTATCGTTATGGCCTCATGTTGCTAGAGTAGTTCAAAATGTCTTTTTTTAAAGTTGCGTGTAGTGCAGCCGCTCCTGACCTTGGAGTGGCCGTACTACAATGATGCAGGTGGTGGTGGCTGGTAATTTGGATTATTGTATTTCGGTCCTGGGTCCTCCGATAGCTCAGAATGCAGCCACAAGAATCCTGCTGGGGGGCCTCAAACCAGTTTTGCATTGGCTGCCTGATTAATTCGATTTAAGGTTCTTCTTATTATTTACAAGGTACTGCACTGCGTAGTCCCTCTTTGAATTAGGTTTACGTTCCTAGTTGTTTTCTAAGACCATAAGGCAGACGTGTACTCAGAAGTGCCATCTGTTAAACGGTCACGCCTATGTGAGACACGGAAATGACGTTTTGCGGTCGCAGAGCCAATCCTCTGGAATTCTTTACCTGACAACATCCTATCTGAGGGATGTATAAAAAGGTTAAAGCTTTCCAACTTAAACAGGCCCATGGAACTTAAATTATTCTTAGTTATAAGCATAGATATAGCTCGGCAGAAATTATTTTGTATGTAGTGTGCGGTTGTAGTGTTTTATGATATTTAATTATGCATGCATTTTGTTATTTAATTATGCATGTGTTTTGTGTTACGGTTGTTGTGCCCATCGGTCGCAGATGGCTGCTCCCTCTATTGCTCACCTTTTTCCTGCCTGACTCGGTTCCTTTTGGGAAGATGGCTGCCTCCGCTTCTCCACGCCGACCCCTCCGGCGTTCCCGGTCCGGCATGGGCGATTGCGTTCGCCATCTTTCTCCCGGAGTCACCTAGGGCACGCGCGTGCGTGCAGCCCCGTCCTTTATGTGCGTCATGGCGGGAACCTCGGGGGTGTCCGGTGCGGATGACGTCACAAGCTCGGATATTTAAACTCCATTCACGATTCCTAATACGAGTTAGCAAGGAATCCTCCATGCTGATCTCTCTACGTTACCAGACGCTTCCACTCTGTGTACTCTCACTCCAGGACGACTTAAGTACCCACTCCTCGGGGGCCTTGCCTCGCTCCTGTCTACCCCCTGGGGTTGCCTACCTCCTACAAGAACGCCTAAGGTACCCGCTCCTCGGGGGCCTTGTTTCGTCCCGGATTTCCGCTCCTCGGGGGTTCTCTCCTACTACAACTGCCAGCATCAGAGTGAGTACTACCACTCCAGTTCTGTCTCTGCATTGTCTCATCTCTCTCTACACAGATCCTCGGCCTACCCCGCACTGCGGACCACTACCGGATCTGCTCTCACTGGCCTTTCCATCTAGGCCTGGGTTCTCGGCCTACCCCGCTTCGCGGACCACTACCGGACCCATCTCCCTCTCGGGACCTGGTGAGACTGTGTGACTGCTTTGCCACTCTGCAGCCTTCAGAGGGAACACTGCCATCAGAGATCTCCTCTTCTGGCTGGGATCATTGCCCGTTCCTTGGGTTACCATCTACGTTGCAGTATAATAAAGACTCACATTCTCTGTGTCCATCTCTGCTTCGAGCTAGCCTATCACTGCAAGTCCCCTGCAGGGCTCCGCCCTGTGGGAGGTGCCATCTCTTGCAGCGACCAAGGGCCCACGCCTCAATGTCCAAAACACGACAACGGTAATTAATTATGTAAGTGCATTTGTTCCTCACCTTAGGAATTGTTGATAGGAAGGTTATAAATATTATAAATAAATAAATACTCCTCTCATCCCCTTTAGAAGAAGAACCACCCTGGCCCTCAGATACCTTTCACATGCACCCACTGAACTTCCATTGAACCTCCGGAGCAGAAGTGGCCCCATTGTAAAAGATAGGAGGACACTTCAAAGCACCTCTGACCCTTTACTGAGCCCTTCAAGCTGGACGATTCCACACTGTAACCCATAAACCACACTCTGGTGGCCAACGAGGGGGCCACATCTGCTTTCAAAGTCAAAGGGAGACAGGGGTGGGTGACAGTTCAGGGAGGGGGAGCAGGAAAGACCATTTGCTTCTGTTGGTTGAGGTAAATGGCCTGCATGAACATGGATCCTGCACACAGATGTTTGGTTTTTTTTCCTTCCTTCCTTCCTTCCTTCATTTTTCCGCAGCTGGGCAGCACTTTAATTGGTGGGTAAACTGTAACAGAACCACTGTGGTCAGGGAGGGGAATGACTGCTGATTACTGTGGATAAGGAGGCACAACTCTGTCCCACAGAAACCACCCTTCGACCACTATGGGATCCGTTGAAAGACAAGGGAACGGTTGGGGAGAGGCAGGTTAGGGACTGAGAGATATGTCAGGTGAGATGTGAACGTGGCCAGGGAGGGGAACCAGATGCAACAGTTCAAGAAGGCGGTGCCATCCCGGCATTTGGCAAGGCAGAAGGCACAAAGCCAAGTTATGAAGATGGAGGGGAGAAGCAAAGAAAGTGCATTTTAAAGGGAGAGAAATGTTCCAGTTGCATGCCCAGTCTCCCAGTTTTGCAAGGTCTTCTTGCAATTTCTCACAATCCTCTTGTGATTTGACAACTCTGAATAATTTTGTGTCATCGGCAAATTTGATCACCTCGCCTGTTCCCATTTCCAGGTCATTTATAAATATATTAAAAAGACAGCCTCAACACCAAGGCGCGCGACAAAGGGGCTCTCCCCTTTATGCACCCCTTCTTGCAAACCTTTGTGTATATGTAAAAATTTATTTTTATGTTTCCTTTGTTAACTAAGCTGTTTCATTGTATTTGACTAAGGAATTTTTTCCTGCTTTTTCTGTTTCACTGTAAACCGGCATGATTTGCATTTAATGCAAGAATGTCGGTATATAAAAGTTAAAAAATAAATAAATAAATAAATTAAAAAGCACCGGTCCCAGAACAGATCCCTGGGGTGCTCCACTATTCACCTTTCTCCATTGGAAAAATTTGCCATTTAGCCCTACTCTCTGTTTTCTGTCTTTTCACCAGCTGGCAGTCCACAAAAGGACACTGCACCCTATCCCATGACATTTTAATTTCCTAAGTCATCTCTCGTGAGGGACTTTGTCAAATGCTTTCTGGAAATCCAGAAACACTGTATCAACTGATTCAGCTTTATCCACGTTTATTTATATCCTCAAAAAAATGTCGCAACTTTGTGAGGAAAGATTTCCCTTGGCTAAATCCATGTTGGCTTTGTCCCATTAAACTATGCCTATCTATATTTTCAGCAATTTATAGTTTCTTTTTATAGATGCTACCATTTTGCCTGGCACAGACAGACTCATTGGTCCGTAGTTTCCTGGATCACCCCTCGATCCCTTTTTCAAAATTGGCATTAGATTGGCAACCCTCCAGTCTTCAGATATCATAGACGATGTTACTGATAGTTTATAAATTTCCAATAGCAGGTCCGTAATTTCATTTCTCAGTTCTTTCAGCACTCTAGAATGTATACCTTCTGGTCTAGGTGATTTGCTACTCTCTGGTTTGTCAATTTGCCCTAGTACGTCTTCAAGGTTCACTGAGATTTGTTTCATTTCCTCTGACTCATCACCTTTGAATATCATTTCTGGCATGGGTATCTCTCTTACATCTTCCTCAGTGAATACCAAAGCAAATAATTCATTTATTCTCTCTGCTATGGCTTTGTCATCCCTTAGTGCCCCTTTTACCCCTTGATTATCTAATCGTCCAACTAACTCTCTCACAGACTTTCAACCTTGAATGTGCCTGAAAAAGGTTTTATGAGATTTTGCTTCCACAACAAGCTTTTTTTCAAATTCTTTCTTTACCTTCCTTATCAGTGCTTTGCATCTGACTTACCAGTGCCTATGCTGTTCCCTGTTTTCTTCATTCAGATCCTGTTTCCATTTCTTGAAAGATGTTCTTTTAGATATTACAGCCTCTCTCATCTTTTAACCATGCTGTTAGTAGTTTAGCCTTCTTTCCCCCTTTTCTAATGCATAGAATACATCTATTCTGGGCTTCCAAGATGGTATTTTTAAAAACATCCATGCCTGAGCTAAACTCTTAACCTTTGCAGTTGCTTCTTTCAGTTTTTTCCAACCATTTTCCTTATTTTAGCATAGTCACCTTTTGAAAGTTAAATGCTGTCATAGTAGATTTCTTTTTTTTTTTACGCTCCCTCTAATTTTTAAGTCAGATTTGATTATGTGATCACTATTGCCAAGTGTCTCCAACACTGTTACCTCTTGCACCAAATCCTGTGTTCCACTAAGGACTAGGACTAAAATAAGCTTTCCCTCTTGTTGGTTCTTGTACAGCTGTTCCATGAAGCAGTCATTTATTTCTTCTAGGAACTTTACTTCTCTAGAATGTCCTGATGTAACATTCACCCAGTTAATACTGGGGTAATTGAAATCACCCATTATTACCCTGCTGCTGGTTTTGTTAGCTCTTCTAATTTCTTTTAGCATTTCCTTGTCTTTAGTTCATTCTGGCCAGGTGGACGGTAATACACCCCCATTACTATTTTATTCCCCTTTAACCTGGAATTTCTATCCATAAAGATTCAACATTGCATTTTGTTTCCTACAAAACTTTTATCCTGTTTGACTCCATGCCCTCTTTCACATATAGTGCCATCCCTCCACCAATTGATCCATCCTATCATTTCGATAAAATTTGTACCCTGGTATCATAGAGTCCCATTGGTTATCCTCCTTCAACCAGGTCTCTGAGATGCCAATTATTTCTACCTCTTCATCCAGTGCTACACTCTCTAACTCTCCCACCTTATTTTTTAGACTTCCAGCATTTGGATACAGACATTTCAAAGTATATTTTTAGTTTATATTAACAACCTGCTTTTCAGTTGAGAAGTGTTATTCATACTTTTTCTGCTCTTAAAGACACCAGGTCCACTTTGGCATTTATTGCAACCTTTCTACTGGGATGACATAAGTTTCCTGTTCTCTTAGTATCCTTCAAAGATATATCATTCCGATTAATGTGCTTCTGAGCGACTGTTGGTTTTTCCCCATCATCTAGTTATAAAGCTGCGTTATCTCCTTTTAAAGGTTAGTGCTAGCAACCGGGTTCCACTCTGGTTACGGCGGAACCCATCCTTTCAGAAAAGGCCCCTCCCTCCCTTCCCCAAAATGATGCCCAGTTCCTAACAAATCTAAAGCAATCTTCCCTGCACTATCAAATCATCCACGCATTGAATCTTTGGAGCTCTGTGTTGCGTCTGTCACTGCTCGACGTCCTCACTCCGCCCTCTTTACTTCTGTGACGACTCCCTCCAGATCTGATGGACGGTTAGCTGCCGTGGCGTCTTCATGCCATCTTCCTCTGGCGTCCCCGGACCGGCTCGACGCTACGGATCCGCCATGTTCCTGATGACGTGGGGCGCGCGCGCTCCGATTGATGTACCAGCAAGGACGCGAACCTCGGGGGCGTCCCCCTGAGATGATGTCATCCGCTTCCAATATAAAAGGTCTCAGTATTCGCTAACGAATCGAGTTAGCAAGGATTCGTCCAAGCTACTCTGCCTCCTCGGACTTACCAGGGGTACCCGCTCCTCGGGGGCCTCGCTCTCTTTTCTTTATTTCAAATTGCCGATAGGAACTGGTACTCGCTCCTCGAGGGCCCATGTTCCTGAACCCTCTGAAGATTCTCTACTGCCTGGAAGCTATCGCTGCTACTAACAATTGTGAGTTACCATCGCTCTCTCAGAGCTTTCCCTCGAACCAGGTACTCGCTCCTCAAGGGCCCAGGTTCCTGAACACTCTGAAGATTCTCTACTGCCTGGAAGCTATCGCAGATACAGACATTTGTGAGTTACCATCGCTCTCTCAGAGCTTTCCCTGGAACCAGGTACTCGCTCCTCGAGGGCCTAACCCTTTCCAGCTACTGAGCTTCCTAAAGACTTTATGTGGGTTTTGTCATCCAGTTCTGGCTATGAACACAGCATACCCTGTCTACTCACTATCTATAGTTTCTCTACAGCTCAGCAACCCTGGGATCGCTTTTCCAATACCTGAGGGACTTCAGCCCTGCCGGGCATATCAGCTCACTACTGCCACCTCTGGTGGTTCTACTAACCTGTCTAATAAAAGAATTATCTGTGTCTGTCTCCGTACTCAAGCCTAGCCGGTGGTCCCTCTCAGGATATCCTCCTGGGGGCGCAGTCATCTGCCATCGGCCCAAGGATCCACCTATCTACATTCCTCTACAGCTGAGTGCCCTCTCCAAGCACTCCGCTGGTAACAGATTGCTACTCCTTCCCCATCAGGAGTCTTCAGCAACAGATTCATAACAGATTGCTACTCCGCAGTCTTAACCCTAACAGATTGTTTACTACTCCCTCTACAGGAGCTGAGCATATCAGATTGCTACCTCCTCCTTCCACAGGAGCAGATTCATTACAGATTGCTAACTCCTCCCTTCTTGAGGAGTAGATCATAACAGTTTGTTACTCCTCCCTTTGTAGGAGCTAGTTCATAACAGACTAGCCGTTAAGCCTGTAACAACGGGCTACATTTAAAAAAAAAATTTTCGGTCCATTTCCTTCCCACTCCCTCCCCCTCATTCTCCCTCCTCCCTCTAGTCTCCCTCCCTCCCCCTCCCTCTCCCCTTCCCCCCTCCCCCTCTATTCTCCCTCCCTCTCCCTCCCTCCCCCTCTTCTTGTGGCCTGGATTGGCCACTGTTGGAAACAGGATGCTGGGCTTGGTCTGGATGCCTTGGTCTGATCCAGTATGGCATTTTCTTATGTTCTTATGTCCCTCCCCTCCCCTCTTCCTCCCTCTCCCTCTATTCTCCCTCCCTTTCCCTCCCCTCCCCTCTTCCTCCCTCTCCCCCCTCCCTCCCCCTCACCCCTCCCCCTCCCCTCTTCCTCCCTCTTCCTCCCTCTCCCCCCTCCCTTCTCCCACCCCTCTTCCTCCCTCCCCCTCCCCTCTTCCTCCCTCTCCCCCTCCCCTTCCTTCCTCTCCCCCTCTCCCCTTCCTCCCCCTTCCTCCCTCTCCCCTTCCTCCCCCCACTCTCTCCTCCCCCTCCCCCTCCCCTTCCCCTCACTCTCTCCTCCCCTCACTCTCTCCTCCCTCTCCTCAGTCACTCCCCCTCTCTCAATCCCCTCCCCTTTCAGATCATCCACAACCGGCAGATGGAAGATCTCCAGGGGGGGGTCCCTCCCACGCGCGCGCGGCGCCGCTACTGCTCGTCGTCGCTGCCGCTGCTACTGCTCCTCCAACTCCTGCTCCTCACCGCCGCCACTCCTGCTGCTCGCCGCCGCCGATCCTGCTTCTCACCGCCGCCGCTCCTGCGGCCCCAGCGCCATTTTTTTTCGTCGCTGCCGCCGCTACTACTCCTCCCACTCCTGCTTCTCACCGCCGCCGCTCCTGCTCCTCGCCACTGCCGCTCCTGCTTCTCACTGCCGCCGCTCCTGCGGTCCCAGCGCCATTTTTTTTTCGGGCACGCTCGGCTCTGACCGACGTGCTCGCCCACACATGCGCGGTAGAACTGCTCTCTACTGCGCATTTGCGGGCCGTCGGTCAGAGCCCATTTATAAGGTAAATTGCTAACTCCAGTGGATCCAGCTTTAAATTGGAGAAGCAGTACTCCTAGGAATCCAGCTTAAGGTATGAGATGTCAGCAACCCCATGGACCCAGCATACCTCTCCGCTTTGCAGGCTACACCGGGCCTGGCTCAACGCATCTCAGAACAGCAAGAAACCTTGGAGAAACTTACTGCAGCATTCCATCAGCTTCACACACAGAAGATACAAGGCACAGCTTCTACCCAAGAAGGTCACTTACAGGAGGTAACCTTAAAGATTGCTGTTCCACTGGCTGCTCCTGTTCGCTTCTCCGGAGAACTCCAGAAGACTCTGAGTTTTTTGAACCAGTGCAGCATGCATTTCACCTTACAGCCTTCATTGTTTCCCACGGGCATCTCTAAGACCACCTACATCCTTTCATACTTGGATAGGAGAGCTTTGTCATGGGCATCTACCTTGTGGGAACGCAAGGACCCTATTTTGCAGGACATAGAAGGATTTATGAACTTGTTTAAATCCATTTTTTTGATGACCCTGCTCATATGTCTGTTGCCGGGTTTGCTTTAGTGGACTTGAAGCAAGGCAACAGATCATTGGCTGAATTTGCCATAGAATTCAAGACTCTTGCAGCGGAACTTCGCTGGGACCCCAGATGTCTGGAGACTCTCTTCTGCAGAGGCCTGGATACTCGCTTGAAAGACGAGCTGGCCGCTTGCCAGACACCTGACTTGCTGGAAAAATTGATAGCCTTAGCTACTCGGATGGATTGTTGGCTCCGAGACAAGGTGAAGGAACTCCGGCCTAAACTGGGTTGAAACAGGCCAGTACCCTGCACCTCGAATGGGTCCAGCAATTCCTGCTGTTGATACAGATGCACCGATGCAACTTGGTCATGGTCACTTGACCTCAAAGGAGAGAAGATTCTGGAAGAAACGTGGCCTATGCATGTACTATGGTCAGCCTGGCCATGATGTCTCTACATGCTCCATTCATCCGGGAAACGGAAGGGCCTAAGTCCCGCGGGAGGACTGTTCTTGGGCCATACTGCGTTATCTCCTCTGCTCTCTCGTTCAGTCTCTGTGACCTCTGAACCTGCAACGGTTCGAATCCCTGCCCTGGTGGACTCAGGGGCAGGAGGCAACCTTATTCTCAGATGTCTTGTGGAAGACCTGAGCAGTCCCTTCATCAAATTAGAAGATCCATTATTGCATCACAACTTGAAGGTGGCTTTGGATGTTCCTTTACATTGCCACTTCTCTTGAGGATCTTAATGGTGTCCACAGCAGTTTTACTCCTGGTTGCTAATATTCATAGCGGTTGCTATGTTCGCCATGGCTCTACATCTTTACCGTCTTCACGGACTATAACTTAGAGGTATCTGCTACGATTGTTTCACTTGGAAGACGTGTCTGAAGCACTACAGCACTATTAGATCCGAGGAAGATATCTCTAGCTACCAGCCTGTTTGATTTGCTGTTGCTGCCACCATCTCTCTTCCAGCTTCTTCTACGGAAGATTTATCCAGGTGGGTTTTGGACGTTTCCCAACATTGCCACTTCTGTTGAAGTTTATGTGATGTCCATAGCAGCTAGATTGCTGCTGAATTCTATACTTCATCCAGTTACAGTACTGAAGAAGTTACCTTTAGAAGTGGGGTTGGATGTACCCCAACATCGCCACTTCCACTGAAGGTTCTGTCACGTCCATAGCAGCTAAGCTATTGCTGCTGAGTTCAACACTTCATCCAGATACCTTACTGAAGAAGTTACCCTTAGAAGAGGGGTTGGACGTACCCCAACATCGTCACTTTCACTGAAGGTTCAGTGACGTTATAGCATCTAAGCTATTGCTGCTGAAGTTAACACCACATCCAGTTACATTACTGAAGAATTACCTTTAGAAGTGGGGTTGGACATACCCAAACATCGCCACTTCCGTTGAAGTCTCAGTGGCGTCCATAGCAGTTAGCTATTGCTGCTAAATACTACCATCTTTTATCCAGCATCTTCTACTGGAGAGTCATCTTTAGAAGTGGATTTCGGACATTCTTCGACAGCACCACTTCCACTGAATTCCTCAGTGATGTTCACAGCAGCTCTACCCATTGCTGCTGATATCATCAATAACACTCTGAAAGATTCTTCCAAATCTCAAGAACCTACCGTCATCATTGCAGAAGACAACTTGGAAATCAAGATCAAAGAGATTCTGTATGTTCGCATCAGAGGCAAGATTTTTGAATACCTTCTGATTTGGGAAGGCTTCGGCCCCGATTTGATCACTTGGGAGCCTCAGACTAATATCTTGGACAAAGAGATGCTTCATCAGTTTCACTTTGCCCATCATTTGAAACCTAAGCTTGGTACCCGAAGAGGAGATCGCCCTTTGAAGGGGGGTACTGTTGCGTCCATCGCTGCTCGACGCCCTCACTCCGCCCTCTTTACCTCTGTGGCGACTCCCTCCTGGTCTGATCGACAGTTAGCTGCCACGGCGTCTTCATGCCGTCTCCTGGCGTCCCCGGACCGGCTTGATGCTGCGGATCCGCCATGTTCCTGATGACGCGTGCACTCCGATTGATGTACCAGCAAGGGTGCGAACCTCGGGGCCGTCCCCCTGAGATGACATCATCCGCTTCCAATATAAAAGGTCTCAGTATTCGCTAACTAATCGAGTTAGCAAGGATTCGTTAAAGCTACTCTGCCTCCTCGGACTTACCAGAGGTACTCGCTCCTCGAGGACTCATGTTCTTGAACACTCTGAAGATTCTCTACTGCCTGGAAGCTATCGCAGATACAGACATTTGTGAGTTACCATCACTCTCTCAGAGCTTTCCCTGGAATCAGGTACTCGCTCCTCGAGGGCCTAACCCTTTCCAGCTACTGAGCTTCCTAAAGACCTTATGTGAGTTTTGTCATCTAGTTCTGGCTATGAACACAGCATACCCTGTCTACTCACTACCTATAGTTTCTCTACAGCTCAGCAACCCTGGGATCACTGTTTCAGTACCTGAGGGACTTCAGCCCTGCCAGGCATATCAGTTCACTACTGCCACCTCTGGTGGTTCTACTAACCTGTCTAATAAAAGAATTATCTGTGTCTGTCTCTGTACTCAAGCCTAGCCGGTGGTCCCTCTCAGGATATCCTCCTGGGGGCGCAGTCATCTGCCATCGGCCCAAGGATCCACCTATCTACATTCCTCTACAGCTGAGTGCCCTCTCCAAGCACTCCGCTGGTAACAGATTGCTACTCCTTCCCCATCAGGAGTCTTCAGCAACAGATTCATAACAGATTGCTACTCCGCAGTCTTAACCCTAACAGATTGTTTACTACTCCCTCTACAGGAACTCAGCTGAGCATATCAGATTGCTACCTCCTCCTTCCACAGGAGCAGATTCATTACAGATTGCTAACTCCTCCCTTCTTGAGGAGTAGATCATAACAGTTTGTTAACTCCTCCCTTCGTAGGAGCTAGTTCATAACAGATTGCTAACTCCTCCCTCCATATGAGCTAGTTCATAACACTCTGCCTACCTCTGGGGTCCTGCATATGGAACAGGGAGCACTTCTGAGAATGCTACCCTGGAGGCTCTGGTTTTCAACTTTCTACCTAAAATCCTAAATTTGGCTTCCAGAACCTCCCTTCTTCACTTTACAATGACCTTGGTACTCACATGTACCAAGACAGCCGGCTCCTCCCCAGCACGATCTAAAATCCTACTTAATCGAGGCCTGCCTAGTGCGAAGGTGGCAGTCCTCGTGCAAGTTACCAAGCGATCCTTGGGTCCAGCAGCCACCCAGTTATCAGCCTTCCTAATAATCAAAATCACCAACTACAATGGCCATCCTATCCCTTCCCTCCTGGGCACATGCACCTGTAGACCTAGTCTCAGGGTGAGAAGATACATCACCTTGAGGGTAGATCCTAGGATTGCTTCCTGCCTCATCAAAGTGATGTTCTTCCAGGTGACCTTTTACCTCCAGGGCAGCACAGGGGCTGCCAGATTGGAGGTGGGACTTGTCTACTATGACCCTGGAGGTCTCCTCTAAGCTCCTCTAGGTCTGCCATTCTAACGTCCAGAGATCAGGCTTGGAGCTCTTTGCACCGGGTGCACATATACGACCTCTTGCCAGCTGGGTGATAATCAAAACATGAGGCGCTCAGTGTAACAAACGGAAAAGCCTGCCTCTCACTGAGGGACTACTTTCTGCATCTTAATTTAGCTGATTTGTTATCCAGTTAAAATTTTCTAAGTGAGTAGGGATGGTAAGCTTATCTAAAGTTCCCCTAATTCTGTTTCGAAGATAACATTATATTTTCAGGTTCCTCAAACAGAGCAAGGATTTCCCTTGTCAGACAATGTGCCAGGGTTAAATGCGGAATGGCCTGCAGGTTCTGGCTATTCAGCCTGTGTGGGGGTAACTCTTTCGCTTTCTCTTCTGGCTCTCTAAAACATAGAAACAGAATAGGATGGCAGATGAGGACTGTTAAGTTATTTCCTGTAGCAGTACCGTTGATGCCAGTTGACCTTTCCCTTCTCTGCAACTTCCACTTCTCTGTGTTTATCCCGGGCTGGCTTAAACTCTGCTGTTGATTTTGCCTTTAGCCCCTCCATTGAGAAGCCATTCCATGCATCCACGATCCTTTCCATGAAGAAGAATTAGCCATATTTTTATTTTTATTAGTTTTGTTTTCTATTATAGACAAGGAAGCTGAAACATGACCCCATCAAATCCATAGTGCCATAAAAAGAGAGAAGGACTATTAAAAGACATAAAAAAAAAGTACAAGTCTATAGCCCAGAGCTCAAAATCTGTGGGGTATCCGAAAGCCGGCGCCACGAAAGTGCCGCAACAGACTGACACAACCCGGGACTGTATAATGTTATGTCAGGATTATTACTGTGATGTTAGGTTTGATGTTCTGTATTTTAATTGGAATCTCTTTAGAATAGTTCTGGTTGCATAGGTGGAATATCAGTTCTTTTAAGAAATAATAATAATAATAATAAGAAGGACCCAGATAATAGCAACTTAAACCCGTGGAATAGAATTCAGGAGAAAGAGTGTAGGGCGAAATGAGAGAGAGGACAGGTAATGGGTGAAGACACTTGAGCACAAGAAGTGTGAACCATATGCAGAAGGGGACGGGGAGCCAGTGCAGCGACCTGAGAAGAAGGGTCTACATGGGCAGAGTTATGATGCTGGAAGAGAAGCTGCGCAGCTGATTTTTGGATGGACTCGAATGGCGAGAGAGGGTTCAGTAGAAGTCCAGTGAGGAGCACGTCACAGCACTCTTAAGTGAGAGGTGATGAGGGAGTGGATATAAGTGTCCTCATGGAGCGCACGGAGAGGAAGGGATGGATTTTTTGGAGATGCTGAAGACAAAGGAGATGCAGGGCATAAGCCCAGCCACCCTGGAAGATGTGCACACTTGAGCCAGGGCCTTCACTCTTTCACAGACTGAACCACAGTTGCAGGCCTGAAGCAACTCAAAGATGGGACTCTTCAGCCATGTAATGGCCTGGAATGTTTCACGTGTGAAAAACTACACAGAGAGAAGAAACTGCTATTGATCTTCTATCAGACATCTGTCTGCACTTTATAATTTGCTGGTACTGCGGAATGTTTTCCCTAGCACAACCATAACTGCTTTACCTGCAGAATGAAACTTTTATTTCTGTTCCTTTGCTGTGGTTCACTTCACATGAGCTCAAAGCCATGAACTGATCAGTGTTGAAGACTGGGTTCAAAGCTGGATCCGGTCTTGCTCCAACTGTGTAGTGCCCACTGGTCTTGCACTGCCTTGTCTGTTTTATCCTCTTTTTTGATTTTTTTAAATATATATTCTTTATTTAGCATTTTCCGGAAAAGAAGATAAACAGCTATACGCACCTGAACAAGACAGCTTTTACCCTCCCCACACCAAGCCCTTATCTACCTGCCCCTTATAGACGTCACCCTGTACAGGACATACTAGGTATGTCCTACTATCCTCCATTTGTCTGTTAGCGCTAACTTGGTTTTAAAAGCCCAAACAGCAGAAACATACATAATGTTGAAAGAATTTGAAATTCGTCTCCTGAAGGATCACATTTTCCATTATATTATTTATATTCCCAAAACAGGTTTCTAACATTATATAGGAGATAGGAACATCTAATTCCAAATTCTAATGGGAGATCAATTCCAGTACATTATTTGGCACTTTAATCCTCTTAATGGCTTTTCTCAGAGAGGCATAAGACATCTTTTGCCCACGTGGTTCATAAAAAAAAAATGATCACACTGTTGAATATGTACCGATTGAGACCTTTTGTAAAGATCATATTCAATAAAATGCCTAACTTGCAAATAGGCACAGAACTCTTTATGAGAGGGAGAAAATTCTAGTCTAAGCTCTTTGAAAGGCAGACTGCTCCAGTATCTGCCTAAATAAACTGGCATAAAGCAGTCAACCTTTTGCTCACCCACTTGAGAAATAAATTCTCCAAGCCCTGGGCGAAATCTTGGATGACTACCAATGGTAAGGAAAGGTGAAACTTCCCAAAATGTACCTGAAGCCTCCCACAGAGTATTTTCCATGCTTGCCTACAAGCCATGACAATTGGGTTGAACTGAATGTAAGTGGGCAAAGCATAACCTGGTACATGTGGCAGGTTACTCACAGAAAACGGCTTACACCAGGCCTGTAAAAAGCTGAGGAGTAAACATGTATGAGCCATATAACCAAACTTTCACATGGCGAAGTAGACTAGCCCAATTGTAATTCTGTAAACTTGGACAGTCCAACTCATCTTCCCCCCCCCCCCCCACCCCCCCAAGGCAACTGCATCTTACTTGATGCTAGCCGAGCACTTTTGTTCCCCCATATTTTAGAATTATCCACCAGAATTTTAACCCCTAAATATTTCATCTCTGATTCGACCCAGCACTGTGGAAAGGGACCTGGCCAGTGAGCCTTCATGAACTGGTGACGTCCAAGGCTTCTGAGTTGTCCAAATTGATTTTAAGGCCTGCAAAAAAAGCCAAACTGCTTCTGCAAATCCATTACTGACTGCAACGAGTGAACAGGATCAGGCAAGAAGACTAACGCATCATCCGCGAATGCTGCTATCTTGAATTTCTCAGGATCCACCTCAAAACCCTGCATATCTGGATATTCTGCTATCTTCTGTTAATAACGGGTCTAAAGAAATAATATATAACAGCGGAGAGAGTGGGCACCCCTGCCTTGTTCCCCTTTTTAATTCGAAATCCTCTGACATACAACCATTTGCCAAGATAATGGAGCATGGCTCTTGATACAATACAGAGATGTTTTGCACAATGTCTCCCTCAAAGCCATATCTTTGTAAGACAGAGAACAAATATTGCCAAACCATTCTGTCAAATGCCTTTTCGGCGTCAAAGCCTACCACTAACACCTGTGCAAGAGAGTATTTATTCTGAACCATGGCCATCCATATCCCACAATATGTTTACTTGCTGACCTTCCTTTCATAGATCTCGCTTGATGCTGAGAAATTAATGAAGGTAACACTATGTTTAATCTGCTGGCAATAATTTTAGCAAAAAGCTTTAGATCAAAATTTAAGAGGGAAATAGGCCTATATGATGCTGGATGAGATGGGTCTTCCCCCCCCCCCCTTTAGGTAGGACTGTTACATAAGCCTGCTTAGCTTCTCTGGGAAAAGTACCTTTAAGTAAGGCCTCAGAAAAACATTCTTTAAGAACCTCTCCTAAGTCTCCACTCAGAATCTTATAGAAATTAACATTGAGCCCATCAGGACCTGGGGCTTTATGTGAAGGACTAGTTTTTATACCCTCCAGGATTTCCTGAAGATTAAACAGTCTATTCAGGCAAGACAATTGACTTTCTGTTACCCTCGGCAGAGTAAACCCCTGAAAAAAATAGGTCATCTGCTATGCTAGCCCCTTCCTATGTATCATTGTGATATAGCTACTTGTTATGCAGCTTTGTTTTCCTATTCAGATAAGCCCCTCGCATAACAGCCTTCTCAGCTTCCCAAAATAATATGAGGTCTATTTTATAATGAGAATTATGCTCCTCATACTCCTTCCATTTGACCTTGAGATTTGTCTGAAATTCACAATCTCCAGCAAGGTGGGTAGGAAATCTCCATCTATGCTGACCCACCCTTGGGCCCCCCAACTTGACATCTATCCATAACATTTCCGCCCTTTCAACCTTGGAAAAACTATCTGTGGAGACTAATATATAGTCTATACAAGACATAGTCATGTGCGTCCTAGAGATGTGGGTAAAATCTTTTCGGGGTGCATAATCCACCAGACATCTAGTAACTATAAGTACTTACAAAGAAAGGGGTTACCCTTATTGCGACCCAATTTAGGGATAGACACCTGAGATTGTCTGTCCAGGGTGGGATCCACCATGCAGTTGAAGTCTTCAGCTATAATTAAGGTGCATTTAGCATGGACTATCAACGCTCTTACAGCTCCTCAAAGAAGGTATGAGTGTATGTATTTGGGGCTTATACACTGCACAGAGTAACAATCTGACCATACAGTTTCCCTACAATGAAAACCTAGTGTCCTTCGTGAATACTGTGTACAATTCTGGTCGCCGCATCTCAAAAAAGATATAGTTGCGATGGAGAAGGTACAGAGAAGGGCAACCAAAATGATAAAGGGGATGGAATAGTGCCCCTATGAGGAAAGGCTGGAGAAGTTAGGGCTGTTCAGCTTGGAGAAGAGACGGCTGAGAGGGGATATGACAGAGGTTTTTAAGGTCATGAAAGGTCTTGAACGAGTAGATGTGAATCTGTTATTTACACTTTCGAATGATAGAAGGACTAGGGGGCATTCCATGAAGTTAGCAAGACTATTCGGAGAAAATTCTTTTTCACTCAACACACAATAAAGCTCTGGAGTTTGTTGCCAGAGGATGTGGTTAGTGCAGTTAGTGTAGCTGGGTTCAAAAAAGGTTTGGATAAGTTCTTGGAGAAGAAGTCCATTAGCAGCTATTAATCAAGTTTACTTAGGGAATAGCCACTGCTATTAATTGCATCAGTAGCATGGGATCTTCTTAGTGTTTGGGTACTTGCCAGGTTCTTGTGGCCTGGTTTGGCCTCTATTGGAAACAGGATGCTGGGCTTGATGGACCCTTGGTCTGACCCAGCATGGCAATTTCTTATGTTCTTATGTTCTTTTAACGGTGTGAAAGGACGTGGATAGTCTACCAACAATCCTCTCTCCAACTCACCTTCCCTCTGGAACTACTTACATCTTCAAGACCAATAAGAACTGCCTACAAAAGTAAGCTCAAGGCCCCTCCCAACAAATCATCAGTTCACAACTCCATCCACAAGCGAGCTTTTTCAACAGCAGGTCCCCTACATTGGAATTCGCTTCCTCAAGACTTACGCCAGGAACAATGCCATTTAACCTTCAGAAAAAAACTTAAAACCTGGCTGTTCACACAAGCCTATCGTTGAAGGATTCCATATTAACCAACTCTCTCTCAACCTCCAACCCACCCTTCTCCCTCCCCGCACTCCCAAACTTTTTTCACTTTTTTCCCTTTTCCACTCACATCCTCAACCCACCCTTTTCCCTCACCCCCGCCACTCCTCCCATCTGACATAACATGTATATTCCAGCTGTATATATTCCATATATATATATTTCCATGTATATTTCCGCTGATTATAATCCATGTTTTCTGTATTATTAATTTATTGTTTTATGTTAATTTATAGTTTGTAATTTTGTTAACTTATTGTTCAATTACTTAATTCTGTCCTATCTTCCGACATCCATGTTTTTACTCTCCCTGTTTTAATGTAACTTCTCTTTTCCACTTATACGTTAATTGATTTTTCCCCTTGTTCTAATGTAAACCGGTACGATAAGACCTGGTCTTGAGTGTCGGTATAGTAAAAGAAGTTAAATAAATAAATAAATAAATAAATAGTCAAGAAGGATAAGGTTTGAATAGAGGCCTTTGGTCTTAGCCATGACGTGACATTACATTGATCCCCTCTTGGGCATATGTTTTCTGAGTTCTTGTTATTCTTGTTCTTGTGCTCTTGTTGTTCTTGTCTTGTGGTCCTTATTTGTGGCCTTACATGGGTTCTCCTTTGGGGCTCACGTATTTTGAATTCTTGTTGGCTTTGCTCTCGTGTTCTTGCTTTTCCTAGCCTGTTTCTGTGTTTCCTGTCTGGTCCTAGTTGCTCTTGCTCCTGTTTTAATGGGCATCTTTGGGTTCCCATTTCTGCAGTAGTTTGGCCCCTTAGAGTCCCCCGATGTGAGTGTTCCTGCTAAGTCCTGCTGGCCACCAGCACCTGAAGGCTCAGCCCAATGGAACATAGCCTTTCACAGGCAGAAGATACCTTATATCCCCTGTTGTTCAAACCCACCTTGGTTGTGTCCAGCCTGCTTCTGAGGTTATAACTCCAGCAGTATTCCCTGATACCTGGCAGATGAAACTACCAGATGAGGGAGAGGGAGTGTTGCTGGGACCACAGTGCCATGTCCATAGTTGGGAAGTCTCTGCACTTCCCCTGGAGACTCAGGAAACTTACATTATCTGCCGGGTCTCAGGGGAAACACTAACGCTCTGAGCTTCTCTGTTTACTGCTCCAGCCAGTAATCCTGCAGGTAGGGGAGGAGTAAGCCTGGAGCACACACTCACTGCAGGCAGCCTGTGGGGAGAAACTGCAGTCGTGGTTCCAGGACTTGGGATTCAGCTGACGGTAGAGTGAGCGTGCACAACTTTGTGAGCTCTGACTTATAAGGGGATGGGAGCAAGGAGCGTGCTGGGATCAGGGACGGCAGAAGGGAAAGAGTGCTGGAGTCATCCTGGGAGGAGAGGATAAGGTGGTGGCAGTGTGTGAGAGAGAGAGACAGTGTGGATTGGCAGTCAGGGGGTGGAACAGAGAAAGTTTATGGGATGAGGGTGAAAGGGGGTAGACTCAGGACTACTCTAAGGAAATATCTCTTTATAGAAAGAGTAGTGGATGCATGGATGGAACAGGCTCCCGTGGAGGTGGTGGAGACAAGGACAGTATCTGAACCCAAGAAAGCGTGGCATAGCACAGAGGATCTCTGAGGGACTGGTAGGGATTGTAGAACTGAGCAGTTGGTGTGGATGGGCAGACTAGATAGGCCATCAAGTTTCCACGATACGCATTTTTCCTTCCTCTTACCACCAAGCGACAGCAATCTCAGAGGCTGCTAGGTATGGCCATGTTGAGGTTGGCTCCTAGGCATCTTGTTCTGGCTGCTTCCTCTTCTCCGGACTTGCCATAATTGTAAACGCGTCAATCAGCATACAACGGGCTGCGTGCCTTCCGACGTGTCCTCTTCCACAATCTCAACTCTTTCCTTTTCAGCTGTCCCGGTCTTCCGAGAGGGATGCCGTTTCCTCAGGGGGGTTTCTTGTGCCTTAGAGAGGTTCCCGCCTCTGCCCTCTCAGTATTAGACCTTGAGCCTTTCATCACGGAGATTTTCTTCCAGCAGATCTGGTACGGTCCTCGCTCTCCGATAGGAAATATTGTTTTTCCCTTCCAAGATAAAGTTCAGAGAAAAGGGAACCCCCTCCCCTCTTTATTTAACATTATTTCCTTTAACAGCTTCATCGGGGGGCGGGGGGCACTTCATCTCGCCAACGTTTGATGGCATGGGCCTGGGAAGATTTCTGTTTTTTTTGTCCTTTAAAGTCAAGACGCTCCTTTCCTCTAACCTTTTCCATTAAACTTAGTTTCTCTGCCAAATCAGGGAGAGTTGCTACTGTTTCACGCAGGTAGTTCCTGTTTCCAGCAATCCTGTCTTCTGTATCCCTCCTTTTTTTCTGTGCCTGGGGCAGATATTCAGAATTATTCCCCCCCCCCCCCCCCCCACACACACACGCGCGCGCGTGTGCGCACTCCCAGCACGTGTTTTCCCTGGTGACTGTGGCTCCGGCAGAGCACCCTTCTCTCTCCTCTCCTGCCCAGCAGCCCCCTCTTTCTCTTCCCTTCCGTCCCCTCTCCTCCCAATTCACTTTGTGCCCTGGGTGACTCTCTTTCTCTGCTCCTCACTATTTGTCCAGCATCCCACCCATCCCTTGTCCTGCATCCCTCCTCCTTGTCCAGCAGCATCCCTTCTCTCTCTCTCTCTCTCCCCCTCCCACCCCTTGAACAGCAGCACTCCTCCTGTACTACCCAGCCCTTGCCTAACAGTCCCCCCTTTCCTCCTCCTCCTCAACCCTGCCCAGCAGCACCCCCCCCCCCCCACCTCTCTCCCAACCACCTTCTCAGTAATAGAAAGTCCCCTCTCCCCCCCCAACCCTCTGTCCAGGAGCAGCAGCCCCCAACCTTCATGCTTTGGCTCTCCCCTTAACCCCCCCCCAGCCCTCTCCTCTTCCCCTTTCTTTCTCCCTCCACCCCTCCGATGCTCCTTGGGCTGTGATGCTGTGGATCTTTGTAGCTGCAGAAACCTCGAAATAAAACCAGCCTGCTCCCGGGAGCCCTCACACGCCCACAGGCCCTGAAACAGCCCTGACCTTGCTCCTACGCAAGCTTATTCGTTTCAGAAAGCCTGGAAACCCGACTGGCTGGGGGGGGGGGGGGGGGTCCCTCGGGACAGCATCGCGAAGCACTTTCCCAGGGCCTTCAGCTTTGTGCCTACCACCCCCATTAATTTTCAGCCTGCTAGAGGTCCCCGGAGACTTAAGACAGATTTACAGGCTGCCGCATGCCTCACGCGGCAGCCCGGAAGGCAGTCGAGGGCTTCAATCAAGGAGCGAGAGAGAGAGAGCGCACTAATGAAGGTAAACACTTTCAACTCAGGGTGGGTGGGTTGGGCAGGGTTTCATTGGTCTGCCTGATGAACTGATGATCGATATTAAATATTGATACGGATCATATTGATTGAATAACAGTGAATTGAATAACAGAGATGAACTGGTGATGATTATGAATCTATGAATGATAGTTAATGATGGTGATGAATGGCCGCTAAGCTTGAGAAATCTCAGGGTCAGCAGCGCCTTGCTGAGGCGGGGGTTAGAGTCGGGCACCATTTCAGAAGAGCAACCTCCACAGAGGTTGCCGGGACGGCCGGCGAGCGGCTTCCTGCGCAGCGCAGGTGGGCCGCGCAGCTTTGCATTCGGGAGTCAGGGGGAGCAGGGCATTTTTCTGTGGTTTGAAGTTTTGGGGGGAGACCGATCCTTTCCCGTACCCTCCCTGTCTGGTTGGGTTGCCTTCCGAATTGTTTGGGGTTTTTTTGGGGTTTTTTTGTTCGTGGAGTTCTTGCGAGACCCCTGGGCATGGGAAGGGATCTCCTTCTGGGACGGCCGGATGGGGAACGCTCTGCCCCCTTCATCCTCGGTCCGAGGGTGTCGGGCCTGGGGGCGTTTGAGCGAAGAAGTTTGTTTAGGGGGGAGATCTGGGAGGAGGGGTTTTTGCTGCCGCCCTCCCCTGCCCTGAAACGGGGGAAGCTGAGAAAAGCGGTTTGGACCCCCCTGTTGACCGGACCTTCCCTCCGAAAGATCCCACGGGCCAGCGGAAGAGAGAGTGAGAGGCCTGTAAGGACTGGGGTTAAACTGGGAGAGCCCCCCCTCATCCCTCCGTCTGGAGTCTTCCCCACTGGGAGAAGAGGTACAAAGTGGAAGACTGCAGAGATCTGGTGATTTTTTTTTGGGGTCCGCCAGTATTTCTGGAAGGGGATTTTTTTTTTTTCCCCCGCCCAACCAGGATACTCCTCTCTCCCTGGGAAGCCTTGCTTTTCCAGGCCCTGGAAGGGGGGGAGGAATTTCCCCGGACAATTACTGAGAGGCACTTGCACAGACAGAGAAAGTTGGGGGAACGGTGACCACAAGCCGGCGGTGCCAAGAGCCGGTGGGTAAGGAGCCGTTTATCGCATTTGAATAATTGCTACAGCGAGCGTCCGGAGTGTTTTGTTGGCACTCACATCCCTCCCACTGAAAGTAAAAGGGGACCCTCCCCAGGGCAAAGTGGAAGAAAGTCCCCACGATACCTTGGCCTCTGGAGGACTATTTCCTCCCCCCCCCCCATCGGTAAGAGCCCGACATCCCAGGGCCACACTATTGTGAAGGGAGAACAAGAAGGGCCTGGGACGTGTTCCTCTCCACTCTAGGCTCATGCAGCAGAACATGGGCTGTCTCTATATATAAATTATATAAATGTGCTTCAAAGTCAACTCACGGTGTCTAAAGAGTGGCACACCTGTGATTTTTAAGAGATAAATCTATTTATTTATTTATAGCTTTTATACACCGACTTTCTTGATACAAATCAAATCAACTCGGTTTACAGAGAACAAAGATCTTAACAATAACGGTAACAATAAACAAGAGGTAATAATTAGAGGAAGAGAAAAAGTTACAATAAAAGAAGGGAGTACAACTGGGAGTTGGAAAAGAAAGTGGGGGTATAAAACAATAGGTACTAATACCTAAAAACGTGTGGGGATGCTTGTATAGTCCATCTCTGTACTATGGCATATTATGAGAATTTAGTGCTTGTTTAGGGGTTGAAGATGAAGTGTTGGATTAGATTCTGAGTGGTAAAGCTGAAGCTGAATTTAAGCACAGGAAAAGGCTTGACTGAACAGTCAAATTTAGGGATGTCTTTTGAAGTCCTCAATTAAAACATTCATACTACATTAGCTGAAGGCATTCTCTGAGCTGTCTGGCTGGGATGAACTGGGATGTTTTCCAGTTTTTATCATAGGAAAAACATTTCTAATTAGGTTGTCACTTTAAAGTCCCCTCCATTACCATCCACTCTTGTGCTGTAACACGAGTTCGTACAAAGAAGTCATGCAGAGCCTATATATAGCAAACTTGCCCTACCTAAACAGCGCTGACTCCTAGAATTCAAACAGCAACAGCTCTGTACAAATAAAAGGCAACACCGCAAATATCCCACCTGGCCCTAAAACACCAATACACCTGCTGGTGGGAAAACAGAGCAGGTTGAACTACGACCACCTCAGTCACACCTCCAGAAGATAGACCCTCACCAAATATAGAATAAGGGATAGGATAAAAGAAATATCCATCTTTATTCTGCTATCCACCTCAGCTTCCCTGTGTTAACGGGGATAGCCTGTGCAGAGCGGAAACTTCCTGCCCTTAAAGAAGGCTTGGGGGTAACCTGCATGGAGAAGCAGTTACTACCCTTAACAGAAGGCATGGGGGTAACTTGCACGGAGCGGCAGTTACTACCCTTAACAGAAGGCATGGGGGTAACCTGCACGGAGCGGCAGTTACTACCCTTAACAGAAGGCATGGAGGTAACCTGCACGGAGCGGCAGTTACTACCCTTAACAGAAGGCATGGGGGTAACCTGCATGGAGAGGCAGTTACTACCCTTAACAGAAGGCATGGGGGTAACCTGCATGGAGAGGCAGTTACTACCCTTAACAGAAGGCATGGGGGTAACCTGCATGGAGCGGCAGTTACTACCCTTAACAGAAGGCATGGGGTAACCTGCATGGAGCGGCAGTTACTACCCTTAACAGAAGGCACGTGGGTGTGTGTGTATGTGAGTTCTATATCAGTGGTCACCAAACCATACTCCACAGGTCAAAACCGGCCTCTAGAGGTCGTTCTTCCAACCCGCGGTCAGGTTTCACTTTTATTAAAAAAATAAAAAAAGCAAGGGTGAAAGAGTAGGAGGTGGGAAGAAGCAGCAGGGATGCATAAGCCACGTTGTCTCTTTCCCGCTGCCGCTCCCAACTTCCACTCCAGCGCCGCAGGGACTGAAGAGAAACGGCCACGGTAAGGCCTGGGCCTAGAAAAATGGGAAAAACCCCTCCACAAACCTGCCACGTTTTCTCCATCCCAGCACCATTCCAGTATCACAGGGGCCACGCAGAAGCGGCTGTAGTAGTGATCAGGCCACAAAACAAATGAAAAAAAAAATAGGAGGAATTGGATATGTTGTTGGGGGAGGGAAGTGGAAGGCAGAATGGAGATGCAGGCAGGGTCAGGTGTGTAGGGTGAGGCTGGCGAGGGAATGGGGAGGCAGAGGGAACCGTGAGACAGAGAGTTATGCTGATTAGGGGAAGGGGGGAGCAGAAGGGGGTACAGGTAATGGGGGATGGGGTTTATGCTGGTGGGAGGAGACAGAAAGGAGGGTATGCTGGGCAGGGGAAGTGCGAGGCAGAGGGAAGACTCCGATGTGGGAGACCGTTCTGAGCCCCACTCCCACCACCAGCACCAGGGAGAAGTAGCTGCAGGCAAAGACAGCACCTCACATGCATTGAAAATCCTGCTGGAGCATGGTATGCCGGCGGGGGATCGTGGCGAGGAGTCAATTGCACTATTAGAGGGCGAGGAGTCAATTGCACTATTAGAGGGCAATTGAGAATAGTGAATAATATGCAGGCACGTTAAGAACATAAGAACATAAGAAAATGCCATACTGGGTCAGACCAAGGGTCCATCAAGCCCAGCATCCTGTTTCCAACAGTGGCCAATCCAGGCCATAAGAACCTGGCAAGTACCCAAAAACTAAGTCTATTCCATGTAACCATTGCTAATGGCAGTGGCTATTCTCTAAGTGAACTTAATAGCAGGTAATGGACTTCTCCAAGAACTTATCCAATCCTTTTTTAAACACAGCTATACTAACTGCACTGACCACATCCTCTGGTAACAAATTCCAGAGTTTAATTGTGCATTGAGTAAAAAAGAACTTTCTCCAATTAGTTTTAAATCGTTGTATGCTTACTGCAACAGGAGACACTAACAGGAGATCTGAGAGACCCAGCAGGAAAGAAACAGCGCCTTCTCCCCGACAGACTGTCTTCGGGTGGGTGGAAAGAACGCCACGGATCCCAGGCTGACATCATCAGCGCACCCTTGACCTATGGTGCACCACCACTGATGCACAACCTAAGGCGTGAGCCAAATGGGCATGTCCCTTGTGAGCCCCTTGGGAAGCCCATTGGGGAGTCAAGTGGTTCCCTGAGTCCATCTTTGGGGATTTGTAAGTTTTGTTTGCCCTCAGTTTGGCAAGTTGTTACCCTTGGCTGGCATACGGGCAAGAAGAGGAAGGGACAAAATATGACATCTTCTGAGGTGACTTTGGTTACCATTCCAGGTCCCTTAAATTCTAGGATAGTTACATCTACAAGCCAACCAAGGGACTGCGGTATCGACATTACCCGAGTCGTCTCCAAGCAGCATTTGTATTTTGAGCCCAGAAAAATGGAACCCTCCTCTACAAGCTTTGCTTACCATTGACTCTCCTGTGGACTCCCCACCAACCGCTCCGCATAATACCGGAGGAGGAGTATCTGTAGGGTCTCTAGTAGTGCAGGACACTGATGCGGGATCTCCTGAATTAGTTATAGCGCATAAGTTTTCTTCTTTTCCTAAGATTTTTGCCACAGCTAGCCCTTGCATTGGCCAAGGGGTGGTGCGTTCTCCTTCTTCTCCATGTTTAAATCCAGTTCGTCCTCTTAATTTACAGAGGAAGCCTTTATATCGCTTGAAGATTTAGCTGTTTCCTTACAGTGTGTGGAAAGTACACTAGTGGTGGGCAGGCTAACCCCCACGCTTATTTGCTCTCTGCTTCAATGGCAGGGATAAATGTGGAAAAGAGGATTTACATTGAGACAACATCCAACAAGGCAGTGATCTGTGCAGTCTGGGTAACCAAGCATCGGGGTAACTTGCTTGATGCGGCGGTTACTACCCTTAACCATTAAGCCTTATGATTCACCTTTGATGCAACTCCAACATTACTCTCTGCATCAATGGCAGGGGATGGCAGGAAATGTGAATCAAACAGATACCAACAAGGGCCCTGAACTTGGTGGTCGGTGAAACAGATAAGTATGGGAAAATAAGTGTGGGAGCTTGCTGGGCAGACTGGATGAGCCGATTGGTCTTTTTCTGCCGTCATTTCTATGTTTCTATGTAGAGGATTGTGTAGCACAGTCGTGCACATTTCCAACTAATGCTTCAGCCCAGATTGAATCCCATTCTTCCTTATTAGCTAACGCTCCACCTTTCTAGGATCCCTTTCTAACCAGGGTTCAGATTTTTCCTATCTTCATGCAGCTATGATTACGGATAATACTTCTCGCGGTACAAGAACTGAGATGTTTGAACATTCTTTAATGCACTAGTATGGTATGGATTGCCAGGCGTTACACACGCAGTCAATACATGAGAACAGTGGGCAGCCAGAAATTAGAGCTGTGTCCAGGATTGAAAAGGAAATTCCTTGCTTGATTATTTCAAAAGAAGCTCCGGGCAGAACAGTAGTTCAAATAGTGAGCAATCCCCCGGAAATGGCACCGTGTTTGGCCGGAGTGTCCGGGGGAATTGCTCACTATTTGAACTACTGTTGTGCCAGGAGCTTCTTTTGAATTTGAATCAAGCAAATGAATTTCTTTTTCAATCCTTGACACAGCTTGAATTTTTGGCTGCCCACTGTTCTCGTGAGAATTCTTTAAGACATAAAAATGTATGTTTTGTTAATTTTCCTAAAAGTAATTCTGTGTCACTTCGCGAGACGGTTAAAAAATATTTGACTGAAAATGCAAAGATACAGCCTCGAAATATGCCTCCCCTTTATAAAGCATGTCATATTTCTTCTCGGAAGACGAGTCCTTAATGCTCAAGAAGGTGGCAGTGATCTTTCGGCTTCCCCTGACAGGTTCGAAAGCTCTCAAGTGGATATTGTGCCTAGAAAAATCTTGATAGTTGCCTTGGCTTTGGAAATGGACGGGCCTGTAGTTTTGAAGCTTTTCTTTAGGAATAGGAGATAAGGTAAAAGTTTTTCCAGATCTTTCTAAGCCTACGCAGATGCAGAGAAAATGTGTTTTTGTTTTTGCAATCAAAATCCCTCGTTCTGGAATTAGGGGCATCTTTTTTTCTTACCTGTTCCTGCAAATGTGTAGGGGATATTTCAAGGGAACACATTTATTTTTTATCGTTCAGTGCAGTTAAAAAGGTTTCATGATGACAAGGCCAGTGTAGAGCAGGCTTGAGATGCCTGTATTTTATGCTTCTGGAGAATCACTGATGTTTAAAAATGTTGCTTGCTTGCCAAACTGGTACCATCTGTCTCTCGATTAATGGACTTGTGTTTGTTTAAGGATTGTTTTCAATACAGATAGTATTTCTTCTTTTATCATTTTTCTTGCATAAGCAAACTCTTCAAGTACTGCAAAAATATTCTTGTTGTACTAATTGAGAAATTCTAAAAAAAAAAAAAAAAAAGAGGAGATCTCCAAAATTCATCCTTGATGGCCACATAAACCAGTCTTGGTTTCAAGATTTCCAGAACGAAGGCCCATGAGGTATTTTTCCACACGATGGAGACAATGCATGTTAATGCACCTTATGCATAATTCACTGCGGAAAGCTGGAAAATAAACTGCTTCGTGGCCTTTGAGGACCGGATTAGGATGGAGGCAGGCTCAGAGCACCGCTGCATTGCGCCTTCATGTCCGTTTATCCATGTGAAAATGGAAGTGCAAGCAGAGTAG
This sequence comes from Rhinatrema bivittatum, assembly GCF_901001135.1. Classification (NCBI taxonomy): domain Eukaryota; kingdom Metazoa; phylum Chordata; class Amphibia; order Gymnophiona; family Rhinatrematidae; genus Rhinatrema; species Rhinatrema bivittatum. The sequence goes on along the minus strand of NC_042616.1, from coordinate 804,537,990 downwards.
GCCGATATCCCCAGGCAGCTCCTGGAGATTTAAAAATGGGAAAAAACCCCCCAAAAACCCACTGCAAGCAACCAGCTAGGCCGGGGCAGGGTCCAGCCGTCCTCTGCTTCCACGTCCCTCCTGCTCTGTGTAACTGAGCTCTGCTACGGGATTGCCCCACACAAAAAATCCGACTAGGAGTTTTCACTTCTCATCTGTAATCTGAGGCACGCCGCTGACTGTCGTTCAATGTCACTTTCGTGAAACAAGTTTTATACAACGTAAGAAAGTGGAAGATTCGGCTCAGCTGGGATGTTTGTCATTTTTTTTTTTTTGTTCTCCGCCCGGGAGAGAACTTCCCTCCACCCTAAGCCCCGCTCATTGAACTCTGAGGGGGAACCCCTGCTCTCCCCGCCACGCCCGCTGCCATTTGAAATGTGCTATGTCTGGTTCTTTCTTTAAACGCTTGGGGACCTCTGCTCTGTATATTCTTGGGTCGGAATCCTCTTATCTGCCACACAAACTTTATTTATTTGCTGTTCTGAGAGCTGTGTTTAGCAAGCGGGCTATCGCTGTTATGTTCTTCTCTCTTTTTTGGCCTTTTATTTTAAACACTTTATGTATTATTTTTAGGGCGACCAACTGCCCGGTTTTGGACAGTCCTGTTTTCCACCTTTTTGTACAGTGTCCAGTTACAACCAGTGGTGTGGCCAGAACTGATTTTTTTGGGTGGGCGCAAGGTTAACATGGGTGGGCTGTAGGCATGCAGGTCTGAGACCTACTGGTTGCATAGCAACACAGTACATAGTAATGACAGCAGAAAAAGACCAAAATGGTCCATCCAGTCTGCCCAGCAAGCTTCCCAAAGTAGCAACTGCCACTCCGTTCAGGTTACCCCCATGTGTCTCTTAAGGGTATCAACTGCCACTCCGTGCAGGTTACCCCCATGTTTCTCTTAAGGGTAGCAACTACCACTCCGTGCAGGTTACCCCCATGTTTCTCTTAAGGGTAGCAACTGCCACTCCGTCCAGGTTATCCCCATGTTTCTCTAAAGGGTAGTAACTGCTGCTCCATGCAGGTTACCCCCATGTTTCTCTTAAGGGTAGCAACTGCTGCTCCGTGTAGGTTATCCCCATGTTTCTCTAAAGGGTAGTAACTGCTGCTCCATGCAGGTTACCCCCATGTTTCTCTTAAGGGTAGCAACTGCTGCTCCGTGTAGGTTACCCCCATGTTTCTCTTAAGGGTAATAACTGCTGCTCCGTGCAGGTTACCCCCATGTTTCTCTTAAGGGTAGCAACTGCTGCTCCGTGTAGGTTACCCCCATGTTTCTCTTAAGGGTAATAACTGCTGCTCTGTGCAGGTTACCCCCATGTTTCTCTTAAGGGTAGCAACTGCCGCTCTGTGCAGGTTACCCCCATGTTTCTGTTAAGGGTAGCAACTGCTGCTCCGTGCAGGTTACCCCCATGTTTCTCTTAAGGGTAGTAACTGCCGCTCCTTGCAGGTTACCCCCATGTTTCTCTTAAGGGTAGTAACTGCCGCTCTGTGCAGATTAGCCCCATGTTTCTCTTAAGGGTAGTAACTGCCGCTCCTTGCAGGTTACCCCCCTGTTTCTCTTAAGGGTAACAACTGCCACTCCGTGCAAGTTACCCCCATATTGCTCTTAAGGGTAGTAATTGCAGTTCCATGCCGGTTAAGCTTTTTTATTTATTCCCATTCTCTAGCCTTTTAGGGATCCACATGTTTATCCCATGCCCCTTTAAAACTCTTCACAGTTTGTCTTCACCACTTCCTCCGGAAGGGCATTCCAAGCATCCACCACCCTCTCAGTGAAGAAATATTTCCTGACATTGGCTCTAAATCTTCCTCCTTGGAGTTTCAAATCATGACCCCTAGTTGATACATAATGCCATATACTGCACCCTACAATGGCTTTCTAAGTAGTTTGCAACAGCCCTTAATTAATTAATTAATTAATTAATTAATTAATTAACAACTTTTCTATACCGACATTAAAATACACATCATATCGGTTTACATTTTAACAAGAAAGATGGAAAATACAATAAACAGGGAAGGGGAAAACAAGGACAACCAATAAATTGGATATAGGAAGCTAGGAAGAAGCAAAGTTAACAGGAAGAAACCAAATAAAGAGCGATAAACTAAAATGGAAAAGAGAATTTACAAACTGCAACAGAATTACAATAGTTACATGATTCAGTAGGTTACATTGGAACAAAGAGGATGAGACGAAGGTCATGTGGAGGGGGAGTCAGGAGTCCGCGAGGAATTAACCCGGGAAAGCCTGGTGGAAAAGCCATGTCTTCAGCATTTTTCGGAATTTGAAGGGGCAAGGCTCCAGGCGGAGATTGAGAGGTAGAGTATTCCAGTGAGTGGGGCCTGCAATTGACAAAGCACGATCTCTCGTGGCTGTAAGTTGGGCTTTCTTAAGTGGGGGGACTTGTAGGGTGCATTTACGGTTCATTCTGGTAGGGCGGGAAGATTGTGTAAGTTTTAATGGTTCACTAAGCCATGAGGAATTATATATGTGGATGGCTTTGTGTATGATGGTAAGAATTTTTAAAAGTATACGGTATGAGATGGGGAGCCAATGTAAGTCCTTGAGGATGGAGGTTATGTGATCTGATTTACGGGCATTGCTGATTATCCTTGCTGTTGCGTTCTGTAATATCTGTAGAGGTCTGATGGTGGAGAGAGGGAGGCCAAGATAAAAGGAATTGCAGTAGTCAAGCTTAGAAGATAAAGTGGCTTGGACGACAGTTTTGAGATCATGTGTGTGGAGTAGAGGCTTGAGTTTTTTTATAACCATAAGTTTATAAAAACCTCCTTTTATGACAGAGGTAATATGGTTTTTCAGGTTCAGATGTGCGTCAATTAGGACGCCAAGGTTTTGTACGGGAGGTTGAGAAATGAGAGTGGCGATCAAAGGGTTGTTGGAAGGAGAGAGCTTGAAGGTCTGTTGGTTATGGATGAGGAGGAGTTCAGTTTTAGCGGTGTTGAGGGCAAGCTGGAGGGAGGTCAGGAAGGTGTTGATAGAGGAGAGGCATTTATGCATTATGTGTGAAACTTTATGTGTGAAACTTTATGTGTGAACTTTATGTGTGAAACTTTACACATTATGCATTATGTGTGAAACTTTAAAACATTTTACCTCAATTATTTCAAGCACTTACCAGAATTAAAAATTCCTTATTAATCTGTATTAAATTTATTTTATATTCATTTCAGTTTATAAATGCATAAGTATATCATGTAAAAAAGCAAAAAAAACAAACAGATCCAATCAATCATGTAATAAAACAAAAATTAATGTATTCTTTGATTTTTTTCATTAATTCTTTTTGCAGAAAGCCGGAAATCATCAAAACTACAATAAAATAGCATTACTCATCAGAACAGGTGCAGAGCAGAGCTAGGACAATTTACATTGCAACCAACATGAAAAAAAAATTCAAATTCTGGTGTCACCTCAGCAAAACATGTCTCTCCACTGCTGTTTTATTTATTTATTTAGACATTTTATATACTGTCGTACCATGTATAGATCACACTGTTTACAAAGTGACATTCATAATTACAACTCAACAAACAAACAAACAAGTGATTAGTTATAGAGGTGGTAATCACAGGCAGGCATTAGTATCTATCAAGTATAATTTTCTGGTACATCTTAGCTATTGATCTTGTACATAAGGCAGAGTGTACGGGAGATTAACGTGATAGTTTTAACATCTTATTCGGTGTGTTGTTTTGAGAATCTTTCATTCTCTTGTTTGAATTTATTCTTCATTATTTGATTATTAGCTTTTGTCCTTGTCTTTGTGCCTCTGTATATTCTGATGTTTTTAAGTTAAATTATATTATGAAGTGGATCCTTGGACCGAGACGAGGTTGGTGCTACCTGCAGGGGGAACCCCTGTAGGTCCTTGTTGTCGGCAAGCAGAGCTGATCGGTGCAGAGACCCAACTGGACCTTCACCACTACCAGCCCTTGTTCCCTGCAGGTTGAGCCCTTAGGTGCCAAGACCGGCTGGACTTAGGCACGGGTCTCCGATGAAAAGGAATCCTACGACAAGAGGGGAAGACAAGGTCGGGTGGTCCATGGTCAGGATGGACAGCGATCCAGGAGAGGCCAGGCAACATTCTGAAGACCAGGGCAGGTGGCAAGCAAGCAAATTCCAAGTGGCGTTCCAGAGGTCAGGGCAGGCAGCAGACAAGCGGAATCCGGAGAATGTAGGAAGAGTCAAAAGCCAGAAGACAATCCAAAGGTTGCAGAGACAGGAATTCAGAGTCAGAAGAATGTTCCAGGGGTCAGAAGCCAGAAGACAATCCAAAGGACATGGAGTTAGAAACACTGAGTCGGGAACATGGAGTCAGGAACACAGCACCCAGCAGCTCCAACGAGTTCAACCTGTTGCTGAGGCATCTGGTGGTTGCAGGACCCGAGGCTAAATAGGCCCCCAGGTCTGACGCCATGGAACGGACCGCAGGCATTTTCCCACTGCTGGCCCTTTAAGAGGGGAGGAGCGGCATGCGTGTGTGCCTAGGGAGCCAGCCAGAGGCTGCTGTGGGGAGGGTGTCCGTCGTGGTGTTCTGAGGGGAATAATGGGGCGCTGCTCCGGGTGGCGAGAGATGCCGGTGGGAATTCCTCGCCACAACGAGAGACCCGGAGGACGTCCTGGCAGAGCTGAATAGCGGGGTGTGGTCGGCCCGCGTAACAATGTGTTTTTGAATAGCTGTGTTTTTAATTTACATTTGAATCTCTTTCTATCTGGTAAAATCCGTAATGTCAGGCAAAGAATTCCAGAGCTTTGGACCCGCTATGGAAAACACTTGATCTCTTATTTGCATCAGATGTGTGCTCTGTATTGTGAGAATAGTCAATAGACCTTTATTTTGAGATCTTAGACCTTTGAGATCTCTATGGATTGTAAGGTTGTAGTGTCTCCCCTAATGAATGAATGATGTTGAATATTATCGTTAGTACTTTATAGTAGATTCTGGATTGTATTGGCATCCATTGTAGTGACATCAGAGAGGTAGTAATGTGATCATATTTCCATGATCCTATTAATAGTCTTACTGCAGCATTTTGTAGTATTTGTAGTAGTTTTAGGTGACTTGCTGGAAGACCTAGTAGTAGGGAGTTACAGTAGTCATGATTCGAGAAGATTGGAGTTTGCAATACAGTTCGGAAGTCCTCCAAAGTTAATAATGATATTAACCAATGTAGTATACACAACTTGGCATAACCTGTCTTAATTAATTTACTGATGTGCATTTTCATTGTGAAGTTTTCGTCTACCTGTACTCCTAAATCCGGTACTTGATTTGTGGGGTTAATTTGAAAATTACCCAAGTCTATGGCAGGTGGTTAAACTATTGATGTGTTCAGCAAATTTTTTCCCAGGGGCGCGCCCCTTTGGCACGCGGCTTCGGCTGCGCGCCGGCAGCTGTGCGCCGCTGCAACTCGATTTAAATAGTCGCGGCTGTCTCTCCCGGATGACGTCGGGGGGGGGGGGGGGAGGGCGGAAGTCAGATTCTCTCTCCCAGGCTCAGTCCCTTGCACCCCGCTTCTCTCGGGCAGCTCTTCCGGCAAGGCTTCCACTGACCTGACGCTGCAACTCGATTTAAATAGTCGCGGCTGTCTCTCCCGGATGACGTCGGGGGGGGGGGGGGGAGGGCGGAAGTCAGATTCTCTCTCCCAGGCTCAGTCTCTTGCACCCCGCTTCTCTCGGGCAGCTCTTCCGGCAAGGCTTCCACTGACCTGACGCTGCAACTCGATTGTCAGTTTGAGTTGCAAAAGTTCTTGTTCTATTGCTTTCATGTAGGTAGAGAGTATCGATGCTGTCTTTTCAAGTGATCTGGAGAATGGGATGTAAAACTGTATGTCATCAGCATAGAAGAAAAAGGTGATGTTCCCGAAATCCAAATTGATTTGGAAAGACGATGTTTTGATCTTCGATGTGATTTACAAGTTGGGATAGCACTGCTTTTTCGAACGTTTGCTAGAAACGGTAAGTTGGCTATTGGACGATAGTTGTCCCAATCGTCAGTTCTGCCAGTCTTATTTTTTAGGATCGGCTTTATTATTGCTTGTTTTAATCCATGTGGTATGAGTCCTTCTGATAGCAAGTGATTAATTAAGGTGGTGATTGTCAGAGTGATTACTTGATTTACTTGTTTCAAGGAACTGGCTGGGATTCGGTCACATGGATGAGTCATAGCTTTCATTTTAGCAATGATTTGACTAATTTCCAATGTTGATACTTTGTCGAATGTTGACCATTTAACCAAGGTCTTTGGGACTTCGGGTGCTTTTGTTGGAGAACAAATAGGGAATTGTTTTTTCAATTTGTTGATTTTCTCTAAGAATGCTGTGGCATATTTATTATGTATTGCAAGAGGTCTTTGTGAAGTTGTAGTTTCTCGAGATGGAGGATGTTGGGTCCTTAATTAAATGTTTAATAACCTTGAAGAGCAGTTTAGAATTGAATATAACCCCGTGAATCTGTTTAGCATAGTACTCTTTTTCTTTTTTTTTTTGCTTTATTGGTTAGAGTACGGTATTTTGTTAGAAAGGATTTACCGTATTTTTCGCTCCATAAGACGCACCTGACCATAAGACGCACCTAGGATTCAGAGGGGGAAAATAAAAAAAAAAAATTGTGCTAAACCGGCTCTGGTCTGGGCGTCTTATGGAGCAAATTAGGGGAGTGCATAGCTTTTTTTTTTCTCCCCATTTTGTTTTCGGGTCTGGGGAGGGCCATTTCAGTCCACTCCCCAGATCTGAAAACGTTTCTTTCTCTGGGAACCCCTCCCCAAAAACCCCCCATCCCAACCCTTTAAATTAACAACCCCCACCCTCCTGACCCCCCCAAGACCTGCCGACTTAATTTACTGCAACCCCCCACCCTCCTGACTCCCCCAAGACCTGCCGACTTAATTTACTGCAACCCCCCACCCTCCTGACCCCCCCAAGACCTGCCGACTTAATTTACTGCAACTCCCCACCCTCCTGACCCCCCAAGACCTGCCGACTTAATTTACTGCAACCCCCCCACCCTCATGACCCCCCCAAAGACCTGCCAAACGTCCCTGGTGGTCCAGCGGGGGTCCAGGAGCGGTCCGGGAACGATCTCCTGGGCGTGGGCCGTCGGCTGCCAGTAATCAAAATGGCGCCGACGGCCCTTTGCCCTCACTATGTCACTGGGACCGACCGCTGCTATTGGTCGGTCTCAGTGACATAGTGAGGGCAAAGGGCCGTCGGCGCCATTTTGTTTACTGGCAGCCGACGGCTGAAGCCCAGGAGATCGTTCCCGGACCGCTCCTGGACCCCCGCTGGACCACCAGGGACGTTTGGCAGGTCTTGGGGGGGTCAGGAGGGTGGGCAGTTGCAGTAAATTAAGTCGGCAGGTCTTGGGGGGGTCAGGAGGGTGGGGGGTTGCAGTAAATTAAGTCGGCAGGTCTTGGGGGAGTCAGGAGGGGGGGGTGTTAGATTTTTTTTTTTTTTTTTTTTATATTCGCTCCATAAGACGCACATACATTTCCCCCCCACTTTTGGGGGAAAAAAAGTGCGTCTTATGGAGCGAAAAATACGGTATATTTTCTTAGGGTTTCAGCGGATGGACGTTTCTGCCATTGTTGCTAATTTTCTAAGGGTCAGTTTAGTGCTTCTTAATTCATCATTGTACAAGAGCTTCTTATGTTTGGAGTTATTCCTTTCTTTGATAATAGATTTTGTCTGGACCGGGCTAAGGTTTTCAGCTATGTTGTTGACTATTTTATCCCAGGAGTCAAATGCTGATGTGGAGTTGGTTTGATTTATTTCATGGAGCTTATTTTCTATTGCTTCAGCAAGAACTTCCATCTCTATCTTTTTCCTGAAGGTAAAAGCTTGCTTTTTTTCTGTATTATTAAGGATTTGGGTGGTGATGGTTGTTTCCACTTTTATTAATTGGTGATCAGATGAGGGCAGTATCGTATGTGAAATATTGATTAGGCAATTACTTGTGTTAGCGAATAGTAGGCCTAGAGCGTCGCCTGCTTTATGAGTGGATTTCAAGAGAATTGTGACCATCCCAGGGCTTCCATTGCTTCTAAAAACATTTCACAAGCTATGGTTCTCGGTATTTTGTCTACTTGGAAGTTAAGGTCTCCTACATTTAGTATAGATTCTGGTGATGGAAACACTTCAGCGAATAATTCAATCAGTGGAAAGCAGTCTTTTTGAAGTAGACCTGGAGGGGATTTTAAAATTGTTACTTCATAGGATGGGTTAATCTCAACTTTTTAGGGTACTAGTTTAAGTTCTTTTTTACAGATTATTAGTAGACCTCCACCTTTTCGTTTATGTCTAGGAAAGTGAAATATCTCATATTTAGGGTGAAAAATTTGGTTTAGGAGTACATTGTCTTTGTCAGACAGTCAGGTTTCAGAGATGCAGAAAATAGCAAGTAATTCTCAACCGGTGTGTCGCCAAGCACCGACAGGTGTGTCACGGCTCCTGGTGTCCCGCTGCCCCACTGCCCCACTTGTGCTTCCCTTCTCCCCAGGGGTGGGACTGAAGAGTGGATAGATGCTGTGTGCCACCACCGGAAGCCAGGCCAGTGTCGGCTGACAAGTTGGAGAGACCCTTCGCCGCCGGAGGCCAGGGTTATTGGGCCAATGAGAAGAGGCTCCATGTGAACTTGTGTGTGTAAGAGTGGCAGCTTTGTGTGCCTGTGGTAGCATGGATGCATGAGTAGCAGCTTTGTGTGTGCCTGTGATAGAATGGATGCCTGGGTGCATGAATGAGAGCTTATGTGTGTGTGTGTGTGTGGTAGAATGGGTGTGTGAGTGGCAGCTTTGTGTGTGTATGTGGTAGAATGGGTGCCTGGGTGCGTGAGTGGAAGCTTTGTGGGTGTGTGGTAGAATGGGAGCAAGAGCATTTCTGTGTGATTGAGAGCTTGTATGTAAGTGACAGAGCATGTGTGTGATTGAGAGAGAGACTGGTCAGAGGTGATGTGTTTCTGTGAGAGAGAGACAGACTGGTCAGGAAGATGACTGGTGTGTGTGAGAGAGAGTGACTGGTCAGCGAGGTGACTGGTGTCTGTGAGAGAGACAGAGACTGGTCAGAGAGATGACTGGTCTGTGTACGACAGGGACTGGTTGTGACTGGTTGTGGGCCCTAAGGAAGAGGACTGTGAGGACAGAGCTTCAGCAGCCACTTCTGCTTCTGGTGTGTGCTATTGGCCTGCAAGGGAAAGGAGTAGGAGAGTTGCTGGAGAGGGTAAGTAAAGGTGGCTTTTAAAATGTATTTTTCTTGATTGACTGCCATTTTAATTATTGAGTATTATGCGATGTCTGCTGTTTTGAAATATTTTATTGATATTTGGACATGTTTTAATAATTTTTGAGTTTTTAATTGTTGGATGTTATTCTGTTCAGTAGCTGTTTTGTAAAATTTATTAGAATAGTTTTATAATTATTTCTGAGTGAGGATCTATAGCAGCTTGGCTTGCTCTGTTTTCCTAATAGGAGTGGAATTAGTATTTAGGGCCTGATTAAATATTTGTAGTGTTGCCTTTTCATAGATAGAGTGTGTTCCATATTACAGGTTTAACTTTGTGCGGATTAGTTTGTGTGCATTGTTATATTAAGTGCTATATTTCTCTTTCCTTTTCTCCAGGTTTTCACTGCATACAGAGTGGCTTTTTTGGTTTTCCATTCCAGTTTGTCTCCATATTTATAATGTGTGGTTTGGTGAAGGTCAGTTCTGGGTGTGTGACTGAAGTGAGGTATTTTACTAGCATGTAGGCATTTGTATCAATCTTATTTGTTGTGTTTTCTCAATAGGATATGCATTAGTGGTAAATTACTCTCTTTTCATAAGGAGGGGTATTGTGCCTGCCAGTAAAGAGAGTTTGTTTTGCTTTTACTGAGATGTCATCAGAACCAGAATATGTTTTTTTGTATGGGGAGTTGTGCGGGTAATGCCCTAGTTCTGCTCTGCACCCATTGTTGGGGGTTGAGGGGGGTTCCTGAGGATGCAGAATATATATTTACATTTTGCCTCGTGACGGTCACATGTTCAGTGTGTCATGCATGTGAGAACCATTTGAAATGTGTGTCCCGGCCGAAAAAAGGTTGAGAACCACTGTTCTAGCAGGTCATCAATCAAGGGTTTTTTTTTTACATAGACTGAACATTTAATAGAAGCAGATTAAATGTTAGACAGGATGAGATAGTGGAAACGTTGGTACTTATCATTGGGGAGAAAGAGTTTGAGGTCCTTCTTTGCTTCTTACTTGCATCACTCCATAGATCTCCATTCAGGCCCCGTCATAGCATGGGCTCAATGATGCACCTAGTTTGTCGTGCTCCTTCGTGTGTGCGCCAAGAGCGCATGCCTCATGGCGCAAGCGCCTTCAGCATTGCTGCTGCAGTTTTGTGTGCCGGTGGGCGGGCAGTGGGCGGGCAGTGGGCGGGCTTGGGGCGGTACAAGCTCCTCGGTGCTGGCGGATCTTTCATACCTCCTTGTTCCAGGGGGGGGGCGTCTTCAGCGCATCCCTTGTGCTGTCCCCTGTGCTGGTTGCCGCACGGGTCGGTCAGGCCTTCCTCTCCTCTGTCCGGCGTCGCCGCCACGGTTTTGTGTTCCGGTGCAAAGAAAGAGGCATCTAGAACCTTGCCATACCGAACAGTCACAGCACTGATTCTCAGGACTCAAATAACAGCAACCTTATGAAAAAGCAGCAATGCAAATACTACACCAGGCCCTAGAACAGTAATACATCACCTACTGGAGTAACAGAACAAGCCGGACTACTACAAACTACACGCTAGCAGAAATACTGCACTTCAGTCACACACACACAGGCAAAACAGAGACCGACCCTTACCTAATATAGAAATAAGAGACTACAAATTAGAAACAGAAACATGCAGACAAAACCGAAATAGCTGAGAAACTGGACTCACAGTGGAATTCCTAAGAGTGAGCAAAATACAAAAATTTAAGAAATGCACATTCCCAAAGATGGCATATTCCAATTGCTAGTCCACAAACAAGCCGAGCACAGCTAGCACTCTGAATCCAAATCACACACCAAAAAAGAGTGCTAGATAAAGGGTTACACAGTCCCGAACTTCCAAGAAATTTAAATTCAAGAAGATTCTTTATTTAAATCGGCAACTCCACTGTATAAAACAACCATGTTCTCAGAAGGAAGATCATCGCCTAAATGGACCTGAAATTGGAGATTTATTATAAACATATAAAGATAATACAGAGCTCCCAATTAACTAAATATAATCCGCAATCTCATAGTCACAAAATACTAATAATACTAATGAAAGAGGAAATAAGCAAAGGTCTCTCTCTGTTCTGCAAAAAACCTTCAAGCTGATCAGTGTCAAAGAAAATGATTTTCACTGTGTACCTAATTTAACAATACATCTAATGAGGAAATTGAAGAAGAAATGATGCGCCAATATAAACCACACATTGTTGTTGTTTTTTTTTTTTTTTTTTTTGCAAAAAAGCTTTCCATCTAAGCTGCATCACCTTAGAGAAGTCAGGAAATAAAGTTAGCGGCTGGCCACAAAAGCTTTTGTCAGAGGCACGAAAAAAACACTTTCATTGTCCAAATGTTACCATGCTCTAAGGCCTAAACTGTGAGTAAAGCAGCAGTGCCTTGAATTTCAATCTGAGAATCTTGAAGCAGAGCAGTTAAATTGTCTAAAATATTAGATCCAATAGGAGAACTACTAGATAAGGAAGCCACCCGACCAGAAGGTCTATAAAAGGCCTCAGTAATAGGTGGAATTGAAAGCTGAGGCACTTTAAGAAAGTCAGTATAACATTTCCTTAGTAACTCAATTGGAGAAATATGAACTGACTGAGGAAAATTAACTATTCTCAAATTGAATTTCCTAGAATTAATTTCTAAGGCTTCTATTTTACGTTGGATAAATTCCCGACCTCCAATCAAAACTGCATCACATTTAGCCAAAGCCTCACATTACTTCTCTACTAGGGAAATACGATCTATTAATTATCCTTTGTAAATAAATCTAGCCCCGTAACCTGAGTTTGAATTTGGCCAACCGCTGCAGTGATATTTTCAAAGTTAGATCCTAAAGCTTGCTGCAGGCCTTTAACGGCAGCCCACAGTGTCTCCAAGGTGATCTACGCAGGTCTCTCAGGCAGGCTCAATGATGGTAAAGGGCTGGCAGCTAGCGTCCCAGGAGGATCATTAGAGATCGCAACAGGTACCTGAGAGGCCATCAGAACAGCTTCCCCCCGGGACTGGATCCTGCGATGGCCTTGTTTTTTCCCCCGAGGCCCTTCTCCTCGCCCTCGCGGGGATGCGACCTGCGACTCCATTACCCCAACAGGCCTGGTTGGGTGGGCCATGGCCACGCCACTGGTTACAGTAGTAGGCCGACACTATAGCAGGCTGGCTTGTTCTCTTTCCAGTAGGAGATGGTCTTCCCAGGCCCAGGGTAATATTCATGGGGGCTGCTCTTTCCTGGGTAGGGTGGTTGCTGTTTTGGTCCTGGGAGTTAGCGTTGTTTTCATATGGCAGATTTGTCCTGGGGTAAACAGTATTCTTGGCAGGTAGTGATAGCTTTCATTGGATCTAAGTGAGTATTATTCACCAATATTGTACGTGAGCTGTTGAGGCAATATAGGACCCATCTTCAGATGTGAATGTGTCTGATCTGAAAGGACCTATATAGTTTTAAAAGCTTTTTAGGTACAAGTATTTTTAGGTAGCCTGGCTTGTTCTGCTTTCCTAATAGGAGATGTATTGGTGTCCTAGGGCCTTGTGTGGTATTTGTAGTTTTTCCTTTCCCTAGGTAGGGTTGTTATCGTTTGAGTGCTGACAGTTAGTGCTGTTTTAGTACGGGAGGTTGTATTTGTTTATTCGGGGCTTTCTGAGGTGCAAGCCCACACCCAGTGCATGCTGTAACAGGGCTAATGCTATTCGGCTTCCAAGCATTCTCTTTCTGCAGGGTTTTGTGCTTGTTACCGCAAGCAGGGCCTGTCAATGTAATGTGCATGCTGGGAATGCTATTTTTAGCTCAGAAGGACCCGGGCACTCCTGGACTGTAAAAAAAAGCTGGCAGCCCTAATTACTCCGCAGCCCAGGGACAAACTGCCCTGCCAGGAAAGATTCCTGAATGCGAAGCTTCCTGCTCGGCTGCCTGGTAAATCCTTCTCTGGGACTGACAATCAAGAGTTAACCTCGTTCCTTTACTTCATTTTAATTGCACTCTGCAAAGCTTTGCCAGATTACTCCTGGCTTATTTCGCTTCCATTTCTCGCCAAGCCCCTGCTTGCTAGGGCTGTGCTCTGCTTCCTTCCTCTTTCTGTTTGTATTATTTTGCGCCACTGCCATCTTTGTGCTGCAGCTTCTGTATATATTATATTTACCTTTATCTCCCCTGGTTTCTCCTGCCCTGTCCTTCCCGGGGGCTTGGACAACCTCAGGGCAGGTCAGCACTGCCAGCATAAAGAGGGTGGTGACCCACCCACCACCACCACCGATTCCCTCAGGACACTCTCTCCTCTCTGTGACCGTCAGATTTCAGCCTGGGAAAGCCGGAGAACTGGGATCAGCTGATAAAGTGAGGCAGGGACTCCTTCCAAAGCATCAGCTTCTAACCCACAAGAGGCAAAACGGAATGGGAGGATGGATGATGTCTTTCCTCCCTCTGCTCTCCCAGGCTGAAATCTGACAGTCACAGAGGGGGAGGGGGGAGAGATTTTCCAGAACAGTGTGTTCGTAAGGAGCTAACTATGGCGATGGGGCCGGATGGGATGCATCAGCGGGTACTACGGGAACGTGGAGACGTCCTGGGCAGCTCCGCTGGCTGCCCCTCTTCAGTGCTTCTTTAGAGTCTGGAGCAGTTCCAGAGGACTTAAAAAAGGGGCAGATTGTGGTTCCTATTTATAAAACTGGAAGTAAGGAGGAGGATGAAGTAAGGAGTAAGGAGGAGGCTGAAGTAAGGAGAGGTCAGACTGACCTACAGGCCGGTCAGTCTGACCTCTGTGGTGAGCGAACAAATGGAATCGCTGCTAAAGCAGAGGATGGTGCAATTTTTGGAATCCGGTGGATGGCAAGATCCGAGGAAGCATGGTTTTGCCAGAGGTAAATCTTATTAGATGAACCTTATCAATTTCTTTGATTGGGTTACCAGAGAGCTGGATAAAGGGAGAGCACTAGATGGAGTGTGCTTAGATTTCAGCGAGGCCTTTGACAAGCTTTCTCACTGAAGACTTATGAATAAATTGTGCGCCCTTCATATGGACCTTAGGGTGACTGACTGGCTTAGACCCTAGCTGAGTGGGACGTGATAAAGGGCAGTAGTAAACGGAATTTCCTCTGAGGAGGGAGATGTTGCTAGCAGTGCACCTCAGGGACCAGTCCTTTTCAACATTTTGGTGAGCGACATAATGGAAGGGTTGTCAGGAAAGCTTTGACTTTTTGCCGACGATACCAAAGTCTGTAACAGGGTGGACAGCCAGGAAGATGTGGAAAACACGAGGAGGGATCTAGCAAAGCTCAAGGAATGGTCCATGGTCTGGCAGCTAAGATTTAACGCTAAAAAATGCAGAGTGATACATTTAGGCTGCAAAAATCCAAGGGAAAGGTTCAGTGTTGGAGGTGAAATTCTTCTAAGCACAAAGGAAGAACGGGATCTGGGGGTGATTGTTTATTTATTTATTTTATTTATTGGTTTTTATATACCGATATTCATCAATGATATCACATCGGTTTACAGAATAACAAAAAACCTACGCATGTAAAGCGTTTGACAAAGAACAGGCATGAGTAACTAGAAATCATAAACGGCAACTGGGGGAGAGAGGAGAATATATACAGGAGAACTATGTACATAGATTAAATGCACTGGACTGTAAAATTATATACATTATTGAAACTGAAAAGGTTGTAGAAGATACAGTAGTTGAGTGCTTAAGCTCATTGTTGTATAAGTTGCTGAAAGTGTATCCATGGGAAAACAATAAAAAAGGGTAAGGAGGGATCAACTGTGAAAGGTCAGATTTAATCAGGAAGAGAGCTTTCTTTTTTTTTTGGGGGGGGGCGTGGGAAGGAAGGGGTGAACTGGGTTGGAATTTAGGCTGATTGGTGCTAGGTGTTAGGTGTAGGCTTTTGTGAACAGCCACGTCTTTAGTTTTTGTTTGAATGTTTTTTGGCAGTCCTCTTGGCGTAGCTCTACTGGCATCGTATTCCAAAGGGCAAGGCCGGCTATCGAGAGCGCACGTGCTCTGGTGGAGGCCAGGCTGGTGATTTTGGGTGAGGGGGTCTGAATGGAAGCGAGGTATTGTTGTCTAGTGGGTTTGGTAGCTTGGTGGAAGCTAAGGGAATCATTATGCCAGTTCATCTCTGGATTATACAGTGCTTTGTGGATGAGAGAGAGAGGGTCTTGTATTGAACGCGGGATGCAATTGGGAGCCAGTGTAGTTCCTTTAGTACGGGAGTTATGTGTTCGTTTTTGTGTGTGTTGGTGAGGATCCAGGCGGCTGTGTTTTGTAGTATTTGTAGAGGGTGGATCGAATTTTTAGGTAAACCTAAGAGGAGCGAATTACAGTAATCAAGTTTGGAGAATATAGCCATTTGAAGTACTGTGCGGAAATCTGGGGTGTGGAGTAAGGGTTTCAGTTTTTTTAGTATGTGTAGTTTAAAGAAACAGTCTTTTAGTGTGTTGCTTATGAATTTCTTAAGGTTGATGTGATTGTCCAAGATGACCCCTAGGTCTCGTACATGTTGGGAGAATGGAATAGGAGGGGATTGAGGGAGAGTGATTGGGATAGCTTTGGGGTGAGATAAGCATAATTTCAGTTTTCGTAGTGTTCAGGGCAAGATGGATAGTAGTTAGGAGTTTATTGATTGAGAGGAGTGTGGAAGACCAGATGTTCGTGGCATTTGGGAGTGTGTCGGATACTGGAATAAGTATCTGCACACATCCAGCAGAGCTCTCTGCTTCAACGGCAAGGGAGAAGAAAAAGGGTTCGCACTCACAAAGCGGGGAGTAGCTGGCTTGTTACGGCGGTTACTACCCCAAACCAAATGTGCCTGATACTTCACTTTCCATGCATATCCAGCATGGCTCTCTGCTTCAACGGCATGGGAGAATGACTGATACATCACGCATTTCCAGCATAGCTCTCTGCTTCAACAGCAGGGGAAAAAACAAAAAAAACAAAAAACTGATGCTTCACGCATATCCTGCATAGCTTCAACGACAGGGGTGAAGAAAAAAAGGATTCGCAATCACAAAGCGAGGAGTAGCTGGCTTGTTACGGCGGTTACTACCCCAAACCAAATGTGCCTGATACTTCACTTCACTTTCAATGCATATCCAGCATGGCTCTCTGCTTCAACGACAGGGGAGAAAAAAACTGATACTTCACGCATATCCAGCATAGCTCCCTGCTTCAACGGCAGGGGAGAAGAAAAAACAACCAACAAGGGCTGTACAACATAGTCTAGGTAAAACAAATAAGCATGGGTGCAGCTTGCTTATCGCGGCGGTTACTACCCCTTCTACCCCTAACTAATCAAGTTAGATATTTCACTTGGTTGCAGCTCCATCACTGCTCTCTACATTAATGGTGGGGGTGGAAGGGGAATAGAACAAAGAGCTAAGAGAAACAGATAAGTATGAGAGAAAAAATGTGTGAAGCTTGCTGGGCAGACTGGATGGGCCATTCGGTCTTCTTCTGCCGTCATTTCTATGTTTCTATGTTTCTATCAGCATATATATAGTGGGGAAGCTTGAGGCTGGATAGAAGATGACAGAGGGGTAGGAGGTAAATGTTGAAAAGGGTGGAGGACAGGGAGGAGCCTTGAGGGACTCCATGATCAAGTGCAATAGCTTTAGTCTCGTGGTTTCCTAATTTGATTTTGAAGTTACGATTATGAGATAGGACTTAAACCAGTCGAGGGCGACACCTGTGTTTCCAATTTCAGTTAATCGTTGTAGAAGGATACTATGGCTGATGGTGTCAAATGCTGAAGAGATGTCTAGAAAGGCTAGAATAGAAGCTTCCCTTTGTCAATGCTTTTGATAAGTTGATCGGAGAGGGAGAGGAAGAGGGTCTCCGTGCTATGGAATTTCTGGAAACCATACTGTGATGGGGCAAGGAGTTGATTGTCCTCAAGGTATTCCGTGAGTTGTTTGTTGATGGTTTTTTCGAGAAGTTTTGAGATAAATGGAAGGTTTGAGATGGGGCAGTGGTTGGAAAGGTCTGTGGGGTCAAGCTTAGGTTTCTTCAATATTGGCTTGACAATAGCTTGTTTAAGCAGGTCAGGTACATGGCCTGAGTTAATGGAGGCATTTATAATGTTGGCTATGGGTTTTGCAATTAGGTTGGGGATAGATAGGAGGAGTTTTGTAGGGATCGTGTCTGAGGGGTGGGTGGAAGGTCTGGCTTTCTTGATAAATGATTCTATTTCGAGGGCAGTGGTGCAGTCTAGTGAGGTGAGGCCCTTGGCGAGGTTCCTGGGGGGGGGGAGCTTGGTAAGCTTCTTGGTGGGCTTGCATGGGAGGGGGGGGAGGGGGGGAAACGAGTAAGCAGCTTGTTGATTTTATCCTGAAAGAATATAGCGAGTTCTTCGCATTTGGATTTAGCTTCTTCTTCAGGAATGTCTGGGGATGCTGACTTAGTGAGCTTGGTAACATACTCGTAGAGGGCACGCGGGTTGTATTGGAATTGGTGTATTCTGGAAGAGTAGTAATCTCTTTATGCCTTATTTAGCCTTTCACTGTAATGATGTAGCGAGGATTTGAATTGTGCCCGACGGATCCTTGCGCCAGGCCTTGTGTCTGATGATCTTATGGTGGCCAGACAGGTGGATAAAGTGATGGTATAAGCCAGAATGATGCTTGGCTACACAGGGTGAGGAATGGTCAGCAGAAAAAGGGAGGTGATATTGCCCCTGTATAGGTCCCTGGTGAGACCTCACTGGGAATACTGAGTACAGGTCTGGAGACCGCATCTTCAAAAGGATATAAACAGGATGCAGTCAGTCAAGAAGGCAGCTGCTAAACTGGTCAGTGCTCTTCGTTCTAAATCATAGGGTGAAGAAGAGGACCAGAAGGCTCATCTGCATCCCCTGGGAGAGGACTCCAGAGGTCACAGCAAGCGATCCAGGGATTGAGTTTCACAGCCCCAGCTTCCAGAGGCCCCGCACCCTTTACAGTAAAAGAGAATTGGAAAGCTCATCTGCATAGTGTTCCTAGCATCTCCTGGGAGAGGAATCTCAAGTCTCTCAATCCTTTGAGTGAAGATCAACTTAATGGTGGTTAAAGAGGATTGGTAAGTATAGCTTTGGGAAATCTTAGGACTTAAAGTTTGGAAAGAGGTGAAATTGTGGGCTATATTCTCTATAGTATGTGTGTGTCTGAGATGTCTTTCCCTCTCACCTACCCACCCCTAGTTCAACCTTTGATTTTTAGGCAAGAGACACTTTTTCACTAAAAATCAATCAGGCTCTTATCTAAATCATACTATTGCATCAGCCCTTATTGAGAGTTTAATCATCCCCTTGAGCGTCACTACCAGATTAATTAGTGAATATACCTATACATTTAAATTACTCTAATTCCAACTCCCTTAGCAACTTAACCTTAACGAGGAACGCAACAAAATTAAGATGAAGGAAGCAGTCCAGTAGCAAGTGGGGGCGGGGGGGGGGGCTTTCCAGTCTTTTGCATCGAGTGTCACGTGTATGATTTTTTACCCGCTGCTGAGAGATTGTATGTGTGCACCTGGCATAAAGACTTCCTGGCTCTGAGAACTAGTCCGGTAGAGCCAAGTCCCAAATCCAGTCTGGCAGCCCCGGTGCTGCCTTGGATCAGAAAGATCTCCCTGTAGGAGAACATCACCCTGGTGTAGCAGGAAGTGATCCTGTAGCAAGGACCTGCTAAGAACATAAAAACATAAGAGCATAAGGTAATGCATTGTCTTCTTGCACTGAGGACAAGTCTCCCAGGGCTACTGCCCAGGAAAGAAGGGTTAGGTCGGTCATCATTGTTGGTGATTCCATTTTTAGAAATGTAGATAGCAGGGTGGCTGGTGGACGTGAGGACCGCCTGGTAACTTGCCTGCCTGGTGCAAAGATGGACCTCACATTTCATCTAGATAGGATTATTTGGGTACTTGCCAGGTTCTTATGGCCTGGATTGGCCTCTGTTGGAAACAGGATGCTGGGCTTGATGGACCCTTGGTCTGACCCAGTAAGGCAGGTTCTTATGTTCTTATTACTCCTGGGGGAATTCTGTGCAAAAAAAATTTTAAATTCTGCAAAATTCTGCATACTTTATATTGGTCAAAATAACACAATATACATGACAGTCTTTAAGTAATTACATTTTAAATTAATACAGAAAAAAGTTATTTCTTAGAGATGCAGAATTTTAAATATTTTGAGCAGAATTTCCCTAGAAATTCACTGTAAGAGTGTCCCACTCTCTCTCCTCACTCCCCTTGACCACTTTGCCTTCTTAGGCCCCAACTCCTCTGCCAGTATCACTCCCCTCAATGTCTAGGCTCAACCCCTTCCACTCTTTCTCCACTCGCAGAGTTTGACCCCACTCTCAGTACTGCCCCTCACACAGGCTCCCTCTGTCCCTCTCTCTCTCTCTCTCTCTCACACATAGTTTCCCTCTCTCTAGTGCACATGCATACCCCCTCTTTCAGGCTCCCTCACTCTCTCACACACACACCCTCATACAGGGTCCCTCTCTCTCTCTTGCGTGCGCACACATCCCTTATACAGGGTCCCCTTCACTCTTGCATACAGACCCACACAGCTCCCTTTCTCTCTCATGCATACACCCTCACACAGGCTACCTATGTCTCTCTCTCACACACCCCTTTCACACATACACAATCCCTTCACACAAGCTCGCTCTATCGCAAACAAACAAGCACCATCACACACACACGATCCCTTTTTCATACACACTAGCTCTCAATCTCTCACACACATACACACTCCTTCACAATCTCCTCACATAGGCTCCCTCTCTCTGGCATCCACGCTCAGCCCCCTCCCCAACCCCCCAATGCTCTCTCGCACACACACCCTACTGTCTCACACACATTAGCTGCTCACTCATACCCCCTTCCTCCTAAATGGACCTGAAATTGGAGATTTATTATAAACATATAAAGATAATACAGAGCTCCCAATTAACTAAATATAATCCGCAATCTCATAGTCACAAAATACTAATAATACTAATGAAAGAGGAAATAAGCAAAGGTCTCTCTCTGTTCTGCAAAAAACCTTCAAGCTGATCAGTGTCAAAGAAAATGATTTTCACTGTGTACCTAATTTAACAATACATCTAATGAGGAAATTGAAGAAGAAATGATGCGCCAATATTAACCACACATTGTTGTTGTTTTTTTGTTTTTTTTTTTTGCAAAAAAGCTTTCCATCTAAGCTGCATCACCTTAGAGAAGTCAGGAAATAAAGTTAGCGGCTGGCCACAAAAGCTTTTGTCAGAGGCACGAAAAAAACACTTTCATTGTCCAAATGTTACCATGCTCTAAGGCCTAAACTGTGAGTAAAGCAGCAGTGCCTTGAATTTCAATCTGAGAATCTTGAAGCAGAGCAGTTAAATTGTCTAAAATATTAGATCCAATAGGAGAACTACTAGATAAGGAAGCCACCCGACCAGAAGGTCTATAAAAGGCCTCAGTAATAGGTGGAATTGAAAGCTGAGGCACTTTAAGAAAGTCAGTATAACATTTCCTTAGTAACTCAATTGGAGAAATATGAACTGACTGAGGAAAATTAACTATTCTCAAATTGAATTTCCTAGAATTAATTTCTAAGGCTTCTATTTTACGTTGGATAAATTCCCGACCTCCAATCAAAACTGCATCACATTTAGCCAAAGCCTCACATTACTTCTCTACTAGGGAAATACGATCTATTAATTATCCTTTGTAAATAAATCTAGCCCCGTAACCTGAGTTTGAATTTGGCCAACCGCTGCAGTGATATTTTCAAAGTTAGATCCTAAAGCTTGCTGCAGGCCTTTAACGGCAGCCCACAGTGTCTCCATGGTGATCTACGCAGGTCTCTCAGGCAGGCTCAATGATGGTAAAGGGCTAGCAGCTAGCGTCCCAGGAGGATCATTAGAGATCGCAACAGGTACCTGAGAGGCCATCAGAACAGCTTCCCCCCGGGACTGGATCCTGCGATGGCCTTGTTTTTTCCCCCGAGGCCCTTCTCCTCGCCCTCGCGGGGATGCGACCTGCGACTCCATTACCCCAACAGGCCTGGTTGGGTGGGCCATGGCCACGCCACTGGTTACAGTAGTAGGCCGACACTATAGCAGGCTGGCTTGTTCTCTTTCCAGTAGGAGATGGTCTTCCCAGGCCCAGGGTAATATTCATGGGGGCTGCTCTTTCCTGGGTAGGGTGGTTGCTGTTTTGGTCCTGGGAGTTAGCGTTGTTTTCATATGGCAGATTTGTCCTGGGGTAAACAGTATTCTTGGCAGGTAGTGATAGCTTTCATTGGATCTAAGTGAGTATTATTCACCAATATTGTACGTGAGCTGTTGAGGCAATATAGGACCCATCTTCAGATGTGAATGTGTCTGATCTGAAAGGACCTATATAGTTTTAAAAGCTTTTAGGTACAAGTATTTTTAGGTAGCCTGGCTTGTTCTGCTTTCCTAATAGGAGATGTATTGGTGTCCTAGGGCCTTGTGTGGTATTTGTAGTTTTTCCTTTCCCTAGGTAGGGTTGTTATCGTTTGAGTGCTGACAGTTAGTGCTGTTTTAGTACGGGAGGTTGTATTTGTTTATTCGGGGCTTTCTGAGGTGCAAGCCCACACCCAGTGCATGCTGTAACAGGGCTAATGCTATTCGGCTTCCAAGCATTCTCTTTCTGCAGGGTTTTGTGCTTGTTACCGCAAGCAGGGCCTGTCAATGTAATGTGCATGCTGGGAATGCTATTTTTAGCTCAGAAGGACCCGGGCACTCCTGGACTGTAAAAAAAAAGCTGGCAGCCCTAATTACTCCGCAGCCCAGGGACAAACTGCCCTGCCAGGAAAGATTCCTGAATGCGAAGCTTCCTGCTCGGCTGCCTGGTAAATCCTTCTCTGGGACTGACAATCAAGAGTTAACCTCGTTCCTTTACTTCATTTTAATTGCACTCTGCAAAGCTTTGCCAGATTACTCCTGGCTTATTTCGCTTCCATTTCTCGCCAAGCCCCTGCTTGCTAGGGCTGTGCTCTGCTTCCTTCCTCTTTCTGTTTGTATTATTTTGCGCCACTGCCATCTTTGTGCTGCAGCTTCTGTATATATTATATTTACCTTTATCTCCCCTGGTTTCTCCTGCCCTGTCCTTCCCGGGGGCTTGGACAACCTCAGGGCAGGTCAGCACTGCCAGCATAAAGAGGGTGGTGACCCACCCACCACCACCACCGATTCCCTCAGGACACTCTCTCCTCTCTGTGACCGTCAGATTTCAGCCTGGGAAAGCCGGAGAACTGGGATCAGCTGATAAAGTGAGGCAGGGACTCCTTCCAAAGCATCAGCTTCTAACCCACAAGAGGCAAAACGGAATGGGAGGATGGATGATGTCTTTCCTCCCTCTGCTCTCCCAGGCTGAAATCTGACAGTCACAGAGGGGGAGGGGGGAGAGATTTTCCAGAACAGTGTGTTCGTAAGGAGCTAACTATGGCGATGGGGCCGGATGGGATGCATCAGCGGGTACTACGGGAACGTGGAGACGTCCTGGGCAGCTCCGCTGGCTGCCCCTCTTCAGTGCTTCTTTAGAGTCTGGAGCAGTTCCAGAGGACTTAAAAAAGGGGCAGATTGTGGTTCCTATTTATAAAACTGGAAGTAAGGAGGAGGATGAAGTAAGGAGTAAGGAGGAGGCTGAAGTAAGGAGAGGTCAGACTGACCTACAGGCCGGTCAGTCTGACCTCTGTGGTGAGCGAACAAATGGAATCGCTGCTAAAGCAGAGGATGGTGCAATTTTTGGAATCCGGTGGATGGCAAGATCCGAGGAAGCATGGTTTTGCCAGAGGTAAATCTTATTAGATGAACCTTATCAATTTCTTTGATTGGGTTACCAGAGAGCTGGATAAAGGGAGAGCACTAGATGGAGTGTGCTTAGATTTCAGCGAGGCCTTTGACAAGCTTTCTCACTGAAGACTTATGAATAAATTGTGCGCCCTTCATATGGACCTTAGGGTGACTGACTGGCTTAGACCCTAGCTGAGTGGGACGTGATAAAGGGCAGTAGTAAACGGAATTTCCTCTGAGGAGGGAGATGTTGCTAGCAGTGCACCTCAGGGACCGGTCCTTTTCAACATTTTGGTGAGCGACATAATGGAAGGGTTGTCAGGAAAGCTTTGACTTTTTGCCGACGATACCAAAGTCTGTAACAGGGTGGACAGCCAGGAAGATGTGGAAAACACGAGGAGGGATCTAGCAAAGCTCAAGGAATGGTCCATGGTCTGGCAGCTAAGATTTAACGCTAAAAAATGCAGAGTGATACATTTAGGCTGCAAAAATCCAAGGGAAAGGTTCAGTGTTGGAGGTGAAATTCTTCTAAGCACAAAGGAAGAACGGGATCTGGGGGTGATTGTTTATTTATTTATTTTATTTATTGGTTTTTATATACCGATATTCATCAATGATATCACATCGGTTTACAGAATAACAAAAAACCTACGCATGTAAAGCGTTTGACAAAGAACAGGCATGAGTAACTAGAAATCATAAACGGCAACTGGGGGAGAGAGGAGAATATATACAGGAGAACTATGTACATAGATTAAATGCACTGGACTGTAAAATTATATACATTATTGAAACTGAAAAGGTTGTAGAAGATACAGTAGTTGAGTGCTTAAGCTCATTGTTGTATAAGTTGCTGAAAGTGTATCCATGGGAAAACAATAAAAAAGGGTAAGGAGGGATCAACTGTGAAAGGTCAGATTTAATCAGGAAGAGAGCTTTTTTTTTTTTTGGGGGGGGGGCGTGGGAAGGAAGGGGTGAACTGGGTTGGAATTTAGGCTGATTGGTGCTAGGTGTTAGGTGTAGGCTTTTGTGAACAGCCACGTCTTTAGTTTTTGTTTGAATGTTTTTTGGCAGTCCTCTTGGCGTAGCCCTACTGGCATCGTATTCCAAAGGGCAAGGCCGGCTATCGAGAGCGCACGTGCTCTGGTGGAGGCCAGGCTGGTGATTTTGGGTGAGGGGGTCTGAATGGAAGCGAGGTATTGTTGGGTTTGGTAGCTTGGTGGAAGCTAAGGGAATCATTATGCCAGTTCATCTCTGGATTATACAGTGCTTTGTGGATGAGAGAGAGAGGGTCTTGTATTGAACGCGGGATGCAATTGGGAGCCAGTGTAGTTCCTTTAGTACGGGAGTTATGTGTTCGTTTTTGTGTGTGTTGGTGAGGATCCAGGCGGCTGTGTTTTGTAGTATTTGTAGAGGGTGGATCGAATTTTTAGGTAAACCTAAGAGGAGCGAATTACAGTAATCAAGTTTGGAGAATATAGCCATTTGAAGTACTGTGCGGAAATCTGGGGTGTGGAGTAAGGGTTTCAGTTTTTTTAGTATGTGTAGTTTAAAGAAACAGTCTTTTAGTGTGTTGCTTATGAATTTCTTAAGGTTGATGTGATTGTCCAAGATGACCCCTAGGTCTCGTACATGTTGGGAGAATGGAATAGGAGGGGATTGAGGGAGAGTGATTGGGATAGCTTTGGGGTGAGATAAGCATAATTTCAGTTTTCGTAGTGTTCAGGGCAAGATGGATAGTAGTTAGGAGTTTATTGATTGAGAGGAGTGTGGAAGACCAGATGTTCGTGGCATTTGGGAGTGTGTCGGATACTGGAATAAGTATCTGCACACATCCAGCAGAGCTCTCTGCTTCAACGGCAAGGGAGAAGAAAAAGGGTTCGCACTCACAAAGCGGGGAGTAGCTGGCTTGTTACGGCGGTTACTACCCCAAACCAAATGTGCCTGATACTTCACTTTCCATGCATATCCAGCATGGCTCTCTGCTTCAACGGCATGGGAGAATGACTGATACATCACGCATTTCCAGCATAGCTCTCTGCTTCAACAGCAGGGGAAAAAAACAAAAAAAACAAAAAACTGATGCTTCACGCATATCCTGCATAGCTTCAACGACAGGGGTGAAGAAAAAAAGGATTCGCAATCACAAAGCGAGGAGTAGCTGGCTTGTTACAGCGGTTACTACCCCAAACCAAATGTGCCTGATACTTCACTTCACTTTCAATGCATATCCAGCATGGCTCTCTGCTTCAACGACAGGGGAGAAAAAAACTGATACTTCACGCATATCCAGCATAGCTCCCTGCTTCAACGGCAGGGGAGAAGAAAAAACAACCAACAAGGGCTGTACAACATAGTCTAGGTAAAACAAATAAGCATGGGTGTAGCTTGCTTATCGCGGCGGTTACTACCCCTTCTACCCCTAACTAATCAAGTTAGATATTTCACTTGGTTGCAGCTCCATCACTGCTCTCTACATTAATGGTGGGGGTGGAAGGGGAATAGAACAAAGAGCTAAGAGAAACAGATAAGTATGAGAGAAAAAATGTGTGAAGCTTGCTGGGCAGACTGGATGGGCCATTCGGTCTTCTTTTGCCGTCATTTCTATGTTTCTATGTTTCTATCAGCATATATATAGTGGGGAAGCTTGAGGCTGGATAGAAGATGACAGAGGGGTAGGAGGTAAATGTTGAAAAGGGTGGAGGACAGGGAGGAGCCTTGAGGGACTCCATGATCAAGTGCAATAGCTTTAGACTCGTGGTTTCCTAATTTGATTTTGAAGTTACGATTATGAGATAGGACTTAAACCAGTCGAGGGCGACACCTGTGTTTCCAATTTCAGTTAATCGTTGTAGAAGGATACTATGGCTGATGGTGTCAAATGCTGAAGAGATGTCTAGAAAGGCTAGAATAGAAGCTTCCCTTTGTCAATGCTTTTGATAAGTTGATCGGAGAGGGAGAGGAAGAGGGTCTCCGTGCTATGGAATTTCTGGAAACCATACTGTGATGGGGCAAGGAGTTGATTGTCCTCAAGGTATTCCGTGAGTTGTTTGTTGATGGTTTTTTCGAGAAGTTTTGAGATAAATGGAAGGTTTGAGATGGGGCAGTGGTTGGAAAGGTCTGTGGGGTCAAGCTTAGGTTTCTTCAATATTGGCTTGACAATAGCTTGTTTAAGCAGGTCAGGTACATGGCCTGAGTTAATGGAGGCATTTATAATGTTGGCTATGGGTTTTGCAATTAGGTTGGGGATAGATAGGAGGAGTTTTGTAGGGATCGTGTCTGAGGGGTGGGTGGAAGGTCTGGCTTTCTTGATAAATGATTCTATTTCGAGGGCAGTGGTGCAGTCTAGTGAGGTGAGGCCCTTGGCGAGGTTCCTGGGGGGGGGAGCTTGGTAAGCTTCTTGGTGGGCTTGCATGGGAGGGGGGGAGGGGGGGAAACGAGTAAGCAGCTTGTTGATTTTATCCTGAAAGAATATAGCGAGTTCTTTGCATTTGGATTTAGCTTCTTCTTCAGGAATGTCTGGGGATGCTGACTTAGTGAGCTTGGTAACATACTCGTAGAGGGCACGTGGGTTGTATTGGAATTGGTGTATTCTGGAAGAGTAGTAATCTCTTTACGCCTTATTTAGCCTTTCACTGTAATGATGTAGCGAGGATTTGAATTGTGCCCGACGGATCCTTGCGCCAGGCCTTGTGTCTGATGATCTTATGGTGGCCAGACAGGTGGATAAAGTGATGGTATAAGCCAGAACGATGCTTGGCTACACAGGGTGAGGAATGGTCAGCAGAAAAAGGGAGGTGATATTGCCCCTGTATAGGTCCCTGGTGAGACCTCACTGGGAATACTGAGTACAGGTCTGGAGACCGCATCTTCAAAAGGATATAAACAGGATGCAGTCAGTCAAGAAGGCAGCTGCTAAACTGGTCAGTGCTCTTCGTTCTAAATCATAGGGTGAAGAAGAGGACCAGAAGGCTCATCTGCATCCCCTGGGAGAGGACTCCAGAGGTCACAGCAAGCGATCCAGGGATTGAGTTTCACAGCCCCAGCTTCCAGAGGCCCCGCACCCTTTACAGTAAAAGAGAACTGGAAAGCTCATCTGCATAGTGTTCCTAGCATCTCCTGGGAGAGGAATCTCAAGTCTCTCAATCCTTTGAGTGAAGATCAACTTAATGGTGGTTAAAGAGGATTGGTAAGTATAGCTTTGGGAAATCTTAGGACTTAAAGTTTGGAAAGAGGTGAAATTGTGGGCTATATTCTCTATAGTATGTGTGTGTCTGAGATGTCTTTCCCTCTCACCTACCCACCCCTAGTTCAACCTTTGATTTTTAGGCAAGAGACACTTTTTCACTAAAAATCAATCAGGCTCTTATCTAAATCATACTATTGCATCAGCCCTTATTGAGAGTTTAATCATCCCCAGATTAATTAGTGAATATACCTATACATTTAAATTACTCTAATTCCAACTCCCTTAGCAACTTAACCTTAACGAGGAACGCAACAAAATTAAGATGAAGGAAGCAGTCCAGTAGCAAGGGGGGGGGGGGGGGGGGCTTTCCAGTCTTTTGCATCGAGTGTCACGTGTATGATTTTTTACCCGCTGCTGAGAGATTGTATGTGTGCACCCGGCGTGTAAAGAGCTCCTGGCTCTGAGAACTAGTCCGGTAGAGCCAAGTCCCAAATCCAGTCTGGCAGCCCCGGTGCTGCCTTGGATCAGAAAGATCTCCCTGTAGGAGAACATCACCCTGGTGTAGCAGGAAGTGATCCTGTAGCAAGGACCTGCTAAGAACATAAAAACATAAGAGCATAAGGTAATGCATTGTCTTCTTGCACTGAGGACAAGTCTCCCAGGGCTACTGCCCAGGAAGGAAGGGTTAGGTCGGTCATCATTGTTGGTGATTCCATTTTTAGAAATGTAGATAGCAGGGTGGCTGGTGGACGTGAGGACCGCCTGGTAACTTGCCTGCCTGGTGCAAAGATGGACCTCACATTTCATCTAGATAGGATTATTTGGGTACTTGCCAGGTTCTTATGGCCTGGATTGGCCTCTGTTGGAAACAGGATGCTGGGCTTGATGGACCCTTGGTCTGACCCAGTAAGGCAGGTTCTTATGTTCTTATTACTCCTGGGGGAATTCTGTGCAAAAAAAATTTTAAATTCTGCAAAATTCTGCATACTTTATATTGGTCAAAATAACACAATATACATGACAGTCTTTAAGTAATTACATTTTAAATTAATACAGAAAAAAGTTATTTCTTAGAGATGCAGAATTTCCCTAGAAATTCACTGTAAGAGTGTCCCACTCTCTCTCCTCACTCCCCTTGACCACTTTGCCTTCTTAGGCCCCAACTCCTCTGCCAGTATCACTCCCCTCAATGTCTAGGCTCAACCCCTTCCACTCTTTCTCCACTCGCAGAGTTTGACCCCACTCTCAGTACTGCCCCTCACACAGGCTCCCTCTGTCCCTCTCTCTCTCTCTCTCTCTCACACATAGTTTCCCTCTCTCTAGTGCACATGCATACCCCCTCTTTCAGGCTCCCTCACTCTCTCACACACACACCCTCATACAGGGTCCCTCTCTCTCTCTTGCGTGCGCACACATCCCTTATACAGGGTCCCCTTCACTCTTGCATACAGACCCACACAGCTCCCTTTCTCTCTCATGCATACACCCTCACACAGGCTACCTATGTCTCTCTCTCACACACCCCTTTCACACATACACAATCCCTTCACACAAGCTCGCTCTATCGCAAACAAACAAGCACCATCACACACACACGATCCCTTTTTCATACACACTAGCTCTCAATCTCTCACACACATACACACTCCTTCACAATCTCCTCACATAGGCTCCCTCTCTCTGGCATCCACGCTCAGCCCCCTCCCCAACCCCCCAATGCTCTCTCGCACACACACCCTACTGTCTCACACACATTAGCTGCTCACTCATACCCCCTTCCTCCTGCTGTCTCTCACACCCCCTCCCCCAGCACTAGATAATAGACAGTGCTGGGGAGGAGCGGGCTGTCGTGGTACATGTGGGCACCAATGACATAGGAAAATGTGGGAGGGAGGCTCTGGAAGCCAAATTTAGGCTCTTAGGTAGAAAGCTTAAATCCAGAACCTCCAGGGTGGCATTCTCTGAAATGCTCCCTGTTTCACGTGCAGGTCCCCAGAGGCAGGCAGAGCTCCGGAGTCTCAATGCGTGGATGAGACGATGGTGCAAGGAAGAGGGATTTAGTTTTGTAAGGAATTGGGGAAACTTTTGGGGAAGGGGGAGACTTTTCCGAAAGGATGGGCACCACCTTAACCAGGGTGGAACCAGGATGCTGATGCTAACCTTTAAAAAGGAGATAGAGCAGCTTTTAAACTAGAACAAGAGGGAAAGCCGACAGTCACTCAGCAGTGCATGGTTCAGAGGAAGGTATCTTTGAAGGATACTAATGAAACAGGAGAGTTAGGGCATCCCAATAGAGAGGTTCCAATAAAAGCAAACGTAGTCCAAGTGCCTATAATTAAAGGATTACCTGAGGTAAAGAATTCCAAATTAACCCTGTCAACTGAAAAGCAGGTTGTTAATGCAAACCAAAAATGCACTTTCAAATGTCTGTATGCCAGTGCCAGAAGTCTAAGAAGTAAGATGGGAGAGTTAGAGTGTATAGCAGTAAATGATTAGATTGACATAATTTGCATCTCACAGATCTGGTGGAAGGAGAATAACCAATGGGACAGTGCTATATGAGGGTACAAATTATATTGCAATGATAGGGAGGATCAACTTGCTGGGGATGTGGCACTTTATGTCCGGGAGGGTACAGAGTCCAACAGGATAAAGATCATACAAGAGAGTAAATGCTCAGTAGAATCTATATGGGTAGAAATCCCATGTGTGTTGGGTAAGAGTATAGTGATAGGAGTATACTACTGCCCACCTGGACAAAATGGTCAGACAGATGAGGAAATGCTAATAGAAATCAGGGAAGCTAACCAATTTGGCAGTGCAATAATAATGAGAGATTTCAATAAATGTAACATCAGGACATGCTAGACACATAAAGTTCCTGGATGGAATGAACGACTGCTTCATGGAGCAATTGGTTCTGGAACCAATGAGAGAGGGAGCTATTTTAGATTTAATTCTTAGTGGAACGCAGGAGTTGGTGAGAGAGGTAATGGTGGTGGGGCCACTTGGCAATAGTGATCATAACATGATCAAATTTGAACTAATGACTGGAAAGAGGACAATATGTAAATCTACAGCTCTAACATTAAATTTTCAAAAGGGAAACTTTGATAAAATGAGGAAAATAGGAAAAAATGAAAGCTGTAGCTGCAAAGGTTAAAAGTGTACAATAGGTGTAGACATTGTTTAAAAATACAATCTTAGAATTCCACACATTAAGAAAGTGGGAAGGAAGACAAAAGGATTACCATCATGGTTAAAAGGTGCGGTGAAAGAAGCTATTTTAGCCAAAAAACATCCTTCAAAAATTGGAAGAAGGATCCATCTGAAGAAAATAGGAAAAAGCATAAGCATTGTCAAGTTAAGTATAAAACAATGATAAGGCAGGCTAAAAGAGAATTTGAAATGAAGTTGGCCATAGAGGCAAAAACTCATAATAAAAACTTTTGAAAATATATCCGAAGCAAGAAACCTGTGAGGGAGTCGGTTGGTGTTATGAATCTGCCCGCGGGTCCCCGCAAGCAGACTTCACTCACCCACGCTGCTTCATCTGCCCGACGCGGCTGGTGCCGCTGGAGTCGGGCCTTTAGTGCGGCCAGAGCCGCGGACTGTAGTTCTTCCTGCGGCCCGGAGGCCGCCTGGACTTGTCCTCTTCACCGCGGCCGGAGCCGCGGACCTTCCTGCCTTCCCTGCGGCCGGGAGCTGCTGCCGACGCCATGTGATCTTCGCGGTGCGAGGGCCGCATCCCGGGCTCGAGTGGCGGCTGGAGCCGCTGCCACCATCGGGGCCTGTGTATCAGGCCAGCCCTGCATTCTGCTCGCTATACGTCGGTGCAGGCCGCTGTCCGCAGTCCTGCATAACTCTCCTACTTCCTCTAGGCGTGCGGCCGCGCCTCTCTGCTACTTTTAAAGGGCCAGACCCAGGAAGTGTGCTGGCCCCACCTTTAATGGGACTTCCTGTACCAGCCCTAAAAAAGGGCTGCTCAGTCAGTCAGTCTTTGCCTTACATCGGAGTTGCTTCACTCTGGAGGCTCCTGCCTGCCAGAGCTCCATCAGGTCTTCTTCGTCTTCTCCATGGAGTTCTTGTTGTCACATCACGCCATGTCAAGTTAAGTCTTCGTGCCTGAGGTCCTCGTCCAGGTGTCCTGGTGTCTCGTCTTGATTCTCCGCTTCCTGTTGTTCCTAGTTCCTCGATGTCCTGCCCTTTGCTGTTTCGTCAACGCTCCTGAGCCTTCTGGTCCTGTAGGCCGGTAGTCCCTCGGATGACGTCTTTCCCGAGTGGGGACTAGCCTGTAGGTGGAATGGTGTCCTATGCTCCTGAGCCGTCATGTCCTGCCAGCCGTTGGTGGAGCTTCAGATGACATCGGCTCCGTTGTTGGAGTTCTGCTTCGACTGGATCCTTCCCTGCGCTCGTCCCGTTCTCAGCGTGGTCCGTGATCAGCCTCCTCGGGCTGTGTAGGGCGCGCAGTGGGACAGGGTGGTCTGCGACTCAGTTCTGTGGGTGAACTGAGTAGGGCGCCCTGAGAGACAGTGCCAATGTCCTTCCGCCCAGCTTCTTGTTTCGTCTGGACTTCGTCAAGTTCTTCGTCTCGTCTTGGATGCCGTTGCATCATTCTTGGTATCATGTCAACGTCTTGTTCCTGATGTCATCGCATCGACCCTGGTCCAGAATGCAGTCGCATCGACCATTGGTCCGTGATGTCTTCACATCAGCCTTGGTGTCATGTCTTCATCCACGATGCCGTTGCATCGACACTGGTGACACGTCTTCAGCTACCTTGGTGTTTTGTCTTGTGCCAGCCCTTGTCTCTGATGCCGTCTGCATCAGCCTTGGTTTCAAGTCCTCATCCACGATGCCGTTGCATCGATCCTGCTGTCATGTCTTTGTGTCAAGGCCCGTTTGCCCTCATCCTCAGGCCAGGCCTGCTGCTCCATGCTGTTCCTTGCAGCAGGTCCGAAAGGGCTCGGAATGGTCGAGGACCATTCACTTTCCAACATCATCATGTTGTTGGCCTTGGGAGCTTGCAGGACTGGTGGAGGATAAGACCGTCAGTCATGGTGGAACACGCCGTCAACCCTCGGTTCGGTCCTGGATCCTTCTGGGGTCGGGCTGAGGCCCAAGGGCACACGAAACACCTGCCACGTAACAGAATGCAAGGCCATTCGAGGCCGGCACGTAACAGAATGCAAGGCCATGTGCCCGACGGTGGTGCTCCGCCAATGGATCCGCCTTGTTCCAGAGTCTTGTTTGTTCCCGGACTGGTTATGGGACCGAAAATTCTTTTCAGGATTTTATGTACTCGACCCGCTGGAGGCACCAGCTTTGCCCTTGCTATGACCTGCTGAAGGCGCCAGCTGTCTGGATTTTTTTTGTATGACCTGCAGGAGGCGCCTGCATCCAGACTTTTTATCATGTTGCCAGGTTGGGGTTTTTCGACCTGCAGGAGGTGCCTGCACCCCTACTGGTTTTGCTGGGGGTTTTTTTGCCCGCCCTGGGTTCACTCCCCCAGGTCTTCTTGATGTTTCTTGGTGCTTCTTGTTGGGTCTTGTTTGTTGCTTGTTATGCCTTGTTCTCTGTTTGTTCTTCGTTTGTTTTGTTTCCCGCTTGTTGCTTTCCGGTTATGTATTTCCCGTCCTCCTCGTTCCCGTGTTTCTCTCCCTCATTCTCCCTTCCCTTGCTCTTCGCTTCCTTTGCTTTCCGCTCTCTCGCTCTTTGCTTGCTCGCTTTCCGCTCCCTTGCTCTCTGTTCCTTTGCTCTCTGTTCCCTTGCTCTCTGTTCCCTTGCTCCCTCTTTTGGTTTTATTGTGTGTCTGTTACGCAGTCCCCATTCGCGCGGTCTCGTGTTCCCTCGGTCTTGTATTCTCTCAGGCTCGTGTTCTTTGGTCTCTCGTCATTGTCTTCTTGTGTTCTGTGTTTCTACTGTTCTTGCTCTGTTTCATGCTGTCCCTGGATATACCAGCTTCCATTTTTTGGACCCTCGAATACCTCCATCCGGTATGGACTGATACCCTTTTCCTCGGACTGTTGAGAGAAGGTTTGAGGAAGGGTTCTTTGAGGAGGGGGTACTGTTATGGAACCCTGCCCGCGGAGCTAACCCTGCCCGCGGAGCTCGTCAAGGCTGCACTCACCTTCCCCCATGCTGCTTTCTTCTGCCTGACGCGGCTGGTGCCACCGGAGTCGGGCCTTTAGCGCGGCTGGAGCCGCAGACTCGACTTCACCACACGGCCCGGTGGCCGCCCACTTCTGCCTTCTTCACCGCGGCCGGAGCCACAGCCTTTCAGCGTCCTCTTCGTGGCTGGAAGCAGCTGCCAATGTCATCTTATCTTCATAGCCAGGAGGCCGCAGCCCCGGGCTGGATTAGTGGCTGGAGCCGCCCCCGGGGCCTCCTGCAGCAGCTGGAGCCACTGCCGTCATCGGGTCTGCTTCTCAGGCCAGCCCTGCCTCTTTACGCAATGACGCTGTGCAGGCCGCTGTCCACGGTCCTGCACAGCGTCTAGGATTTAGCGCCTCTCTCTAGGATTTAAAGGGCCAGACACAGGAAGTGTGCTGGCCCCACCTATGATTGGACTTCCTGCTCCAGCCCTATAAAGGGCTGCTCCTTCACTTCAGTCTTCGCCTTGCATAGGAGTTACTTCACTCTGAAGGCTCCTGCTTGCCAGAGCTCCGTCAGGTCTTCTATCTTCTCCATGGAGTTCCTCATCTCATCTCATCTGTTCCTCGTCATGCCATGTCTTCGTGCCTGAGGTCCTCGTCCAGGTGTCCTGGTGTCTCGTCTTGATCCTCCGCTTCCTGATGTCCCAGGTTCCTTGGTGTCCTGCCTTTCTTAGTGTTTGCTTCAGCGCTCCTGAGTCTTCTGGTACCTGTCAGACCCGACTCCCTCAAATGACGTCTTTCCCAGGCTGGAGTGGCCTGCAGGTGGACTGGTGTCCTGTGCTCCTGAACCATCTCGTCCTGCCAGCTGAGGCCCAACGGCATACTAAACACCCGCCACGTAACAGAATGCAAGGCCGTTCGAGGCTGGCACGTAACAGGATCCCTGGGGGAGTGATGGGAATTAAAAGCTAAATGAATTGGATGGATGGGCAGCTTGGATGGGCCATATGGTCTTTTTCTGCCATCGTGTTTCTATGTCTCTTTCTCTGCTCCCCCTCTCTTCCGCCCCTTCCTCTCCTCATTCCAACTAATCCAGAGCAGGGGCTGAGTTGCTAATAAGTGAGACGGATGTAATCTGTGCCCACCTTCTTATCTTATCTTATTTATTTATTTATGAACTTTTATATACCGGCATTCGCAGGACACATCACACCGGTTTACAAGTAACTAAAAGAAGGGAAAATTTCAATGAACGAGGATTGGGGAGAGGGAGGCAGGCTAGAAATAGGGGGAGAAGTGGGCAAGGAGCGAGTATCCCTTCCTTCCTAATCCATCAACTTTGCTGCATTTCTCACCCTTGCAGTTCTCCTGTCTTACTCCTCCACCTTGGTCGGATAATATACAAATAGGAGCACAGCATATAAGGACAGTTGAGGGCCCTAAGACCCATCCAGTCTGCCTGGTTTCCTTCCTCTCGTAATGCCATAGACCCCCCCAGTTCATCTCTGGCTCTGCCCTCTTCATAACCTGGGATCCCTGGGCTTATCCCAGGCTTTCTGAAATTCTGGTACAGCTGTTATCTCTACCACCTCCAGCGGGAGGCCCTTCCTTATCTCCGCCACTTCTTCCTTGAAGCGCTATTTTCTGGCCTTGCCCCCCAATACCCTGACATCTTGCTCTACAGCAGTGGTTCCCGACCCTGTCCTGGAGACCCCCCAGCCAGTCAGGTTTTCAGGATATCCACAGTGAATATGCAAAAGAGAGAAAATTGGCATGATATGGAGGCAGTGCATGCAAATTTTCTCTCATGCATATTCATTGTGGGTATCCTGAAAACCCGACCAGCCGTGGGGTCCCCAGGACAGGACTGGGAACCACTAATGTAGAACATCTTTTCCTCCAAAAAGGTTTGCTGCCTATGCCTGATTTATACCTTTGAGGTATATGAGTTTCTCCATCGTATCCTCTTTCTCTCCTCTAGGGTCTACAGATTTAGGTCCTTGAGCCACATCTCATATAGCGTTCAGTGCGGAAACTGCGCAACCATTTTGCTGGTCCTTCTCTGGACCTCCTTCAGCCTGTCTGTATCCTGCCCATCTCCAAGGCTTCTGCTTGAAGTCAGGACTTCTGCTTGAAGTCAGGACTTCTGCTTGAAGTCAGGACATTTACTTCGACTAGAAGTTGTTTGCATAATTCCAGTTTTGGATGATTCAGTCTTCATGCCCTGTGGCACTTCTTAAAAGAGCCAGCACAACCCTGCATTGCAAGCCGTACGTGGGCCGCTCAGCTCAGCGTCTTTTATACCCCGCCACCGCCTTGCACTGGTGGCTGTGTCCCCCAAAATGTGGGAACTGCAAAACAAGACAACCCATGCAGCTCATCTTACACGACGGAAACCTCCGGTCCATCACAACGCAAAAGAACTGAAGCACCCTCTTCCCAGGCCTGCATCGCCAACCCTGATCGCCCAGGCGGAAGGCAAGCAGGAAAAGTGCCCCAGTTTCTGGAGTGCAAGGTGAAACAGACAAGAACATAATATTCCGCTGTTCAGTTAGACAATATTTTACAGAATTAAAAAAAAACACCCCACCCTAATGGTCAGCGACTGTCTCAGGCTACAGCAGCGGTATCAGCAAAAAGAAAACCATTGCGTAATGTAATCGGCGTATCACGGAGTGAGACCACTGGGACTCCCGTTTCATTCTGATTTTTGCTGCATTCCTGTGGCAAGATTAGGCTCTGAAGATTTTGAGGCGTCTTCCTACTGTGCCACTCTGACCATTGTAAATCCAGAGGGGGTGAGAGGCTGCTGTGCTGCTGATACCCCTGAAGATGGCGGCCGAGTCCCCGAAACATGGGTCTATGTTGGGCGACATCAGAAAGAACGAAAGCAATAGAAATGCCCTGAGATATCTAGTATTATAGATAGGTGTCCATTTTTTGAGTAGTTTTTTTTTTTATTTTTGCGTCCTCTGTGAAGGGCAGCTTGTGAATGAGCTCTTTGTGCTGTGGCACAGCAGGTGTGCCCTGTAGTGGGACAGTGTGAAACTTCACCTTTACCAGCTGCCTCCCCGCAGGTTGAGCTCTTGGGTTCTTGCAGGATTTAGGCAAGTCCCTAGGATGATGAAGATAACTGAAGTCCAAAGGACGCACGGAGGACAGGGTAAGCAGCAGACTAACAGAGTCAGGAAAAGGCCAAGAATGGAGTAGGCAACTAGCAAGAGTGTGCAGGACCAGGCAGCAGGCAATTGTGGTCAGCTCCAAGCAAGAGGTCGAGATCTGGAGAGTCGGGCTATGGTGGATGTAGACACATGGAAGACACTGGACAAGACGCGCAGAGCTGGATGAGGCAAGGCTGGACAAGGAAGACAAAGCAGGATGAGACAAGATGACAAGGCCCAGGAATGCAGGAGACCCTTTGCTGAGGCGTGGGGCTGCTCCTCTGATGGCGCCTCATATGGGGAAGGCCAGTGATGTCATTAGAGGGCGCCGTGGCTATCTTCTCACCACAGGCCCTGTAAGAAGGCACACATTGGGCGCGCATGCAAACCTGAGGGGAGGTCGGAGAGGCGCCGGCGTGACGGTGTCCCAGGCTGCAGCCGAGAGCGACGTCTTCTTCCCGCGATGTTCTGATGAAAAAGGAGGACTCTGGCAGTGGGCCACAAAGGGGTGAGTGTAGTAACTTTCGGGGTCATCCCGTGAGCCACCAAGCGTAACATACTTTAATTATTATAGATATTAATAAAGGTTTTTTAGACAAATTTAGTTAGCTATATTGAATCGGCAAATTAATAAACAAACTGAGTGCTTATTGCCGATTCTGTTTGAGGCCCATTGCCTGGCGAGAGGCAGTAGAATGAAATTTTAAAAGCAGCACAGAGGCACTCTGATGCCATATTCATGATTAATATATTGAAGAAAGAGAGTGTTACTTTTGAAAGTATTGAAACATATTATGTGATGGACCTTTGGGTTATGGCACCATTAAGAACTGGGTGAACCTTTAGTTTAGTCAGTGAGCGTGCAGGTTAGTGTGAGTGGGAGGTTATCATTCGAATGCAGCCCCTCCCTTTGAGGGGTCTGGAATGGCCGTCCCCCTGAGAGTCTGCATAGCAGCTCCCTACACAGAGCTCAGGGGCAGTCCCGTTAGGTTTGCTGAGAATTAGGAGGCAGAGAGGACTTTTGCTTGAGTTGTTTTTTCAGGCCCAGTCAGAGGAGCCAGGCAGGGTCGGGAGGGGTTTCCTCTTCCAGTCCACTCACTGGCTGATTAGGGTTTTCCCTCTGGGTCTATTTTTCTGGTTTTAGGATTTTAAGTGGCAGCAGCCTCACTGGACACCTGGGCCTTTCTTGGACTCACGGCACGGGGAACCCTGTGTCTGGGACGCCCAGGGAGAGGGAAGACCTGGCCCTGAAGCGCTGGTGACCCGTTGTGAGGAGGGGCTCCGGTGTTAAATTATGAAGGGGAAAACAGACTTTGATTTCAAAATCCAGGAGGAACTTCTGGCTGCCCTGCCTTCCTGTTTGAAGGAAAGAGAGCTGCTTGCTTCCAGGGGATCCAGCGAGAAGAACTAAAGAGACTGCGTGAGAACTAAAGAGATCCTGAAGATCTGCTAACTGTGAGCAAGGGAAACCAGAAATCACTGTGGTCACCTATCCAGTGTTTCACCAACCTGGGGAGAGAGAGAGAGGATTTACTCTCTGTGCCAGGGCCCTTTAACATTTTTATCAGATTGGAGGGGGGTTTTGTCCAGTCTAAAGAAACAATGCCCACCTGGGATCTCCACTTTATCTAATCCAAGAGAGTGGATGTTTCCCTGGCCCGGATACACGAGTCCTGCACAGACAGAGGGGAAAAGACTGTAAGAGAGGAAACGAGAGGAATCTGTGGGGCTGCAGTTTGAGTTATTGTGGCCTTCATCATTCAGTGCTCGAACAGTAAAGACTTTACTTTTCGACACTAACTCAGTGACTCCAGAGTATTTTGTTTCTACTCACTACACCCACCAGGAGGATAAGTCCTCTCTCCCAAGGGAACACAAAGGAAACGGGAATGTGTAAGAAGGTCACCCTTGTCACATTGGGCCCTGGATCTTCTTAGTGTTTGGCTAATTGCCAGGTTCTTGTGGCCTGGTTTTGGCCTCTGTTGGAAACAGGATGCTGGGCTTGATGGACCCTTGGTCTGACCCAGCATGGTAACAATCTTTTGTTCTTATCTTCCCTCCCCCCTCCTATAAAGGATTCGGCCTTGGGATTAGGAAAGATTGCAAAAGAGCTAGCTGGTGAGTGGTTCCA
Source organism: Rhinatrema bivittatum (assembly GCF_901001135.1). Taxonomy (NCBI): domain Eukaryota; kingdom Metazoa; phylum Chordata; class Amphibia; order Gymnophiona; family Rhinatrematidae; genus Rhinatrema; species Rhinatrema bivittatum. Next base: position 804,499,345 of record NC_042616.1, on the reverse strand, counting down.
GTCACGAAGAGAAACAAATTAGGGATGTGCATTCGTGCGTTCATTTGTTTAGGTGCCTGGCGAGTATCTAATAAATGGACGAATGTATGCACAACAATTGGTGTGCGCCTATGTGGATGCAGTTTAGACTTCTGCGCACACCATTCGTTTTGTGCGCACATTCGTCCATTTGTTAGACCCTCAAACAAATGAAACAAATGGACGCACATTTTTTTAATGCATGCACATCCCTAACACAAATTCTTTTATAGCTCCACCCGTGCAGGATAGGCACACTGGGGTGAGGTTACAATAATATTCACACACCACTTGTTTATGGATATAAATTAGATAGTTGGGAGGCATCTGCTTTTTTTTTTACAAATAAGATTATAAGATATCATTTTATAATGAAACTGGACATATGCAGTCCTGTATGTTGGTGATAAGTACTCAAGTATGAATAGGTCCTGCCTCAAGGCGCTTACATCCTAAGTGAGTCCCTGAGACAATGGAGAATAAAGTATGTTGCCCTAGGTCACAAGAAGTGTCCATGGGAAACGTGGAAACTGAACCCTAGTTTCCAGCCTATTGGACTGATCGGGGGGGGGGGGGGGGGAGGATAGGGGGTATTAGCACTGGGTACACGGGGCAGCCAAACACATTTTCTTTTTCACTCCCAATCTACCCTGCTAGCAAGCTGCCGATGCAGGCAGCATTGCCCCACTCTGGGACCAGGGACAGTCGGAGGGATTTAAGGCTGCCAGTTCTATGTCGGGTCTCTACTCCTGTGCACTGGAAACGAGGACTTATTTGGTGGCACGGATGTGTGGGAGCGTGTGTGTGTGTATGTCCTTGGCCCAGTTTGGCTCTGCAGGCTAAGCCTGTCCTCAGCCCACTGCGCAAGAGAGATTTTGTTTTTCCTCACTTCGGGTGGAGTTCCCCCCCCCCCCCCCGTACCCCCAAAGCTGAGAAGGTGCCCCCTCCCCCGATGGACCCAGGGGGATACACATGTTAATACTTGGATGGATATTATATCATTGCTTGGAAAATGTAATTTGAAATTCTAATGAGATGACTCATCTCAAGACCTGTATTTACAATAATATTGTCCTCCCACGCTAATTTAATCCCTTAGTCTGGTAAGTTTAGACTTGAATAGAGCTTGTTTTACAATTGTATTGACGTTGGGCGTGGGAGCTTTTTTTGCTGTTGTGTATTCTCCGTCCTTTTAGAAGTCCTCGAAGGCTTGCATGCTCACAGCTCCATCTTAATTATGCACCAAGAGACTGAGTGCTGTCTGCTCAGCACAGGGATGCAATGGCTTTAAGAAAGCTCTGCACCGAGGCAGGCGAGCTGAAACATGATCCTAGACGCCATGCAACTCTGGCATTATTTGTTCCGGTAACTTCCATACTGCCCTATGGCAAGTGGAAAAACCAAATGACTCTGTATGTTTGGGGCAGTTTTGTGGCTGGACCATATCGTTTCCAATGGACATGGGACACTTTTTTTAGCCCGTGCAGGCAGGGCCGGCGGAAGCACTAGGTGAATTAGGCAGGGGGGGGGGGCCTAGGGCACCAGGGTCCAAGGGGCAGCAGCCACGGCAGCAAGGGAGAAGAGACAGGCGCTGCCGCGGCGGTGGTGGCAGCTGCCGGCAGGATATTTCACCGATGACCGACGAGCGACCCCCTTCCATCCTCACCCGACCCGACTACCGGTTCGAGCCCGCTGGGCTAGTAAGGGGGGGGGGCGGCACGACGGACGGGTCGCTCGTCGGTCGTTGCTGAAATATCCTGCTGGCATCTGCTGAGCTGTCACGGCGGCGACCGTGGCTGTCTCCTGTCTTGCTGCCGAACGATCTGTCTGTCTTCGCCCGACTCGACTACTAAGTTTGACTTGAGTCGGTAGGGGATGGCGACCGGGGGTGGGATGGGTTGGGAGAGGGGGGTGTGCAACACAGAAGGTTGGCCGCGCGCATGTTATAAAATCCGGGGTCGGCGCGCGCAAGGTGCACACTTGTGCATCCCCTTGCGCGCGCTGAGCCCTAGGGGAGCCCCGATGGCTTTCCCCGTTCCCTCCGAAATCGGAGCGACCTCGGAGGGAACTTTCCTTTCGCCCCCCCCGCACCTTCCCCTCCCTTCCCCTATCTAACCCGCCTCCCAGCCCTACCTAAATCCCCCCCTACCTTTATTATTTATGTTGAGCCTGCCTCTGGGCAGGCATAGGTTGTGCGCGCCGGCAGAGTGCCGGCACGCGATTCCCCGGCCTGGCAGGCCTTCGGAGGCCTCTGGCCACGCCCCCTCCCCTCCCCCCCCCTCCCCACCCCTTTTTTCAAGCCCCGGGACATACGTGCGTCCCGGGGTTTGTGCGCATCGCCGAGCTTATGCAAAATAGGCTCGGCGCGCGCAGGAGTGGGTTTTTGGGGTTACGCACGTAACGCTTTGAAAATCCGCCCCAGTGACTATACTATACAGGTAAAAAAAAACAAATCACTTATAAGAAAAAAATACTCATCTAATTAGCCTACCAGTATCAGGGGGAGAGAAAAAGAAAGGGAGATTGACATACGAAACTAAAGAAAAAATAGTGCGTTAACATGATGCAATAACCTGTTCTCAAGCGTACTGACGCTAACCTGGAGGCAAACTATAGGAGCCAACTGACAAAATCTCTTTTTTGGGGGTCTGTATAAATCTTTAGTTCTGGTGAGGGAAAAAGCCCAACGCTCGTTACTGTACTTACACATTTGCATGGCTATCTCGGCAAAGCCCAGGCTTCCTGGCACAATAGCGGGAAGCCCCTTTCTTCTCTTTTGAGTAAAACCCTAGAGAAGTCAGGAAATATCCTTAGCACACGATCCCATAAACTGAGCACTCAAAATACTTAAAGCAACTCTTCATGGCAAACATCTAAATCAGATTCAGAGAAGAACGCGCAACCGGATTTTTCCATTGTAGATAAGGGACGGGGCAGTCTGAAGTCCTCCCCGTGGATTCATCTCCTGTGGGATACGTGTCCTGGGGAGCGCGCTCGGAATCGGGGAGAAGGCGTGCTGGAACAGGTCCGGGTGGGTTCAGTGTTATTGAAGAGCTGAGAGAGTTTTTGGTGGGTTACTGCTCGTTAGTAGTCCAGGGGATTTGAGAGAGAGAGAGAGAGGGCGTAGCCGCAAGGTTTTAAGGTCTGCGGAAGAACAGAGATTTTTGTGAAGAGGAGTTCTGGAGATTTTCTACCATTAGCCCCCCTGTGCAGGAGGGTCGGTCAGTCCCTTGCTGGCAGGGATGGTTGTTGCCTGCTCACAACCAGTAAAACAGTGGACAGTTACTGCTACGGGAGGTTGCCTCTTCCACAAGCTGAGACAGTGGGCTGTGACCTCTATGCCATTTTGAATTAGAGTTAGAACGTAACATAAGAAATTGCCATACTGGGTCAGATCAAGGGTCCATCAAGCCCAGCATCCTGTTTCCAACAGAGGCCAAACCAGGCCACAAGAACCTGGCAAGAACCCAGACACTAAGAAGATCCCATGCTACTGATGCAATTAATAGCAGTGGCTATTCCCTATTGATTAATAGCAGTTTATGTTAGACAAGATGTTTGGCCAGTGTTGGCACTTAACATAAGACATAACATAAGAAATTGCCATACTGGGTCAGACCAAGGGTCCATCAAGCCCAGCATCCTGTTTCCAACAGTGGCCAATCCAAGTCACAAGTACCCGGCAAGTACCCAAACGATTAGATAGATCACAAGTTACTACTGCTTATTAATTACCGTCATAGCAGTTTATGCATTTAACCTCTAGGAACTTATCCAAACCTTTTTTAAACCCAGTAACACTAACTGATGAAACCACATTCCCTGGCAATACATTTATTTATTTATTTGGGGGGTTTTTTCTATACCGACATTCAAACATGGGTATCACATCGGTTTACATGAGAACGTGAGTGATAATATGACAGCGGTCATATGATCTTTACATTGTAACATTGTGAACCTTACATTTAAGTGAAAAGCTTAACAGTTATAACGTTTTAACAAAACCTTGACTGACGAACGCTGTTTGGTTTCTTGGCATTATGGTTGTAATAGCTGAGGTTTTCAAGATTGAGGGAACCTTTGCTGGTGGTGTTAGGGGGTTCTCTTGGTGGGTTACGTGAGGGGGATTAGAGGGCTGGTTGCCTGGGGTAGGAGCCCAGTAGTGCGGGTTAATTGTTGTCAGGATACGCTTTGCGGAACAGCCAGGTTTTTAAGGTTTTCTTGAAGTTCTGTGATGAGGGTTCCGTTCCGAGTTTTGCTGGTGGTTTGTTCCACAGTGTGGGGCCTGCTATGGAAATTGCGCGTTCTCGCGTAGAGGTGAGGCGTGCCTGTTTGATAGAAGGGACGGCTAGGAGCCCAGTGTTTTTGGAACGCAGGTTTCTTTGAGAGTTGTGTGGAAGAAGGGTGCTCTTTAGCCAGTCAGTCTTTTCGTCGTTGAGGGATTTGTGCATGAGAGTGAGGGTTTTATATTGAATTCTGTAGGTTATGGGGAGGCATTTAAACCTCTCTGTTTGTGTTTCTGAGTTATCTCGAAGTCGGAGAGTAAAGCCAGAGTGAATTATTTATGAGGAGCTGGCTCTGAAATATTAAAACCCCTAAAGCAGAGTGGTGTTTTTTTTTTTTTTTTATGAGGTTCTCTTTTATAATTATTTATGGTTTGTGCAAGTCACATGCTGCGTTCTCTATTTACTGTGAGGAGTCAGAAAACTTGCAAATCTCATCTTTCTTGTACAGAACAATTCCAGCATTCCTTACACCGTTTATTGGGCTCTACTCGTCATCAAAATGATGAAAAACAGGCTACAATTACTCTGCTCCATCCCTCCTGGGAGTATCCCTGCCATGAACGCTGCATGCCCTTTTTATCTGGCAAATTGTAATTCAACTCTAAGCTGTTCTAATGCCTCTGTTCATTTAACGTTAGGAAAAGATGTTTATAAATACATTAAAATAAACATCTTTCCTTTTGCTCTCTGGCATGAGACTGGAAACCTCCCTAACAATCTGAAACTGATCTTCCGCTTTCCCTAGTTCAGACCTCCAGAGGGACGGCCGTTTCGGTCTGGTGTAGCAAAATTAACAAAAGGCAGGTGGCATCTTATAGACTAACCAGTTTATGGAGGCATGAGATTTCAAGAGCACTTCGTCAGATGTCACCAGGCTAGAATTTAGCTGGATGAAAATGGGGTGTCTAGCGGGCGTTTCAGGGAGGGTTGAGTTATCCGGCTACCCCAGTCAAATACCAAGTATATCCAGCTAGGTCAGCCGGATAACTTTAGACCTGCTTCTGAGCAGGTCCAAAATTATCTGGCCTTGTATGGCCATATAACATACTACTTAACAGGATATCTTTAAAAGATAATCAACTGAAACTCCCGCCCCCTTCCCAAAGAAGAGAGGGGTGAAGAGCAGGCTACCATTTAAGTGAACTACAGCAGAAAAACAATTGCAGCTATGTAACATGAGCCATAGCCCAGGGAATTCAGAGTGAGACTGAAAAGGTTGCCGGGCTCCTTACTGTGAAGGTGCTTAAATGACCACTGAATAGATGAATCAGAAATTCAGATAGGGAATTTGCATGTCACAGCCCCCTGGATACTGTTGTTGATTTCAATGAAATATGGCTTTAAATCCAAGGATAGTAAAATCCCCAAATTACAGAACTATGACTGGAAAAGTCCAGCACTGGAGAATTCTGAATGAGAGAGGGATTTGTGAGAAAAATGTATTTCTCACCCTGACTAACAAGGGGAGTCAGCCCCTTGGGTACCCAGTTCTAGACATGTAAATTTGTTGTGGTTTGGGGGGGGGGGACCTGAACCACGAAATGGATTTTCCCCGGGGAAAATTATTTTTTTGGGTTAGTGTGGGGGGTGGGGGTAGGGGCACATTTATTTAAAAAAAACCAAAAAAACCCACCCCAATCCTTCAATTTTACTTTCTTACACCCCTCCCACCACCCTGATCCCTCCCCAAGACTTACTAAAAGTCCCTGGTGGTCCAGCGGGGTCATGCGAGTGATCTCTCACTCCAGGCCTGTAGCCTTGCCCTAACCATGTCACAGGGGCTACTGGTGCCATTGGTCAGCCCCTGTCACATGGTAGGAGCATGTGACAGGGGCTTTTCCACCAGGCATTTCCTGACTAGTTCCCTTTAACCACTGCCACCTTCACCTCCTCACATTGCAATTAACCCTCACTGCCCTAAGCACTATGTTAATATATAAATATCTTTAACCCTTTAGTTTCAATTTTTCAGGCTCACATATAGAGCCTCCTTCTAGCTGCAGCACCTTTGTTGCAAATTGTTACTCTTGTTGCTCCCCTTTCCCCCTCCCTGTTTTTTGTATTTTCCACCTTTTTGTTCAGATGTAAACCGATATGATGTGCCCTCTAATGTCGGTATAAAAAAAAAGCTGTTAATATTGTGTATAGGTGAGTAGGGGAGGAAGGTAGAAGTCAGAATAGACAATAGGCTAAGGAGAGTCAAGGGAGATCCAAGGTTGGGGCAGGTAGCAGGCGTGAAGGTGATTAAATGGCCTGACCCCTTGCCTAGTCAGGGCTAGGCAAGGGGTCAGGTCCAAGCAGCAGAGAATCATAATCAAGTCTAAGCAGTAGGTCAAGATCCAGGCAGCAGAGAACTGAGGTCAGATCTGAGTAAGAGATCAAGATCAGGCGTGACAAGTTGAGGGTGGACATGGACACACAGAAGAAACTGGAAGGAACAGCAAGGAAGGCAAGGCTGGACGAGGCTGGACTGGAAGGCAAGGCTGGACACCGGAATGCTATAGCAACACACTCTGCTAGGCCGAAGACCTGTTACTGAGACGAGGAGGGAAAGTCCTGGGCACTTCTCAAGAGCCATGAATCTTAACAGTACACCCCCGCCCCCCCCCCCCCCCAAAGCCTCTCCTCAGTTCTCTGGGTCTGGGTCCATGAAGAAATCTCTCATGGTCTCTATGGCCAATTGGCGAGCCCATACGCCTGGTGCAGGCTCCCCGGAGTTTCATCCTTTGAAGGCTATCTCAGCCTTTGCTGAATCACGGTTTCACAGCACCTCAGGGCAAGCAATAGACGAAGTTCCCACTAGTCCCAAGATGAAGAGGATGGCAACTAATTTTGGATGCCTGGCACCAGTGGCGGGAAAGTTTGACACTTCTGTATCAAAATTTGGCAACAGTTGGTAATTAGCTGCATCCAATGGGGTGGTGGGCAGAGTAAGTGAGTCAGGGACCAAGTTTCTTGCCAGGGAGATTGCAGGTTGAACTTTGGGCAGACACTGTTCTTGGCAGTGGGGACCCCCAACTGTAAATCCATAGAGTTTGCCAGTCAAGTTCATGTTAGTGTTGAGGAAGCCAGGGCAGACCTAGGATGAAGTTATTGTTTTAGGAAGAACAAACAGAGAGATGTGTTCCCCATGTAGGGAGCGGGTCTGCATGGACAGGGGAACCGTGGACTTCACAATACACCCAGGTAAAGTTTCACATGGACCAATGAAATTGTGTGTCTGAATCTAAGGGAATGGTTGGCATCCCATAATGCTGTACCAGAGATTCATGAATAAAATTTCCTCCAGCTCTGGTGTCAAGGAATGCTTGAGTGTCAATGTCGGTGTCTCCAAATGAGAGAACGCAGATACAATAAATTGGGGAGATGTGCAGAAGTGGCCTAGGTGTCCCCTTGCACCAGTCCAAGGTTCAGGATTCTTCCTGGCTTGACTAGGCAATGGTCAACAAAGTGCCCTGATGTGCCAGTTGGAGGCAACGAAGCCTCTGCTTCTCCTCTACAGATAGCTGGAAGTGATCCACTTTCATAGGTTCTTCTTGCATTCTAGCAGATTCTGAAGCCAGCATGGGTTCTCCCTAGGTATTAGGACTCCGGTACTGGACAGGTGGGTCGGTGACCCGCACCTTTCTCTTTGGCCCGTTCTTGGAACCTCAGATCCAATCGTACACCTAGGCTAATCAGTCCCTCCAAGGTACCAGGTATATCTCGAGCAGCCAAATTGCCTTTAATGAGATCTGAGAGTCCTTGGCAAAAAAAAATCTCAATCAGGCTGTCACTGCCCTACTCAAGTTCAGAGGTGTGGAAATGCACGGCATAATTCTCCCACCAACTAGGAGCCTTGTTGAATCTGTAGGATTTCTAATGCTGTGGAGGTTGTGCGCCTGGGTTCATTGAACATCTGTAGATGATCTGTAGATGTTTTTCTTGTAGAAAGCTTACCAGAAACCACAGGATCGAATCATCCTTTTCCCAAAGGGGTGAAGCCTACGCCAGCATGGTGCTACCCAGCAATGAAAGAATATAGGTTACCTTGATGTGGTCTGTTGGAAATAATGGTGCCTGCACCTTGAATTTCTTCTGACACTGATAAAGAAAACCTCTACAGATTCTGGGAACCCTATCATGCCTCAGAGGTGGAGGCAGATGAAGGGTGGAAGTAGTAGGCTGGACTGGTGGAGTCAGAGCTGGCATCACTGGAAATGGAGGGGTAGCATTGCTCTGGAAGAAGCTGGTGATCTGATCCAGTTGACCTTGTTGCTGCTGCACCTGGTGGACTATCCCAGCCAGGAAAGAAATCTGGGCCGAGTTTGCCAAGCTCATGGCTTCAGCAACCTGTAAGAAGAGGCAGGTATGTGAGTCCTTAGTCCTGAGGCATAGTTGATGCAGCCTCGAAGGAGGACTTTTGAGGCCCTTGCCAGCAGCTGGTGAACAGACTCAATAAAAAAAAAAGCAAACAGAGTGTTAGGAATTATTAACAAGGGAATGGTTAATAAAACGGAAAATGTCATAATGCCTCGGTATCGCTCCATGGTGAGACCGCACCTTGAATACTGTGTATAGTTCTGGTCACCAAATCTCAAAAAAGATAAGTTGCAATGGAGAAGGTACAGAGAAGGGCAACCAAAATGATAAAGGGGATGGAACATCTCCCCTATGAGGAAAGGCTAAAGAGGTTAGGGCTGTTCAGCTTGAAGAAGAGACGACTGAGGGGGGATATGATAGAGGCCTTTAAGATCAAGAGAGGTCTTGAACGAGTAGGTGTGAATCGGTTAATTACACTTTCAAATAATAGAAGGACTAGGGGGCATTCTATGAAGTTAGCAAGTAGCACATTTAAGACTAATTGGAGAAAATAAAGTTTGCTTACTGTAAACAGTGTTTCCGTAGATAGCAGGATGAATTAGCCATGCTGTTATGGGAGCTGTCTTCGGGTCCCCTGGAGGCGGAGCTTCTCCAAGCAGAGGTCAGAGCTTTCTTCCTCTGCACTGCACATGGTGTTGCGATCCTGCCCGCGAGGAGTGCAGGCAGGCTCTTACCTCGTGCGGCCAGTCGGGCCGCTGACGCTGCTGCCACCGCGTCTGTCTCTCCACGGCCTCCGGGCTCCCCTCCAGCCGCCTTCTGCTCCGTGCAGCGGGGCCGACCCGCCGCGAGCTCTCCCTCGCGGTCTGGACCCCCGCTGCTGCTTCTGGCTCTCCCCGGTGTGCTCTGCTGCTCCCGGGGTCCTCAGCCGGCAGGGAGGGCATCCTTGCCGGTGCCCGTGCTGCAGTCCGGGCCACTGGGAGCGCTCCCATGCGGCTGGGTCAGCTACCACCGCTCTGGTGTTCCCCGACGCTCTGCAGGCTCCCCGAGGTCGTCCCTGCCGGTGCTTGCTTCAGCCCGGGTCCTCGCCCGGCAGGGAGCCGTCCCTGCCGGTGCCTGCAGCCACTTCAGCTCCCTGCAGCCAGCCTTACCTCAATTCTGCCATCCTGCTTCAGTCTTCACGGCTGGGAGCCGCTAAAGCCGCCTGCCTGGCCTCCTTGGATTCTCCACGTGGCCGGGAGGACGCCACCAGCTTCCAGCTTGTCTCTCCAGCTTCCTAGGGTGCGGGCGCGCGCCTTTCTACTCCTCTTCTAGGGCCAGCCAGGTGTGGCCCCCTGCTGGTCCCTCCCTGGGCGTTGTCATCATCAGCCCTACTAAAGGGCCCAGCATTCAGTCTGACTTTGCCTTCGCAAGGAGTTGGTCACTCCTGGGATTCTACCATCCTTGCTCCAGGAATTGTCCGTGTTCCAGCCTTCTGCAAGGTCCAGTGTTGCTTGTTCTCTGTCGGAGCTCTCTTCCTGTCCTGATGTCTACCTGCTGTTCCAGTCCTGATGTCTGCTTGATGTACCAGTCCTGATGTTTGCCTGTTCCTGTTCCTGCCCTTGGTCTGTCTTCCAATCCGGTACCCGTGTTCCAGTTCAGATGATGCTTACCTTGCTTTTGGCTGCCGGTGTGCAGCAACCCTTGCCTTTGGCTGCCTGTGTGCAGCAACCTGCTTTTACCCTGTTCCTGAATCTCCTGAAAGCTAGCACCTCGTTCCTGTGTCTTCGAGATGTCCTGGTGCCTCGCGGCAAGCCATGTCGTGGTCCGTGACCAGCCCCAAGGGCAGGCTGAGTAGGGCGCTTCGTGATGCAAGCCATGTACCTCGTTCCTGAGTCTGTGAAAAAGCCTTACCCTGTTCCTGAATCTCCTGAAAGCTAGCACCTCGTTCCTGTTCTTCGAGATGTCCTGGTGCCTCGCGGCAAGCCATGTCGTGGTCCGTGACCAGCCCCATGGGCAGGCTGAGTAGGGCGGTTCGTGATGCAAGCCATGCACCTCATTCCCGAGTCTGTGAGAAAGCCTTACCCTGTTCCTGAATCTCCTGAAAGCTAGCACTTCGTTCCTGTGTCTTCAAGATGTCTTGGTGCCTCGCGGCAAGCCATGTCGTGGTCCGTGACCAGCCCCACGGGCGGGCTGAGTAGGGCGCTTCTTGATGCAAGCCATGCACCTCGTTCCCGAGCCTCTGAGAAAGCCTTACCTTGTTCCTGAACTCTCTGAAAGCCTGGTATCCTGTGGCAACCCCTGTTGTGGTCCGTGACCAGCCCCACGGGCGGGCTGTGTAGGGCGCTTCATGTTGCCAGTCTCGTACCTCGCCCTTGACTCCTGTATGCATCATACCTCGTTCCTGACTCCACGTCTCTTCCTCCAGTACCCGTGCCTGAGTCTACGTTTGCACTTCCAGTACCTCGCTCCTGAGTCTACATCAGCACGTCCAGTACCTTGTCTCTGAGTCCACGTTTGCACTTCCAGTACCCGTGCCTGAGTCTACGTCTGCATCCATGTTCCAGTCCTCGCTGCCCTGGCCTCCATCCGGCCTGCCGCTTCATGCCGTACCCCTGCGGCAGGTCCGAAAGGGCTGGGAACGGTCGGAGGACTGTTCACAAGACCAACATAGCGTTGTTGGGTGTTCCGAAGCGTGCAGGCCCGGAGGAGGGCCTGTCTTCCAGTCTTCGCTCCAGTTTTGCTTCCGTCCAGCCCATGCTCGGGCATGCCACGCCTCCCGCGACGCTTCTTCAGACTTCTCTGGTGTCGAGCCGCGGCCCAAGGGCACACACATCTCCCAGGAGTGGGCTCCTAGCGCTCCCCAACACATGGGTTCCCGTGCAGGAAAGTAACAGATTCTCCTCAGTCTGTAATTAAGCTTGTGTTATCCTTAAAGGGTGACTAACCAGGGAGGAGGGTGGGTCAGCATGGCTAATTCATCCTGCTATCTACGGAAACACCGTTTACGGTAAGCAAGCCTGCTTTTTCCCATCGGTAGCAGGACTGAATTAGCCATACTGTTATGGGAGTCCCAAGCTGTCGATCACGCTCTGTTAGTAATTTGCCTGTTAAGCGTGATCTGAATGTGGTGGTTGTCGACCAAAGTCTGTCCTTAATGATGTGAGGATTGCTCTTCCCAGTGTGGCGTCCTCACTTGACTGTTGGTCTAGACAGTAATGGGATGTGAAAGTGTGTAATGAAGACCACGTAGCTGCTTTGCAAATGTCTGCAGGTTGGACTTGACGTAGATGTGCAATTGAGGTAGCCTCCGCTTGTACTTGATGAGCGTTTGGGTGAGAGGTTAGTGGTAAGTTTTGCTTTTTGTAGCAGAATTGAACACATTGGGTAATCCAGCTGGATATAGTCCTTTTTGTTACCGGAAGACCCGGGAAGTTTGGATTGAAAGATACAAACAACTGTGAAGCACGGTTGTCCGATCTTGTTCTCTCTTTATAATAAGCAAGAGCTCTCTTGCAGTCTAATGTCTGAAGTAAACGTTCTCTATCATTGTGAAGCAGTTTGGGAAAAAGTGGGCAGCTCTATTGTTTGATTCAAATGGAATTGTGAGTCTACTTTTGGAAGGAAAGTGGGATGTGTGCGGAGTACTGCTTTGTGGTGATAAAACTGCAGGTACTGTGGGTAATGAACTAAGGCTTGTGGTTCACTAACTCGGCAAGCTGATGTTACTGCCACCAGGAAAACTACCTTCTATGTGAGATATTTTATGTGAGAAGAGTGCATAGATTCAAATGGAGAATGCATGAGTTGTTCCAAAACTGCATTTAGGTTCCAAGGCACTGGTGGTTTTGCGACTGGTGGTCAAATATGAAGAAGTCTTTTTAGGAAACGAGATAGCAAGGGATGCGTGGAGATCGACTGACCGTTTAGTGGTCGGTGATATGCTGCTATGGCACTAAGATGTACCCTAATTGATGCTGTCGCTAACCCCGATGTATGGAGGGAGTGAAGGTAATCTAAAAGTAACTCCGGTGAACAGTCTATTGGTGAAATGTCCTTGTTGTGCACCAGGATGAGTAGCGTTTCCATTTAAAACTGTAATTTCTTCTGGTTCATGGCTTTCTGGATTGTAATATCACATCCTTTGCAGCAACTGAAATTCCTTGTTCTGATAGAAGGAACCGTTTAATCTCCAGGCTGTTAAATGTAGGGACGAATGAAGCGGGTGAAGGAGAGTTCCCTCCTGTTGTAAGAGAAGATCCGGTCTGTCCGGTAAAGTTTTCGGGTCTTCGATGGAGAGTTGTAACAGGTAGCTGTACTGTGGTTGTCTGGGCCAGGCTGGAGCTACCAGTATGAGTTGAGCTGAGTCTGCGATACATTTTTGTATTGCCCTTGTGATGAGAGGTATGGGAGGAAAGGTATACATCAATCGTTCTGTCCAGCTTGTCAGAAACACGTCTTGTGCTATTCTTATTTGGCTGGGCCATACCGAGCAGAAGCATGAAACTTATGTGTTTTCTTCTGTGGCAAATAGATCCATCATTGGAAGCCCCCATATGTTAGATATGTTCTGAGCTACTTCCCGATTGAGAGACCACTCATGTAGATGGAATATTCGTCTCAGCCTGTCTGCCCTGGTGTTCATCACTCTGGGAAGGTAAGTTGCCTGAAGATGAATCGAATGTTAATGTGCGTGTTGAAATATCTGGAGAGCTTCCTTGCAGAGGGCCCATGAACCTGACCCTCCTTGTTTGTTTATGTAATACATGGCCACTTGATTGTCCATGAGGATCATCAGTCATCGGCCTCTTAGGTGAGTTTGAAAGGTTTTCAGAGCAAGTCAGATCGCTCTGAGTTCCAGTAAATTTATTTGTAAGCATTGTTCTTGTGGAGACCACAGTCCTTGCATTTCTAAGAGGTCCAGATGTGCTCTCCATCCCTTGCGAGAGGCATCAGTGGTAAGGACTGCATTGTGTGGGGGAAGGCTGAACAGCATTCCCTTGGAGAGAATGGAGTCGTTGAGCCACCAGTTTGTATCCCTCATCATCTCGGAGGTGAGGATGAGGGGTTTTGTTAACAGTTGGACATGTTGCTTCCACTGCCATTTTAGTCCCCACTGCAGTTGACGCATGTGCAGCCTGGTATTGGGAACAGTAAAATTGGCCGCCGCCATATGTCCCAAAATTCTGAGTATATGTCGCGCTGTCAGCCTGTGCAGAGTGATCAGGTCGCGAAGAAGTCGTGTCATCTCTTGCTTTCTGTCTTCCGGAAGGAACACTCTGCAATGAATAGAGTCCAGCCGCGCTCCTATAAATTGTAGAATCTGTGTGGGTTTTAACATTGACTTCTGAAAATGTATTACTAGACCCAATTTGTCCAGGCATTCGATTATCTGATGACGGTGATTTAGTAATATAGCAGGGGTCGAGGCTATTATAAGCCAGTCATCCAAGTATGGAAAGATACGTATGCCTTTCTTTCTGAGATGTGCCACTACCACCACCATGCATTTGGTGAAGACTCTTGGGGCTGCCGAAAGGAAGAACTTTGTACTGATAACTCTGCTTCTTGTATTGGAAGCATAGGTATTTCCAGGAAGATGGATGGATAGGAATGTTTGTGTATGCATCCTTCAAATCTAATGAGCACATCCAGTCGTTCCGCTGAAGGAGAGGCAGAATTGATTTTAGGGATACCATTTGAATTTCTCTTTGCTGAGACATTTATTGAGCTCGTGAAGATCTAAGATTGGTCAAAGGCCACCGGATTTCTTTGGAATGAGGAAATAGGGAGAGTAAAATCCTTTGATGTGGGCTGTTTACGAAATATGATGACAGATTGTTCCTTGTTGTTTGAGTGAGATGATCTCTTGTTTGAGGTGGGGATGAGACATCTTGTTTGTTTGTACCGGTGGATGAGGCAGTAAGGAAGGTGTTAGGAATTGTAATTGGTAACCCCTTTGTACAATGTCCAGGACCCAGCGATCCAATATTATCTCTGTCCACACCTGGAAATGAGCCATAATTCTTCCCAGGGGCGTTTGATGTTTAGGTGGTGGCAGAGAAGTTAAAAAGATTGTGAAGTTTTTGCTGTAGTTGTTGATTGTTGAGATTATGTACGTTGAGCTCTTGGTTTCCCTCTTCTGCTCAACTGTTGTTGTTGCTGTTGAGGGCGCTGGTAAGGTTGGTAAGTAGTGGTCCTGTATGGTTGATAAGATCTATATGGTCGGCATGGGTATTGAAGTCGATGTGAGGGACCAAAAGTGCACTGCGAGGTTGAGTATTGAGATGGACCCGTCAGAGATTGAACAGCAACTGCTTGATCCTTTAATTCCGTTAGTGTTTCATGAAAATGGTCTCTGAAAAGGTTGTCATCCGTGCAGGGAAGATTAGCTAGTTTTTCATGAAGATCTTCCCGTATGGCGCTGGCTTTAAGCCATGCCATACGTATGGCTGCGATCGCCGTAGCGGAAGCCCTTGATGTATTTTCGAATCCTTCGTAAATAGAACAAAGCAAATGTCTGGTACACTCTTCCATGTCTTGAAGAGGACGTGGTACAGAATCTGCTGCGGAGACCAGCATGCCTTTGGTTGCTTGGATGCACTCATAAAAGTATTGCACCATATAGAATTGGTAGTGTTGTAATCTACCCATGAGCATGGCATTCTGGTATATCTTTTTTGCGAAGTCATCCAAGCACTTATTATCGTGATCAGGTGGGGCAGATGCATGTAATTTTGACTTCTTTGCCCACTGCATCGCCGACTCTACCACGATAGATGTGTGTGGGAGTTGTGGTGTTGAATAACACGATATTTTCTGCATTTTGTATTTGAGCTCTGTTTTCCTGGCCACGGCTGGTATGGAAAAAGGAGATTCCCAAGATTTCTCCCTTACTTTGTCAAGAACTGGTTGTGGAGGAAGTGAGGTTGGCTCATTTGGAGCATCAAAAATGTTTAGGAGACCGAAAGTTTCCACTCTGGGATCAGGGTTTTTTTTGGGTCTCTAGATGTAGAATTGCTCCCATATCTAAAAACTTGGGATAAGATAGGTCTTCAGGAGGTGAGTATGGCTCCTGATGTTGATCTGGCAGGTCAGATGGAAACCCCGTAGAAAAGGACAGTGAGGAAGATGGTGAGTCCGTGTCCCGTGGTGAATTGAGAACGTCAACAGGTATAGGAGAGTGACGTGAAACAAGAGACCTTGAGGGGGTCGAAGATAGTTGTTTCGTAGACCGTGGAGATTCTGGAGAAGTGGTAGGTGATTCAGATGGCATTGAGAAATTTGTTTGCAGGATATCAAAAAATCCTGACAGTGCTTGAGACAACTGAAAAAAAGGCTTCCCGTATCGGAGGTGGCATGAGCGGATGATTAGGAGGAAGAATTGGTTCCTGCGAGAGTATTTTGTCGGCTTGCAGGTGAGCTGGTTCCCTAACCTTCTTTGGAGTCGTCTCTCTTTCCTCTAGAGGAATTGGATGTTGGTGGTGTGAGGAATGGGAATGAGATCTGAATGAACTGTCAGATTGACTCCGAGAAGACCTAGTTGAGGGTGACAATTGTATCACTTTCCTCTCTGATGACGAGCTGGATATGTCAGTCCATCTTGTTGCTGATGAAATGGGACTCTGTAAATAAAAAGGCCGAGTCCATTTATCAACAGGCGGCTTCGTTGTCTCCCTGTGTTTATGGAAAACATGATGCCTTTTACGTTTAGAACCCAGTTCTGATAATTCCGATGGACTTTGTGGAGTCGTGAGGTTGCTTTGCTTCGGTGTAGATATTGTCTGTGTCGCATGCTTCCTCTTATGCGTCAAGTGTATTTTCTGTTGCGTCGAAAGAGTCGACTGAGGTGTCCCGTGTGCGTCCACTGAATACTTGCGTCGATGTCGAATGCATCGGTTTTGACTCAAGATGTGTCGACTTGGGGGTTCCATGCGTCGATCTCGACTCCTTTTGCATCGGTCTCGAGTTCCGCATTGATGTCAACTCTTCATGCATCGGTAGCTACGCTCCATGCGTCGGCTTCGAGGTGGTATGATGCATCGATTTGTGCGTTGGCGTCGAGGATCCCGGCTTCGACACCGAGTGTGTCCGCACCTCTTATGCCGCTGCTCCCGACGCTGCTTTGGCCCTTTTTGACATCGACAGACTCGGTGCAGATATGGAAGTTACCCTGTCTCCCTTATGCGCCGAGGGCTTGGAGAGAACTCTCTGCCCCGTGCCGACATTTTCAAGCGGGCCTCTTTTTTTTTTTTATGGATCTTTCCTTTTCTCCAGGCCTGGAGATTGTAGGTTCCACTGAGGCCGCTCGTTTTATCGATGGGGCCTGTCTCTTCTCCGGTCCCGGAGAGGATTGAATATCGGACGGAGGGGGGGGGGGTTGTTAAGAGCCTTCTCTTACCGATTTAAGTCCCGGATTTTCTGGGCCCGTTGTCGCTGGGCCCTCGGCGACATCTTCCCACAATGTTGGCAGTCTGCCTGGATGTGGACGGGACCTAAGGAACTGTAGCATAAATCATGTCCATCTGTTATGGACATGATTTTGCCACATACATAGGGCTTAAACCCCTGTTGCCTGCTCTGTTTTTTGGACATCTTTTGAAAAAAGAAAAAAAATCTTCTGAGGCGATCAGAAGCTCCACTTGCGATCCCGCGCGCAGAAAAAACAGACTGAGGAGAATCTGTTACTTTCCTGCGTGGGAACCCATGCGCAGCCGCAGAGGAAGAAAGCTCTGACCTCTGCTTGGGGAAGCTCCGCCTCCCGGGGACCTGAAGACAGCTCCCATAACAGCATGGCTAATTCAGCCCTGCTATCGATGGGAAAAATTATTTTTCACTCAACGCACAATTAAACTCTGGAATTTGTTGCCAGAGGATGTGGTTAGTGCAGTTAGTGTAGCTAGGCTCAAAAAAGTTTTGGATAAGTTCTTGGGGAAGTCCATTGACTGCTATTACTCAAGTTTACTTAGGGAATAGCCACTGCTATTAATTGCATCGGTAGTATGGCAACAAATTCCAGAGCTTAATTGTGCGTTGAGTGAAAAAGAATTTTCTCCTATTAGTCTTAAATGTGCCACATGCTAACTTCATGGAATGCCCCCTAGTCCTTCTATTATCTGAAAGAGTAAATAACTGATTCACATTTACCGGTTCTAGACCTCTCATGATTTTAAACACCTCTATCATATCCCCCCTCAGTCGTCTCTTCTCCAAGCTGAAAAGTCCTAACCTCTTTAGTCTTTCCTCATAGGGGAGCTGTTCCATCCCCTTTATCATTTTGGTCGCCCTTCTCTGTACCTGACTCAGCTTTCCCATTTAATAGATTCAGAACTAGTGTCAGAGTCAATTATAAAAGATTCCCGCACAGAATCCCAGTCTCACACATCTGCAATTTTTGCTGCCAGGGTGTTAAGTTGAGCAGTACTAGAAAACCCCAGTCCTGCGATGGCTTCCCAAATAGTCTCCAGAGTAAACCAAAAAGGTCTGCCAGGGGAAAATATCATGGCGGGTACTGGAGCATCCATAACAAATTGAGAAGTGTAAAAACCTCCTCTTCTTCCTGCGCCCTGGAACTGCTAACGGCAGGAACACCCGTCTCACCTCCAGAGATTGCTGTACCGTGAGTTGCCGGTACTGCAGTCAGGCCTCCGGTCTCCGCCGGAGAAAGTACCGCACCGGTCACTTCCGGGAGTCGACTCCCTTACGGCGGCTGGGCTCAGTGGGGGACTCCGCTCAGCCTGAGACTGGCGACTCCTTTCCTCGCCCGTTTCCCAGCGATTCATCCTCCGGCGCGCGTCCATTGGGCCTTGCTGAGGGGGCTCAGGAGAGGCCGCAGAGAAGACCCTCTCTTTTAGCCCGACTCTTGCGGCCGGTGTGAGGCATCTGGAAGGGGAACTGGCCACGGAATCGGAGAGACGGCCGCATGCAGAAAGCGCTATGACGCCATCTTGGATCAACGCGTGTTGTTGTTAAAATCCCCCCCTCCCCCAACTTATGTGGTGGAGCGGGCAATTGCGCGCACACGCACGTGTCCGTTTCAAACCGTGTGTACATCTACTCACATGCAGCCGAATTCATAACATGCGTGCCTCCCTATGAATATACCAATTTTTTTTTTCACTTTCCATTAATATAGCAATTGATTTTAAACAATGTTATACTGAAGATGTTCTCATGGACATGGGCTTTAGTTACTAAAATACTCATCGCACGTGCCATATACAAAAGATAGATTTCATCATGATCAAGAAAAAGGGAAAAAACCTAATCCTTCGCCTTCTGCCAGGACTCACATCACTAAAGGAATATGATTCAAACCCATTTTTCTTTTGATAGGATAATGGGATTCGTTCCCAGAAGGTGTCATCTGCAAAGTACAAAACATTTAGCAAGCGACTTGAGAGCCGTGCCTCTCAGCCCTTTTTAAATTCATGGCACACTTCAAGGCACATTGAAAGAAATTGTGCGCAGTCTACTCTCCGCCACCCTGACGTGAGGCTGCCTCTGCCTCCCACCCTGCTCAGTACCTTCCTCTCGCAAACATTCCCCACCCCATGTCATCTTTTATCATCCCCAGCATGATCCTATTATTCACCTGCCGCCCACATGATCCTCTTTCGCCCACCCTCTCCTCCCTTCTCCTTCCAGGGACCTCCTTTCCCCCCCATCTTCTAACTCGTCTTCTCTCTCCCATGCTTAGGGCCACTTCTTTCCCTCCCTTCTAGTGATCTGATTTCTTCATTCATTCCCCATGCCCCTCCCCCCTCCCAAAAAAAAACCCAAATCATCTTCCCAATGTCCCATCTCTCCCCTTAGAGAGACCCTCTCTCACTACCCAGTGCTTCATCTTACCTGCACCCTCTCACTTTCTCCCTTCTATGCTCTCTAAGCCAGCACACTCGGGACTCCGTAACTTCCTCCCCAGTCCTCTTTCGCCTCCATCACCCTGCTCGCTTTCCTTCCGGCAGGCTAGAGCACAGGGAGCAATTCATCTCTGTCTCTTTTGCTGGACTGGCAGCACTGATGGCATCTCTTCTCAAGCCAGGGCCTGCACAGCAGTGACGACTTCTCTCGGGTCCGATGCCGCCCCACCACCACCACCACGAATGAAAAGCTGGCTTGGAGTGACAGGCAAACCGCATCCCATTCGCTCCAGCCAGCATAGTGAATGCATAGTAGGGGAGGAAAGAACTAAACATTTTGTTTTGTTTTTGTTTCATTTTTAGGTGCTGTTTTCCTCATAAATTTCATTTCGTTTAATGTTTATTTTGTTTAAAAAAATGAAATAAACATTTTTTAAAAAATAAATAAATAAATAAATAAACAGGATCTCCCCCGGCCTCCTGTCCCCACCCAAAAAATTTCCAGGGCTTGGATTCTCTTTGGCCCCCACTTAATTGATGCCTGGGCCTCTGGACTAGGCCCAGGCCTGAGCCTGATTGCTGGGCCTGAGTCCAGGCCCAGGTCCAAGCCAGATGATGCCAGGGCCTAGTCCAGAGGCCGGGGCCCAACATCTGGGTCTCGGCCTAGGTCAAGCCTCGGTCCTAGGCCTGACGCCAGGGCCCAACCCAGTGGCTGGGTCCTGATGCCAGAGCTGGGCCTAAGCCTGGACAAAGGCCAAATGCCAGAACCCAGTCCGGAGGCTGAATCCCAATGCCTGAGCCTTGGGCCAGGCCCGATGCCAGAGCCCAATCAGGAGGCTGGGTCCCGACACCAGGGCCTTGATCTGGGCCCAAGCCCGACACCAGAGCCCAACCCGGGCCTAGCCCGACACCGGGACCTGGCCAGGAGGCAGAATCCCAATGCCGGGGCCTCGGCCCGAGGTCCAGCTGCCGGAGCCCAGGCCTTGAAGGTCCACCTTCTTTCTACTTCATCTTCTTTCTTGAAATAATGCTTATCTGCTGGGGATGCGCTGGAGTAAATTATCTCCAGCGCATTCTCCTAAGCGGAGGGCACCATTTTGATGTATATCTGGCCTCTTGTGCATGGAAACCTTTAAGAGATTTAAATATTTATATCATATCTCATGAATGTAGAACTACGTGTCTGCTTTCTCTATGTAACTGGAATCTGCTTCCATAATAATGTATTTATTTATTTATTTATTTATTTATTTGACGCGTCCTTTATACCAATATTCGTGGGGACATCATATCGGTTTACAGCGAAACTAAAGAATGGAAATTACAAAAAACAGGAAGTGGGGAGAGGGAGGATACATAAACCAAAGAAAGCAAAGAGAGGGACAAAATCGCAACGGGCAATAATGAACCTGCTGGCCCTAAAATTCTATCTCGTATCTCAGAGTCTAACAACTTTGTAGTTTGGCACATCTAGTAAACATTGATTTTCAGACCTCAGGTTCCTAGAAGGCCGATAACTTTTTAAGAGGGTACTGCTGTATAATACAGCAATGTCATTATGTATCAGGCAAAGAATTTTAAATTTGAAATTGTTGCTCTACTGGTAGCCAATGAAAGGCACATAGCACAGGACCAATGTGTTCAAATTTGCTGGTGCTAGTTAAGAGTCTGGCTGCCAAATTCTGGATCATGTTGTATTTGGTGGTCCACGAACTTCCCCAACGAACCACTGCTCTTACCTCCAGTACCCGAGCCCCCGTTGCCAGTTCCTAAAACCACCAAGGAATCCCGAGGCCACTATGCAGCCGGCCACCAAATCCAGACAATCTCAATGCAACACTTGCAGGATGCTACCGACTCTCCCCAGTGCGGTCCTTAGGCGTGCCATGCCTACATCCCCAAACTTAAAGGGCCCACAGTGGGAAATCCCCTGCAGCGCCCATGGATGACATCACAAGTCTTGGCCTTAAATTGGCCCTCTCTCTCTCTCTCTCTAATCCTTGCCTCGGCAACAAGTCTCCTTACTGTCCTTGTACTGTGAGTTGACTCAGCATTTCCTGCCAGCGTTCTCAATTTCCTGTATTCTTTATCTTCAGTTCCTGGTCTTCATCTCTGTCTTCAGTTCCAGTGGTATTTGTTGACCATGTCTACTCGTCTGCCCACCTCTTCTGCTCATTGCCTCCATGCCCTGCCTATCCATTCTGCCTTTCCTTGGACGGATACCCACTATTGACCTTGGCTTGCTTCCTGGACCTTCCCAGAATGCTGCCTGCCACTGACCACTGCCTTCTTCCTGGACCTTCCTTGAATGCAGCCTGCCTCTGATCACTGCCTGTCTCTTGGATATCCTCGAAAGCTGTCTGCCACTGATCCGAGCCTGCCTCCAAATTCGCCTATACGACCCAGCCTCCTCTATGGATCTCCTGAACATCTGCAGAGGCCTTCACCTAAGACCTGCTGGTCCCAGCACCGAAAGGCTCAACCCGAGGGGAACATGGGCTGGAACAGACGAAACTCCAGTTGGGTCTCTGCCTCTTCCGATTCTGCTTGCTGATGGTGGGGACTTGCAGGGCTCCACCCTGCAGGTTGCGCCAACTCCACCTCGGTGTAATTGTCCACACCCACAACAGATCATTTGTATAGATTTGAGAGCATAGTATAATAAATACAAGTAAACTGAGTTACAGTAATCTGTACTTGATATTATCAGGGCCTAAGAGTACAGTGCGAAAATCTGAGGGTTCTAAATAAGATTTAAGTCTACTTAAACTTCTTAATTTCCAATATGAGTTTTGAGCTATCTCTTTTATATGAACTTGAAATGAGAGTGTTCTATCAAAAAGCAACTCCTAAGTTTTGTACATGACTCAGTATAGGGATATCCTGTGTTTGAAAAGAAAATGTGAAGAGAAATGACAAGTTTGGATTTCTGCTCAGATCCACTTTTTTTAGTTTTGGAGTCATTTTAATGTGAGTCAACTGTAGGACAGCCAAGTATTAATTACAAATAAATATATGGAAAGTAGTCCAAAAGCAGGTGAGGAATCTGCCGAAACAGGAAAGAAAAACTGAATATCATCAGAGTAAATGCGACACTGTAATTCTAAACCTGCCAAACGTTTACATAGATGACAAAGCTACATATTAAATAGCATGGCAGAGAGGAGCCCTGAAGGACTCCTGTCTCCAATGGGAGCCATGAGCATAGCTGCAGATCATATTTAACCTGTTGTGCTCTGTGCTGGAAACATGAATTGAACCATGTCAAAACAGTTCCTGTCATTCCAATCTGGACTAGACGGTGCTCTCTCTGATGGCAATGGGGGTGCCCTGGTATGTGTACGGTGGGGGTCGGGCGAGGGCTGCAGTTTCTCATCTGTTTGATACAGAAACTGCAGACCAGACCTCAAAGCAGCGGCTGGGCCTGTTTGCCGAGTTCAGGAAATGTGGCTCGGAAGGTCGGCTCTGAACGTAGAAGGAAATGGTGCTGAGAGCGAGGGCGCCGGCAGACCTAAGCATGCCGAGGAGCAGGAGCCGCTGGTGCTCGTGGCCAGAGTGCCCCCCCCCCCCAGGTGCAAGCCTACATATTTTAATATTGCTACAAATAGCAAGGATGCCCATTCTTAGAAGAGAGAATCACACAGGCACACACACACACAGCTTCCATCCACCCCCTCAGCCTTAGGGACACACACACACATACACACAAATACTCAACCGTACCCTCCCTGGGGGCAGTGGGACATCGGTTTGGTTGGAGGTGGGGGGGGTGTTAACCAAGCTCTGCCCATATTCCCACTACCAATGTATTTTACTTTACAACTACAGTTGACTTTCACTCCCAGTGAAATAACGGGTTATGGACATTTCTTTTAGAAACTTGTCTAATCCTCTTTTCAGCCCTGCTATATTAGTTGGCTTGACCATGTCCTCCGGCAACAGATTCCATAGCTTCATTGAAACAATAAGAACATATAAGAACATACCATACTGGATCAGGCCAAGGGTCCATCAAGCCCAGCATCCTGTTTCCAACAGTGGCCAATCCAGGCCATAAGAACCTGGCAAGTACCCAAAAACTAAGTCTATTCCATGTTACTGTTGCTAGTAATAGCAGTGGCTATTTTCTAAGTCAACTTAATTAATAGCAGGTAATGGACTTCTCCTCCAAGAACTTATCCAATCCTTTTTTAAACACAGCTGTACTAACCACATCCTCTGGCAACAAATTCCAGAGTTTAATTGTGCGTTGAGTAAAAAAGAACTTTCTCCGATTAGTTTTAAATGTGCCCCATGCTAACTTCATGGAGTGCCCCCTAGTCTTTCTACTATCCGAAAGACTAAATAACCGATTCACATCTACCCGTTCTAGATCTCTCATGATCTTAAAGACCTCTATCATATCCCCCCCTCAGCCGTCTCTTCTCCAAGCTGAAAAGTCCTAACCTCTTTAGTCTTTCCTCATAGGGGAGCTGTTCCATTCCCCTTATCATTTTGGTAGCCCTTCTCTGTACCTTCTCCAATTTGTTTTAAATGTGCCGGCTGCTAGTTTCATGGAGTGTCGCCTAGTCCCTAATCTTTGTTTGAAAGGGTAAATAACTGCTCCCTATTTATCCATTGCACCCACTCATGATTTTATAAATCTCAATCATATCCCCTCTCAGTTGTCTCCTTTCCAAGCTGATCTGTTTTCCCTTTCTCCATAAGGGAGCTTTTCTATCCCCTTTGTATCTTTTCTGTATCCACTAAGTCTTTTTTGAGATGGTGGCGACCAGAACTGCACACAATACGCAAGGTGCAGTCGTACCTGTTGCGGTTCTGGCTGCGAGCACTGCGACCAGACCCTTATCTGCGAGTTCCTGGACCTGTTCCCGCTTCTGGTGGCCTAGTTCGCGGCTTGTTCGGCAGCGTCCCCGCGAGGGCCGCGCCGCTGGGAAGCCTCTCAGGGACACCCTGCCTCTAGGCGCGCGCGTGCACCACTTGGGCACTTTTCTAGGCCATTTCCCGCCACTGGTGACTCCGCCCAGTTCCTGACGTCAGACGCCGCGGCCCTGATCAGCCGGCCGCAGCCACCCAGCCTTTGCCTTGCAACAGGCTACCTACCGGATCCCTGTTGCTTCGTGCCCCGGAGCGACCTGCCTTGGAGCTCGCTCCGTTCCTGCTTGCCTGCTACAGTACCTGCTTGGTTCCTGCTTACCTGCTACAGTACCTGCTTGGTTCCTGCTTGCCAGCCACAATACCTGCTTGGTTCCTGCCTGCCTGCTACAGTTCCTGCCTGGTTCCAGTACACGAGTCTTGCTACAGTTCCTGCCTGGTTCCAGTATCCGAGTCTTGCTACAGTTCCTGCCTAGTTCCAGTACCCGAGTCTTGCTACAGTTCCTGCCTAGTTCCAGTACCCGAGTCTTGCTACAGTTCCTGCCTAGTTCCAGTACACGAGTCTTGCTACAGTTCCTGCCTGGTTCCAGTATCCGAGTCTTGCTACAGTTCCTGCCTGGTTCCAGTATCCGAGTCTTGCTACAGTTCCTGCCTGGTTCCAGTACACGAGTCTTGCTACAGTTCCTGCCTGGTTCCAGTATCCGAGTCTTGCTACAGTTCCTGCCTAGTTCCAGTACCCGAGTCTTGCTACAGTTCCTGCCTGGTTCCAGTATCCGAGTCTTGCTACAGTTCCTGCCTGGTTCCAGTATCCGAGTCTTGCTACAGTTCCTGCCTAGTTCCAGTACCCGAGTCTTGCTACAGTTTCTGCCTGGTTCCAGTACCCGAGTCTTGCTACAGTTCTTGTCTACTGTTCTAGTCTGGTTCCAGTTCCCAGTCCTGATCATCAGCCTGCCCGCTCCAGTCTCAAGATCACCTACTCGCCTAAGTCCCAGTGGCCGGGCTCCTACGGGCTCCTCCCGGGGGGGCTTCGGCTTCCAAGGCTGAAACCTCACCTAAGTCCCAGCGGCTGGGCTCCTACGGGCTCCTCCTGGGGGAGCACCAGCTTCCAGGGTGAAGAGCATCTCTACGTTCAGCCTGACCATCTGCCTCCCGGCCTGCGGTGTACCAGAGACATTGAATATCTTTCCCAGCCTCCTGCAGGTTGGCCCAAGGGTCCACTAAACTGAGACTCCATAACAGATTGCAAGACCATGGACTCGGCGGATGCGCCTGTCCCCCTTGGACCTGCCAGGGTTGGCCCAGCAGCTGCAGTATCAACAACAATACCTCGAGGTCCTTACTGGTTTGGTAGGGGAATTATCAGCCCGACTGGATGCCAGGGCCCTGTCCGCCTCCGAACCAGCACCCGAGGGTCAAGACTCTTCGGTAACTCAGCTGCCGGCACCCTCTCGTTTCGCTGGAGATTTAAGGACCTGCCGCGGTTTTTTGAACCAATGTTTCATACGGTTCTCCCTGTTGCCCCGGCAGTTCCCCTTGGATGCGGTGAAAGTAGCTTATATCCTGTCCCTGCTTGATGGGAAAGAACTTAAAATGGGCCTCTGCCCTTTGGGAACACAATGATCTCTTGCTAATGGACTTACAACAGTTTATCTCGAACTTCCGACAGGCTTTTGATGAGACAGCCCGAGTAGCTACGGCTACGTCTGAACTGCTACAGCTCCGTCAGGGGGCGCGCTCCTTGGCAGACTATCCTATGGAATTCCGGACTTTAGCCCAAGAAGTAGGTTGGCAGGATGGTAGTCTTAAGACCATCTTCTTGGAGGGCCATTCCGGCCGCATAAAGGATGAGATTGCAGCCCGAGATCTGCCGGAAGACCTCAATGCCTTGATAGAGATGGCTGCCCACATTGACCGCCGCCTACAACAACGGGCCAAGGAGCAGCACTCCTCCCACCACAGTCCTGCCTCTGGGTCGGCGAGATCCGCATCTTCTCCGAAGACTTTTCATTCAGACGCTCCCACCTGCGAACCCATGCAGCTGGGACGGGCCCGCTCTCTGCTGAAGAGAGGCAACGTCGCCGTTCGTTGAAGTTGTGCTTGTATTGTGGCCAGAAGGGCCATTTATCCCAGGACAAGCAGGATGCTAGTCCTCACATATGGGTGACGTCATTCACGGAGCCCTTAAGCGGGAAAAAACTTCTGGCAAGTTTCTAGAAGCTTTTGGTTTGGCTGCCTGAGGCTACTGAGCATGCCCGGCATGCCATGATATTCCCTGCCACAGGGGTCTCACTCCAGTCTTCTTTTTTCCGCGCTGCTGACTGCATCGCGTTCTTCTCAGGAGCCTGTGATTACCTCACAACGTTACAAGTTTTTTACAACTTTTTTCACCCTACCGGGTCTCATTCGGTTTGTCACCGGCTGGTGACAAACACCATAACTTTTTCTTCAAGAAGAAACACCGATCGATCGACGGATGTCGACCGACAGAACTTCAGGGTTCAAAAAATGTCCGGCCTGCAACCGGACTATGTCAATTACAGACCCGCACGTCGAGTGCGTTCGCTGCCTGGGAAAGGACCATAACATCGCGGCCTGTACCCAGTGCCAAGAAATGACGGCGAAAGGTAGGAAACTCAGATACGAAAAGATGGCCCAAATATTTCAAATTCAAACACCGCCATCACCGATAACTTCCTCTAAATCCTCGCCGGCCGGCGTAACAAAAAAGTTATTGATAACCAAACGCCTCACCGAAGGATCGGGGGACGTGATAACCAAACGCCTCACCGAAGGATCGGGGGACGCTTCCTCGCCAACCCCATCCACATCGTCGACAAAATCGGCATCTGACATTCGTCCGCCACATAAGCACCGTAGACATCATTTAATTCCTCCACTTCCACCGCCAGAGGAACCGGTGCCTAAACGCCGAAAAAAGTCATCGACCAGCGTTACAGAATCGCTGCCATCGACATCCGTATCTGACTTAACGGCTTTAATCAAGCAAATAGTTACGGAGGCCTTCAAAGAGAATATGCCGGCGTCATCGCCGATGCCGACCTCAGTGTCGATGCCGACCACCGGGTCGATGCCGACTTTACAGTCGATGCCGGCCATCGAGCCGATGCCGAAGGACCAGTCGATGCCAACTACAGAGTCGATGACGCCATCGATTTCGATGTCGATGCCACCATCCATCTCCATGGCTCTACAACCATCGATGACAATGCCGATATCAACGGATGTTTTAACAACACTATCTGTACCGGCAACGTTCCTGACCTGCTCAGATACGACACGGGCTACCGATTCGATATCACTAGCCTCATCGTTGATCCAGCTGCAGCCATCAATGGCATCGATGACCTCTGCATCGTCATGGATTCCCAGGCCTATTTCTTCACTGATTCCCATCTCCATACCAGTTACTTCCACAGTAACACCTCACTATAGAATAGCTTCAACTGAACCTCCTGTACAAGGCCTAATTCCTTCCTCAAAAAAGGCACCAGGGAAGTTTAAACACACTTCCAAACCTGTCCCTGACATCTCTTCTGAAAGGAAATTACATGCAATCCTCACGAAGCGATACCAAGATCTTTTGGCATCCCTGCCTGTTGGACCTGAAGAAGAGGAAGAAATAGAGAGAGAAATGGAAGTAAGTGACACTTCACCTGACCATCAAGATCCCTTGCAGGGCACATCTGGGATGTCCCCATCTAGAGTACAAACTTCTCATAAGTACCAGCCCATATCAGATACATGGTCAGATACACAATCTGACCATTCTTCGGAGGATTTCCTATCTGAACATACTCCTCCTCAAGCAAAGAAACAGTCCCCTCCAGAGGACTTATCATTCTCGGCGTTCATCCAAGAGATGTCAGAATCTATTCCTTTTCAACTCCAAGCTGAAAAGGACGAAAGACAACAAACACTGGAAATCCTACAATTCGTAGATCCCCCAAAACATAATATGGCTATTCCAGTACATGAGGTGTTGCTGCAACTCCAGCAAAGAATCTGGGAACACCCTTGCACAACCCCTGGAGTCAACAGAAGAGTGGACTCTACCTATCTGGTCCAAACTGCACCAGGATTTGAAAGAACTCAGCTTCCTCACAATTCCCTAGTAGTGGAATCTGCCCAAAAGAAGTCACGTAGATCCAGAACGCATGCCTCTATTCCCCCTGGAAAGGATAACAGGTTTCTAGACCTCATCGGCAGAAAGATTTATCAAGGGGCTATGCTCAATTCCAGAATTGCTGCTTATCAACTATATATGACGCAGCACCAACGAAATTTATGGAAGCAGATAGAGGACTTTATACTCTCCCTGCCTCAGTCACAACAAGAGGCAGCTCAACAGATTGTCCAAAAGGGCCTAGATGCTGGAAAGCATGAGGTTCGAGCAGCATACGACGCCTTTGAGACCTCTGCTAGGACTGCAGCATCTGGAATCTCTGCAAGAAGATGGGCCTGGCTAAAAGCTTCGGACTTGCGTCCAGAAGTTCAGGACAAATTGGTGGACTTGCCGTGTCAGGGTGACAATTTGTTCGGCACAAAAGTGCAAGACGCTGTGGCACAGCTTAGAGATCACTCTGAGACTTTGAAACAGCTCTCCACTTTGTCACATGATACATCATCTCATCCTCCACGTAGGCCGCCCCGTAGGGACACAAAGCGTCCATTCTACAGACCAAGGAGATATTATCCACAGAACACCAGACCACGGCCTGCGAGAACCCAACAGCGTCCTCAACAGCGACAGCAACGAGCCGCACGGCCTCAGCCACCACCTCAAACAACTTCAACCTCTGGTTTTTGAAAACCGTTCCAGGGAACACTGCCAACTACCAAACCCTCATCCACAGTTACCAGTTGGGGGAAGAATTTCCCAATTTTACACGCAATGGGAAAACATTACAACAGATCAGTGGGTCTTATCAATAGTTCGTCAAGGTTACCAACTAGACTTCACATCTCCCCCTCAGGAGTTACCACCAATAAACTCCTATCTAGACAACAATCCTCAATTGCAAGAAGAATTATCTGCTCTTCTGACAGCAAGAGCTGTAGAACATGTACCACACAATCAGAAGGGAAGAGGATTCTATTCCCGGTATTTCCTCATTCCAAAGAAAACCGGAGGCCTACGTCCCATTCTAGATCTCAGAAATCTCAACAAATTTCTCAGAAAAGAAAAATTCAGGATGGTATCATTAGGAACCATGCTTCCACTCATACAACAAGGAGATTGGCTTTGTTCTCTGGATCTTCAAGACGCATACACTCACGTTCCAATCTTCCCACCTCATCGCAAATACCTCAGATTCAAGGTGGGAAATCTCCATTTCCAATACAGAGTCTTGCCGTTCGGCCTAGCCTCAGCTCCACGAGTATTCACCAAATGCCTAGCTGTGGTGGTGGGACATTTGCACAAACAAGATGTTCATGTGTTCCCTTATCTCGACGATTGGCTCATAAAAAGTCAGTCACAGCAAGGAGCAGTAACTTCTCTTCATTGCACAATACAGTTACTACACAAGTTGGGATTCCTCATCAATTATCAAAAATCCCACCTGCACCCATCTCATTTACTCCAATATATAGGTGCAGAATTAAACACAAACCTAGCACACGCTTTTCTTCCAAAGGACCGTGCACACACGCTGTCCCAGCTGGCGTACTATATATCAATTCAACCACAAGTGACAGCTCATCAGCTTCTAATCCTGCTAGGCCACATGGCTTCCACGGTTCACGTCACTCCTATGGCACGACTTGCCATGAGACTCACCCAATGGACTCTACGATCACAATGGATCCAAGCCATTCAACCGCTATATTATCAAGTCAAGGTAACCCACCAACTTCGAGCCTCGCTACAATGGTGGACAATCAAGGACAATTTACGCAAGGGCCTACCCTTCCAAAAACCGATCCCTCAGATAACATTAACTACAGATGCATCCACCTTGGGATGGGGAGCTCATCTACACACTCTTCAAACTCAAGGGACTTGGACAAAACTCGAAGCCACATATCAAATCAATTTTCTGGAACTTCGAGCTATACGTTATGCGCTGCATGCGTTCAAGGACTACCTTTCACACAAGACTGTGCTAATCCAAACGGACAATACAGTAGCCATGTGGTACATCAACAAACAGGGAGGTACGGGTTCGTATCTCCTCTGTCAGGAAGCAGCACAAATTTGGGACTGGGCCCTAGACCACTCAATGTTCCTGCAGGCCACTTATCTAGCAGGGATTCACAACGTCCTAGCAGACCGACTCAGTCGCCAGTTCCAGCCACACGAGTGGTCTCTGAATCCCTCCATTGTGACCAAGATCTTCCAACGGTGGGGACAACCATCAACAGATCTCTTTGCGTCGCATCTGAACCACAAGGTGCACAACTTCTGTTCTCTGCACAAACAGAAGAACCACCCAGCCAAGGACGCCTTTGCTCGCCCTTGGAACTCCGGCCTACTATATGCATATCCTCCAATACCGCTTATCACCAAGACACTGGTGAAGCTACAACAGGACAAGGGGACCATGATACTCATAGCCCCGTATTGGCCTCGACAAGTATGGTTTCCCACACTGCTAGACCTGTCAGTCAGGGATCCAATTCGCCTGGGAGTAGCTCCCAATCTCATCACTCAGGATCAGGGTCGGTTGCGCCATCCCAACCTTCAATCCCTATCCCTGACAGCATGGATGTTGAAAGCTTAATCCTACAATCCCTTAATCTTTCAACTAATGTTTCTCAGGTACTTATAGCTTCCCGCAAACCTTCCACACGACGCAATTATTCTTACAAGTGAAAACGGTTCACTTTTTGGTGCAAGCAGAACCATATTGATCCTTTCACTTGCCCCACTACTTCTCTTTTGGACTATTTGTACCATCTTTCAGACTCTGGTCTTCAGACATCATCAATCAGAGTACATCTCAGCGCAATCTGTTTTTTGTAACTTTCTCACATCCTAAATATTGTTATTATATCTGTTAAGTTTCATTCTATATGTGACGTTGAATTGGGAAATGTTTTACTATGTTACTCTCTGCCTTTACTCACATTGTTAATTGTAAACCGGGTTGATGTGATTCCATCATGAAACTCGGTATAATAAAAATAATAATAATAATAATAATCATCTCAGCTTATCATAATAAGATAGGAGATGCACCTATATCCACACAACCTCTCGTCACTAGATTCATGAGAGGTCTCACTCACCTTAAGCCACCAATTCGGCCTCCAGCTACACAATGGGACCTGAATCTGGTTTAACAAGGTTAATGCATACTCCTTTCGAACCCATAGATTCCTGTGACCTTAAATTTCTCACATGGAAAACTATTTTCCTCGTAGCCATCACATCAGCTAGGAGGGTTAGTGAGTTACAAGCACTTGTCACATACGAACCTTACACAAAGTTTCTCCATGACAGAGTGGTTCTCCGAACACATCCAAAATTCCTTCCTAACAGGACGATACAGTAAGGCTGCGGTAGAAACAGTGCGGCAGTGTCAGGCGCACCCTTCCTCCCCGCACCCACAGTTCTCTTCACTTAGTCCCCGATACTCTCTTCTAATTGCATGCAAATGCATGCCGCGGCTGTGAAGCGATAGGGAAGGGTTATGCCCGCGCAACCCATTTTACTGTATAGGCGCTGAGTACAGCGCCTATACAGTAACCTGGGTGCGCTGGTACCTGTCATTTCAAATGTCATTTCAAATGACATTTGAAATGACAGGTACCAGGAAGTGTAAAAAACAAAAAAACAAAAATATGTAAAAACCTGAATGTTATAAAAAAAAATAAAAATTTTTAAATACCTGTCACTTTCCGAATCGTGCGGTCATCCAGGCAGCGGCGGGAGCCGGAGGGCCGCGTGGGTCCAGGCGGCCGGCGGCGGGAGCCGGGTGTTCGATCGAGGCCGCGGGCAGATGGGCGCGTTTAATCGAGGCCGCGGGCGGATGGGCGCGTGTTTAATCGAGGCCGCGGGGGCGGCTGGGCGCGCGTTGGTTTCAGGCGGGCGGCGGCAGCAGCGGCGGGATCCGGGTGGGCACGTGTTCAATCTAGGCCGCGGGCGGATGGGCACGTGTTTAATCGAGGCCGCGGGGGCGGGTGGGCGCGCGTTGGTTTCAGGCGGGCGGCGGCAGCGGCGGCGGGATCCGGGTGGGCATGTGTTCAATCTAGGCCGCGGGCCGGGTCGCACAGGCGCGCATTCATTCAGGCGGAGGAGCCGGAGGCGAAAGCGGCCTCCGGCAGCCCCCACCGGCAGTGCATGAATGCGCGCCTGTGCGACCCGTGCGATTCGGCGCTCACGGCGTGACGTCACGGCATGTGACTGCCTTGAGCGCCGAATCGCACGGGTCGCACAGGCGCGCATTCATGCACTGCCGGTGGGGGCTGCCGGAGGCCGCTTTCGCCTCCGGCTCCTCCGCCTGAATGAATGCGCGCCTGTGCGACCCGGCCCGCGGCCTAGATTGAACACGCGCCCACCCGGATCCCGCCGCCGCCGCTGCCCGCCTGAAACCAACGCGCGCCCACCCGCCCCCGCGGCCTCGATTAAACACGCGCCCATCCGCCCGCGGCCTCGATTAAACGCGCCCATCCGCCCGCGGCCTCGATCGAACACCCGGCTCCGGCCGCCTGGACCCACGCGGCCCTCCAGCTCCCGCCGCTGCCTGGATGACCGCACGATTCGGAAAGTGACAGGTATTTAAATTTTTTTTTTTTTTCTGACAGGTTTTATGTGTCCCACAGCATTACATTTTCTCGATCATCTCTTTATCGCTTTTTTTTTATTGTTTTTTATTGTGTTTGAGTATCTTAAGTGGTGTCGATGGATTTGTTACTAGACTCTCAGTCCTAACTCCTACTAGGGGGAGGCGGTAAACTAGCATGTTAAGGCCGCGGCAAAACAGCGGGTTAGTAAGGAGATAATATGAGCGCGGGTTACGGTATCGGAGGGGAATAGCTAATTCTTTCATTATACAGCTAATTCGTTCATTTACACATCATTTACATGCTGGGTGCGGAAAGGGTTATGTGTCTATTTTAAGAAGCGCTACGGACGCGTGAAACTGGAGACTGTATTGCTGGATCGCCTTACGCGCCCGAATTGTGCGCTCCCAGCTCGTTACAGACGGGAAATCTTCAACCGCACGTTACTGTATCGACCTGTAAGGTAGTTACGGAATTCCACTTAAATCAAACGATAGTTCTACCCACATTCTTTCCAAGGCCTCACTCTCACCAAGGGGAAAGAGCTTTACACACTTTGGACTGTAAACGTGCATTGTCCTTTTATTTGAATCGCACTACATCCCTTAGAAAATCCAGTCAGCTTTTTGTCTCTTATGATCCAAATAAGCCAGGTAAAGCAGTGGGAAAACATACTCTATCCAATTGGTTAGCAGATTGCATACAATTCTGCTACGAAAAAGCAGGCCTTCCTCTCCAAGGGCGAGTCAAGGCACATTCAGTAAGAGCCATGTCAACTTCAGTAGCACATTTTCGTTCAGTGCCAATTATTGACATTTGTAAAGCAGCAACAAGGAGTTCCCTTCACACCTTTGCAGCTCATTACTGTTTGGATAAGGAAGGAAGACAGGATTCAGCCTATGGACAATCTGTCTTAAAGAACTTGTTTCCAGTTTAATCCCAACTCCTTCTACATCCAATCTGCTGTGATCTTCGGCTGACTCATTTCTTCAACAAAGCATTCCGGTTACCTGCATGGACAATGACTCAGCCTCTAGCTTGCTAATCACCCATATGTGAGGACTAGCATCCTGCTTGTCCTGGGATAAAGCAAAATTGCTTACCTTGTAATAGGTGTTATCCCAGGACAGCAGGATGTAGTCCTCACAGAACCCACCCGCCACCCCGCGGAGTTGGGCATCAGACTTTATTATTTTATTTTGCTAACGCTTATTGCTACATACGAGACTGAAGAGAGACACCTGTGGCAGGGAATATCATGGCATGCCGGGCATGCTCAGTAGCCTCAGGCAGCCAAACCAAAAGCTTCTAGAAACTTGCCAGAAGTTTTTTCCCGCTTAAGGGCTCCGTGAATGATGTCACCCATATGTGAGGACTACATCCTGCTGTCCTGGGATAACACCTATTACAAGGTAAGCAATTTTGCTTTCTTGGCACGCTGCCAGGAGCATGCGGAAAACGCCAAAAGCCTAGGAGGTCGGGAGGAGCTCCTCCTAGGCTGTGCTACAGCTCCTCAATGTACCGTGCCTGTTACCCTGGAATACCCTGGAGGATCCGTTGAGACGATCGCGTTCCTGGATTCTGGAGCCGGGGGTAATTTCATCCTGCAGGACTTAGTCTCCCAGTTGCGAATTCCTACGCATAGACGGGAGGTCCCGTTACGAATTACCTCAATCCAGGGGACACTTCTTCCAGGAACTATTGTGATGTCCACGGCACCCATTACTGTCCGCACTGGGGCGATCCATTTGGAGGAGATAGCCTTCCTAGTGTTGGATAAGGCTGTCCACCCTGTGGTGCTAGGGTTGCCGTGGCTAGAGAAGCACTCACCCACGATTCAGTGGGATACTCTACAGATTGTCAAGTGGAGTCCCTTCTGCCTAGCCAGCTGTATGAAGGTGCCTAAGACTCCCTGACTTCCGTTGATGCACTCTGCCCTAGGTCCTCCTGCACCTTATGAGGACTTCACGGATGTTTTTTCCAAGTCCAAGGCGGAGATCCTTCCGCAGCATTGCCCGTATGACTGCGCTATAGACCTGCTACCTGGAACTATGCCCCCCAGGGAAGGGTATATCCCTTATCATTACCTGAGACCCGGGCCATGTCCGAGTATATTTCAGAGAATCTGGGCAAGGGGTTTATTCGCCCATCCAAGTCACCAGCAGGGGCAGGCTTCTTCTTTGTCAGCAAGAAGGACGGCTTGCTGAGACCGTGTATAGACTATCGAGGCCTAAACTCTATTACCAAGTGGGATTGTTACCCGCTCCCGCTAATTCCGGAGCTCCTCGATAGGCTCCAGGGAGTGAAGATTTTCACAAAGTTGGACCTACGAGGTGCTTACAACTTAGTCAGAATTCGTCCTGGAGACGAGTGGAAAACCGCTTTTAATACCAGAGACGGGCATTACGAATATCTCGTGATGCCTTTCGGCTTATGTAATGCTCCGGCGGTGTTCAGGTACCTTATGAATGAGGTGTTACGGGATCTTCTGAATACCTGCGTAATTGTCTATCTTGACGATGTGCTAGTCTACTCCCAGGACCTGCCTTCACACCGTCAGCATGTCCGTCAAGTGCTCCAAATACTTAGGGAACATAGTCTGTACGCGAAACTTGAAAAATGTAGTTTCGAGAAGACGTCCCTGCCTTTCCTGGGCTACATAATCTCTGCAACAGGCTTCCAAATGGATCCTGAGAAAGTGGCGGCAATTAAGAATTGGCCCAGGCCAAGGGGTCTCAAAGCGTTGCAACGCTTCCTCGGCTTTTCCAATTTCTACCGTCACTTTATTCCTAACTACTCCAGTGTTGTGGACACGTTGACAGCCCTCACCCGAAAGGGAGCCAACGCGGTGGATTGGCCTGTTCCCGCTTGCCAAGCCTTCGAGGCCCTCAAGGAAGCATTCTTGTTGGATACCTGCCTTCGTCATCCTGACCCCAGCTGGCCCTTTGTGGCGGAAGTCGATGCCTCCAATGTGGCCGTGGGGGCCGTGCTGAGCCAGTACTCTGATTCTGGACAATTGCTACCCTGTTCATATTTCTCGAAGAAATTCTCGCCGGCAGAAAGCAACTACTGTGTTGGTCATAAAGAGTTGCTAGTCGTGAAACTTGCCCTGGAGGAATGGAGACAGTGGTTGGAGGGGGCCAACCATCCACATACGATTTACACCGACCACAAGAACTTAGCATTTTTGAAGCAAGCCCAACGCCTGAGGCAAGCCCAGTGGTCGCTGTTTTTTGATCGGTTTGACTTTACTCTACGCTACCGACCCGGCTCTAAGAATGTTCGAGCCGACGTGCTCTCGTGCTCCACTGAGGTCGAAGAGACTTCTGACACTCCCCAGTACATCTTGGATCCCGTGAAAGTGAACCTCGCAGCAACCTCGGTGTCCGCTCAAGGAAAGACCGTCGTTCCACGTTGCTCCTGGAGAGCAGTCCTTACTTGGGCCCATGACTCCCTCACTGGAGGCCATTCTGGCTGTAAAGGGACCTTAGACCTGTTGAATCGATTCTACTGGTGGCCAACGGTGAGACAGGACGTTCAAGCCTTTGTGGGCTCTTGCCCTACCTGCGCCGTACAGAAGCCACTCATCGGGAGGCCCAGGGGCTTGTTACAACCATTACCCATCCCAGTGGAACCTTTGACACACATCTCCACCGACTTTGTCATGGACCTTCCCGTCTCAGGAGGTAATTTGGTCATTTGGGTGACCATAGACCAGTTTTCCAAGATGGCGCACTTTGTCCCCTTGCCAAAGTTGCCTTCGGCACCTGACTTAGCCAATCTCTTCGCTCAACATATCTTCAGACTTCACAGCCTTCCACAGGATATAGTCTCTGATCGAGGACCACAGTTTACTGCTTGATATTGGAAAGCACTTTGCAAATGCTTCAGCGTGCAACTTAGTCTTTCGTCTGCGTTCCATCCTCAGAGTAATGGGCAAACGGAACGGACTAACCGAACCCTAAAGACCATTCTCCGTTCATTCGTGAATGAATGACAAGATAATTGGGCCAAGTTACTCCCGTGGGCGGCGTTCTCGTATAATAATCATACACATGCCACTACTGGAAGTTCTCCTTTCCTCATTGTCTATGGGAAGTAACTTCGACCGCCCTTGCCTTCGCCTGAACCTAGTGCACTACCGGCAGTGCAACTTTCAACTCGCCAGCTTTCCTTATGGACCTCTATCCAGGGAAAGCTCCGTAAAGCCGCCCAGTCCACCAAGAAATGGGCGGATAAGCATCGTCAGCCAGCGCCTATCTTCCTTCCAGGAGACCGCGTCTGGCTTAGTACTAAGAATCTACCACTACGAATCCCATCTTGAAGACTAGCCCCGAGATTCTGTGGGCCTTACCGAGTCGCCAAACGAGTGGGAACAGTCTCGTACCGACTACACCTACCCTCCTCCATGCGCATATATGATGTGTTCCATGTGTCATTACTAAAGCCTCTTGTTCTGTCTAGATACCACTCCCGGGCTCCTGAACCCATAACGGTTCAGTAACGGACGATACTACGTATCAAGTATGTGAGGTCTTGGATGTACGATTCCATCAACGACACTGGGAGTACTTGCTTGCCTGGGAGGGTTGCGGACCCGAGGATAATTTGTGGGAACCTGCCCGTAACATCCTCGACAAGGACTTACTACGGCAATTCCATCTGGATCACCCAAGTAAACCTGGACCTGCTAAGAGGGGGCGTAAGAGGGGAGGTACTGTTACGGTTCTGGCCGCGAGCCCTGCGACCAGACCCATACCTCCGAGTTCCTGGACCTGTTCCCGCTTCTGGTGGCCTAGTTCGCGGCCTGTTCGGCGGCGTGCCCGCGAGGGCCGTGCCGCCGGGAAGCCTCTCAGGGATGCCCTGCCTCTAGGCGCGCGCCACTTGGGCGCTTTTCTAGGCCATTTCCCGCCACTGGTGACTCCGCCCAGTTCCTGACGTCAGATGCCGTGGCCTTGATAAACCGGCCGCAGACACTCAAGTCTTTGCCTTGCAATGGGCTACCTACCGGATCCCTGTTGCTTCGTGCCCCGGAGTGAGCTGCCTTGGAGCTCGCTCCGTTCCTGCTTGCCTGCTACAGTACCTGCTTGGTTCCTGCTTGCCAGCTACAGTACCTGCTTGGTTCCTGCTTGCCTGCTACAGTATCTACTTACTTACTTACTTACTTATTTATTTATTTATTTATTTATTTTGAAGGTTTTGTATACCGATATTCGTTAGGAAAACATCACATCGGTTTCCATAGAACTATAAAATAGCCAACAGGGCTTTACAATGAACCTGATACAATAAACAATGAACAGGGGAGGGGGGTGAGGGAGGGGGCGGGGAGGAAGGGGAGGTGGATTAGAGGGTGTGGGAAACCAGGGTTATACTGTACATATGGGTTAACATAAAACATATTTAAATACAATTATAATTATAGTTCCTGCTTGCCAGCTACAGTACCTGCTTGGTTCCTGCTTGCCAGCCACAGTACCTGCTTGGTTCCTGCCTGCCTGCTACAGTTCCTGCCTGGTTCCAGTATCCGAGTCTTGCTACAGTTCCTGCCTGGTTCCAGTATCCGAGTCTTGCTACAGTTCCTGCCTGGTTCCAGTACCCGAGTCTTGCTACAGTTCCTGCCTGGTTCCAGTACCCGAGTCATGCTACAGTTCCTGTCTACTGTTCTAGTCTGGTTCCAGTTCCCAGTCCTGATCATCAACCCGCCTAAGTCCCAGTGGCTGGGCTCCTACGGGCTCCTCCTGGGGGAGCACCAGCTTCCAGGGTGAAGAGCACCTCTACGTCCAGCCTGACCATCTGCCTCCCATCCTGCGGTGTACCAGAGACATTGAATATCTTTCTCAGTCTCCTGCAGGTCGGCCCAAGGGTCCACTAAACTGAGACTCCATAACAGCACCATGGATCTATACAAAGGCATCATAGCATTCTCAGTTTTATTCTCTATCCCTTTCCAAATAATTACATAAGAACATAAGAACATGCCATACTGGGTAAGAGCAAGGGTCCATCAAGCTCAGCATCATAGAAAAATAGAAATGACGGCAGAAGAAGCCCAAACGACCCATCCAGTCTGCCCAGCAAGCTTTCGCACTTTTTTTTTTTTGGTCTCACATACTTATCTGTTTCTCTTGGCTCTTAGTAACCTTTTTTATTCTATTTCCCTTCCACCCCCGCCATTAATGTAGAGAGCAGTGTTGGAACTGCATCTAAGTGAAATATCTAGCTTAATTAGTTAGGGGTATTAACCACAATAAGCAAGCTACACCCATGCTTATCTGTTTATCCAGACTATGTAATTCAGTCCTTGTTGATTGTTGCTAACATTTTATTTGCCTTTTTGACTGCCGCAGCCCACTGAGCTGAAGATTTCAAAGTATTATTCACAGGGACTCAGAGCTCCTTTTCCTGGATTGTGACTCCTAACACAGAATTTAGCATCTTGCACTTGTAGTTGGGATTATATGCGTTAATTTGAACTTCTCCACATTAAATTGCATCTGCCGTTTAGAAGCTCAGTCTCCTGGTCTTCTGCAATTCCTTACAATCTGCTGCTGTTTTGACAACTCAAAACAATGTTGTGTCGTCTGCAAATCTGGTCACCTCACTTGCCAGATCATTTTATTAATATACTAAATAGCACAGGGCCCGATACAGACTCCTAGGGCACTCCACTGATGGCAGTTCTCCATTCAGACAACTGACTATTTAGTCCTACCCTCTGTTTCCTGTCTTTTAACCCAGTTACCAATCCACGATAGGACACTGCCTCCAATCCCATACCCTCCCAAGTCCCTGAGGAGTCTTTCATGACTTAAGAACATAAGAAGTTGCCATGCTGGGTCAGACCAAGGGTCCACCAAGCCCAGCATCCTGTTTCCAACAGAGGCCAAAACCAGGCCACAAGAACCTGGCAATTACCCAAGCACTAAGAAGATCCCATGCTACTGATGCAATCAATAGCAGTGGCTATTCCCTAAGTATAATTGATTAATAGCCATTAATAGACTTCTCCTCCAAGAACTTATCCAATCCTTTTTTGAACCCAGTTACACTAACTGCACTAACCACCTCCTCTGGCAACAAATTCCAGAGCTTTATTGTGCGTTGAGAGAAAAAGAATTTTCTCTGATTAGTCCCTAAGTCAACTTGATTAATAGCATAAGAACATAAGAACTTTGTCAAATGCCTTCTGAAAAACAAAATACACTGTATCAACCGGCTCACCTGTGTCCGCATGTTTATTTATACCCTCAAAAAATATCTAGTAAATTGGTAAGGCAAGACTTCCCTTTGCAAAAACCATATTGACTCCTCCCACATTAAACCATATGGTCAGTAATTTTGTTGCTAAGAATAGCTTCTATCATTTTGCCTGGCACTCACGTCAGTCTCATTGGTCTATAGTTCCTGGATCATCCCTGGAGCCCTTTTTAAAAACTGGCATAACTCTGGCCACCCTCATCTTCTGGTACCATGGCTATTTTAAATGATAGATTGCAAATCACCTGAAACAAGTCTACAATTTCATGTTTAAGTTCCTTCAAAACTCTGAGGTGAATACTATCTGGTCCTGGTGATTTGTTATTCTTTAATCTGTCCATCTGACTGTTATAATTTGTGAGGTTTGGGTGGACCCTTGGACACTGTGGCAGCTGACCACGCCCACGGGGGGAAGTCCCGTGAGGGGCCACAGGTCAGGCTTAGCTCAGGAACACACACACAGAGATTGATTTTTTATTAGACAATGTGATGAAGCCACCAGAGGTGGCAGTAGTGAGCAGCTGGAGTAGCCCGCCAGGGCTAGTATCCCTCAGGCGCTGGAACAGCGACTCCTCCGGTAGCAGTGCTGTAGTGGAAAGAACTGAGAGAATGAGTACAGTGGAATATATACAAGACCCCAGTACGGAGATCCCCAGGGTACGGAGAACAGACCCTCGAGGAGCGAGTACCTGATCCCTGAGAGCTGGGAGGCTTGTAGATGATGTACTCACGCAGCGGTTCCACGGAGATGGCACTGGGGCTGGAACGGAGGCAGGCCCTCGAGGAGCGAGTGCCTGGTTCCAGGGAACGGCTCTGAGGTGAACATGGTAGTACTCACTGATGTTGAAGATTAGCGAATCCTTCCATGCAGAAGAGAAGGTAGGAGCAGGCAGCGAGTCAGGGAACATGGGCCCTCGAGGAGCGAGTACCGGTTTCCTGATAGCGACCTGGAAAGCAAGTGAGGCCCCCGAGGAGCGGGTACCCAATTAGCGTTAAAGAGTCCAATAGAGAATTAGAGATTGGAGAGGCAGAGTAGCTGGTTATGGAGAGCGAGTCCCATCCATAGGAATCTCCAAGGATTACCCCCTTGCTAACTCAAAGGCTAGCAAACATTGTAGGCTTTAAATATCCGGGCAGCGTGACATCATCACGGGGGGGATGCCCCGAAGGTTCGCGCCAAGTAGGAAATAAGAAGGAGGGCCACGCGGCGCGCGCGCCCTATGGTATAAACGGAGCATGGCGGGAGGCAGCACCCAAGCTGGTCCGGGGACGCCGGAGAGGACGGCAGCCAGGCGTCCATCCGCAGCATGAGGAGGAGCAAATAAAGAAAGGTAGGAGGAGTGAAGCCATCGGAAAGGGACGGTTGCAACACTGACTTATTACATCTTCCAGTTTCACAGTGATTTTGTTTAGTTGCTCAATGTAACCACCATCAAAAAATGTTTCCAGTGTAAGTATGACCCAACCTCCTCAATAGATAAGAGGCAAAAAAAAAAAATTAATTTAGTTTTTCTATTTCCTTGTCCTCCCTTTTATTCCTTTGTCATCTAGTGGCCCAACTGACTCCTTCACATGCTTTTTACTTAGAATTTACTTTAAAAAATGTTTTTGTTACTTGTTTTTACCTCTATAGTAAACTTCTTTTCACATTTTCTCTTAGCCTGCTTAATTACTTTTTTACATCTAACTTGCCACTCCTTATTCTCTTCCCTACTTTCCTCATTTGAGTCTGATTTCCATTTTTTTTTAATGATACCCTTTTGACTTTGCTTCTTTCACCTCACTAACAAACCACGGTGGCAGTCGTTTGGTTTTCCTTCAGCCTTTTTGAATGTATGGAATACACTTTGTCTGGGCCTCATGAATAGTAATTTTAAACAGTGTCCAAGCCTCCTGCAAGCTTTTAACCTTTTGGATGCTCTTTTCCATTTTTTTTCTAACAAATTTCCTCATTTTATAAGATCTCTCTTTTTATAGTTAATGGCTACTGCGGTCATTTTTCCTTAATATTTGCCCTCCAGGGATTGTCAGATCATGTGACATTATGATCACTGTGGCCAACTAGGTCCTGTTTTCCACTGAGAACTAGATCTAATAATGTGGTTCCCTCTCTCGTTGGTTCTATGACCAACAGTTGTATGAAGCCGTCACTGATGACATCTAGGAACTTTACCTCCCTTGCATGTCCTGATGTGACATTTACCCAATCAATACCCGGGTCATTGAAGTCTCCCATTATCATTGTATTGCCCATTTTACTAGCCAGTCTAATCTCTGTTAGCATTTCACAGTCTGTTTCCTCACCCTGGCCAGGTAAAATATCCCCACTACTATATTCTTCCCTTTTACTCTTGGAATTTCTATCCACAAGGATTCCAGAATAAAGTTTGTTTCCTGCAAAACTATTTTCCTGCTTGAGTCTATGCCTCCACCAATTTGATCCATCCTATCATTTCGATATAATTTGTATCCTAGTATCACAGTGTCCCATTGGTTATCTTCCTTCCACCAGTCTCTGAGATGCCTATATCTTCCTTTAGCATCATG
This sequence comes from Rhinatrema bivittatum, assembly GCF_901001135.1. Taxonomy (NCBI): domain Eukaryota; kingdom Metazoa; phylum Chordata; class Amphibia; order Gymnophiona; family Rhinatrematidae; genus Rhinatrema; species Rhinatrema bivittatum. The sequence goes on along the minus strand of NC_042616.1, from coordinate 804,456,468 downwards.
CAGTCTATCTCATCAGTCTTATTGTTCAGACTTCCGGCATTTGCATACAGACACTTTAAAGTAACTTTATTTTTATATGTATCCACAAACTACTTATTATCAGATGATTCAGGCTATTTGAAATCATTTTAAATTTGATAACTGACCCCCCAGATTCATCAAAATATTATAATTTTGCATGGATAGTGCCCATGATAAGAAAAAGTGGAAGAAGATGCAAGAGGATTCGTGAGTACTGAATGCTGTCTCTTGTTGTTATAGTTGCTAATAATGCAGTAAGAAACCTGTGTACCCCGAGTAATTGGGGATTTTTTTTTAATGAGTTTTGCCCCTTTGAATTCTTCACTGCTTTTGTCTTCACCACCTCCTCTGTAAGGGCATTCCAGGCATCCACCACCCTCTCTGTGAAGAAATACTTCCTGACGTTGTTTCTGAGTTGTCCCCCCCTGCAGTTTCATTTCATGACCCCTAGTTCTATTTTCTTCCCAATACAAAATGTTCAAAGTCCGTGCATCAATAAAACCTTTCAGGAATCTGAAGGTTTGTATCAATTCTCCCCCGCACCTCCTCTCTTCCAGGGTATAAATATTCAGATCCTTCAGCCTCTCCTCATAGGTCTTCCGATACTGACCCCACACTATTTTGGTTGCCCTTCTCTAGACTGCCTCCATCCTGTCTCTATCCTTTTTCTGATGAGGTCTCCAGTACTGAACACAATTCCAGGTGAGGCCTCACCAAGGACCTGTACAAGGGCATCATCACCTCCTTTTTCCTGCTGGTTATTCCTCTCTCTATGCAGCCCAGCATTCTTCTGGCTTTAGCTATCGCCTTGTCACATTGCATCGCATCTTCAGATTGCTTGACACTATCACCCCAAAATCCCTCTCCCAGTCCAAGCACATTAATCTTTCACCCCCCCATCACGTACAGCTTTTTTGGATTGTCGCACCCCAGACGCAGGACTCTGCACTTCCTGGCATTGAATCCCAGCTGCCAAATCTTCGACCACTGTTCAAGCTTCCTTAAATCACTTTTCATTCTCTCTACTCCTTCAGGCATGTCCACTCTGTTGCAACTCTTAGTATCATCTGCAAATAGGCAAACTTTACCTTCTATCCCTTCTGCAATGTCGCTCACAAAGGTCCAGTGATATGGCACTATGTGTTGCCAATTAAACCTGAAATGAAATCTTTTGATTTGTAGTCCACCATTTCTAAATCATGTTTGGGGGGCGGCTGAAAGCATTTATCTGAATTTAGATACCGTAAGCCCCTTCCCCAAAGAGCTTAGCATCCAAGTGGGCGCCTGAGACAATGGCTGATAAAGGGGTTAAATAATGAAAACTGGGCACTTTGCTGCAAACTCCACAGGAAATGTAACCCGGGTAATCAAACTGAAACCAGGCCAGTGATTTTATTTTGATTACTGCCCAAAGAAAAGCTGTGCGCCGGGATTTGCCTCTCACTTTCGCTGCACATTATTTTTCAGCACAAAGCTACACACGAAGCTGTAATTCCCCCAGCACCCGCACCCCCACCCCCGGGAACGCCTCTGCAGCCCACAGGTAAAAGTGCACGCACTGTTGAGAAATGCACATGCCTTAACCCGCAGGCAGGTGGGGGCAATAATCCAAAACAGCTTTCCCAGGGAAGTGCCTTTGATTAATGCCCTCCCTGCAATTTGCCCAAGGTCACAAGGAGCGTCGGGGGAGGGGGGGGGGGGTTGGAGGTGCACGGCCTTTGAACCTTACTTTCTCTACTTCTCAGCCCATTGCTCTAACCACTAAGCCGCGCCCTTCCCCGAAATATGGTGGTTGCCATGCCCCGAAGCCGCAGATGTTTCAGCTGGTTGTGAAACCGTTGCTGGCTGTATAATTGTTCCGAGGGCAGAGCGCGCAGAATTAAATTAACATCGGAGAACAAATAGATTCCGCAGCCCCGTTTTCATGAGAAAATGGGCGCCGTGTCGTGATTGCCGTTTGTGAGTCCGCTTGGATTCGCAGAAATAAGGGTCAACGGGCAAGCTGCGAGGGAGAAGCTTGTGACTGGGCTGGCATTGACAATCTGTAAGGATACCCAGGAATGACAGGAGGAGTGGCAGAATCACCAGAGAGGGCGCAATAGCAAAATCCTAGCAACGCCACACAAATGATTAAAGGTTTGTTTTTTTTTTCCTAATATAAATTCTGTGCATCACGACAGAGAGGAGAAAAAGGTGCCCTTGGAGAGAGCACACAAGAGTACAGCATGACGGAACATTACCAGCCAAGCCCACAAACTTTCATCCATTTCACAAAAAATAAAAAAGCCTTATAGAAGAGAGGAGGAGGGCATCCCTTTTATAATAAGAGTGAAAATTATGATGCATGGAACGGCCTCCTAGTGGAAACCGAAACGGTCTTTTGAATTCAAGAAATCCCGGGCAGAGCTCAGAGGAGTCCTACGTGTGAAGCCGGGGTCCCCCAAACTACGGCCCGAAGGCCGGATGTGGCCCTTGGCTGAATTTCATCCGGCACCCCCCAGGCAGCTATGGCAGAAGGAGCTTGATCCGGCCCACGGCAGTGACGACAGAAAGGAGCTGGAGCTGGCCTGCAGGGGCAGTGCCAGGAGTGCATTTCCATTACTGCCGCCAGCTCACGTATTTGGCGTCGAGCAAGCAAGCGGCAGCACATTTAGACAGGCGTGGGCAGGGCATGCCTGTGCATGGGCACCACCGATCGCCTGCATTATGTTTCTAGTTTCTCAGGTTTTATATACCATCGTATCGGGTATTCTGTCACAACGGTTTACAATATAAAAGAAATGAAATAGAATTGTAAATAAATCATCAATAAAACAAATAGCCAACTATAAAATAATAAATACATAATTAATGATCAATACAAAATTTAAATCATAAAACTGAATCGGTAAAATTGAAAACAATAAGAAAAAGCTACTTTTGTAGTGTACATGATTATCTGCCCCCTGTTTGATGAGATATGTGGGTACGACAAAGCATATGGTTAACACCCATCTACTAGAGCATAGAAGTTGTTTAAAAACTGGTAAAATTGAGGCCTCCCTGGTAGCTCATTTTATGGAATTCCATCACCGGTTTAGGACATAAAGTGGAAAATATTAGAAATTTATCCCACCATATTGGCGAGGGGGAGATCGAGTTAAGAGACTCAGACAACATGAACAAAGGTGGATCTTTCGTCTTCAAACGGTCCTCCCAAATGGCTTAAACCGAGAGATAAGAGTGGTTGATATTCATGTGAAATACAAGACAGGCCATTTCTTTTGTATGTTAATTTCCTCACGTTCATTGACACATCTTGTACGTAAGCATACGTGAGTATATAAAATGGACACAGAGAAGCTCAATGTGCTTAAGTCATTACGGCGCTCAGTAACGGGCCGATACAATAAAAGTCGCAGGAGAGTGGGCACAGGCCACTCTTCTGTGCACACGATTTAGTATCGTCCCGCATGCAAATGAGGGCCTGCGGTAAAACGAGGCGCTAGGGACACTAGCGCGTCCCTAGCGCCTCTTTTTTGACAGGAGCGGCGGCTGTCATACGCTCAATTTTGCCAGCGTTGGTTTTCAAACCCGCTGACAGCCACGGGTTCGGAAACCGGACACCGGGAAAATTGAGCGTCCGGTTTTCAACCCGCTGATTTAAATTTTTTTTTTTTTTTTTAATTATTTTTAACTTTTGGGACCTAGTAATTTAGAAGCTATTTCAGACATTGCTCCCGTTGTCTAAGCCATGTTTTTCATTTTTAGTTTCTATTTTACAGAAAAAAAGAATTGTTACTTTGAATTTGGAATCGACATTTTCCTCGCTGGATAAGAATCGCCGGAGAGCGCCTGGGGCAGCAGCCGCAAAACGTGGCATCGCGCCGAAGGGGGAAGCATTCTCTCCCGACAAATATTGAAAAACTTTTAAAAACTTTCAAAAATATTCCACTAGTGGACCAATGACCAAAGGTGACCCCCGAGCGGTGAAAACACCAAATGACACAAACCATTCAGCATCCGTGGGATGGGCATGAAAGTCCCAACAAACATTCAAACCTTCACAAGTCTTCTCTGTACCCACAAACTTTCAAATTCCCTATCTGCAACTCTTTTTTTTTTTTAAAGATCTTTATTTGCAAACAACCACAGAGCTCTCAGTCTGTAGCACTGCACCATAGAATGCACCAGTAAAGCTCACTTATGGTCCAGAGGTCAGCCTCTTCTCAGCTAGGAGGGAATATGGACCATCGATTATACCGGTGCTGTGCACGTGGAGCCAATCGGGCTGAAGACAGGGAGAGAGGCTGCGGCACAGCCACAGGGCGTTTTCAGCCTCTGTGGAAGAGGGGCGTGGGCCGCGGGGAGGAAGGCGAGCTGTGGGTCCTACGGGGCTTGCCGGAGAAAGCCAGGTAAGGGGGATGGTGGTTCCTGGAGCTCCCGGCCGTGCCTACTGTTCTCTTTGGAGATGCGGGAGAGGAAGCAGGATTCAGGCGTTGGAGGTGCAGAGTGCAGAAATCCCCATTATCATAACCCCAGATGTCAAGTCCGAGTGTCTCTCGCTGGATTAGGGGTCTCCAGAGGGGGTTGTTTTGCTCCTACCACACAAATCGGGCATTGCTGCGGGAGAAGGGAGTGAGAGGAGCAGAGAAGGATGAAGCGGTGGAGGATAGAGATCAGAAAGGGGAAGGGAGGGAGAGCAAGAGCACATGGCGGGTGTGAGAGAGGGCGCCCTACATACACAAAACCCCATCCCACCCCCTGCTTCCCTAGTTAGGCAGATATAAGGGAAAGGTGGGGGCAGGGGAAAAGGTTGCTGGGGCATCATCGCCAGCTTTGGAGAAATCTGAAAAATGATGACTGCCACACCCCAACATTAGAAATCACCAAAAGAAGGAGGCATTGTCCCCCAACCTCTCTGCAAAGCCAGCATCTCCCAGAGACTCTCTCTCCCTCCACGCCCCATCGCCCTGCAAACTCGAGGGCGACCTTTCTCCCTGCCAGGCCCTCGCAGCCCTGAGAAACGTGCTGGAAAGTCAGACGTTAGCTGCGGTCTCTGGCTTCCCGACAGGAACGGGTCTGCTCAGACAAGATGAGCCCCAGGGATCCTTATCTGCCCTCCTATGTTTTGTCTCTCTCTGATGATTTAACCCGACACACCCCTGCATGGGGAGAGAGCTTCCACTCACTTTTTTAAGTCTCTGAATTTCCACAGCTCTCAAGTTAGCCGGACAAATCTTTGGACTCCTCGGACTCCTCCCCCCATCTAGACACAGCTGTAAAGAATAAAAGAGGCAAAGCAGGAGGTGACAGCTTAGCTTCCCTTCCCTGGACCCGCTGCAGCTTCAAGTGGAGCCTTCAATAGGAAACTTACCAAGTCATTCATTATTAAACCTGTTTAGATTTCACCAGAAGGAGTGGGAGAAGCGGATTTTCGTCAGCCAGCAAAGCTGACAATTTCTTTCTTGATGAAAAGGGTTGTACGTCTTCCAGATGGAAGGGCTGTTTTTGATTTTTGTTGTTTACTTACATGGCACAGTCTTCCCCCCTCCCCCCGTCGTGGATCTGTCCTGAGAGAGCTGGAGCGCCATCTGGCGAGCAAAGGAGAGCGGTGCGATCATGCCTGGTCCCAGGGCTAAAGTCAGATGCCTTTCAGAAATGGTGAACTCAATACTCCCTGATCTGGTGAGCAGCGTAACTAGTCCCGAATATTCAGTAAGATACACATGTCTGACTACATCCAGGTAAAGTTAGGACTGTGATTTATCTCATCAGACTCGGGTGTGTAACTTTACCCAGACAACACTGAATATACTGCAATATAAAAGTTTACTGAGGACAACAGAGACTGTATTTCTCATGATCAAAAGCCTTTATTTCTTATGCTCATAAGGAAGTCAGCTCCTAAGTTTGAGAGACTGACTTAATCAGATATCCAATTGATTGTACTTAAATACAATTTTGCCCAGGAGATTAGTACAACCCTCCTTTGATTTAAGAGCACAAGGTGAAAAACATTTGTTGACATTACATTTCTAAATATCCTGAGAACTCTAACTAACCTTGATTTTATAACTCTTCATTGTGTTTCCTAAAAATGATACATTTGTCTTTTCTGTTATCTAAGTGTGAGACAGTTTCAAGACCTAGCTGTGCCTCCTGGAACCCTTCTGGTAAATTTTCACTAAACAGATACCCCTAATAAATTTTATCACAATACTACACTGGATAAGGATCATGAGTAGAATCCACTCATGCTGAATGATTTTCCTAAGTGACTGTGGGGGTCCTACAATACAGAAACATAGAAACATGACGGCAGAAAAAGTCTGTCAATCCATCCAATTAAGTTAGAGATCCCATGTGTTTAACCCATGCTTTCTTGAATTCAGATACTGGTTTTGTCTCTACCACCTCCACTGGGAGGCCGTTCCATGCATCCATTACTCTGTCTGTAAGAATTATTTCCTAAGAGTACTCTTGAGTCTACCCCCTTTCACCCTCATCCCATGACCTCTCTTTCTATAGCCTCCTTTCCATTGAAAAGGCTCGACTCACCTGTTCATGGAAACATCATATCTTCCCTATCTCACCTTTCCTCCAGGGTGTGAATGTTTAGATCTTTCAGTCTCTCCCCCTATGCTTTAGAATGAAGACCACTGCCCATTTCAGTAGCCTCCCTCTGGCCCGACTCCATCCTGTTTATATCCTTTTGAAGGCACATTATCCAGAGCTGAACACAATATTCCCAGTGAGGTCTCACCAGGGGCTTATAAAGGGGCAATATCACCTCCCTTTTCTGCTGACCATTCCTCTCCCTATGCAGCCAAGCAGCTTTCTGGCTTTTATCACTTTATCTACCTGTTTGGCCACATTAAGATCATCACAGAAACATACATAGAAATGACGGCAGAAGAATACCAAACGGCCCATCCAGTCTGCCCAGCAAGCTTTCACACTTGTTTTTTTCTCATACTTAACTGTTACTCTTTGGCCCTTAGTAATCTTTTGGTTCCAATTCCCTTCCACCCCCGCCATTAATGTAGAGAGCAGGCTGGAGCTCCATCTAAGTGAAGTATCTAGCTTGATTGGTTAGGGGTAGTAACTGCCTCCATAAGCTTGCTACTCCCACGCTTATTTGTTTGCCCAGCCTGTGCAATTCATTCATTGTTGGTTATTGTCTGAATATAAATCCTCTTTTCTTCATCCCCCTGCCGTTGAAGCAGAGAGCTACGCTGAATATGCATTGAAGTGAAGTATCAGGCTTAATTGATTCGGGGTTGTAACCGCCATAACAAGCAAGCTACACCCATGCTTATTTGTTTACCCAGACTATGTAATTCAGTCCTTGTTGGTTGTTGTCTGAATATAAATCATCTTTTCATTCATTCCCCCCTGCCGTTGAAGCAGAGAGCTATGCTGGATAAGCAGAGAGCTATGTTGAATATGCATTGAAAGTGAAGTATCAGGCTTATTTGGTTTGGGGTAGTAACTGCCGTAACAAGCAAGCTACTCCGTGCTTTTTTGTGAATGCAAATCCATTTTTTTCCACATTTTCTCTTGACATTGAAGCATAGAGCAATGTTGAAGTTGCATTAACCGTGTGTATGTTTATTGAATAAGGGTATTATCTCCAGGTAGTAGCCGTCATTCCCGCAGCCACTCTCTCTTCATTCACATCCTCTAGACTTTATGGATCCACAGTGTTTATTCCACGCCCCTTTGAAATCCTTCACAGTTTTGGTCACCACTTCCTCTGGAAGGGTGTTCCAGGCATCCACCACCCTCTCCGTAAAGAAGTACTTCCTGACATTGGTTCTGAGTCTTCCTCCCTGGAGCTTCAAATCGTGACCCCTGGTTCTGCTGATTTTTTTCCAACGGAAAAGGTTTGACGTTGTCTTTGGATCATTAAAACCCTTCAAGTATCTGAAAGTCTGTATCATATCACCTCTGCTCCTCCTTTCCTCCAGGGTGTACATATTTAGATTCTTCAATCTCTCCTCATAAGTCATTCGATGAAGACCATCCACCTTTTTGGTCGCCCTTCTCTGGACCGCCTCCATCTTGTCTCTGTCTCTTTGGATATACGGTCTTCAGAACTGAACACAGTACTCCAGGTGAGGCCTCACCAAGGACCTGTACAAGGGGATAATCACTTCCCTTTTCTTACTCGATATTCCTCTCTCTATGCAGCTCAGCATTCTTCTGGCTTTAGCTATCACCTTGTCACATTGTTTTGCCGACTTCAGATCGTTAGACACAATCACCCCAAGGTCTCTCTCCTGCTCCGTGCCCATCAACCTTTCACCCTCCATCGAATACAGTTCTTCCGGATTTCCACACCCCATATGCATGACTCTGCACTTCTTGGCATTAAATCTCAGCTGCCATATCTTCGACCACTCTTCCAGCTTCCTTAAATCCTGTCTCATTCTCTCCACTCCTTCCAGCATGTCCACTCTGTTGCAGATCTTAGTGTCATCTGCAAAAAGACAAACCTTACCTTCTATCTCGTCTACTATGTCGCTCACATAGATATTGAACAAGATCGGTCCCAACACCGATCCATGCAGCACCGCTTAACACCGCTCTCTCTTCAGAGTAAGTTCCATTTACCATCACACATTGACTTCCGTCTGTACACCGGTTTGCAATCCAGGCCACCACCTCGGCACCCACTCTTAAGCTTCTCATTTTACTCACCAGCCTCCTGTGTGATACTGTATCAAAAGCTTTGCTGAAATCCAAGTAGATGACATCGAGCGCTCTTCCTCGATCCAATTCCCTAGTCACCCAGTCGAAAAAGTCAATCAGGTTTGCCTACAGGATCTTCCCCTGGTGAATCCATGCTGCCTCTGGTCCAGCAATTCTCCCAACTGTAGATAGTTCACTATTCTTTCTTTCAGCAGTGACTCCATTACTTTTCCCACCACTGAGGTGAGGTTAACTGGCCTGTAGTTTCCAGCCTCCTGTCTGCTCCTGCTCTTGTGAAGCGGGACCACCACCGTTCTTCTCCAATCCCTCGGCACCACTCCCGTTTCTAGGGATCTATTGAACAGGTCACTCAGCGGAGCCGCCAGCAAATCTCTGAGCTCCCTCAGTATCCTGGGATGAACCTCATCCGGCCCCATGGCTTTTTCCACTTTCAGTTTCCCCAGCTCTTCCGGTACATTCTCTATTGTAAATGGAGTTACATCTACTCCACTCCCCTCCAGTTTCTTGTTAATTAGTGACGGTCCTTCTCCAGGGTCCTCTTTAGTGATCACCGAACTGAAGTATTCGTTTAATATTTCTGCCATTTCTTCATCTCTCTCTACACATTGATCCTTTTCACCTTTCAATTTCCCTATACCACTTTGGACTTTTCTCCTTTCTCTGATGTATCTGAAAAATGTTTTGTCACCTCGCTTTACCTCTTTGGCAATCCTTTCTTCTGCTTGACTTTTTGCCTTCTTGATTACTTTCTTTGTCTCCCTCAGTTGTACCAGATATTCTTCCTTGTGGTCCTCAGATACAATCACCCCCAGATCCTTTGTGCTTAGAAGAATTTCACTTCAAATTCTGTACCTTTTCCTTGGGCTCTTGCATCCTAAATGCATTACTCTGCGTTTTTTTAGAATTAAAGTTTAGCTGCCAGACCTTAGCTTTGCTAGATCCCGCCTCATGGTTTTCATACCTTTCAAGCTCTCCACCCTGATGCAGATTTTGGTATCATCGTTAAAGACAGACCATTCCTGACATTTCTTCTGCTATGGACTCACAAAAATGTTGAAAAGAACCAGTCAAAGGATCAGTTCATTGCAGGGATAGACGAGCTACGAAAATAAACTCAGGAAGAAGAAAATGGTAGATCACCTTGCATATTCTGCCTACACATATCACAGGACCCATAGTCACCCACTTGGGAAAAACTTTCACATAAGAGGACCCTACTCGAGCTCCTTCTCTAATGTATCATTCAACACAGAAAATGTGGAGAAGCATTGGTGAGTCAGGCCAGACATTAAAGGCCGGATTTTAAAATGGCCGCGAGCGTAAAAAAAAATCGGGACTTAACGCGCGTGGCCGGGCGTGCACATTTTCAAAAAGGCCCGGCCACGCTGCTGTCCCGGGGAAGTGTGCGCCGGCAGCCAGCCGGCCTGTGCAAACTACTTCTGCTTGGGAGGAGCAGTAAGTGGAAAAATAAAACATGTTTGGGTAGATAGGGAGGGGTTAGGGGTCGGGGTGGAGAGGGGAAAGGGAAGGAAGGTTAGGCAGGGGTGTAGGGGGGTAGGGAAGTTCCCTCCCAGTCCGCTGACTGGGAGGGAAAGGGGGAAGGCCCGATTGCGTCGTCGCGTGTTTAATTTACTAAAATTCAGCACACACACACACACCCCTCCCCCCCGCGCGTGCGGCCAATGGATTTTATAACATGCTCGCGCCGGGAACCACACGCGTGCACGAGCTTTAAAATCTACCCCTTAATGCAACAATCAGCCCCCACAGAAACACTCGGACACAAAATCAAGCACCACAGAGGTAGATAAATTGATACCTCCGTGAGGGAGCAACTTTTCCAATCCATCAATGAGAAGGATTGCATTTGTTTGAAACAAAAGTGGAAAACAGGATGCATGAACCTTTCAAACCAAACCAAGAAGTTTCATTTTCATCAACGTATTGCATGTAGCGCATGGTGGGTGAAGATAAGGAGTTCTGTCTTAGCCATGTTCAGATAACTAGTGAGTTGACCAGCTAAATGCCATCTTTTGGATATTTTGGGCACTTATCCAGCTACATTTTAGCCCAGATAACTCATTATCCAGCCAAAAGGTAGTTGGATAATGTAGGGGCAATTCAGGGGCATTCTGGGGCGAGGTTGTTAGCCAGACAAGCTATCCAGTTATAACCTCTAGTCATGCCATAGTGTAGCCCTACAGTTATTTGGCTATTTTCAAGATAGTTGGGTATAGTGGGTGGCCCCACTGCACCACTGAATATCCTGACAAAAAGCCAGCTAAGATTATCCGGCTATCTTTGCAAGCCAGCCAATACTGCAGCAACGTCAGACAAGCTGAGATCTAGGACCGGGCGTCTGATGAAATTTCTGGTGGAGAGAGGTAGATCAGGGAGTCATAGGCATAAAATTGGTGCCGAAAGCCATGGGAGGGAGATCAGAGCACCAAGAGAATCAGTACAGACAGAGAAGAGAAGAGGGCCCAGCGCACAGTCCTGAGGAACACCAATGGATAGTGAGATGGTGATAGAGGAGGATCCACTAAAAGTGTGATGGGAGAGGTGAGAAGAGAACCAAGACTGGGCAGCGTCCCGAAATCCCAGTGAAGACAGAGTGCAGATTCTAGCTTCCCGTACCTCCATTTCCATAACTCAAATTCCACAGCCAGAGAAGGTTTCCCAACAAACAGATCTAGGATGTTTCCCTTACAGCTCGCCATACAAATGTTGTCACCTCAGTAACAGCAACACAAGCACCTTTCCACCGCCAGAACCTCTGTGAAGTAACACAAAACCCTGAAAAAAAAAACCCAACCCACTCAGAGCCTATTCAGCAAACCTGCCGTACCAAAACAGCATTAACTCCCAGGACTCAAACTACAGCAACTCATCCTAGGAAAAGGCAATACTGCAAAGAGTAAACTAGGCCTTAGAACATCAATGCAGCTCCTACTGGGAAAAAACTGAACAAGCCAGACTGCCTTGGATCCCTGCACAGACACTAAACGCCGGCAGAATCCCTCACCATAGTCACGCAGGCAAAACACGGACAAATCCTTACCTAATATAAAATGAGAGAGCAGAAATTAGAAACAAAAAGACAGACAAAGGCCCGAGAAGCCAGAATCTACATGCTGTGTGACACCAGAGAGAGAAATACATGTATTTGCACCTGTACTGAGCCAAATGCAAAGATGTACGAAATGCATATTCCACTCTCTTAAAACTGAAAATAAAATTTTTTTTTTCTACCTTTGTTGTCTGGACATTTTATTTTCTAATTGGGTTGTTCCTTGTTTCTTTCATGGACCTTCTCCTAAATCCTTTTCCAGGGTATCTTATCCATTTTCCATTTTTTCTCTTTCTTTCCCTCCCTTCTTTCCTACATCAGTCTCCAACATTAATCTTTCCCTTTCATTTTGTTCATTTCCCTCTTCTCTGCCTCTCCATCCACTCACCGCTAAATCTCACCCCTCCTTCTCTCCCTGCCAGTGGTGCAGATCTGTCTTCCTTTTTTCATCCTCACCTACCTACCAACTTTCCTTCTCCCGCTCTCTCCCCAGCCCTCCCATTCCTTCTTTTCTCTCTCACTTCTTCCCCAGCCCTCTATTTCTGTTTCAACTTCTATCTTGCATTATTGAACCATAGGGGAACATCCAAAGCAGCAGAATAATAAAACAAAATTAAAATACAATATCATAAATACAATTCATTTTCACCCTGATACTTATCCCCAACCTTGATCTTCCCTGCGTTCATTTTAGGAAGCTGGAAGGTAGTCAAGCTAAATTCAGCCAAAAATTGGGTCTATCCCCTACCCAACTACAGCATAACCTAGAGTTAAGGGGTTCCCAACCTTTCAGAGAATGCAGACCCCCTTTCGGCCTCAAAACGTTTCTTAGACGCCCTCTCCCTTCTTTTTCATTTTTTCATGCCATTACAAAAGAAATGATGGCATGCATGCCAGAATCGTTAACCGTGTATAAAATGTAATCTTAAACAATGCTTACTGAACTAAACTGAATGCACAGGAAGAGGAATTCCTACAGCTATTTAACAATTGCTCTAATAATTTGAAGGTTGAGGCCAACAGTGACGTCCATCTCCCTTTCCAGCCGCAATGGGGGAAAAGGAAGAAACTCAGCCCCGGTAGCAGCAGACGCGCAGCCTGAATTTCAAAGGGAGACGGTTTACAGAGTTTCCCTTTTGAAAACTCAAGCCGGCAAGGGATAGCCAAGTGCATTTGTAGCTGTGTACTTTGCATGAAAGTGTGCAGGAGGATTTAACATTAAATCCCATTCCTTGCATGGGCTTCCCCTCCCCCGGCCTGGCCCTGCTCCTTCCCCCCCCCCCCCGCGGCCCGGAGAGCATCGGGTGCGTGCGCGGCAAGAAGAGGCCACGCTAGTGTCCGACGAAAAGAAGACTGCAGCGCGGCTCGGAGGAAAATGAAGAGCTTCAACCGTGGCCGATGGGACTCCGCCTCCGCGAGGGCTGAAAATGAAGGAGGTTAGCGTTGGGAGGAGGCTGCTGCTGCTGCGAGTTCCCGGGGTGGGGGAGAGAGAGAGTGAATGAGCGAGCAAGCATGTGTGTTTGAGATCCTGTGTGTGTGAGTGAGAGATTGCATGTATGTGAATGATTGAGAGCCTGTATATGTGAAAGAGAGTATGTCTGTGATTGAGAGCCTGTATATGTGAAAGAGAGTATGTCTGTGATTGAGAGCCTGCCTGTGAGAGAGAGAGCATGAATGTAAGTTTACCATTGGGAACCTGTACGTGTAAGTTTGTGATTGAAAACCTGTTTATTTAATTTATTTATTTATTTATTTATTTATTTAAATAATTTATATACCGGAGGTTCCTGTATAATATACATATCACCCCGGTTCACAAAGAACAGTAACTATCGCTACATATAGCGGTTTACATAGAACAGAATAAAAAAAAGAAGTTTTTACATTGAACAAAACTAAGTAAGCAAGTTTTGTTTGTGTGAAAGATTATGTGTGTATGATTGAGATCCTGTGTGTGTGAGAGAAATCATGTGTATGTACGATTAAGAGCCTGTGTGTATAAGTAAGAGAGAGCATGTGTGTCTGTGTGTGATTGAGAGCTGGTTTAGGTGATGGAGCATGTGAGTATGTGATTGTGAGCCTGTGTGTAAATGAGAGAAAGAGAGGACATGTTTATAAGCATGTGAATGAGAGTCTGTGTGTGAGAGAAAAAGACAGCATGTATTTATGTGATTGAAAGCCTGTGTGTGTGTAAGCGTGAAAAGATAGACAGCATGTGTGTAAATGTGTAATTAAGAGCCTATATAAGTGAGAGAGAAAATCAAGCGTGCATTGAGCCGATTTGAAATTGGAACAATACAAGTGATCGCTGGGGGAGACATCAAGCAAGGTGGTTTAGAATTGGAAATTCACAGTGGACTGAGAAACAATTTATAACAAGCACAATCACAAGAGATTACATTTGTGAAACAAGGAATAAACATCTGAAGTCTGCTGTATAAAGACTGTGGGGTTTTGGGAATGTAATTCATTGTGTAGGGTCAACCCTTGATATAATAAGATCTATAAGACATATAGGGCTGCATTTTGCTGTATGTTGTATAGTTTGCTATATGTTGAAACTATTTCCATAGATATCGGATGGTGAGAGTGTGTGGTAGTGTTGAATGTGGGATGAGTGTGGATGGAGAGGTGATGTGATGAATGTGAAAGGGGAGGTTTATGTGATTATAGAGGTTAAAGGATTTTTGAGAGTGTATGTGGGATAAAAAGTGGGGAATGATGACATTCTAGAGATAATGTTAAGCAAAAATTGTGAAATAGAAGTAATGACAAGATAGTCAATCATAATAAAGAAACAAAGTTTAAAAGAAGAGTTGGTATATTGATAGTGACTGTGTTCCTAAAGGAAATGCAGGTGTTTTTTGCTAGGTATTGACAGAGTGTCTTTATTGCGGTGTGTGATTTGGAGCTGGGATTCAATGCCAAGAATTGCAGAGTACTGCATCTGGGGTTCAGTAATCCAAAAGAGCTGTTTGTGATGAAGGATGAAAGACTGATGTGCACAGACCAAGGGAGAGATCTTGGGGTAATAGTGTCTGGCGATCTGAAGATGGCAAAGCCATGTGACAAGGTGATAGCTAAAGCCAGAAGGATGCTGGGCTGCACAGAGAGAGGAATAACCAGTAAGAAAAAGGAGGTGATAAAGCCCTTGTACAAGTCCTTGGTGAGGCCTCACCTGGAGTACTGCATAAGAACATAAGAAATTGCCATGCTGGGTCAGACCAAGGGTCCATCAAGCCCAGCATCCTGTTTCCAACAGTGGCCAATCCAGGCCACAAGAACCTGGCAAGTACCCAAACACCAAGAAGATCCCATGCTACTGATGCCAGTAATAGCAGTGGCTATTCCCTAAATAAACTTGATTAATAGCCATTAATGGACTTCTCCTCCAAGTACTGGTACCTGTATCTCAAAAAGAACAGAGACAGGATGGAGGTGGTCCAGAGAAGGGCGACCAAAATGGTACAAGGTCTGTATCGCAAGACCTATGAGGAGAAGCTGAAGGATCTGAATATGTAAACCCTGGAAGAGAGGAGGTGCAGGGGGGATAAGATACAGACATTCAGATACCTGAAAGATTTTAGTGATGCACGGACTTTGAACCTTTTGTATTGGGAAGAAAATAGAACTAGGGGTCATGAAACGAAACTGCAGGGGAGGAGGGGGGACAACTCAGAAACAACATCAGGAAGTATTTCTTCATGGAGAGGGTGGTGGATGCCTGGAATGTGCTTCCGGAGTTGGTGGTGAAGACATAAACAGCGACAGGATTCAAAGGGGCATGGGATAAACACCGTGGATCTCTTAAGGCTAAAGGATGGAAATGAGATAAGCGTGCAGGGGGGTAACTTGCTGGTGCGGCTGTTGGTACCCTCAGCAGAAGGCTTGGAGATTACTACCCTTACCCAATAAGCCTTGATGCTTTTCATGCAACTGCAACATTGCTCTCTGCTTAGACGGCAGGGGAAAAAGGGGAATTGGATTCAGACAACAACTGAGTGCCCTGCCATCTGTGGTCCAGGATACCGATATGCAAACAAAAAAGGAAAAAAGCCCAGGACTGCGTCTATGGCCTAGTCCTAAAGGAAGCAAAGAAAGCGTGCATGGGGGTAACTTGCTGGGGCGGTGGTTACCTCCCTTGACCAATAAGCTTGGATACTTTTCATGCAACTGCAACATTGCTCCCCTTTTTGACGGCAGGGGAAAAAGGGGAATTGGATTCGGGCAACAAGCAAGGGGGCCCCCGGGTTTTATATTCTGGGGAACTGATGCGAAGGTACAGTATAAGCAAAAAAGCACAGGACTGCTTCTGCCACCAAGCCCATAAGCAAAGCCCATCAAGCAGCACTGTCTGAGTTATCAAGAAAGCTCGTCACCCAGTAAAAGTGTTGCTAGCATCATTTTTTATGGGTTGGGAATAACTGCACAGAACGGCAGAGAAACATGGGCCTGGAGAGTGGCAGTTACTACCTTAAGCTTGCTGAGCAGACTGGATGGACCAGTTGGTCCTTTTCTGCCGTCATTTCTGGCGTTTTTCCTCATATTGTGAACCCCGGTACCATTTCCTCCTTTCTTCCTCTCAGTCGTTCTGCTCACTTTTTTTTTTTTCAGTGCAGCTCTCTCCTCTCTCCCCTCTGTCAGGCCAGCGGCAGGGCACGCGGCAGCAGGAGGAAATGCTTCTCAGCACTGCCGTCACTCTGCTTTCTCCCACATCCTCACGATGTTGCAGTTTTAGTTTTTAACTTCTCCAGGGCCGCAATCGGTCCCTCCCTTCCCCACCTCCACTGGACAATATGGCACTGCAGTTTGAGGTCCTCCTCCTGATCTGCGCCAATGTGGGGTAAATTGTCCAGGGCAGCAATGGGCCCCCCTCTCTCTCTCTTGTGACAGCAACTTGTTGCGACCGTCGCTGCCCGACGACTCCACTCCGCCCACCTTACCTCTTATGCGACTCCCTCTTTGGTTGATGGAAGTTTGGCTGCCGCGGCGTCATCTTGTCGACCTCCTCCGGCATCCCCGGACCGGCTAGACGCTGCCTTCCACCATGTTCTCCTGAGGCCTAAGGGTGCAGCACGGCAAGTGCTGCGCCCTTAGGCCACAGGTACCAGCTGTGGCGCGAACCGCAGGGGCGTCCCCCTGAGATGACGTCATCCTCACCAGTTACTTAAGGTCTTCGTTTTCGCTAGCTATTCGAGTTAGCAAGGGCTTCCTCCAGGTATCGCTGTGGATGGGATTCACTCTCCGCTTTCCTTGCTACTCTGCCTCCTCGGACTTTACCAGCTCCTCAGGGGCCTCGCTCTCTCTCTTGCTTTTCAGGTCGCAGTCTGGAACCGGTACTCGCTCCTCGAGGGCCCACGTTCCCGGACTTGCTACCGAATACAACTTCTGCCAGGAAGTCACCGCTGCCTACAACACCAGTGAGTTATCTGCTCTCTCTCAGAGCTTTCCCTGGAACCAGGTGCTCGCTCCTCGAGGGCCTAATCCATTCCAGCTCCTGGGCTGCTTCTAAGAGACTACAGTGTGAGTGTTACCATCAAGGCTCTGTTCCTGAACTCTGCATACCCTGCCTACTCACTATACCACTTTTATATCAGTTATACTACTAAAATTAACAGAATCAATCAGAACAGCAGAAAAAAAAAAGTGGCAGGAAATATACAAAAATGCTCAAAACCTGCACTTTGAAGAAAATTAGAGCCAAAATACAAGATGTTGAGATTATGTAAGTTAAGAGGATGATAAGAATTTAAACCCCTGCCTATACAGTCACAAATCTTTTAAATAACTTTAACATGTTAACATTAATTTAAAAATTCATCGCGGATACAGTTAAAAGTGGTTTCTTTAAGTTACATACACTAAAACGTATTAAACCTCTTTTATACCAATACGACTTTCGCACTGTACTACAGGCGACTATATTATCAAAGATTGATTACTGCAATGCTTTGCTACTTGGGCTTCCTAAAACTACAATTCAACCCTTGCAAATTTTACAAAACGCAGCTGCCCGCATCATCACTGACACAAGCCGCCATGAGCACATCACTCCAGCGCTTCAATCATTACACTGGCTACCCGTGGCATCCAGAATAATATATAAATCCTTGACGCTGATTCATAAAGCCACCCACAACAGAGATATGAACTGGTTCTCTAATCACCTTCAATTCAAAACATCAATCCGCCCAACCAGATTCCAGCATTTAGCTAAACTGAAGACCCCTGCACCCAACCTGACTAATCTGTCCACTACAAAAGAATGTTCTTTCATCATTGCTGGATCCAGACTATGGAACACCATGCCATCAGAATTACGACAGGAATATTGCTACCAAAAATTTAAACAAAACTTAAAAACCTGGCTATTCAAAAAAGCCTACTATTATTGAACTGAGTCCTTGCTTTGCGTTCTAGTTTAATCCCACAGACACTCATACTCTGATATTTATTCCTATTATACAAAGTTTTTTACATGGATTTGTATTCTTTCAGTTTTAATGTTTTAATGTAAAGCAATATGCTGAATTAATGTTTGAATGTAAACCGAGGTGATGTTTCTTACGTGCCCCGGTATATAAAATCCGTAAATAAATAATAAATAAATAATGTACTGGCAGCACAAACCAATGCTCAAAAAAGTAGTGATGTTTCGGGGGACCTGCTGCTATCGAGTCCAGTGCATTGTCTCTGTCCCTCCTGTCCAAAGATTCCATCAGGCAGTGAGGTGGGCACTTTGAGGTCCTGACGTGGACTTCAGGGGTAGATTTAAGCAGCTAGCCTGCAGTGCTTGTGGGGTCCCTTCTGATACTGAGTCCAACATGTTGTGTCTGTCCCTCCTGCCTGAAGATTCCATCAGGCAGTGAGGCAGCCTTCAGGGGTGGATTTAAGTGGCTGGCCTGTGGCGCACTGCCGCTGGTTCACCAAAAGCCACGCACCTGGCAGTTTCTCTTTTGTGCGGATGCTAGAATGAGGGAAAAAAGGAAGAGAGGAAGTGGAGAGTGGCCTGGATTGGCCACTGTTGGAAACAGGATGCTGGGCTTGATGGATCCTTGGTCTGACCCAGTATGGCATGTTCTTATGTTCTAACTTAGTCCCTTCTGCCTCGACACCCACAATGGGACAGATGGGTCAGTACCTCATTCAACTAGATGCACATTCAGAAGAGTCAGCTGCGGGTGAAGCAAGCGAAATCTCCCTTAGTGCGGGTGTGTGTTCTCCTCCACAAATACCACAACCTACAAGTGGGGGGTGAAATAGCAAATTCATCAGCTGTTTCAAGTGATGGACCTGTGACTGCTTTTATAATTCAAGTAGAGCAAGTGACTAGGTGCCTTATATCTACAGCTCAGCCATCCTGGGATCACTATTCCAGTATCTGAGGGACTACAGCCCAGCCGGGCTCTCCCAGCTCACTACTGCCACCTCTGGTGGTTCACTATACAGTTTAATAAAAGATCTAGTGTGTGTCTGTCTCCTAACTCTGAGCCTGACCGGTGGTCCCTCTCGGGATCTTTCCCTGGGAGTGGGGTCATCTGCCACTGACCCAAGGATCCACCCACAATTATCACAACTCAACTAATCACAGGGAACGGCAGCACACTCTTTTTTTTTTCCCACAGTTAAACTTTCTTGCATCCTTGGATGGACCCTTGGATGGTCTCGCAGACTCCAAATTGGGACCCACTGTCCTAGACCAGGGCTTTCCAAACCTTAATATATGCACATTTCTGTCATGCATATTCGTGGTGGTTATCCTGAAAATCCAACTGGCTGTAGGGTTCCCCAGATCAGGTTTGGGAAGCTTTGCCCTAGTATCCATACAAAAAGCTCTCTGGGGATAGGTAAATGCCTCCAATACCTGAATGTAATCCACTCTGAAGTGTCAAAAAGCAGAATATCAAATATAAATACCCACTAACATCTGCAGGGAAGGAGTGTATGGGGCCTCTAGAATGCAATGGGTTTTTTAGGTCTGTAGTAAATCAGCCACTCTCTGATGCCACCTGGTGGTGAAAAGGAGTCAATTAGAAATAGGACGACTCTTTTCCTTCAGGTCAATCCAGTAACGAGTGGTAGGAAGAGCTGCGTTAGTGCCCGGCGCACCCGCGGTTGCCGCACGCACAGTCCAGCTCACCTACCGCTCGATCCTGTATATAAATAGCTTGCAAATGCAAGCTGCGTCTAAGAAGCGTCCGTGAAGCGTTAGGCCCGCGCAACCCATTTTACTGTATAGAGCGCTATACAGTATCCTGGGTGCGCGGGCCTAACGCTTCACGGTCACGCTGGTATCTGTCATTTCAAATGACATTTGAAATGACAGGTACCAGGAAGTGGACGGTTCTCCGACGCTCGGGATTGTCAGCCCTCTCTCCCCTCCTCCTGAAGCAAGGCGCGAAAAGCAGCCTTGCTCCGGGAGGAGGGGAGAGAGGACTGGCAGTGTAAAGCGATGAAGCGACTTACTTTTTTTGCAGCCGCCCTCCGGAGACGGACATCGGCGAGGACGACCGCGGCTCCCCTGCCTCCAGCTGCCCGTGAAGATGAACGCACGGGCGAAAGCGGCCCCTGTGCGTGCAATTGGGCCGCTCAAGACGTGACGTCACATGCCGTGACGCCAAACATGGTGACGTCACGCCTTGAGTGGCCCAATTGCACGAACAGGGGCCGCTTTCCCCCGTGCAGGCGTCCATCTTCGCGAGCAGCTGGAGGCAGGGGAGCCGCGGTCGTCCTCGCCGATGTCCGTCTCCGGAGGGCGGCTGCAAAAAAAGTAAGTCGCTTCATCGCTTTACACTGCCCGTCCTCTCTCCCCTCCTCCCGAAGCAAGGCTGCTTTTCGCGCCTTGCTTCGGGAGGAGGGGAGAGAGGACTGGCAATCCCGAGCGTAGGATTGCCCGTCCTCTCTCCCCTCTCTCTCTTGCAACTTTTGTTTTCGCTTTTTTTTTATTTTTTTCGCTTTTGTTGCTTCGGGAGGAGGGGAGAGGACTGGGGCTGCCCCGGAGACCGGCACCCATGGACGCGGCCAGGGCAGGAGAGCGGGGGCTGGGGGAAAGTTTGCCGCCTACCCTTACCCCTGCCTCTAACGCAGGGGTAAGGGTAGGCGGTAAGTTAGCAGGTTAAACGCGCGGCAAAACGGCAGGGTAAAAAAGCGATAGTCGGGGCGCGCGTTACTGGATGGTAGGGAATAGCTAATTCGATCGTTTACATGTAATATACATGCCGCGGGCGGAAGGGGTTACCCGGGGATTTCAGGACGCGGTAAGAGTAGGTTAAAGGGGATTGTGGATCGCAGGAAGGGCTAACGCGGCCGGAAAGTGGGTAGAAAGCGGGTTAGGAGCGGGGTAAACGCGGCCGCACTGTACTGTATCGGCCTGCTTGTTAGATATAACATAATTTCCACCCTGGGAACTCTCCGGATTTAGCCCGGAGACTTCGGATATGTACACAGATTTCCGGGTCTTCTTCAGGGTGTGCAAGTCTCCGGGTGCTGCGCTGACTCACTGAGAGGCTGGAGGGCGCAAACGCAGTGTCGGTGTTTGCTTCCTTGGCAGTGTTTTGCCTGTGCTCCGCCCCCTCGGTGCACATTAGCTCTGCCTCCAGCTGACGCGACAATTCAGTGCTCCCCGCGGCTTGCTTCGCTGATATGCAGCCTTTGCGGTGGACGGGAGGATCGAGGATCTTCACTCTGGCAGGGTCCAAAGCAGACCCAGTCTCGGTAGCTGCGCATACAGCACATTAACCATTTGTGAGGTGCCGGAGGAGGAGAGAGAGAGAGAGAGAGAGAGAGCAATGCATTGCCAGGCCCCAAGTCTCGGCTGCTGGGGCCTGAAAGACTGGACAAGTAAGGTGATTCTGACGACCGGTTCACTCCACTACAGCAGTAATTGTGAGCAGTGATGTAAAATCATCATTATTCACCGACAAGTGACAATGTGTTACACTGTACAACAGGGAGGGAGGGAAAGAGACAAGAGAATGGCCTCAGGTGGAGAGGGGGAGAGCGATGACAAGGGAAGATAGAGAGGTTTGGAAAGGGAGTATGGGATTCAGGGATGAGGAGGCGGGGCCAGCAGGGACTGGGCTGTGATTGACTAGCAGAGCAGAAACTCTGGGATTTGTGGAGGGAGCAAAAGATGGTTGCGTAACCAGAGGATAACATTTAAAGAAGGGTGAGGTTTTTTGGGAGGTTTTAAATATTTCCCTGTTCCCTGGGGAGCCTCTGGTTGGAGCTGTCACATCCCAGGAGTAAAGAGAAATGAGGCTAGGGCGACCCAGAGCTGTCTATAATCTCTTTAACTGCCAACTTTAAATATTCCATTTGGACAATCTCTACTGACTCAAGCCACTGATGCCTCCTTTTTGAAGAACCCAGTTATCTCTTCTATCTATTCAGTGTATCTACCCTGTTTACACTATGTTTTTTGTTCATATCTCTTTTTTTGGTGCCATTTCCCACTATTGTTAAATTTAAAGTTTAATATCTTTCAATGTAACAAGTTGTTCTATATGTAAACCGGAGTGAAGGCAACTATGCTATACCTCGGTATATAAAAAAATGCTAAATAAAAAATAAATAAATTAATTAAAGTTATCCTCCTTCTGCTCTCGCCCTCAGAGAAGTGAGAGGGAGAAAGTCTCTTTATACGATCCCACTTCCGGGTCCGGGCACAGTCACGCCCCTCCGGCGGCGTCAGTCGCAGGCTGGAGATCTCAAAACCGTCGGGGCAAACGAAACTGCTTACCCCCGGGAAACTCAGCTGCTGCGAACAGATATTAAAGGTATCCTCCTTCTGCTCTCGCCCTCCTGGAATAACATTTAAGTTCCCCACTAATCAAGAAATCCAGATACCATCCAGATTCATAATCCGGCTCAAAGATTTCTAAAAGTTCATGCCTCTAACTTAATACCAAAAAGAGGAGCATTTATGGGCTAAATATAGATTAAAACTTGCTCTAAAGTACCCTTGGGAACTATTTAAGCTGAGGTCATAGAGTACTGATCTCACTAAAGTGTGTCAGTTCAGAAGTCAAATAAGGGAGCAGAAGGTGTCAGACCTTATCTCTTCAGAGACTGCTCTAAAGGGCCAGAAAACCACTGAAGTTGATACGGCATGTCATTCTGTGGAAGAGTTTTGCGAGTGTTTAACAAAATGTGTGTGTTTGAAATTAGAGTCAAAGGTAAGAAATAGGTTCAGGAAAGTCAGTTACTTGTATAAAAATGTTGGTAGGCACGTGGGATTTGAAGCCCACCTTTGATAGACAGAGATTGAGAGAGGAAGATAAGAGAGAGAGAGTTTGTTATGAGATGGATTTGTTGCTAAACTCTCATTTTCACTGGAATAAAATCTGAGACATTATCCTGTACCTAAATACTGTAGAGCTGTAAGGGTTAAATTTAAGCTTTCCCTGAAAGGAAAAAAAAATCATAAATCAGGGATCACAGGTTTTAGATGCCAGATTCGTTAAGACTGAAAGCTGTGTAGTAAGTGACAGTGTGAATTTGAAAACAATTCTTGAGCTAAGGAGAATACATAGTTGGTATAGAAAAGAGAGGGAATTTTGTCTGTGCTTACAACTCCATGACAGGACGGTGAAACAAATTCAGCAAAAGAGAGCTGGCAACAAAATTCTGTTACGAGCAGAGCATTCAAAATCGACACTTACAGACTCCACGCCACCCTACTGAAGTGTTTTCTGACTAGTTTTCATATTTTACTTTTTATTGTTGTTTGCCTTAACATTGTTTTATGTTGATTTTGTAACTCGCTTACCTTAACAAAGTTATTATAGGAGGAATACAAACATTTTCAATAAATAAATGGTCCTTATATACTCACCTGCAGCAGCAGCTAAAACAAAGTGACCGAGTGTGCCAGATTTGTGAGTAGAAAGGAAAGTGTGTGAGGGAGAGAGTTTATTTCTCTCACATTGATTCCCACATTTCCTCTGTGTTCTAGTGAGAATAGGGAAATTAAATTATTGGTTTTTGTATATTAAATTAGCTAGCCAAGTTCCAATCAGCCTTTGTGGACATAATTTAGGGAACTCCTATTTAGTACATCTTCGGAAGATAAGCAAGGCCAGAGTATAGGAGGAACACTCTATTACTTTAGTTGAAGCTTAGATAGGTCCAGCAGCAAGCCAGGAGATGGCGCTCGCCACACAGTCTTTGGAGAAGGAGCCCATCCAGTTCCTTAAACTGTGCCCGCTACCAGCGTTTTGCCAGCTCAGTGGACCAGCACCGGTGGAGGAGATGACGACCAGAGAGAAATCAGCAGGATCCAGCTGAGTGTACACATCACGGAACTAACACACAGTCTAGCTAGGCGACCAAATAAGAACTGAGATATTATCACAGCCTGAAACAGAGTACGAGAGAGAGAGAGAGACTAACAGGCCGATGCAATACAGTGCGCTTAACCGAGCGCACTGGTGAACCCGTGGTTGGATGCGAGTCCACAACCTCTTAATGTATGAGGGGATTAGCGCGTCCAAAACATGCGTCCAAATCCCCCGTGAAGCTAAAAAAATAGTGCGCCTGACGCACGCATTTTTACGCTCAGAAATTAACTCCTGCACGGAGCAGATGTTAATTTTTGAGCAGCTCAAAAAAGTATACAGAAAAGCAGAAAATGATGCTTTTCTGCACTACCTCCGACTTAAGATCGTGGTGATATGAAGTCGGAGGAACAAAAAAGACAGCCTTTAAAAAAAATTTTTTTTTTTAAATGTGCCTGTGGTCAGGTTAGGAAAAGGTACGCTTAATTAATGAGTATCCATTTTCCTAACCCGTGGCTGTGCACGGGTTAGGAAAAGGGACGCTCATAAAATTGATCGTCTGTTTTCCTAACCGGCTGACAGCCACCTCTCCCGGGTTCCCACTGCCGAGGCGGTGCTAGGGGCACACAATTTCCCCTAGTGCCTCTTCTTTATCATGGCTGCCAATGTAAATATTAAATTGGGCGCCCCGGAGAGGTCGATCGGCGTGCGTTGGCAAGGGCGGGTGCTCAATCGTGAGCGTCCGTTTTCCCCGCACCGATATGCATCGGTCTTGTAAGATAGCAGCACCCACTAGTTCTGATGCAACAACTTCAAAACCGAGAGAGAGAGCACACACAGAGTGGTGCAGAATTCACAAACAAAGCAAAGAGAAAGGGTTACTTGCATGCTTTAGGGGAAAAGTCAAGAGAAAAACGGACACAGAAACAGGAGAGCAAACAGTTTAATAATTACCATCTACCTAAGAAACAGTGGTACCGGTATTACACAGCACCTGGAAAACAAAAGGAGGATACAAAGACTCAAATTCTTTGAGGTTTAGTAGTCAAACAAATGCATTTAGAGAAAATAAAGTTTCTTTCAGTAACATATTTACCTGATGATAACAGACGAAACCAGGATTTCACTTCACTCTGCTGCCCTTTTACAATCACTTTCACAAATAAATACAATGGGGCAGATTTTTAATCTTTCACGTGTGGGGTACATTTGTGCGCGATACCCAGCGCGCACAAATGTACACCCGATTTTATAACATGCGCGCGCTGCCATGTGCATGTTAATAAAATCCAGGGTCAGTGTGCGCAAGGGGGTGCACACTTGTGCACGCCGAGCCCTAGGGGAGACCTGATGGCTTTCCCCGTTCCCTCCGAGGCTGCTCTGAAATTGGAGCGGCCTTGGAGGGAACTTTCCTTTCGCTCCCCCCCTCCTTCCCCTCTCTTCCCCTCTCTAAATCCCCCCCCCCCCTACCTTTATTTCAGGTGTTACGCCTGCCTCCGGCGCGCCAACCCCCGGCACAGCCGCTGTGCCGGAGGACTCGGGACCTCCCCTGGACCTCCGCCCCACCCCCGGCCCGCCCCTTTTTCAAAGCCCCGGGACATAACGCACATCCCGGGGCTTGCGTACACAAGGGTAGGTTTTAAAGGGTTACGCGCGTAACCCTTTGAAAATCTACCCCAATACTTCTTGATACGGGAATCAACAGGCCGCAGCTTTATTTAAACAATTTTTAACAACCAGCCCGAGTCCCGATAACACCACAAGATGGTCATCTGCCACAATCCAGCAAGACAACACATCCACAGGCCATCTGGCCTACATCTTTCCAGGCATCACCACACCACCTGAGGCCTAGCCCCCGCCACCAGCCATCAAGGAGCCATGCCCATGTCACCACTCACCAGATGGGTGTCGTCCCTACCAGTTCAATGGTCAAACTGGCTACCCGGTCCGACCCACAACACATAAATGAGGCTCAGGCAATCCACCACAAGAACAGGAAGGAAAACCTATCCTGTAACCCTCCAAAGAACACACATTCCAAGGCCTCCTGAATGTAAATGAGAAACTAGTCCCTGCCAATAAATCACAAGTGACCTCCATCAGGTCAAAAAAGACGCACCTCCACATCCCAGGACCAATCGTGTTTAATATGACAACCCCCCATTACCCTCAGCCAAGAGTCAATCTATTGATTAGCTTTGGCTCAACAATGCTGCCAAATGCACTGTTCCATTTCAGCAGGCCTTGGAATAATGTCTGACCAAAAAATAATCATGCCCGACAACCATATCATCAACATGGCAAGGTCCTTTTATACCATACTAATGAATTGGCGGTTGGACATTTTCCCCCTATTATTTTCCCCTAAGTGCACCACAACAGCATCCGGATGTCTTCTTCAGCTCAGCCAAAGCCGAACATGCGGCAGCAATTCACTCCAGCGCATTCCTCAACGTCCCAACCAATACAGTGTAACACCATAAGCCGCCAAACCAAGATGTGGACCATAAGGCCGCTAACAAGCATGTCTGAAGGCCCATACCACAAAAGAGTGCCCTATGATCCACATCTGATGGCCACTGGTAGTCTGATCTAAGGAGAAAAGATAACCCGCTAGACCTGACCCTGCAGCTGATGTAGCAGCCATGATCCAAAAGGAATGTGTCCCATAATAGGAGGACTCCAAACCCACTTTAGTGAGAAACACTTTGAGCACCATCTCAAACTGGTATTTAGTTAAAGGCTGAAGGTCATTATGCACCTTCAGCCTTTAACTAATGGACATCCCCCAGCAGGACATTTAGAAAGATAATGTTTCACAGTGGCTAATGGACAAGTGCGCAGAGCCCTAACAGCTCTCAAAATGAGCTCCGCCCCTTTGCCCGCATGATCCGTCTTGGATCTGGATATAATCACTCTAATGGTGTCTCTCGACATCTACACCTGATTAAACTGTAAGCCAGTATGTTCCGCCCCTTTTCCAGCCCTAGCGACCAATTCATCTATTCAAAAGGCCCCAAACAATGTTAAAACAAATGCTACCCAAAATAGGCTTACCTCAAAAGAAGAGGAACAAACAGCGGCAGCTGCGTCCCACAATTCTAATAAGATAGCATGGGTAATAGGGCGCCTGCTGTCTTGCAGGACTCCCATGGACCTAGACCAACCTGCCAATAACCTCCGAATCAAAAAACGCCTTACAGGATACCACAAGCCATGAGCTTTCATGAAAAAAGAGAACACAGCTAACTGGCGCATCCCTGCAGCTTTAGATCCCCCCCATTTTACGAGCTTCCTCAATGTATTGTAATAGCTAGCAATACATCTGATTCAGGTCCCCAAGTCCAGCCCCTCAGAAAAAGGAAGTCCACCACCTTCGCCGCTCCACTTATATACCCTGCCCAAGTCGAAGGAGCTAAGAATGTTTGCAACAATTGCCATGCTTCAGGGAACCGAACTTCCAAGGAGAACTTGGAATGGGGACCCCACATGAATCCACCGTCGGGGCGAGCTTCTGAATATTGCCCACTTGAAACGAGAAAGAGAATCAGCAATATTGTTCCATACACCTGGAACATGTTTTGCCCAAGCAGTGACATTTAACAACATACAACGTAGAACAAATTCTTGTATCAGTTCCGACATTAAGCACCTAGCTGACCTTTTGTTAATAACTTCTACCACTCCCATGTTATCACACCAAAATACCACCCTACGGTTCCTCAGCCGGGTTCCCCATAGGTGCAACGCAACCACGATCGGAAACAATTCCAGAAAAGCAATATTCCTAGTAACCCCTGATTGTGTCCATTCCTCCAGCCATGGGGACGCATACCAAGCCCCTTGGAAATAAACCCCAAATCCTTTTCCTCCCGAAGCATCCAGAAACAATTCCAGATCCTGAATGGACACCAATTCCTTCTACCACACAAAAACACCATTAAACTGTTCCAAAAATACCTGCCACATGTCCAGGTCCTCTCGCAATCATTTAGTCATTCTAATATGGTGATTAGCTTTATGCACACCCGCTATAGCGACGAACAGTCTCCTTAAAAACACCCTTCCCATCGGTATAACCTTGCACGCAAAGTTTAGACTCCAACCAAGGACTGCATTTGCTGCAGGGTCAACTTTTTTGCTAAAGTGAGCACCCACCACCAATTCTCTCAATTTGTCCACTTTATCTTTGGGCAAATGAGACACCATGCAGTACAAGGTGGGGAGGGGGGGGGGGGGTGGCTGAGTGGTAGGTTATATGTCACAGAATACGCAACACACTTAATTACAAGTATAGAAGCTTTGCTTATAAGTTTGAGAATAGCAATCAAAGCATAGAGTTTGCATTAAAGAATATATACACAAAATACTTTCCTCACAATTCCCAATGTGGTGTATTTTGGAAATCTGGACAACATGTTGGAAAATCAGCAACAACTTCATTACACTGGTAATGTCTAACAAGCTTTTCCTCCGAGCTGTTGGTTCTCTGATTTCAAACTGTTAGTCTCATGTTGCTCTTAAGTTAATTCTTCTGACCTTTGTCCTAGTTTCTTTCTCTGGACCACTACCCATGTGTTCGTTGAGGCCCCAACTATCCGTTATTGCATCAGCAACAGTGAGGTGTGGCCAGGAGGCTAAATCCTGTTCTGTTCAGATATCTGCAGTTAGCCTTTCTGAGTAACAGCTCTCCAATATATCTCTCAGGACTTGTTTTGTTACAAACATTTTTTTGTTACAAGCAGGCTAAAAAAAATAGCATATTTATTCTCAGAATTCATAGGCCTTATATTAAATAATTACACTAATAATATCAGTCATTTTCTCTGCTTCACTCCTACTGCAGCAAATACTCTTCCGCATGCTAACTTCCTCCTTAAAATAATTTTCCACACATGCCTATTGAGTCCAATTCAATCCCCAACAAAACCAAGTAACTACATGGCCCCTCAGACTTTCCCTCCGCAATGGGTATCCCAAAATCTTCAGCCACTCTCAGAAAACATCACATAATATCCAGACATGTACTGGAATCGTTAGACCCAACAAATAAAAAATCATCCAAATAAAGAATAATGTTAGGTACCCCTGACACTTGCTCAGACACCCAGTGCACAAAGGAACTAAACATTTCAAAATAGGCACAAGAAATGGAACAACCCATCTGCAAACATTTATCAAAATAGAACTTATCTTGAAAACGAAATCCCAATAAACGAAAACTGTCCGGGTGAATTGGCAATAGGCGGAAAACAGACTCGATATCAACTTTGGCGATTAAGGCCCCCTCTCCACATTTAACCACTAACCAAATTGCTGAATCAAAGGAGGCCTAGGACACTGCACAATTCCTTGGGCACAAAATAGTTAACGGAACTCCCAGTCGGAAAAGACAAATTATGAATAAGCCTAAACTTAACCAGCTCTTTCTTGGGAACCACTGCTAATGGTGACAAAAACATTTTTTTAAAAGGAGGCTCGTCAAAGGGTCCCGCAACTCTCCCCTTTTCCAATTCAGTGTCCAATTTACCTTTCACGCAACCAGACAACCGACCTAGAGTTTATGAAATCAGATTGCTCCACTGTGCCTGCAAACGGAATTCTAAAACCAAACAAAATCCCCTCCCACAAAAACCTGGCCACCTCCACTTTGGGATAAACCCGCAACCACAGCTCTATTGCACCCAGAATTATAGGAGAAGGAGCCTTCCACATCGCATCATTTCCCAGAATTTCCGGTCGCCGCACTACCTCCACTCCCAGCTCCATTCCGCTTTGTACATTTACTGGGTGGATGACCGGCTCCACAATTGGAGCACAAATGCTTGAACTTAAAATCTGGGAAGTTGCATGTGGATCGGTTGAAATGCCAACACACATCGGCAACCCCTGATGTGGATACGGATTTGAATGCCCTGCTAGTTGCGGCTGCTGCCCGAAATGGCCGACTACTAGCTCCACCACTCAAGGTCGCGGCCTGTCCACCACTCAGCATTGTTGGAGTGCCTTTGTTCGTCATTTGAGTGAGCCATAAGCTCACGTCCTGAGTTCCCCAGGACATAAATTTGATCTCCTCCATTTTGTCCTGAAAATGCCCATCATAGTTGAGCCAGATCCAACCTTCATAATCCTTATGTGCTGCCAAAATAGCATCCACATAAGCTAACATCGGCCCATACTGCGAAGAATCCTGATGTCCAATGACACTGGCTAATCTCAAAAAAACAAAGTATCCAATTCAAAGTAGTCCAATGGACTCTCTTCTGGGTTCCTAACAAACAGTCCCTATCCTTTTTCTCTTTGCCTCCTTCCTACTACCTCTCCTACCTTGCAAAGACTTGAAAATATCAATGTATCTTCTCTTCTGGACTTTGCATCTCATGGATGCAACTCATGGATGTGGAACTAGAGGACGCGACGTAGAAGATGATGAACTGGATGAATGGGAATGACCTCGCTGACCCCTATGCTTCGATTGCCCCCTCTTTCGCTCCTTCAACAGCCCCTTCTCTGAAATCCCCTGCTCTACTCAATCCCCTGTACTCCCACTGTTCTATCGTGTGCCCACAGGACTCATCCTCTTCTGTCCCAGAATTCCCCAATGCCAGCAACTCAACCTGTGCGCCAGATTCTGAAGCCACTCCAGAAGCTCCTGCAACACTCCCCCAGCTCTGAACTTGCTGCAATACCATCATCATTTGACTGCTCTACCGAACCTCCATGCAGTGGCCCCGGCTGCCTCCTTCCTGCAGCGCCAAGCTGTGAAGAAGAAACAGCCGACACAGACGCAGGAACAAAAGCAGCGGCACCACTAAAAGGCATCCCCCAGGCCTACAATTCTGTAGCACCTGGATGACATGCCCAGTCCCCCAAACCAATCACCACATGCCATAATTGGCATTCATCCCATATCACCCTCTGACCCACCAAAACCCGATATCTGCGAAGAACACCCAGGAAAACCCCAATTCACCTCCCCGCGAGAGACTTGACTGGGACCCACCAAAGGGGGAACTCCCCATTCCCCAAGCCTAGGCATTATGCCTTCACAAGACTCGCTATAAGGCCCCCTGGACCAAACTGTGCCTTGACTGGTCCCCTCGTCTGCTGAGGATCATTCCATATTCCAGACCAACCTCTCTGAAACATCGCTTCAGAGCCGTGCGATCCGTCAAACCCCATGCCGGGCCACACCCCTGACCCATCATCCCTCCATCCCATGCCACTTACACTCTCCGACCCCTGGCCCTGCTCTAGTGCACCCCCTAGCCAACTGCCCCAAGCCAGTATCAGCACGCTGAGGCTCATCATTGCCAGTGGCATTTTCCCCACCAATGACCCTACTCCCAGTGACAGGGTCAGTTATAGCCCTGCCCTCTCCCTGGCTATACACAGAGCGCGATAGCAGGTTCCTCTGCCCCCTCAAAAAGTAGCCAAACAGCGCCGGAGGAGCATTTGTGCTGCCCACACCCGCCCTAGCCAACAGCCCTGGACACGCCCTGACATCGGGCACGACATGGGGGAGGGGCCCCAACAGCCACGGCACTGCCGCCGGATGCCTCCCCAGCCAGAGAATCCCCAATACTAATCCGCGGAGCACAACCGGACCCCCCCCCCCCTCCCTCCTTTACAGAATTTTAATAATAACGACGCAAACGTCTCAGCAACGAAGATGCCACTCGCCGCCGAAGCAGGCGAATCCCGACAGTCAACGCGACCTCCGTCCAATGGGGCGAGGCCACGTCGGCAGCATTCTTCAAATTTAATTGCTGCCGCGCCGAAACTTGCCCGCAAACCTACCTCCCCCCCTTTGCACACCATCCCTTCCCTCCCCTCTCCGGCTCTGAGCAGCCGTAGTTTGCCTGGCTCGCCCGTTATCCTGGGGCTGCCCTGCCGGTACTCCAGCTAGTTGAAAGAACTATTTCTTTTCTTAATAATGTCTCTACTGGTACCTATGCAAGCAAAAGAGAAAAGTGATAAAATATTGATGTTGACACCGTTAATGCAAACGTGTTGTTGATTCTGCAAATATTTTTTAGGGTGTTAAAACAAATAAAAGTTATTAGCTAAAGTTATTATTAAAGCAATTGTAACCCAACCGATTGTTGTTTTCAAGACTCTTGTCTTCCAGCTCTAACACTGGGAGACTGCCGGGGTGGGTTCACTCCCATCCGGAAGAAGAGCAACATTTTCCTCTCCCAGCCATCAGCTTGGGTAACTTCTGGTGTTGACTCACTCCCTTCCAGCAGTAACCCCGGTACCGCTGCCCACCCTAGCACTGAAAGGGGAGAGTCACTACCCCAAAGCATCTGATTGCTTAGAACTGGGAAGAGGGAGTGCAGGGGATTAGGTTTCTTGGCGTGGGAATGATTGGAGAATTGAGTGGAAACTTCAAAAGGGAGAGGAGCAAGGCCCATGGTTTTGAATGGAGGAGAGGGTGTGGGAGGGGACCCCGGGGATTTTGGATTGGGTGGGGGAGGGGAGGGTGCAAGCAGGGACTGTGGGATTGCGCGGCAGAGCTCTGAGATTGGTTGGGCAATGTGGAGAGAAGGAATTTGGGGACTGGCGTCTGCATATTTTCTAATTTGTGGTTACTAATTGAGTATTTGGTGAGGGTCCATGTCCTGCATGTAGTAACCAGCCGAGGGGTTCGGCAGGTGAGTAGGTTCTCTTGGGTCAGGTGTCACTTCCATAGCAGTCTGGCTTGTTCTCTTTTCCCAATAAGAGATGTACTCAAGTGATGTTCTTGCATCTGCTGAAATATTTTTCATAGGCTGGGTTGTTATTGTTAAGAGCCCAGGCCCAACAGTCAATTAACATCGCTGCGCCTGGCCCTGCCCCCCAGCCACACATATCTCAGGGAAGCAGAACTCAAAAGCTCCCAGGTATGAACATTGTCTTAAGGTTAATTCCTGGAAAAAAAAAAAAAAAAGCCCCAGGCTACATGAAATTCACTTGCTAGCTTTGTGTTTCTTTCCGCTATTCCTTGCCCCAGCCCAGGGTCAGGGTCCCTCCCCCTCCCTCTATCGCCTTTATTTGCCATAGCTGGGCTCAGCTTCCTTTCCCTGCTCACCTAAACCGAGCGAACACGTGCAACTGGAGTGAGCAGGGAGAACATGAATATCCCAGGCTCATTCCAACGCGCCATATGTCTCTCCACACCCCACCAAAAAACCCCCCAAAAACCCTCCTCTTTGTAGGGAGCAAGGAAACATCTCTCTCTTACCCCGATAACCACCATAACTTAGGATGAAAAAAAAAACAGGCTGGCAAAAGACTGAAGAGAGCATTCCGGAGTCTGCATTTAGCTGCAGCTTCCACCTCTGGGGCTGGCGTGGAGGGCGGAGGCAATGTGAGCGCAGAAGGGGAGTGCACGCCCATGGTTGCTGCTGGAAACCATCCCTCGAGGGAGGGGGACAAGAAAGCCCAGCCTTTGGTTTGGGATTGTGGTTTGTTTTTTTTTCCGGCGGCACAGCCTGGCGGGCGGAGGCTGCAGCCGGGGGGGGGGGGGGGGGGATCCCGTCCTCTGAGCGCCTGGGCTGAGGATGAAGGGGGCCACTGCTGCCTGCAGCCCTCTGCGCGCTCCCAGGTAAGCCCCGCTCTCCTCTCCACCCCCCCCCCCGACTAGCCTGGCTCCAGGCCACGGGGCACCCATCCGTCCTCAGCCTGGGAGAAATGTGCCAGGCTGGGGGCGGACGGGCCCGGGGGCGTTTACTGTGCGGAAGAAACCCGCGGGGCCAAGGAAGAGGGGGCCCCGCTGAGGGGGACTGGAGGGGTCGTCCCTCCTTGCCTTTAAGCAGATCGCGGCAGGGAGCCCAGAGGGAGCTCGGCTGCTGTGCAGGCAGAGAGCAGCGAGCCCAGACAGACAGACCTCCCAGTCAGCCACTTTCTAACCCACTCAGTCACTCTAGAACCGGTACCAAGGGCACACAATTCATTTATCAGTCACCTCTGCAAAACTCTTGTCAAAGGCCTTGCTGAAATAGAAGCACACTACATCTAGCGCTCTCCTTTGCTCCAGGTGGTCTGGTCAAATAAATTGATCAAATGCATCTGACAAGATCCACCTTTGGTGAAACCATGCTGCCTTGCAACAAAAACTGCACCCAGGTTCTGTTTTAGCAGCCATTCCATTAGTCTACTCATCTCAGAGATGAAAGTAACTGGCCGGTAGCCTCCTCCTTACTTACACATCCAGGCATCTCCGGTCTTCTGAAACTCTTTCCGCCTCTAAAGAAGCACTGAAAAGGGGGCAGCCAGCGGAGCTGCCAGGACATCTCTATGTCCCCATAGTACCCTCGGATGTATCCCATCCAGTCCCATCACCTTATTTACTGTCGGGCCGATACAGTAAAAACCGCGGGAGCGCCCGCTCTCCTGGGCGCACGATCGAGTATTTAAATGAGGGCCTGTGGTAAAAGGAGGCGCCAGGGACACTAGCGCCTCCCTAGCGCCTCCTTTTTGACAGAAGCGGCGGCCGTCAGCTGGTTTGACAGCCGACGCTCAATTTTACCGGCGTCTGTTCTCGAACCCGCTGACAGCCACGGGTTCGGAAAACGGATGCCGGCTAAATTGAGCATCCGTCTTCCAACCTGCGGGCAGATTTTAAATTTTTTTTAAATTTTACATTTTTTTTAAATTTTGGGGCCTCTGACTTAATATCGCTATGATATTAAGTTGGAGGGTGTACAGAAAAGCAGTTTTTTTCTGCTTTTCTGTGCACTTTCCCTGTGCCGGCCGAAATTAACTTCTGCCTTTGGGCAGAAGTTAATTTCTGAGAGTAAAATGTGTGGCTTGGCTGCACATTTTACTTTCTGTATCGCGCAGGAATAACTAATAGCGCCCGCAACATGCATTTGCATGTTGCGGGCGCTATTAGTTTCGGGGGGGGTTGGACGTGCGATTTTTCGACGCGCTATTTCCCCTTACTGTATAGGGGTAAAAATAGGGCGTCGAAAATGCGCGGCCAAACCGGGGCTAAAGGTGGGCTCAGCCGAGCGCACCATACTGACAGCTCGATACTGTAACGTGCGGTTGGAGATTCCCCGTCTGTAACCCGCTGTGGGCGCACAATTCGGACGCGTAAGGCGATCCTGCGATACAGTCTCCAGTTTCACGCGTCCTTAGCGCTTCTTGAAACCGACGCGTAACCCTTTCTGCACGCAGCATGTATATGATATGTAAACGAACGAATTAGCTATTTAATGAAGGAATTAGCTATTCCCCTCCGATACTATGACGCGCGCTCCGATTATCTCCTTTGTAACCCGCTATTTTGCCGCGTCCTTAACCTGTTAGTTTACTGCCTACCCTCTACCTGGTGTTCGAACAGCTACGTACCGGACTGCACCATATATACTAACATTTGCAGCGTAAAGTTGTTATATATATATATATATATATATATATATATATATATATATATATATATATATATATATATATAAATAAATACCTGTCACTTTCCGAATCCCCCATCTCCACACGGGCGGGTGGGCGCGCGTTCAATCCAGGCCGCGGCGGGAGCCGGCGGGCGGGTGGGCGTGCATTCATCCAGGCGGAGGGAGCCGGCGGGCGGGTGGGCGTGCGTTCATCCAGGCGGAGGGAGCCGGCGGGCGGGTGGGCATGCGTTCATCCAGGCGGAGGGAGCCGGCGGGCGGGTGGGCGTGCGTTCATCCAGGCGGAGGGAGCCGGCGGCGAAAGCGGCCTCCGGCAGCCCCCGCCGGCAGTGAATGAATGCAGGCCTGTGTACGCCCGTGCGATTTCGGCGCTCAAGGCAGTCACATGCCGTGACGTCAAGCGTCATGACGTCACGCCTTGAGCGCCGAAATCGCACGGGCGTACACAGGCCTGCATTCATTCACTGCCGGCGGGGGCTGCCGGAGGCCGCTTTCACCGCCGGCTCCCTCCGCCTGGATGAACGCACGCCCACCCGCCCGCCGGCTCCCGCCGCCACCTGGATCGAAAGCGTGCCCGCCGGCTCCCGCCGCCACCTGGATGAACGGGTGCCCGCCGGCTCCCGCCGCCACCTGGATGAACGGGTGCCAGCTGGCTCCCGCCGCCGCCTGGATCGAACGTGCGCCCGCCAGTTCCCGCCAGTAAGTTTACTTTTTTTTTACACTTTATTCCCTTTTGTTTTAATTTTCGCCCTGCGCCTTGCTTCGGGAGGGGGGGAACCATCCACTTCCTGGTAACTGTCATTTCAAATGTCATTTGAAATGACATTTGAAATGACAGGTACCAGCGCACCCAGGATACTGTATAGGCGCTGTATTAAGCACCTATACAGTAAAATGTGTTGCGCGGGCCTAACGCTTCCCTAACGCTTCGCAGACGCGGCTTGCATTTGCAAGCAATTTACATAGAGTATCCAGCGGTATGTAAAGAGAACTGTGCGTGCGGGGAACGAGGGTGTGCCCGGCACTGCCGCACTCTTTCTAACGCGGCCTTACAGTATCGACCTGTGTATTTGCTATTTTTTTCTTCCACTTGAATTTTTGCATTCCTACTTTCCCAGGTTCTCTTAGCTCTTCCAGATGTTGTTGCCCATCGTCGTCGTCTTCTTCCGGAAATCTTTTTTCCCTGACGTTTTCAGCCACTTCTTTAGGAAAGCATAACCTGTCTTTCCTCTATTTACTTCTCCTTTGTTTTGCACAGTGCGCTTCCACTTCCCTGAGATTTTCCCATCCAGCCAAGGACTCCTTGAGCTGCTCCCCCATCTAACAACATTTGTTTTCCTGAAGTCTAGGCCCATCTCCTCTTGAAAGAGCCAGCTCTGCCTATGCTCTAGTACTGAGCCACACCATCTGGGGGATCACCGGATCCCAGACGATCGTCCACTGCATCAGAAATACCGTTCTGGTCTGCAGGCACCAGGTCCCCTGTTGTCTCTCCCATGTGGGTTCTGGTACCAGCTGACAGAACAATTCTTGCGGAGATTCCTCCAGGGTCTCCTCCTATATCTAGAGGACACCGCACCGGGAATTTCCCAATCGACACCCAGCAGATTGAGATCCTCCCGCACTAGCACAGCCTCTCTTAGAAATGTTAATATCCTCCATTCAATCTGTTTCTTCTGTCCTGCAGTGCAGTGGAGGTCTGTCTGTTTTATATGAGCTTCCTAATAACTACAGATTTAGAATCCCACATCACAGGATGCTGAGACCCTCAGACGTTGGAGCTTACTCATGCAATGTTTTCAATTTCCTGAGCTGGCAGCTCAAGTTACATAGCTGCATTGTCTTTCTTTTTAATTTTTTTTTCTGCTGCATTTCAATTAAACGGTCACATTCCTTCTCTTGTGAGGGGGAAGGGGGGTGTTCAGAAGGAATGTCTATTTCATTTAAAAACGGATGCTTATCTAGTGCTCAGCACAATGCCAGCTTCAAAGAGACCCGACACAGGCTGAGTTTCGTTAAACTTCCTGAGGGGTACCCGAAGTGTGATACAGTCTGCAAATGCACCCGCGGCAGACTGGATTCATAGCCACCTCACTAGTTCCATGTAAAATAAGCACTGTGATCGCAAAACGACCTGCCACTGGCAGGAAACCACTGCTCCGGACAGAAAACCAATGGCAGGCCGTTTTCCCATCACAATGACTATACGCCACGCTATGCTTTACAACAGAAGCCTTTTCTTTTTGTGGTGGTAAAATGACAACAATGCTTCCGTTGCCGCATCCTAACTGGTGTCTTGTACAGATGTGATTCGGCCAAACCTTTTGATTCGGCCTTCGTTATCGGCCCGCTGTGGGAAATGAAATTTCCCACGGTTCTGGCCGATTTTTTTTTTTCCGCTGTCCCAAACCGAAACCCCCCCCCCCCCCATCCCAACCCTTCAGATTTAATTAATTACAACCCCCCCCCCAAAAAAAAATGTACCGACAGTCCCTGGTGGTCCAGCGGGGGTCCCGGGAGCGATCTCCTCCTTTCTGGCCATCGGCTGCCACTAATCAAATTGGCACCGGTGGCCCTTTGCCCTTACCATGTGACAGGGGCTATCGGTGCCATTGGCCGGCCTCTGTCACATGGTAGGAGCAATGGACGGCCGGCGCCATCTTAAAAAATGGCGCGGGCCATCCATTGCTGTTGTGTTTTGTGCACAGGCCTAGCAGCCAGTGGCTAATTGTAGCTGCAACAGTACACCCATAATAACATTGGGATCCATATTTAATAGCATGGGGAGTGGGACGTCAGCTGGGTAAAGTCACTTGGCCGAGTCTTCTGTCTGATAAAGGAGGCACAGCCTAGCAACAACACAGTTAAAACATCTGGGTAGATAGCAGCAAGGTAGCGCTGGCAGGGTATCATCCAATAAAGTGGACAGAGAAAGACAAGGGACAAATAAAGGAAGCACGATAAAGCAACGCCACAGATCATGGGGACCAGTCATCGGCTACAACTCCCTGGAAACCAACAGGGCCGATCCCAGCAGGTTGGTGACGAGGTCACAGGGACCCTCCCAGGCAGCCAGATGTTTGAGGAACACTTCCACTAGTTTGGTTGCTGTTGAGATTTTGTTACAAAGCTTGGGGGTAAGATGTAGTGTTGGATTAAGTATTTGGACTAGTACACTCTTGGCTCAACTCCTCAGGATGTTAGAGAACAAAAACTGACTCTGATAAGGAGCAATGTCCTATACATGACCAAGCTTCTTTAACTGGCAGTTGGGAATTAACTGGGTAGAGCAGATGGTCCAGTTGACCTTGTATCTGCTGTGTATTGTTACTATGTAAAAGCC
The DNA here is from genome assembly GCF_901001135.1 of Rhinatrema bivittatum. Taxonomy (NCBI): domain Eukaryota; kingdom Metazoa; phylum Chordata; class Amphibia; order Gymnophiona; family Rhinatrematidae; genus Rhinatrema; species Rhinatrema bivittatum. The sequence goes on along the minus strand of NC_042616.1, from coordinate 804,417,657 downwards.
AGTTAGTAAGACACTGAGTGCTGATGAATTGTTTCTTTTGTACGGTCTTGCATGGTTTAAAGGACTGAGAGGTGCTTCTGAACATGTCTGTGAATAGCGTAAACTAAATAAAATGCCGACATTCTGCACCATATCATTTCTTCTGGAGTATCCCTTTGGTCCTTTACTGCCAGCTCTACGATCCGATCGTACTACAACGCACAGAGGGCACCAGCCCCTATATCTGTTGAACGCGATGCCAAAAACATGTTTGCCATGGGAAACAAATTGTAGGGTGCATATCGTTCAAATGGCTAGAGCTAAAATATCTCTTCTGTTAAGATGAATATGTATTTTGTTGTTGCAGTTCACTCTCTAATGTGTTTCACGTGCGACGGCATTGCATGAAGAGAAGCATCTGCAACTCCTCTGCCTCCTACTGCATGACCACAAGGCAATTTGAAGGAATCGGTGAGTATCCACAACGGGATGAGAGGACTAAGCGATGCTCAGACAGACAAGGAACTCGGACATGACGAGGTGAACCTCCTTTACTGTTAGCAGACCCATTCTTCTGGCCCACTGGAAAACTCCTGGATAAACCCAAGTGAGTGAACAATGTAGGAATTTATTTGAAGGGAGGCGGTGGCAGATCAGGACCTGTGGGAAAGGGGAGGAGGGGCAGCAGTGCCAGATACGGGCTTTAAGGGATCAGGACTTATGATGGGAGGGAGGTGACAGACATCATATCCAGAGGGAAAAGACTGGGGGGGGGAGAAGGGAAAGGCAGTGGCATGATCAGGGCCCAGGAAAGGAGGAACTCAGAGGAGAAGGCAGAAGCCTGGCTGAGCCTGAGAAAAGGCTACGGTCTGTGCAGGACCAGGACAGAGGGCAGTATTGGCTCTTAAGAGGAAAAAAAATAAAATAGGGGAGTTTGGAGGGGGACAAGCTGAGGGGAGGAGGGACAGAGGGGGATGAGGGGCAAAAAAGAGAAAATGAAAGGGGAAGGGAATAGGCGATGAGGAGAGATTTAGACAAAGAGGATGTCATGGCCTTGTAGGCCGATTTTTTTTTTGGCAGCCCAGGATATAGGCAACCCCCAGGCACGAACAGCCCAGGACTCATGGACCAGGGGCAAAGCAGGGCCTTCTGCCTGACCGGCACCCCCGCCTCCCCCCTTGGGCTGAGGCCGCAGATTCCGATGACCGGCAGGGCTTAGCTGGAAGTGCACAGGAGGACACCCACCGAGGCCGGCCAGGCTGCAGAATGTTAGAAAGTGCGCACAGAACAAGGGGCAAGGAGTGCACCGGCAGGACAGAGGGACAAGCGGGCAAGACAAGGCCATGATTCTAACAAGCGGAGTACAAGGCAGGCAGGGCCGAGACCAGGTACATGGCCAGCCAAAGTGGGGAGCAGACAGCAATCAGGCAAGAGGGCCACTGGTAGGCCTCACCAGGAGCCAGGGCTAAGGAACAGCGCTGGGGAGACTCGTGGGTGAGGCAGAGGCGGTGGGATGTGGGTGAGGCAGAGGCGGCGGGATGTGGGTGAGGCAGAGGCGGCGGGATGTGGGTGAGGCAGGCTTTTTAAGGCGCGGCAGAGCTAACTCGAGGGCCTAAGTGACAGGCCTGCGCAGCTCGGACTGTGGCCCACCGAGGGCCCCTGCAGGCAGGCGAGCGAGCAGCCCAGCGGCCAGGATTGTTAAGAGGGTAAGCATAGGAGAGGAGCGAGAAGCATTCATTCTTTATTTTTAAACAATTTTCTCCCTGAAGGAAAGGTCTCAGAACTATTTCTCACGGGGGAATAGGGGGCGGGCCCTGTCTCTTAGACTCTCTCCTCCTCTTCCAGCCCCTAGTGTAAGCGAGCAATTGTCCCACCTATATTACTTCTAGCTTTTTGAATTATATACAATTTATGATCGTTTTATCTTGTAAACTGCTTACAATATTTGATAGGCGGTACTTCACCCTTTTCCAACCCCACCACGTCTTCCCTCCTCCCCTGAAGAGGGCGGAGGGCCCTCGTGGAGCTGGGGACCGGTGAGCCTGCGCGCCCTCTCGGGTCCTTCGGGGTCCCTGCACCCACTTCAAGCGCAGGCTGGGGGGATGGTAGTGGTGATGGTGGTGGTGGTGGGTGGGGGGACAAGGCCACAGTGGAGCCCGGGAGGGTGTGCCGCCTCGCAGGGCCCCGTGCTGCGTGACGTGCATCGTTGGCCACCGCTGCCGCCGGAGGAGGCAGTACAGCAGTCGCTCACACAGAGAGGCAAAACAATTCCCCCTAGCCCTGCAGGGGAAAAATGGGTGATCTGGCATACATTTGAAGCTTAATTATTCAACCGCTTTACGCTACATATTCGCTGTGTGTGCTTGGGAACCGGTGCAGATTGCCCCTGCGCTCTACGACAGAATGGCATTTTGCTTAAAAGGACATTTAGAGAAGGCCCTGGTTTGGCTGTGACGGGCTATTTTGCTTTGTTGCTGGCCGCTGCGTTCTTTGTGATGTCATAGACTGCTGTGCAGTCAGCTGACTCTGACCTTAGTCGCACCTGATTGGCCAGGGACCAGAGCCCCTTGTATCACTGTTTTCCAGTTGCAGAAATAGCACTAAAATCATCTTTAAATCGATGATGACATGAAGGTGCTGTAAATTGTCCTTGAAAATGATTTAAAAGAGTGCGCCCAGCATAACTTTTTTTTTTTTTTTTTTTAAATCATCAGAATCCCTTAAGCCACTCCCCTGCGATCCCCAGGAAACGGCAATTCTTTGAGCAGTGTCGCGAAATACCTCTGTGGTACCATGAGCGGTCTGTGGCTTAGTTTTGCTGGTTTTTTTTTTTTTTTCATTCAAGAACTGCTATGTAGTTTATAACTCAGCCTGGCCTGGCCAGTTATTCTCTCTCCCTAGAGACCTGCTCTTGGATTAGTATTCCCTGCTGCTATAGGGCTTAAGGTGGACTGGTCCCAAGAAGCAAAGAGGTAGGCGATCTATCATGGCCGTCAGGTAAACAAAGAGAGATGGATGCCTTGATCTTTTTCAAATATTTATTAAAGTAGAGACGGATTCATAAAAATGCCCGACTCAGGCCGAGTTTCACAGCTCAACAGCCACTGCCTCAGGGGCGTTGACAATCAAGAATCTCGTAGAGACTGAATTCTTGACGGCGTGTTGCAAGTTGTTTCACATCGCTGATTCACAGTTCTTTGTCTCTTGATGATTCAACGCCAATGTAATTCATCTGAGATTCTTGATTGTCAAAGCCCCTGAGGCAGCGGCTGTTGAGCTGTGAAACTTGGCCTGAGTCGGGCATTTTTATGAATACGTCTCTACTTTAATAAATATTTGAAAAAGATCAAGGCATCCGTCTCTCTTTGTTTACCTTAAGGTGGACTGGGCCAGCTTTCTGGAGCCACTCTCTTAAGGGATTCTGGGGTTTTCTTCTACACAACCTCCCACCTGTTGGATCTTACTGATTCCTATAGACTAAGATGGCATACACGATGATGTAAACCTAGCAACCAACTGGATACCAGTCTTGCAGCAGAGAGCCAATAATAAAAAAACCCCATAGAATTACAACCGCTAATCACGCCAAGCTGGATACTGCTACTTGCCATATAGACTTGATAGGAACATTGAAAGACCTCCAAAGCTATAAACCATGCCAAGAGTTAAGAAGGTTTCCAAGGAAAAGAAATTCTAGAAGAAAGGGTGGCACTGGGATAATTGTTGAAACTTCCCACTCTTGCATATTGCTGTTCCACTCTGCCTTCCTCCGTCCAGCTCTTCCCCTCCCAGTCTTACGCACTGCTACCTCACGCTCCCTACACATAGGTTGGATTTTTGGAAATCACAACAGTTTAAAAAAATTGTATTTCTTTTTTTTTTCTTTTAACATGCTATCGGGACCTTGGCTTCTGTTGTCTATACAGGTTTGAAATCCACGCGGCGGTATCACGTTCCCAGCATCAGGACACAAGACCCTGACGTTGGGAGCTGGCTCAGTGGCGGCACTTCAATCTGCCATGGAGAAGGATATTTGGGTTTGATTTCTTGCTCAGGTATTCCGCCCCATAGGTCTTCCAAGAATGGAGATGCTGCAGCAGTGGCGTCGATGGCTGCTGCTGGGGAGGGAGTCTCAGGCATCGTACGATGATGACACCCCGTGACCAGATGTAGGGCCCACCAGTTGCAGGGTTCTGGAGGGAGCCCTGGTGTATGGACTGCAGCTGAGGCTCATCACTGCAATAGATGGTGGACGGAAGGTTATAAAAATTAGTGATTTTTCTTGGGTAGTTGTGAATGAAGATCTCATGGTACCATCGCCCAAACAGGAGCTGGTTCTGTCTTGAGCTGGAAACTCATGGAGCGGGAGGCAAATGCCTCCCCCACCCACAAGTACACAAGATCCCACTACTGCCGCACTAGGCTAAAATAACGACTGAAGCTTGAGGTGGATAGGGGGTAGTGTGATTATTGTATTTTCTGGCCCAATGTGTTGTGTGTGGGGTTTTTATATCCTGCTTTTTTGGGTTTCCAGCTCGATCAGAACCGGCTTCTCCTTGGCAATGGCATCATAAGCTTTCACTTGCAACTTCCTGAGCTCTTTCTCCTCTGTTTATAACCTTTTCTTAGATAAGCTATTGCAAGGACAGTCCCTGGTAGGCGTGTGCATTGGTTTTGAACGAATGACAAAAATGCAACATATGAGACCATTTTCGGTTCATAAGAATGGCATGAACTGAAAATTAGCCACAAATGAAAATACCTGAAATTTTTTGTTCATGCAAAAAAAAAAGAAAGGAGTTGGCTCGAGGCCTGGACCTGGGTCTGAGACCGTCTCACTGACGCCTAAGCCTATCGCTGGGGCCTGATTTGAAGTAAGGTCTTGGTTGCCAGGGACCTGGGTTCGGGCCTAGGCCTGACAGCAGGTCCTGGATGAGGTTGAGGCTGGGACCTGATCACTGAGGCCCTGACTTGGGTCTGGGCCTGATGCTAGGGCCGGGTCCGAGCCCAGGCCTTTCCCCATTGACCTAACTATAAAACTAAAAACACATGAAAGAAATTAACAAGTAACATTTTGGGGGTTGAAACTTCTGAAATGAGTTGAGGTACTTCCCCAAAATAAAATAACAAGCCGAAACAAACTTTTTCCTTGTTCACATCTTAATCTCTGGCATGAAGCCACAGACTGGGACTCTCTCTTGAATCCAGAATGTGTGGGCCCAGCTTCCAGCCACTAGTAGTCGCCATTGAGCAATGGCTGATTCCCTCCCTACCCCTGCGTTGCAACCGTGGAGGCTTCGTAGTTGAACCCAGGTCTTCCACATAGCAGTATGCAGCATTGTCACTGGACGGCCCAACTAGAGGCTCGTTTCTAAAGACAGCACTAATGGCAGAGTAACCAGCTAGCTCAATTCATAACTTGGTGAGTTGGTAGGTGAGAAAAGAGTGGACTAAAAACTGCTCTATAACCTCTCTGGAGTTATATTGACTGAGGGACACAATTTCAAGCGGTTGATTTTAGTATCCATATTTGAACATCTGCCTCTGAAAAATGGCATCCACAACTTGACCTGTCAGGTTTTTATCCAAAACTTTACATGTAGGTCTTCTGTACCAAGTAGCTTTCTATCTATGCTTTCTTGTAGGCACATCAACAATTACCTGAGCAAGGATGTGAGACAAAGGGAAATCTCCTTTAACCGATCTCTTCTCTCTCTCTCTCTCTCGTGTTCTTTTTCCCTTTGCAGACTTAGGTTATTACAGCCTTGTCTCGATCTCCAATCCTGTGCCCGAGTTTGCAAAGAGAAGTTTATCGATCTTGGTGTGGCCGTCACCCTTGTCAAATGTTGATAAACCGACCTGTGCAACCTCAGCAGAGCGCGAGTGTGAAAACCAGTTCCGTGGTCTTGATTGTGGCTGCAAGTTTCCTCGTGGTGCTGCTGCGTGAGGGGAAGGGGGACGAAATGAAGCGTCAGCTTTGGTGAGGACTCTGTGTCGCGCTCCTCGCCGAAAGACCCAACACCCTGCGCTGCTTTGGGATTGTGAGCGATTTTTTGTTTTTCTTTAGGTTTTGATTTGAATGTGCAATTGCAGACACTAAATGGCAAAGAGCGGTGTTGGGAACAGCTATCGAGCTAGGATTGCCAGTTGATTGCGTTTGGGTTTGTCTTTTTTTTTTTTTTTGAAGACGCTTGATTCAGTGCTGATTCTGCCACATTGCATGCAGGGATGTGTAGTTCTGCTTTCTTACAAGAAAAGACCAGGACCAGCCTGGCCTGAAAATATGGAGCCACCTGGTTACCTTAGCTGTAAGCTGTTCTCTGCCGCTGTGGGGTGGGTTGGCACTGCTTTACCTGGTCAGTTTTTAAATAACGTGGGAGAAAATGAGGGAAGATACATATCCCGTGCAGCTTTTTTTCACCTGATTGCATCTTGAGAATTTTGATCTTTTTTTTTTTGTTCCCTGGCATCGCAGTGTCTGTGGGAAGGAGGGCTGCCGTTTGCCGGAGTGTACTAAATTCGCTTCCAAAGCTGTTTCACCTCCCGTACTCTTTACACTCTTCCCAGATGTGCTAAATGTGCACCCGAGCTGCTGAGGGGCAACTGATTGTTTTTCTTATATTTTACCATTAAATCTCATTCTTGTGTCTCGGTGTGCTCAGAGTCTTTAATAAAAGTGCACAACATTTACAGCCTGCAAACTGAAACTCACCGTTCATCAGGTTTCATTTTTGGAGAAACGAAACTTTACATTCTGCTAGAGGTCCAGAAGAGATGACAGAGCTGAGGAGGAGCTGAAGCTTCAGTCCTGAGGCAGGGGTTTGCAGTGACATTGAGGATCTCTTCATTCCTGTCATTTTTATAGGGGGAGGGAGTTAAGGTATATTTTTAAAGTGAAGACAGACTGATGCTCTTTTACCTGACAGATATAAAATACCGGTATCATCCCTGTCCCAGAGGGTGCAGTTGGCTCCAGCAGCATAATAATGCTTTTTATAGATGTGTTTCTTTTCTTTTATTATTTTGTACTATTTTGGTGTTCACTTTGGTTGTGGAAGGAGAACATTACCACGGGGAAGACAGGACTGGGTTATGAAGTACAGGAAGAGTGGGTAAAACAGAAAGGAATGACTTTTAGGGCAACAAAGTTTTACCTTAGAAAAATAAATAAAAAGAGACCAGGATAGTTTGGAAAGAGGAGGGCAGAGAAGTGGCAGAAAAATGAGCAATCAGCCGGTACAAGGGACCCCAGCAAAAACAGAAACGTGATGGCAGAAAAAGACTGTATGTCCTATCGCGTTTGCCTATCCACCTAACTAACTTATTTTTACAATTCCCATCACTGCCTCAGCGATCCTCTGGCCTTATCCCATGCTTTCTTGAATTCAGATTCTCTTGATCTCCACTACCTCCACAGGGTGGCTTTTCCATACATCCAACACCCCTCTCCTAAAGAAATATTTCATCCTTTCAGTTGAAAGAGGCTCAGCTCTTGTACATGAAAACCTGTAAAATATTTCTGTCTGCACCATATAATTTTCCTCCAGGTTGTACGTTTAGATCTTTAAGTCTCTCCCCCTATGTTTTAGAATGAAGACCACTGCCCATTTTAGTAGCCTCCCTCTGGCCCGACTCCATCCTGTTTATATCCTTTCGAAGGTGCAGGCTCCAGAGCTGTACTCAGTATTCCCAGTGAGGTGTCATCAGGGACCTACACAGGGGCAATATCACCTCCCTTTTCCTGCTGACTATTCCTCTCCCGATATAGCCAACCATCGTTCTGGCTTTTATCATCATTTTGTCCACCTGATCAGCCACCTTAAGATCAACAGATACAATCACCCCCAGATCCCGCTCTTCCTTTGTGCTTAGAAAAATTTCACCCCCAGTATTGCACATCTCCCTGGGGTTTTTGCAGTCTAAATGCACAACCTTGCATTTTTTTTTATCTTTTAACTCTTAGCTGCAAAAGCCTAGACCATTGCTTGAGCCTCGCTGGATCCCTCCTTCATGTCTACCCTGTTGCAGATTTTGGTATCGTGGGACAAAAGACAAAATTTTCCCAACAGTCCTGTAATGTTGTTCATGAAAATGTTGAAACAACTCGTCCAAGGACAGATCCCTGAGGCTCACTACTGGTAACTCCACCCTCAGTGTGAGCAGCATTTACCACTACTCTTTGTTGCCTCAATTCAACCACTTTCAAACCTGTCAGTCAAGGTCCCAAACCAAGGGTGCTCAGTTTCACAATAACTTAACAATGAGCACACTTCTGCCCACATACATGGGATTTAAAAGGCAGGCCAAATTATGCATGTATTACAGAAAATGTGCCCATTGCCGCAGGCATACTTATTTGCATGATATCTGCACATAGTCGTGTGAGTTACAAAGCTGGTGCGCTCATGTGCGTGAGTGGGTTACACGCCTGCTTCAGCAATGCACGACATCTGGATCCGCAGGGGTATTAGAAATTTACCATGTCTCCTTCAGCCCAGCAGCCCAAGTTCTTCAGCAGGGACATCGAATGCCTAGCATGCCTGGTGCTGAACAGTGAGCACAATTTGTATTTTGTGCATGGGGAAGAGTGGAATCTGTGCCTGAATAGAAATACGTGGCAGGAGCTGCGCCCTTCATTTAACCACGGTGCCTCCTACCCACCTGCAAAAGGTAGAATGAGGGTAATGGGGTGCATAGAGTCAGACCATGCAGATGGAGGCTACTGGGGGGTCTAGCCGGGGTGGTGGAGAGGGGTAGGCTATGCATGGGGGGGGATAGAGGGGGAGGGGTAGAGAGGGGTAGACTATGCATGGGGGAGGGCAATTGGAAGGGGCTTAAGAATGTCCTACAACTCACGTACATATTAACAATCTTGTAACATATTAGCATGGTGCTCACCTTGACAGCAGCAGTGCACTTTTAATAGGGGTCATCCTGTTTTTGCCTATAGAGCGAGGACCTCAGGAAGAAGGTCTGGGAGCTGCACCTGAAGTGGAGACAGATGATGGACCGGCTGCGCATTCAGCGGGATGGGGTTGGAGATAAGATTTTCACCAGGTCAACTGGGAACTGAACCAGCTCCATCTCTGTCCTCTTTCCATCAGTGCCCACACCAATCCCACCCCCAGCTCTGCGGCTCCCTGACTCAGCCTGCAGCTTACACAAACCCTCCTTCACACAGCTCTCTGGCAGAGGCTCCATGATCCTGAAGTAGTGTTGGGAAGACTCCCTCTAGCCTCCCACTCCAACTTGCATTTCCATGTAAATATGTCCCTTGTCCAACAGAACAATGTGAAGCTTCTCATAAGAACATAAGAACATGCCATACTGGGTCAGACCAAGGGTCCATCAAGCCCAGCATCCTGTTTCCAACAGTGGCCAATCCAGGCCATAAGAACCTGGCAAGTACCCAAAAACTAAGTCTATTTCATGTTACCGTTGCTAGTAATAGCAGTGGCTATTTTCGAAGTCAATCTAATAGCAGTTGACAGTCGATGTCCTGCTCAAGCAGTCACTGTGAACCCTGTCTCTCATTTCTAACCCTGACCCCCTAGCACAGTGGTTCTCAACCTTTTTTTGGCCGGGACACACCTGACAGATGGTTCTCACATGCGTGACACACTGAACACGTGACCGTCAAGGGGCTAAATGTAAACATGTGCTCTGCATCCACAGGAATACCCTCAACCTCCAGCAATGAGTGCAGAGCAGATCTAAGGCATTACCCTGTACAACTCGCCATACAAAAAAGATATTCTGGTTCTGATGACATCTCAGTAAAAGCAAAACAAACTCCCTTTACTACCAGGCACAATAACCTTCCTTATGAAAACACAGTAATTTACCACTAATGCATATCCTATTGAGAAAACGCAACAAATAAGATTGATACAAATGCCTACATGCTAGTTAAATACCTCACCTCGGTCACACACCCTTCACCAAGTAGAGAAAAACCACAAATTATAAATATGGAGACAGAAACTGGAATGGAAAACCAAAAAAGCCACTCTGCATGCAGTGCGAACCTGGAGAAATGGAAAGAGAAATATAGCACCTAACAGACTCTCAGGATCTGCAATAATGCACACAAACTAACCCGCACAAAGTTACAGCTGCATTATGGAACACACTCAACAGTAACAACCCTATCAAACTATTAAACCAGGCCCTAAACACTAATACATTTCCTATTGGGAAAACAGAATAAGCCAAGCTGCTATAGAGCACCACACAGAAATAATTGTAAAACTATACTATTCAACATAGTAAACAACCTAATATCAGACAATAACAACAATCCTTCATCCCAAACCAAAAATCTAAGCCAAGAACTTGCCATTTTTTTCAAAAACAAAATCAGCAAAATAACAGGGAATATAAACAAATCCCCTAACCAAAATACGCAGCTAAACATCAAAGATATAACACCATGGTCCACTTTTGAACCCATATCAACTACTGAAATGGAGAAGCTATTAAGAACCCTAAACCCGGCCTGCCACGAACTCGACATAATCCCGATTCGAGTGTTAAAGGAAATAGCTCAAACTATTACTCTAACCATCACGGCAATCATAAATAAATCTCTAGAAGAAGGTGAACTTCCAGACAAATTAAAAATTGCCACAATTAAACCCATAATAAAAAAAAAGAACCTCAATCCAGATGAACTGAACAACTACCGCCCAATCTCAAACTTACCTCTCCTCGCCAAACTGACGGAAAAAGCAGCTCTTAAACAACTCAATGATCATCTCGAAACAAACATCATCTTGCACCCAACCCAACATGGATTCAGAAAAAATCATAGCACAGAAACCTTACTCCTCAATTGATCAAACACAATAATAAGAGGTTTTGACAATGGACAAAGATACATCCTCATCCTACTCGACCTCTCCACCGCCTTCGACATGGTCGAACATAAAAGCCTAATCTCCAGACTATCTGAAATCGGTCTATCTGGTAAAACTCTTGACTGGTTTACCTCTTTCCTTAAAAACAGATATTTCAAGGTAAACTTCAACAACCACTCCTCAGATGCCATACCTCTAGAAACTGGAGTACCCCAAGGATCCGCACTTTCAGCCACTCTGTTTAATATATACCTCCTGCCTCTATGCCAGCTACTCAAGAGTCTCGGCGTCACATACCTCATGTACGCCGACGATATCCAACTAATCATACCTGAAGCAAACACCTTCGAAAGCGCAATGAAACTCTTGGCCACTTACCTCAATACTATAAAAAACATGCTAAACCACATGAAACTATGCCTTAATATGGACAAAACTGAATGTATAATGCTTGAAAGAAAAAAACTCCGGAGTCCACCAGAACCATGCCATCCAAATTGACAAAACAATCATCAAATTAAAAGAAAATGTGAAAGATCTAGGAATATGGTTAGACCCAGAGCTGAACTACAAAAAACACATTGCAATGAAAATCAAAGAAGGCTTCCACAAATTACTAATCCTCAAACACCTAAAACCACTATTGAATCACCCTGAATTCAGAACCATTCTCCAATCACTAATCTTCACAAGCTTTGATTATTGCAACTCACTCTTGATAGGCCTACCCAAATCTACCATACGACCACTCCAAATACTACAGAACGCCACAGCCAGAATCCTCACCGGTCGCAAAAGAACTGACCACATCACCCCTGTGCTAAAAGGATTACACTGGCTACCTGTAGAAAAAAGAATCGAATACAAAACTCTAACCATTGTCCACAATGTAATACACAACAGTGAAAGCACAGGCCTAAACAACATTATACAACGACACAACTCCCAACGCAATACAAGATCTAAAAACAAAGCACAGCTAGACATACCATCAGTCACAACTGCCAAACTCACTACCGTAAAAAACAGAGCCATATCAATAGCAGGACCTCGCCTCTGGAACTCCCTACCGGAACACCTAAGACTACAGAACAACACTAAAATATTTAAAAAACTGCTTAAAACCTGGCTCTTCAAACAAGCCTACAAAGAAGGGATTGGCTAACCGTTCACACGACCACAGCAACCATGAAACTCAACCCCCATTAAGAACCTTACTAACCCCAACCACTTCAACCACCACCCAGCTTTTATTCCAGCAACATACTCAGCTGAGCCTTCTAAACCCAACCGATATCACCCTATTGTATGCTATAAAATCACGAGACATCACCATGCTTAGAAACCACTAACACTAGATGACATAAATACCATGACAAACCCGACTGCATAAACATACACAGACGATTCTTCTGTCCCTAGTTTTAGTACCTCCCACAGTCCCTTGCAATTCCTCATATCTACCCCTATAAACATATGCTCTCTGTAATGTTTCTCCGGAGGGAAAACCTACGTCACCACCCACAGTTATGAATGTAGTAGTTAATCTTTTTGTAACTGATACTATACCCGTTGTGTTACGCCTGTAATCTGTTGCTATATAATCTGTTGTTATATATAACCTTTTTGTAACTGATGTTATACCTGTCGAGTTACGCCTGTAATATGCTGTTATACCTGTGAACTGGAGTGAAGGCCTTTCGCTAAACTTTGGGATATAAAAGCTTACAAATAAATAAATACATAAATACATAAATATACTAATACATGTTACAAAACAGCTGCTGAACAGAATAATGTCCAACAATTAAAAACTCATAAAAATTATTAAAACTTCTCCAAATATCAATAAAATATTTCAAAACAGCAGACATCACATAATACCCAATAATTAAAATGGTAGTCAATCAAGAAAAATTTAAAAAGCCACCATTACTTACCCTCTCCAGCAACTCTCCTACTCCTTTCCCTTCCAGGCCAATAGCACTCACCAGAAGCAGAAGGGCTGCTGAAGTTCTGTCCTCACAGTCCTCTTTCTTAGCGCCCACAACCAGTCACTCACACACACACACACACACACACATATCCCCAATTAGACCCCACGACCAGTCTCGGTCTCTCTTACACCAGTCATCTTCCTGATCAGTCTCTCTCTCTCACACAGAAACACATCACCTCCCTGACCAGTCTCTCTCTCAATCACACTCATGCTCTCTTATATACAAGCTCTCAATCACTCACAAATACTCTTGCACCCATGCACACCAGCTCTCACCCAGGCACTGATTCACACCCACACACACAAGCTCTCACCCAGGCTTCCATTCACACTCACACACAAGCTCTCACCCAGGCACCAATTCACACCCACAAACACAAGCTCTCACCCATGCACCCATTAACACCAGCTCTCACCCAGGCACCGATTCACACCCACACACACAAGCTCTCACCCAGGCTTCCATTCACACTCACACACAAGCTCTCACCCAGGCACCAATTCACACCCACAAACACAAGCTCTCACCCAGGCACCGATTCACACACACACACACACACAAGCTCTCACCCAAGTACCCATTCACATCCACACACACAAGCTCTCACCCAGGCACCCACACACACAAGCTCTCATGCATTCACTCCCACAGACACAAGCTCTCACCCATGCATCCATTCACACCCACAGATACAAGCTCTCACCCAGGCATCCATTCACACCCACAGACACAAGCTCTCACCCAGGCACCCATTCACACCCACAGACACAAGCTCTCACCCAGGCACCCATTCACACCCACAGATACAAGTTCTCACTTAGGCACCCATTCACACTCACAAACAAAAGCTCTCACCCAGGCACCCATTCACATCCTCAGACACAAGCTTTCACCCAGGCACCCATTCACTCCCACAGACACAAGCTCTCACCCATGCATCCATTCACACCCACAGACACAAGCTCTCACCCAGGCACCCATTCACACCCACAAACAAAAGCTCTCACCCAAGCACCCATTCACACCCTCAGACACAAGCTCTCACCCAAGCACCCATTCACACCCACAAACACAAGCTCTTACCCATGCATCCATTCACACCCACAGACACACTCTCACTTAGGCACCCATTCAAACCCACAAACAAGCTCTCACCCAGGCGCCCATTCACACCCACAAACAAAAGCTCTCACCCAGGCACTCATTTACCCACACACACAAACTCTCACCAAAAACATCTTCCTTCACTGCAGGGATGGGTTCCAGTTCCTCTGCGGCTTTACTCTGGCGGGCCTTCTTTTTTCGCCGCCACGGGAATGGGCTCCCGTGGTGGCCTCAGTCGGGTTCGGGTTTCCTCTTCGCTGCCACGGGGATGAGCTCCTATGGCGGCCTTGCTTCGTCAGGGTAGGGTTTTCCTCTTCACCGCCATAGGGATGGGCTCCCGTGGTGGCCTTGCTTCGTCGGGGTAGGGTTTTCCTCTTCACCGCCATAGGGATGGGCTTCTGTGGCAGCCTTGCTTCGTCGGGGTCGGGTTTTCCTCTTTACCACCACGGGGATGAGCTACCATGGCGGCCTTGCTTCTTCGGGGTTCGACACTGCCATTCCTCCCACTCCACCCGCGGGCTATACAATGCCTGCTTCACTGGCCAATCAAAGGCTTCCTCCCTTCTTCCTCCTCTCACTGGCAGGAGGAGGCTTCCGATTGGCTTGCGCGGGGGCAGGCAGAATGAAGGAGGCTTCCCATTGGGCATTGGGGGTAGGAAGAAAGGAGGCTTCCAATTGGCCCTCGGGAGCTGGAAAAAGGGAGAAGGAAAGTACCACGGGGCAGTGGGACACCAGGAAACGCGACACACCTGCAGGTATTTGGCGACACACCTGTTGAGGAGCGCTGCCCTAGCACATAGTAAGCTCCATCAAACGACATCTTGCTCAGATCAATACTCTAGATGGCCATAGCTCTTTCGATATGGAAGCCAGCATGTTGCTGACAGGGTTGTCCCAGGGCTAACAACGCTTCCCTTTGCCTTCACCTCTCCCTCCAAAGGGAATTCCTCTGTGTCCTCCTGTGCATCATCCTCTGCCACATGCGAGCACACAACTGCTTCTCTCTTCACAGATAACTCCTCATTGTCACTGTCATCCTCTGATGAGGAAAAAGATGAAGGAGTAGGCAGCGGCAGCAGCAGCAACCTCCCAGCCCCAGCCCCAGCCCCCGTGGCAGCAGCAGCTTCAGCAGCCACGGCCTGGAAGAAGCAGGATGCTCCTCCCCCACCCCATCCACCACCTAGGGAAGAAGCAGTGGTGGCTCCGCCCCTCTGCCCCCAACAGGCACCCCCCCCGGGCCTGCAGAGGCAAAAGGCCCTCTCCCCATCCCACTAGGGCCTCCTCCCCTTTTTCGCCAGGGAGTTAGGGATGCCGGGACTCAGATGGCCAAGCACTGCTGGCTGAGGGAAGCCTGCATCCCGTTATCTCTGGTACAAGAGCTGTAGAGAGGCTACGGTGCAGATGATGGCGGCGCCGGGGGCGGTTCTATAATGAGCAGGGTGAGGCTGCCGCTTCAGGCAGCAGAATTTTGAGGCGGCAAAAAAATGCCCCTCTCAGAAGGCCGCTGACAATGTAGCTGAAGAGTTGCCTCCCTGCCACCCGGTACACAGTTTTTCGGCAAGGATGGCTGTGCCTGCTTCAGAGCCCCTTCCCGCAGACAGAAGCAGAGCACCGGTCGTCCCCCTCCCCCTGGCCCCAGCAGTCAGAAGATAGCGCCCATGGACTTACAATAAACAGCATCAGCCTTTCACTCCCCTCCCCAGCAGTCAGAAGTGCAGGCTCGGAGCCAAAAGTAGCCTAGGATGATTGCATGATACCCAGTAATCCAAAACTCCCAGGAGGAGCAGAAGCACTGGGGCTGACCTTCGCCCTACATCTTTATACCTTGGCTGTTGTCCCTCACATCCTCCTAAATTGTGCTGGGAAACTGCATAAAAATCAAAGCCCTGTGCCTGCCCTTGTCTCAGAATAAGCAGCTCCAATATGCCATGTTTATTAGGGATGTGAATCGTTTTTTGACGATTTAAAATATCGTCCGATATATTTTAAATCGTCAAAAATCGTTAGAGCCGCGATACAATAACAATTCCCCCGATTTATCGTCAAAAAATCATAAATCAGGGGAAGGGGGAGGGGAAGGGGGAGGGCGGGAAAACCGGCACACTAAAACAACCCTAAAACCCACCCCGACCCTTTAAAATAAATCTCCCACCCTCCCAAACCCCCCCAAAATGCCTTAATTACCTGGGATCCAGAGGGAGGGTCCCGGTGTGATCTTTTACTCTCGGGCCTCCGGTGCGTTGTAGAAATGGCGCCGGCGCTACCTTTGCCTTGTCATATGACAGGTCAAAGGTAGCGCCGGCGCCATTTTGATTTTTGTCCCCCGACGTCAGGAGCGTAGGAGATCGCTCCCGGACCCCCGCTGGATCCCCAGGGACTTTTGGCCAGCTTGGGGGGGCCTCCTGACCCCCACATGACTTGCCAAAAGTCCAGCGGGGATCCGGGAACGACTTCCTGCACGCGAATCGTTTTTCCGTACGGAAAATGGCGCCGGGACCTTCTGAACACCTGCGTAATTGTTTACCTTGACGACATGTTAGTCTACTCCCAGGACCTGCCGTCATACCGTCAGCATGTCCGCCAAGTGCTCCAGATATTTAGGGAGCATGGCCTATACGCGAAATTGGAAAAGTGCAGCTTTGAAAAGACCTCCCTGCCCTTCCTAGGTTACATAGTCTCTGCAGTAGGCTTTCAAATGGATCCTGAGAAAGTGGCGGCTATTAAGAATTGGCCCCGGCCCAGGGGTCTTAAAGCGTTGCAACGCTTCCTCGGCTTTTCCAATTTCTACCGTCACTTTACTCCCAACTACTCCCGTATTGTGGCTCCGTTAACTGCCCTCACTCGAAAGAGGGCTAACGCGGTGAATTGGCCTCCTCCTGCCTGCCAAGCTTTTGAGGCCCTCAAAGAAGCCTTCTTATTAGACACCTGCCTTCGCCATCCGGATCCCAGCCAGCCCTTCGTGGTGGAGATTGATGCCTCCAATGTGGCCGTGGGGGCCATACTGAGCCAGTACTCCGATTCTGGACAGCTGTTGCCCTGTTCATATTTCTCAAGGAAACTCTCCCCGGCTGAGAGCAACTACTGTGTTGGTGACAAAGAGTTGCTAGCCGTGAAACTTGCCCTGGAAGAATGGAGACAGTGGTTGGAGGGAGCCAACCACCTGATCACGATTTACACCGATCACAAAAACCTAGCATTCCTGAAGCAAGCTCAATGCCTGAATCCAAGACAAGCCCGGTGGTTGCTGTTTTTTTACCGATTTGACTTTACCTTACGCTACCGACCCGGCTCTAAGAATGTTCGAGCTGACGTGCTCTCACGCTCTTCTGAGGTCGAAGAGACCTCGATACACCTCAGTATATCTTGGACCCTGTGAAAGTAAGTCTTGCCACAACCTTGGTGTCCTCCCAAGGGAAGACCGTCGTTCTGCGTCGCTCCCGAAGAGCAGTCCTCGCTTGGGCCCATGACTCCTTCACTGGGGGCCATGCTGTTTGGAAAGGGACTTAAGACTTGTTAAACCGTTTCTACTGGTGGCCAATGGTGAGACAGGACGTCCAAGCTTTTGTGGGCTCATGCCCTACTTGTGCTGTTCAAAAGCCGCTCCTCAGAAAGCCCAGGGGCTTGTTGCAACCATTGCCCATCCCGGTGGAGCCTTGGACACATATCTCCACTGATTTTGTCGTGGATCTCCCTGCCTCAGGAGGTAATTCGGTCATCTGGGTAACCGTGGACCGATTTTCCAAGATGGCGCACTTCGTTCCCTTGCCAAAACTTCCTTCTGCCCCTGACCTAGCTGGTCTGTTCGCTCAGCACATCTTTCGACTTCACGGTCTTCCGCAGGATATAGTCTCTGATCGAGGACCACAGTTTACAGCCCGTTATTGGAAAGCCCTATGCAAGCGCTTTAATGTGCAACTCAGTCTTTCGTCTGCATTCCATCCTCAGAGTAAGGAGCAAACAGAACGAACCAATCGAACCCTGAAGATGTTTCTCCGTGCCTTTGTGAATGAACGACAAGATAATTGGGCCAAGCTACTCCCGTGGGCGGAGTTCTCGTATAATAATCACACGCATGCTGCTACTGAAAGCTCCCCGTTCCTCATTGTTTATGGGAAGCAACTTCGACCGCCCCTACCTTCGCCTGAACCTAGTGCACTCCCGGCAGTGCAACTCTCAGCTCGCCAGCTTCGCTCCTTGTGGAGCGCTACCCAGGAAAAGATCCGTAAAGCCGCCCTGTCTGCCAAGGAGTGGGCGGATAGACATCGTCAGCCACAACCTATCTTCCTCCCTGGAGACCGTGTCTGGCTTAGCACCAGAAATCTACAGCTACGTATTCTGTCTCGAAGACTAGCTCCGAAATTCTGTGGACCTTTCCAAGTTGCCAAACGAATGGGAGCAGTCTCATACCGTCTACGCCTACCCTCCTCCATGCGCATTCATGATGTGTTCCATGTATCATTGTTGAAGCCTCTTGTGTTGTCCAGATACCACTCCCGGGCTCCTGAACCCTTCGGTACCGGACGATGTTACGTATCAAGTACGTGAAGTTTTGGATGTCCGGTTCCACCAACGTCGATGGGAATACTTGCTTGCCTGGGAGGATTGCGGACCTGAGGATAACTCTTGGGAACCGGCCCGTAATATCCTCGACAAGGACTTATTACGGCAGTTCCACTTGGACCACCCTAGTAAACCCGGACCGGCTAAGAGGGGACATAAGAGGGGAGGTACTGTTGCGGTCCTGGCCGCGAGCACCGCAGCCAGGCCCTTACCTCCTTGTTTCCGGACCTGCTCCCGCCTCCGGAGCCCTGGCTTGCGGCCTGGTTGGGCAGCGCCGCCGTGAAGGTGCCGGTGGATGCCCCGCTCCTAGGCGCGTGTGCGCGCCACTTGGGCACCTTTATAGCCCGTTTCCCGCCAGTGCTGACTCCGCCCAATTACTGACGTCAGAAGCCACAGCCTTGATAAGCCGGCCGCGGCCATCCAGTCTTCGCCTTGTTCCAGTACCCGAGTCCTGCCACAGTTTCTGCCTGGTTCCAGAACCCGAACCCAGTTACAGTATCGCTACTGTCCTAGTCTGGTTCCAGTTACCTGTCCTGATCCACAACCCGCCTAAGTCCCAGCGGCCGGGCCCCTACGGGCTCCTCCCGGGGGGGGGGCTTCAGCTTCCAAGGGTGAAGCCATCTAAGTCCCAGCAGTTGGGCTCCTATGGGCTCCTCCCAGGGGAGCACCAGCTTCCAGGGTGAAGAGCATCTACATCCCGCCTGAACATCTGCCTCCCAGCCTGCTGTTCATCAGAGACATTGTCCATCTGTTCCCAGTCTCCAGCAGATCGGCCCAAGGGTCCACTAAACTGAGACTTCCACAACACACACACCAAGGGATAGCTTTCACGTTGGTGTGACTATGGAGTAAGTTACTATCTGTCAGCGCCAGAGCTAAAGCTGTTTCTTGGGCCTGAGGCCTACATGATTCTCAGGCTAGCATTGCAGGCTCTGCTCCCTGTATTGAGGGTGACCATCTAGGGAAAGGGGGGTGGGAGTGGGGGAAAAGAGATAAAACATCAAAGGGATGTGGTTCTGTCCTTTAGGTCAGGATGAGCGGAAACAGGATTTCATGTGGTAATGATGTGGCGAGGGAGGCAGGTGAAGGACAGAAGGGAACGCAGTCCAGGGATATGGGAAGAGACTTAGGGGCCGTAGGTCCACCTCTCAGATGGTGGAAATCAGGAGCCCTGGCAATTACAAGTGGTGAAGGCTGGGGGAGGCAGGTGCGTGCTCGAGAGGTATGAGAGGAGGAAGTGTGGTGGAAAACACACAGCACCGTTCTCGCTGTTGTCCTGCTCCACCCCGAACCCAGGGATCCTGCCTTCCCATCCACCAGTGGTCCCTATTCTGCGGGAAGTGTTAGGGTGTTAGCAAGGGTCTGCAGAGTACGGTCAGTGACCCCTTAGGGACACCGGTGACAACAAATAGATGTTATAGTTGTGTTTCCATACATTTGCTAGGCCCAGGTGTCATAAAGGAGCTGTATTCAGTCTGTCTCTTTCCTGCCTCACAAGGGCTTGCCTTAATGCACGACAAGAAGTAATCCCCTTCACAGAGCCAGAAAAGCAATAGCGACTGTTGCAAATCCACCAGTACCTTACCTGAGGAGCAAGCCGTGCAGCTTATGGCGCTTTTAGCAGCCGCTCCTTGCTGGTCTTTTGAAATCAACAACTGGGCCTCTTCCAGATGTGCTTAAAACCAAGGAGGGGCAAAGTTTCCTGACTGAAGGCAATCCTCGCAGCAAGGCTCCCAGCTGCAGCAGCATCTATTTCACATTCTTACATTTTTTTAGATATAAGAGGCCTGGGAAGGGCCAGGAGCACACACTCACAGAGAACACAAGGCGGGGAACAAGAATTGTACACAGTATTCAAGGTGCGGTCTCACCATGGAGCAATACAGAGGCATTATGACATTTTCCGTTTTATTCACCATTCCCTTCCTAATAATTCCCAACATTCTGTTTGCCTTTTTGATCACCACAGCACACTGAGCCGACGATTTCAATGATGCGCAGATCTTTTTCCTGGGTGGTAACTCAACATCGTGTAACTAGAGCAAGGGTTATTTTTCCCTATATGCATCACCTTGCACTTCTCCACATTAAATTTCATCTGCCACCTGGAAGCCCAATCTTCCAGTCTCGCAAGGTCCTCCTGCAATTCATCACAATCCGCTTGAGATTTCACTCCTCTGCATAATTTTGTGTCATCCGCAAATCTGATCACCAGACTAGAAATTCTAGGTGAAAAGGGGAATAAAATATCAGTGAGGATATATTACCGTCCACCTGGCCATATTGAACCAACAGGCAATGAAATGCTAAAAGAAACCAGGGAAGCTAACAAACAGGCTGATTCAGTATAGTCTGCTCTCCCGGCGCGCGATACAGTATACAAATGAGGCCCGGCGGTAGAAAACAGGCAAAAGGAGGCGCTAGGGACACTAGCGCGTCCCTAGCACCTCCTTTTTGACAGGCGCGGCGGCTGTCATCGAGTTTGACAGCCGACACTCAATTTTGCCGGTGTCGGTTCTCAAGCCCGCTGACAGCCACGGGCTCGGAAACCGGATGTCGGCAAAATTGAGCGTCCAGTTTTCGACCCGGCAGCCGCCTTCAAATTTTTTTTTTCCTTTTTTTTTCTTTTTTTACTCTTCGGGACCTCCGACTTAATATCGCCATGATATTAAGTTGGAGGGTGCACAGAAAAGCAGTTTTTACTGCTTTTCTGTGCACTTTCCCGGTGCCGGAAGAAATTAGCGCCTACCTTTGGGTAGGCGCTAATTTCTGAAAGTAAAATGTACGGCTTGGCTGCACATTTTACTTTCTGAATCGCGCACGAATACCTAATAGGGCCATCAACATGCATTTGCAAGTTGAGGGCGCTATCAGGTTCGGCGGGTTGGACACGCGTTTTCCGCCCCTTACTGAATAAGGGGTAAGGGAAAACGCGCATCCAATGGCGGGTTAACAGTGCGCTCCGTCGGAGCACACTGTACTGTATCGGCCTGAAAATCAGCAGCAGAGTAATAAGGAGTGATTTTAATTACCCCAGTACCCCAGGACATTCTAGAGAAGTAAAGTTCCTAGATGAAATAAATGACTGCTTCAAGGAGCAGCTGGTACAAGAACCTACAAGAGGGAAAGCTTATTTTAGTCCTAGTCCTTACTGGGACACAGGATGGATTTGGTGCGAGAGGTAACAGTGTTGGTGCCGCTTTCAGGAGGGTGACCACGATAAAATGAAGGAACTGGTTAGGAAAAAACTTAAAAGGAGCAGCTGCAGAATTTAAGAGTTTACATTAGACATGGACAAATCAATCCCGCGGAAACCACAAGCACAAAACAATGGGTTAGGCTGTGAAAGCCCTCATAATAGGCACCTCCAGGCTTAGTAAGAACAGCCTTCAGTTGCCTTATGTTAAATTTAATGAGTGCACATTAAGCAGAGATGCTGTGCCTTTTGGATTTCATCTTGGTGAAGATTACTGGCAACAAAGCTTCAACAATGAACCCCCCCCATGCAGAATCTACAATTCGAAACATGGACCCTGTCGAGGTTTCTTATATCACGTTGCCACTGTTATCTGGAACGTTTAAAGCCGACTTTGGATAACTGACTTTTATCTGCGTTATAAAATAATGTTTCATAAAATAGCGAATGGTTATCATTACCTAAGAGTCCGGCCCTATGATTTATGATAAGGCACGTGAAGGCTGTTTTTACCAAGCCTGGAGGTGCCTATTATGAGGGCGTTCACAGCGTAACCAATTGTTTTGTGCATGTGGTTTCCGCGGGATTGCTGTTGTCATTCTTCTCTTGCACACCTTTTGGGCAGGTTAATTTACCGTGCATTGTTTACAAATGACCTATTGGAATCCCAGCCCAGATCTATTCCACCCATTAGAAAAGGGAGTAGAAAGAAGGCTAAATGACTACCGGCATGATTAAAAATGAGGGGAAAGAAGCTATACCAGCTAAAAGAGCATCTTTCAAGAAATGGGAAAGGGATCTGAATGAAGTAAATAGGATACAGCATAAGCACTGGCAAGTCAGATGCAAAGCACTGATAAGGAAGGCAAAGAGAGAATTTGAAAAGAAGCTTCCCATGGAAGCAAAAACTCATACTAAAAACTTTTTCAGGTACATTCAAGGTAAAAAACCTGCGAGGGAGTCAGTTGGACCATTAGATGATCAAGGGGTAAAAGGGGCACTTAGGGATGACAAAGCCATAGCAGAGAGACTAAATGAATTGTTTCAGTATTCACTGAGGAAGATGTAAGAGATACCCATGCCAGAAATAATATTCAAAGGTGAAGATTTAGCAGAACTAAAACAAAATGTCAGTGAACCTGGAAGATGTACTAGGGCAAACAGACAAGCTAAAGAGTAGAAACTCACCTGGACCAGATGGCATACATCCCAGAGTGCTGACAGAACTGAAAAATAAAATTGCAGACCTGCTATTGGTAATCTGTAAATTATCAAAATCATTTATGGTACCTGAAGACTGCAGGTTTGCCGATGGAATGCCAGTTTTTAAAAAGGGATCAAGTGATGATTCAGGAAACTATAGACAGAGGCGTCCTAAGAGGGGGAGCGAGGGTGGGAGGTCCGCCCCAGGTGGCAACAGGGGGAGGGGGTGCCATTGCCGCCGGCAGGAAGGTCCTGCTGCGGCGCGGAACGGTGATGTGGCGGGGGAAATCCCGCCAGCAAAAGCAAAGACCCGCAGCAGTGGCAGAGGCCAGCGGCGCCGCTGATATTTTCTGGAGCCGGCAGCAAAGAACAGGCCCAGAGTTGCCGCCGGCACTCCCGGAGCCGGCGACTGAAGAGACCCAGCTTTGCCACGAGATCAGCATGGAGGGAGTGCCAGGTTTGCGTGGTATTCTGTTGCCTTGGCTACATAGGATTAGGCCAACTGAAGGATAAGAACATAAGAAGTTGCCATACTGGGTCAGACCAAGGGCCCATCAAGCCCAGCATCCTGTTTCCAACAGAGGCCAAATCAGGCCACAAGAACCTGGCAAGCACCCAAAAACTAAGTCTTATGGAATTATATATAATGTTTAAATTGTACACCGCTTGGCATGATTTGTCACAATAAGAGGGTTATAAATGTTTTAAATTAATAAATAATGAAACAAATAAATAAATGTTACTAATTAGGCTCCCCCTAACTGTTTTTGAGTGTTCTGTTTTCACAAATGACTAACGATTCATTTAAATTATTTCTCTGTGTTGCTCTGTCAACCAATATCCAGTTATCCTGTATAGTCCAACACCCTATTTAGTGGCTTGGTCTATACAGTAAGCTTGGGTATTGGTAGGATGGGTGGGAGATGGGATGAGAGGGAGCGAACTAAAGGCAGAAAACAAGAAAGCAGCCCTTTCCCATCATAAATTCTTCTTTATATACTAAGCAGTAGTAACCAGGCAAACAGAAAAACAATGTAAAAAATACCCCTTCTCTAAGGTTTTTTATTTTCCTGGTAGATTGAGTAGGGATAATAAAGAGGAGAAGGTGGAGGACTCAACAATTGGAGTCTCCACCTTTTTGGAGGAATCCATAGATATAATTAATAAGAGATCAACGTTGTTTGTATCATTTCAACTGGAATCAGAGAAAGATAAATTATTTAGGGATTTCTTTAGATTTAAGGAATTAAACTTTTGTGGT
This sequence comes from Rhinatrema bivittatum, assembly GCF_901001135.1. Classification (NCBI taxonomy): domain Eukaryota; kingdom Metazoa; phylum Chordata; class Amphibia; order Gymnophiona; family Rhinatrematidae; genus Rhinatrema; species Rhinatrema bivittatum. The sequence continues at coordinate 804,393,495 of NC_042616.1, read as the reverse complement.
CAACCCATACAAATGTTCCATGATGTATCTAGAGTAACTCAAGTGAAGAGAAAGCACTTCTTGTCCTTAAAGACTAGGTTACTAGCCATGGGGGCAACCTTTTTTCTAAAGTACCCATGTTCATGTTTTATAACGTATCAAGGAAACAAATTTAGTTTTAATGATCCGATGCATTTGGAGACTTTTTTGCAGGATAAGAGCAGTGTTGGAGGAAATAATGAAGTCCAATAAAGGTAGAGAATCTCTCTCATTGAATCTTTGTTAATATGGAGAATAAATAATTGTTGCTTTCTCTCCCCCTATTATGGGTTTGGTAATTACAGATATGAATGTGTTTTGTATATATGATGGAAAATTATGATCTGTAAATTGCTATCTATATATTTTGTTTAAATGGAATTTTAAATGAAATTCAATAAAAATTAAATAAAAAAAAAACAAAACAAAACCCCTTTTCAAAAATAAAAACGGAAAAGCAATGAAGAAAAAGTATCCCTCTTTCAAAATAAGGTCACAGACCTTGAATAAGAAGCCATGAAGTGCAAGTGAGCCCCTCTATAAATTACGGTGGGAAAAAAATGCAGCAATCCATGTAAATGTTGGAGCACCCATCCAGAGTGTCAGGTCTGTTTATTCTGGTACTTTATCTAAATCTACAGAGATTGCACACACACACAGCAAGAGTCCCCGCCTACACCTTGCGCCCTGGAGAATCCATGCATCGGGGGGGGGGGGGGGGGGGGGGGGGGGGGGCTGCTTGATTGTGCAAGGACTTAGCTCCGGGATCAAGGGTGATCCTTGCACTTCTCAGCGCTACATTAGAAGAGGGGCTTCACACTCAAAACAGATTCATCAGGCACAGAGTCGCCACTGTTCCAGCGCTGGGTGCAATATGGATTTAGTAGGTCTTCTCTCTTCCCAGCCTTCCCAGGACAGCAGATTTCCTTTACTGATCCAGGAATAGGGGAATGCAGGAAAAAACTACACAGTTTCAAAAAAAAAACTCACCAGCCAGGTCAAGGACTAGCAAGGTAGACTATGTCACTCTCATGCTGTGCAGCCAGAGTTGTTAGACCCCAGGGGGTCTCTACACACATAGGTCCCTGCCCCCTGGAAGAGCTCTTCCCTGTGTGAATAAGCAGGGCCGGTGCTGGCTTTTTTTGCTGCCCTGGGTGAAAAATTACTTTGCTGACACTCCCCCCCCCCCAATTTGTTCAGTATCTGTCCCGGGCCCATAAAATAAAGCCCAGCTCCGTCCTGCAATCTACATTTTTTAAAAACTGACACCCCCCAATCCCAGAACCCATGGATATGGAAGGGTATTAGGTACCCTAGGCAAACCTTCTGCCTTGCACACGCAAACACACACACACACACACTCCCACACCCTTTACAGTCACAATTAAATTATGCATTTATAACAAATTTTACATGACAAAGAACATTCCAAAGCACAGTCTTCAGAGGCAAAATATCACTTACATGCATATTACATTTACATGCAGTGCTGTGGTGCCAACCAGAAAATCCTGCAGAAAAGACACTTGGAGCTCCTAAGGAATTAGAATTTTTGTAATGTGTGATGGGTGTGGGCCTGGCCCTCAGAAAGCCATGAACAAACCGAATTACCGTTACCATATTGTAAACCTCCCATACCAAAACATCCCTAACAACCTTATCTATGTAAGGCAGCACCTCACATATTACACCAGGCCCTAGAACACCAATAAAACTCTTATTAGGAAACCAGGCTGCTATAGATCCCCACACAGAAATTACATGCCAGCAAAATACAGAACACAGAGAGAGACCCTGACCAAATACAGAATAAACAGGCTGATACAGTAAAAGTCGCGGGAGAGCGGGTGAGCAATTCAGTAAAAGAAAGTATTCAAATTAGGGTCCGCGGTAAAAAGAGGCGCTGGGGACACTAGCGCGTCCCTAGCGCCTCTTTTTTGACAGAAGCGGCGGCTGTCAGTGGGTTTGACAGCTGACGCTCAATTTTGCCGACGTCGGTTCTCAAACCCGCTGACAGCCACGGGTTCGGAAACCGGACGCTGGCAAAATCGAGCGTCCGGTTTTCAACTCACGAGCCGTGGGCTGATTTTAAATTTTTATTTTTTTTTTATTTTTAATTATTTTTAACTTTTGGGACCTCCGACTTAATATCGCCATGATATTAAGTCAGAGGGTGCACAGAAAAGCAGTTTTTACTGCTTTTCTGTGCATTTTCGCAGTGCCGGCAGAAATTAACGCCAACCTTTGGGTAGGCGCTAAATTCTGAAAGTAAAATGTGCGGCTTGGCTGCACATTTTACTTACTGAATCGCACGGGAATAACTAATAGGGCCATCAATTTGCATGTTGAGGAAAAAATGTAAAAAATCTGATGAATAAAAAAATCCAATTAAAAAATGTTTTGTTCCCCGCCCCTCCCAAAAAAAATCTCAAAAGAGCAGAATCAACAAATTACACCCAACAATTAAAACTAATAAGGATTTAAAAACCTACTCTCCATTCCTGGGATCTGATTTCCAGTCACCCTGAGATTGTCATGGATTGGGGGAGGTAGGGCCGCACACATTTTATCTTCTCTCTCACACACACATGCACAGTAACACATTCATTCTCTCACACACTCCCTCTCTAAAACACAGGCTGCCTCTCCCTCACCCTCGCAGATACATTGTGTGTGTGTGTGTGTGTGTGTGAGAGAGCCTATATGTGACACATAGGCTGTCACAGGCACAAAACATACACAAACACACAAGTTCTCACACAGACCCATTCACAGGCACACAGGTTCTCGCACAGACACAGATGCTCACACAAACAGGCTCTCACTCATTCACACATCATGGTCTCCGGCTATCGAGCCCACCGATCTTCCCGTGCACAGCTTCCGCTCCCTCCCCAAAGCAGGAAGATCGGTGGGTGGGCGGGCTGTGAGACAGCAGGCGAAGGAGAGAGCACGCTTTTAGCATCTATCCAGTTGCTTCATACGCCCCGAAGCAAAACTGTCAACTTCTAAAAGTGAGAGATTAATTACACAGCACTGAGTTGCATTACTGATCTAACACCTATTAAAAAGCATTCCATTAAAAGGATAATGAAAGAAGACATTTGCCAGGACACAGTACTGAATGCAAACATTTTGTAATTTTATAATAGAAGTAAGCTTTCTTAAAATAAGCACTACTAGCTCCTGGAGCAGTTCTGCTTCTGTCTGTTATTTAGGCTGGATCCAGTGGGTCACATTGTTTAAAGTTCAAAAAGTTCATTAACACAACCACTAAGGATTGCTTCTACAAGCTCCGTGTTCTAAAACAGCTAAGACCTCTCCTACACGTTCATGACTACCGTTCAGTCCTTCAAGCCATACTGTTTTCAAAGATTGACTATTGCAACGCCCTTCTGCTCGGCCTCCCCGCCTCCTCAACTAAACCACTGCAGATGCTGCAAAACGCAGCAGCCAGGATACTCACAGTCTCTCGTCGTAAGGACCACGTCGCACCGATACTAAAAAACCTGCACTGGCTACCCATCCACCATAGGATACTGTTCAAGACCTTGACCATCATCCACAAAACCATCTATCAGCAATCCTCTCTCCAACTCACCATTCCACTCGAACTCCATTCCTCCTCAAGACCGATCAGATCCGCCTACAAAGGATCTCTCCCAGGCTCCCCCAAACAAATCCTCCACTCACAACTCCATTCAAAAACGAGCACTGTCCACCGCTGGACCTCATCATTGGAATTCTCTACCCCCCTGACCTACGCCAGGAGCAATGCCATCTCTCCTTCAGCAAGAAACTGAAAAACCTGGCTGTTCTCTCGGGCCTACCCCTGATGGGTCTATCTCCTCTAGCATTGACTCCCACACCTCATCCCTTTCACCTTCCTCCTCACCTAGACCTTTAACCACCTCCCCCTGCACCTGCCCCGCTCCCTGCCCCTGCCTTCCCTCGCCCCTTTCGGATGCCTCTTCATCCAAAAGGAACTGTTGTGCCCGAACTGCCTATTTAAATTAGCTGCTAAGTCAGCACCCTATGCTTATCAATTGTTTCTGCTATTTGTACATTACCTCTTTAGTTGAGATGCCTTGAAAACTAATTCTTCCTCTCTTGACAGCCCTGAATTATACTCCCTGTTTATTGTAACTTTCTCTCTTCTAGTTAATTGGTTTCCCCTGGTTCTGATGTAAACCGGTAGGATAAGACCTCGTCTTGAGCATCGGTATATTAAAAGAATTTAAATAAAATAATACTAAATACGTTTTGGAAACCTGTTTCCCTCTAGCCTCGCCCATCACTGCGCTCTTTGCGGGCCTCACTTTTCACGAGCCGGGCACGAACGCACCACGCGCCAGCGAACAGTGGACCCGGGAGAAGACTTCTTCAATCAGGACCCGTGGTCATACGATAAGAGAAACATTTTCTGCCACCCTCCCTCAAAAGAAAAAAAATAAACGCACTGGCATCAAGAAAGCCGTAACCCCCACCGGGTCCCCCTCGCCAGCCTGAGGCGGCAGCTTCAGTGCCATGCTCGTGTCCCGGCTGGCAGGATACAAAATATTTTGCAGCCCCTAGCTGCTGTTTCTCCTCTTTCAGGATTGCAAAGAGTTTTTCCCTGCTCCTTCTTTTGTGGGAAGTCTTTGAATTTCTCTCCTACTTTTGGGAAGTGTATTTTGCACAGCGCAGCAGGAAATGGTGGTGCTTGCATTCAGAGAGGGGCTTCCAAGTCAGTTTTTGTCTGCGCATTTGTATTTATAGCCCCGGCCCGTGTGTTGGGGGAGGGTCTGCCTGTGTTCTGCATGCGTGACCGGGGGTGACACATTCTGCTCGCGTGCACTTTCTGGGCACAGATCTGAAGCAGTCCGGTTTGTTCTATTTTGCAATTTTGCAGCTGTTCTGCTGGTGTTCTAGGATGGTGTTTCTCAACCATGTTGATGCCAGGGACTGGTTGGCCGACCTCCTAAACTGTTCCCTCCTGCGGCCGAAGATCATGGGGGGGGGGGGGGGGGGGTTGTCCCCTCCATGGCTAAAGCACGGGAGGTAGAGAAAGGGAGTACACCCCCCCCCCCCCTTTCAGGAGTCTCCTCCAGTCTCTATCCAGCCACCCCCTCAGGTTTTCATTACAGAAATTATAACAAAGGATCTGTGCTTTTCTTCACCCAGCACAGGAAAAAGAAAAATCAGGATAGTGTAGGCAGAAGCTAAAAATGCGTATGTTTTAATGGCATACTGGTGTCATCGGGGATGGATGCGGCTCCTTTAAGGGGCCTGGCGCTTGCAGCAGCCTTCGTGGCCAGAAACCCGTTGGATTCTTTTTATTTTGTGCTCAGGGCCCGGCCGAGCCCAATGTCCATGTGTAATCTGTCAGCCCGATCAACCGTTCAGTGCCAGGAGGGAAGAGCTGGAGAGAGCTGGAAGTCTGCCCTTGCAATCGGAAACGGAGAATTGGTCCACAGGTCTGGGCACTTGCCAGGTTCTTGTGGCCTGGATTGGCCACTGTTGGAAACAGGATGCTGGGCTTGATGGACCCTTGGTCTGACCCAGTATGGCATGTTCTCATGTTCTTATGGCAGTAAGTAGAGAATGTCCCACCCGTGGCTGAGGCTGACCAGGTGGGTGCCCGGTACCTGTACACCGGCAGAGGGCGGCTGCAGCCTGGGTCTGCTTCCTCCTGCAATGACTGCCACACCGCAGACCATGGACCAGTGCTTGAGAAACACTGCTCTAGGGCACGTTGTGATGTCTGCTTCGCCGCCTTTTCGAAAGCCAGTTTGTAGCACTTGCATTACCTGCTTTTCCTATTGCTGACTAGAACTTGATGCTATTATTAGTCACTTAATTTCCAGTGTAAGCTCTCAGGGTGGGCACCTACAGCTGAACAGTACATTGGCACTGTGCCTCTAACTTCGGGGCACTGTTTAACTGTAGATGCCCACCCCAGAGAGCCTACTCTTTGTTCAGCTTGCTGTAAATTCCCACTCCAGCGAGCAAATTCTTGCATCCAAGGCTCTTTTGGCAGAGAATGGCAACAAGTAAAATCAAAGCATAAGCTCTATGGGATGGGCACCTACAGCTAACTTAACAAAGCATAAACTTTCTGGGGGGCATCTGTTAGCTGAACAGGATGCTAAAGTCAGACGCAGAGCACCAAATTATAAACTGTTCGGCTGAAGGTTCCTACCCCAGAGAGCTTATGCTTTGATTTTACTTGCCATGTCTTGCCAAAATAGCATTGCATGTGAGACTGGTGCTGTGCATCCCAACTTATAAACACACTCCCTCATTCAATGGCAAGTAAAATAAAGACATAAGCTCCCTGGGGAACAAACCTACAGCCAGATGATCACAGCAATGGGCTGCCTGGGTGGGCACCAACAGCTGAACAGCACACACTTTAGCACTGCATGTGCCTGGGCTGTCCAGCTGTTCAGGAAAACAAAGAAAGCCAGTGACTGGTGCCTGCCTCAGCGAGCTTGCATTGGAAATGTAACTCCTGAGTCTGAAGTGGAGTAAATTCACATTTCTGGTGGCAAATGTTGTCTACTGTTGTGCCAGTGTGGTACCGCACCTTAGACCCGGGAGCATTTACATTTCCAATGTAAGCTCTCTGGGGCGGGTACCTAAAGCACAACACCAAGTGCATACCGTTCGGCTGAAGGTGCCTTATGTTTTGTTCACTTGTAGGTGCAAGCCCCAGAGAGCTTACGCCTTTTTTGGTCTGAGTTGGAATAGACTCACATGTCTGGGGGCCAAAGTGATTCTAACGCTGTGCCCAGTCTGGTAGAAAGACGCTGCCACAGGGCCACCAGACATGTGAGTTAACTTTTACTCCACCTCAGGCCAAGGAGTTAACCTGAAAATCCATTTAAGTGCATCAAACAAAGAGTACAAGCCTACCAAGAGCTGTTAGCATAATTATCTCACTCTCACTCGCTAATTTCTTTGGACATGGCGATATTAAGTCGGAGGTCCCGAAGGGTAAAAAAAGTTTAAAAAAAAAAAAAAAATCTGAAGTTGGCCGGCGGCTGTCGGGTCGAAAACCGGACGCTTAATTTTGCCGGCATCCGGTTTCCGAACCCATGGCTGTCAGCGGGCTCGAGAACCGACGCTGGCAAAATTGAGCATCGGCTGTCAAACCCACTGACAGCCGCCGCACCGGGCCAAAAGGAGGCGCTAGGGACGCGCTAGTGTCCCTAGCGCCTTCTTTTGCCCGTTTCTACCGCTGGACCTAATTTAAATACTGCATTGCGCGCACAGGTGACTGGCCTGTGCGCGCGCCGGGAGAGTGGGCATTCGCCCGCTCTCCTGCGGACTTTACTGAATTGGCTTGTAAGTGTTTAAATTTTGATTGTTTAGCCTACTATTTAGTTTACTATGTTAATTATTTATATTTTGAAACAATGTATTTACTTCCTTTCTTCTTTGGAAATGCAAATAATTTTAAATGATTAATTGCTAACTTCTGTAAACCAATTTGATATGCTCGCACGAAAAGTCGGTATATAAAAATTATTAAATAAAGTAAAATAAATAAGTACGGCGGTAAGCACTTGAAGCCGGAAGGAGTGTGACCAAAATGGACTTGCATGCAAGACCTTGCCCAGTTTGGGATGCTTAGTGCCAATCTCACATAGAAGGCCATTTTGCCAATTGAAGTCAAAGGGTAAGCCCTCTGGAACGGGCACGCAGCGCCGTTTGAGATGCACAGCACCAAAGTGTGTACTGATCAGCTGTGGGTGCCTTCCCTAGAGAGCTTATCCTTGGATTTCATCTGGCATGCCTTGCCCAAATGGTCTTGCATGCGAGACCGTGCCCTAGTCAGGATGCCCAGTGCCAGTCTTGCATGCAAGGTCATTTTGGTCCCACTCCTTCCAGCTCCCTTACTCCTGATTCAGAGCACGTTATAAAGGACATTTCTGCACTAGTGCAGATTTTTCAGTTTAACTCGTACGTTGGCGCACATTTTCAGCTCCTGCTTGACTTGCATCCCATTGGCTCGCTGCATCCCGAGGGAACCCCTGTTTTTAACATGTGCATTAAGTAAAAACCCACACTACTCCAATTTTATTGCATCGGCCCCAGAGAGAGTCACATCCAGTGCTAGGTGAATGCTTTCCCCATCTCACTCAGCCCGAGAATACAACAAAGACTGGAAGGGCTCAAGGAAGGAGGCTTAGCAGAGGCAAGATGAGAAGGTGCTGTGTTAAATGTGCGTGCTGCACAAAATGCAAGCCGCCTATTAATTCCCACGCTCTGGGGCTCCTGCCTTAGCCAGGAAGGAAATCTGCATGACTGAACGTGCTCTCAGAAAGACACGCCTATATGCTTTAAGAGCCATCACTGGCATTGTGTGTTGTTGTGAAGTGCTGAGAGCAGAGCCCAGCTACTGGGCTGGAGCTGAGCCTCAGGCGTTGCTGACACAAACCAGGATTCAAATCCCACTGCTGCTCTTTGTGACCTTACGCAAGTCACGTCACCCTCCACAAACTTACCGACACATTTCCTAAGCTGTGTTATATCGCACAATATCTGCAAAGATTTCCTCCCCCTGTTGAAATGAGCTGCTTTGCATGCATTTGCAAGCCTTACCTTCCCTAGTGCATGAAAAGCACATAGACCTCTCAAACCCCCAATTCAGCACTTCTATCCTGGAACAACATCACAGAGACAGTAGCAAATAAATTATGTCCTCTATCAACTAGAAAAATCAATCCCACCTCTCAAAGGAGACAACCTTGGTTCAACAACGAACTCCGAAAACTCAAACAAAGCCTCAGACAGAAAGAAAACAAATGGCGCAAAGACCCATGCCCTAGCACACTATCCGCCTACAAATCTGCCCTCCACCTCTACAGGAACTCCACCTCACGCGCAAAAAGGGACTTCTAAGCTCAAAGGATTCACGCCCTAGTTTTCGACGCTAAAGCACTATTCTCCTACATAGCCGAACTAACACAATCTAAAGCACCATCTATTCCTAACGACCAAGCACAATCCAAAGCCGATGAACTAGCACTCTTCTTCCAAAGGAAAATCTCCAACCTCTTAACTCTCCTGCCTCCCTCCCCCACCTCCACCCCTACCTCTTCTACTAGCACCTACCATCTACCAAATAATGGCATCACTCTTGAATCATTTGAACCTACTACAGCACTGGAGATTCAAACTTTATTAAAGAAAATGAAACCTTCTACCCATCCCTACGACCAAATCCCAACAAAGCTACTACTGCTAGTACCTGACATCATTTCCAAACCTCTGGTTGACATCATAAACTGCTCTTTATCTCAAGGAATCTTCCCAGATGCTCTAAAACTCACCTCGCTTAAACCTCTTCTAAAAAACCCAAACCTGGATCCAAAGGAACCCAATAACTTCCGCCCTATTTCCAATCTACCTTTCGTAGCCAAGATAATGGAAAAACTAGTCAACTTTCAACTGTCAGATTATCTTGAAGACCACAAAATACTTCACCCAGCCCAATACGGGTTCCGTAAGGCTCTAAGCACCGAAACCCTACTCATCTCTCTGACAGATCACCTCATCATGGGTCTGGACAAAGCTCAATACTTTCTACTAATTCTCCTTGACCTCTCGGCCGATTTCAATACCGTAAACCACTCCATCCTCCTCAACCGGCTATCGGAAATCGGAATAACAGGAACTGCCTTTACATGGTTCAAATCTTTCCTCAGTTACAGAGGTTACAAAGTCAGAATCAACAATAAAGAGTCCCCCGCTTCAACTCCCCACTAGGAGTTCCCCAGGGATCCTCCTTGTCCCCCACTCTCTTCAACATATACCTCCTTCCCCTGTGCCAGCTGCTAACAACCTTAATCTTAAACACTTCCTATACGCCGACGATGTTCAAATCTTGATCCCCATTACAGAATCCATTACAAAAACACTCAAGCACTGGGAAACTTGCCTCCGAGAGATCACCCTCCTCCTCTCTAACCTAAACCTAATACTCAATTCAGCTAAGACTGAACTCCTCCTCATTTTACCAGACGACAATACTCCTCAAAAGTCACTCACCAATACCTTTGTCACCCAAGCAAGAGACCTGGGAGTAATAATCGACAACCGTCTGAATTTAAAAACATTCATCAACCACACAACCAAAGACTGCTTCTATAAACTGCAGGTACTAAAAAGAATTAAACCACTTCTTCACCTTCAAGACTTCAGAACCGTTCTCCAAGCCGTAATATTCTCCAAGACAGACTACTGCAACTCCATTTTGCTAGGTCTCCCCACCTCTTCAATCAAACCTCTTCAGATGCTTCAAAATGCAACGGCCAGAATCCTGACAAACTCCGGCAGAAGAGACCACATCTCTCCCATTCTAAAAAATCTACATTGGCTACCAATACGTTTCAGAATTCTACACAAATCCCTCACCATCATCCACAAAACCATCTATAACCAAAACCCTCTCAACCTTCAATTCCCACTCAAACTACACACCTCATCTCGACCTATCAGAGAAGCCTATAGAGGCTCCCTGCACGCCCCCCCCAACCAAATCCACACTCCATCTAACATCCAGAGAACGGGCTTTCTCCACTGCAGGACCTACCATATGGAATGCTATTCCCCCCGATCTCAGGCAAGAACCCTGCCTATTGACATTTAGAAAAAGACTTAAGACTTGGTTATTTAAACAAGCCTTTCCCGAAACTCACTGATTCACCATAGCAACCATAACTATACATTCAACACAGTGTAAATAATTACTTTACTTCCGTTGACTTACTTATTCTTTGTCTTTCCTCCCCCAGTTCCAGCACCCCTGTTTTATTGTAACTTCTGCCTCTCTTCGCTATGTGAATATTTAAAGTTCATTGTACCCCTGTTCCATGTAAACCGGCATGATATGATTGTATCATGAATGCCGGTATAGAAAAGCACCAAATAAATAAAATAAAATATTTATTTATTTATTTATTTAAAATTTTTATATACCGGCATTCATGTTGCAAACACATCATGCCGGTTTACATATAACAGGGGTGTACAGTGAACAATTCAATAACCTATTTGTGTAGAAGGAAGCAGTTACAAATAACAAGGTAATAGAACTGGGAGGAGAGAAGAAAAGGGAGAGAATAACATTAGGTATAGGTATTTACATTAGTAATAACATTTTTACATGTGGAAGTGGTAGAATCTGGCTGAATAGAATTAATCGGTGTCCGGGAAAGCTTTTTTAAACAGCCAGGTCTTGAGTCTCTTCCTGAAGGTTGGGAGGCTGGGCTCCTGTCTAAGGTCCGGTGGGATGGAGTTCCATAGAAGGGGGCCGGCTGTTGAAAAGGCCCGATCTCTCAAGGTAATGTGTTTGGTAGTTTTGGCTGGGGGCACTTGAAGAGATCCTCTGAGTGTGTCTCTTGTTGGTCTGGAGGAGTTATAAATTTGGAATGGGACTTGTAAGTCGAGTGGGGTGAGTTGATGGATGGTTTTGTATATTATGGAAAGAGATTTGTAGAGGATTCTAAAGTGAACAGGCAACCAGTGGAGATCTTTTAGGATTGGAGATATATGGTCCCTCCTCCTGGAGTTTGTCAGTAATCTTGCCGCAGCGTTTTGTAACATCTGGAGGGGTCTAGTATAGGAGGAAGGTAGGCCCAGAAGGATAGAGTTACAGTAATCGATCTTAGAAAAAATGATGGCTTGTAGAATGGTTCTGAAGTCCTGAGTGTGGAAGAGTGGTCTAATTCTTTTCAGAACTTGGAGTTTGTGGAAACAGTCCTTGGTGGTTCTGTTGATGGAAGCTTTAAGGTTCATCCGGTTATCAATTAATACTCCTAGATCTCTCACCTGTGTAGTAGTTGGGATAGTTGGAGGATTAGAGATGGCATTGTTATCTGGGGAGATGACAAGCAGTTCTGTTTTAGAGGAGTTTAAAACTAGGTTTAGGTTAGCCAGGAGATGTTTAATTTCGAAGAGGCAGTTTTCCCAGTGAACCAATGTTTTTGTGTAGGATTCTTTAATGGGTATCACGATCTGGATGTCGTCTGCGTAGAGGAAATGTTTGAGGTTAAGGTTGGAGAGGAGTTGGCAGATAGGTAAAAGATAGATGTTAAAGAGTGTAGGTGACAGCGAGGAGCCCTGAGGGACTCCTATGGATGCGTCCATTCGTGAAGATTCTTTGTTCTGTATCTTAACCTTGAAGCCTCTGTTGGAGAGAAAAGATTTAAACCATGAGAGAGCGGTGCCTGAGATACCTATAGAAGCCAGAATGGAAGTGAGAATGGAATGATTGACCGTATCAAAGGCGGCTGATAGGTCCAGTAGAATTAAGAGGAAGGATTGGCCTTTGTCAAGGCCCATTAATATGAAGTCAGACATGGAGATGAGGAGGGATTCTGTGTTCAGTGATTTGCGAAATCCGTATTGTGATTGGAATAGGATTTTGTTTTCTTCTATGTATTCGGAGAGTTGAGTATTGACAACTTTTTCTAGAATCTTGGCTATGAATGGGAGATTGGCGATAGGACGGAAGTTGTTGGGGTCTTTAGGATCCAAGTTGGGTTTCTTGAGTAGAGGTTTGATGGAGGCCAATTTGAGGTCGTCAGGATATAGTCCTTGGGAGAGTGAGCAGTTTATGATGTCCGACAATGTTTTAGCGATGGAGTCAGGGATGGCCAGGAGCAGTTTGGTGGGGATAGTATCCAAAGGATGGGAGGAAGGTTTCATTCTTCTTATAAGAGTTTGTATCTCTAAGATAGAGATGGGTTCAAGTGTTTCCAGACCATTGTTGTTGAGGGATGACTGTTGAAGAGACTGGTAAAGAGCAGGGTCGGTGGGATTAGAAGGCAGATGAGTTAGAAGGCTGTTGACTTTGTTGTGAAAATGAAGAGCAAATAAAGCAGCTCATCCATAATCGGTTCCATGCTAAATAAATAATGCAACTGACGGAAAAAACTCAGCTATGTTATTTGATCACATTTCAGGGAGGCGTGGTTACTTGTTTCCAGGGACATCCCGATGCCTGCATATAACTGCACCCCCCCCCCCCCTCAAATGCATAAATGACCCCAGGGGTCTGAGTAGACCCACTTAACCACCCCTGCAATCTAAAAGTAAAAAAAAGTTAAACTGCATGGAGACACCCCCTTCCCAAGCTCTTTCCCTTGGTGTTAAAACTCACCCTGTCCCAAACAAACCCCCCACCCCAGCAGCAGCTCCCACCTTCTCCATCCTCTCCCCTTGGTCAAATTAAAAAAAAAAAATCCCCGTGGTCTAGTGGTCTCCCCAAATCCCTCCTCCCAGCCCCCTACCAGAAAAAAAGACACTGGTGGTCTGAGGGGGGCACCCTAACCCCTCCCCCATCTCTGGCTCCCCCAATCTCTTAGAAGACTCGCTGGAGTGTAGTGGGGGCCCCGGAGTGATAGGAGAAAAGTCAGGTTGACGACATTTTGGGAAATGGCTCCGGGCATCCACTATACCCCAACAAATCTTCTAAGAGGTAGAGGGGCGAGGGATGGGGGGGGTCTTCTGAGGGGGGGAGGGGGCTGCTGCTGGAAGAGGAGTTATTAGAGGGAGGGGATTTTGTTTGGGGAGGGAGTAAGTTTTAACACCAAGGGGGAGAGGGGGTTTGGGAAAGGAGGCGGGGCATCATCCCACAACTTGGTGCATTTTTTAAAAAATTTATTTTGAGGGCCCGTGCCGCCTCTGCGGCCGACACGGGCTGGGCAGTGGTCTCGATAGATCCTGAGGGCGGTGGGTTCCCTGAGCAGGGGGGAAGGTAACTTTCAAGGCCCTTTGCAGTTCAACCACTTAAATCCCAGTTTAAAGTCATATGTAGGGGGAGGGGGTGGTCATGTGATGCAGTGGGCTCGATAAGTCACACAGCGCAGCGCTCCGGGTGCCGCCTCCTCTCTCTTGATTTTTTTTTTTTTTTACTGTGAATGCCCGGCGGTTTTTCGTGTTTAGTTGCCTCTCTCTGCAGCAGGAACTTACCGAGCTTCACTGGAAGTGATCTCTGCGCTTCACGGCGCCGGCATGTCACTTAGAACAGTGAAGGGAGACAAAGAGAAAAGGTAAACCGGCTTCTCCCAAAATGGCCGACAGGATGGGCTCGGCTGCGATGGAGGATTTTGACGTGGCTTTAAGAAAGAAACTCCCAGATGCCGTCGTGCTGGCCTTGGATAGCAGATTTGATCGTATTTCCACTCAAATTGAGGCACCGAAATCTTCTCTCGCGGCTTGATCAAGCTGAAGGGTGAAGCTTGGGAGTAGAAGACGATGTGCTGCGCCTTGAAAAGCGGGGTACAGGATGGCGGAAAAAGAGGGAAAGATTGATGACTTTGAGAACCGTGCAGGGAGGGAAACCCCGCGTTTCATTGGCATTGGGGAAGATGAAGCCACCACTGATTTGCGTGAGTTACTGGAGGATTGGCCACTGGATAGCTTTGGGCCTGCAGGACCTGCGTGGCAAAATGGTCTTTGAGGGGGCGCCTCATATAGGGCCCAGGCTATAGGGCAGGACCAGGCCCAGGATAGTCACGGCGAACTGTCTCATTCTGCCTACAACGGTATGATCCTGTGAGTCTTTTATCAAAGAAAAGACTTTTCTGTGTAAGGTGCAGACGGTGCTAATTTTCCACGATTTTTCCAATCGGGTGAGATTGAAGCGCAGGGAATTTTCACCTATTTGTTTCAGTTTTGGTTCAGCCAAACATTCGATCTTCCCTTCAGTGCTCTGCATGCGTAAGGATTTGGCACCAGGGCAAGCGCGGCTGAGGAAGCTGAGCGGTTTGTCTCTCACCTGCAGAACTCATCCACTTGAAGATTTGGAGTGGAGGCTCCTTTGGCTGTTATAGCCATTAGTTATTGAAGACTGATATTACATTTTTTTCCCCCAGAATCCAGCTTATTTCATGGCTGCAGGAATGCTTTGGGTGACTTTATTTGTTCTGGGTTTTTTTTCCCCCTTTTCTTCCTGCTGTGTAGTTTTGGCAGGGACTTATATTTCCCATGCGGTGTTTGGCGCTGGCTTCCTTACCATTTTTATTTCAATGTGGATTTGCACGTGGGGCTTCTTCTTAGGTGGGCCTTTTTTTTTTGTATTTTTCTTCTTATACGTCTCCTGCATTCAACGTATCGTGCTCAATACAAAACATTAACCTTAATCCATAAAACTTTACATAAACGACAATATGAAATGGCACACTGCAGCACTCCATTTCCATACACCTCACAGAAACACCAGATCGGCCAGCAATGGTACTCTTCCCATTCAATTCTGTTAGACAAAGAGCACTGTCTAGAGCTGGCCCACAACTGTGGAACTCTATGCCACTTGAACTTAGAACAGAACCCAATACTAAAATATTTTAAAAAGGTATCAAAACGTGGCTTTTTAAACAAGCCTTCAATTAGTATTCTATTTTTTACCTTTTTAATCTTGCTCATATTTTACTTTTATTTGATTTGATTTTTATTTGCTAAGAATTTTATGCACTTTCATTTTATTTTTTGATATTTAAATACATTTCTTATTCAATGACTTTTACAGTCATGATGACAAATAACCTCTTATGTCGTTATAGATGTTGGCACTAGAATTTTATGATGTTTTATTATTTTATAGTGCTTTATATTGATGTTTTGATCTTTGTACTGTTTTTATTGTATGCCTGTTTTATTTTTATTTTTATATTTATTTTGTCATGAAAACCGATGTGATATATTTTTGAATGTCGGTATATAAAAACAAACAAATAAATAAATAAATAAATAAGGAAGACTGTATTGGCTTTTGCATGCGGCGTCCCCTACTGTTTACAATTCTGGTCACCGCATCTCAAAAAAGGTATAGTTGCGATGGAGAACGTACAGAGAAGGACAACCAAAATGATAAAAGGGATGGAAAGGCTGAAGAGGTTAGGGCTGTTCAGCTTGGAGAAGAGATGGCTGAGGGGGGATATGACAGAGGTCTTTAAGATCATGAGAGGTCTTGAACGAGTAGATGTGAATCGGTTATTTACACTTTTGGATAATAGAAGGACTAGGGGGCATTCCATGAAGTTAGCAAGTAGCACATTTAAGACTAATCGGAAAAAATTCTTTTTCACTCAACGCACAATTAAGCTCTGGAATTTGTTGCCAGAGGATGTGGTTAGTGCAGTTAGTGTAGCTGGGTGCACAAAAGGTTTGGATAAGTTCTTGGAGGAGAAGTCCATTAACGGCTATTAATCAAATTTATTTAGGGAATAGCCACTGCTATTAATTGCATCAGTAGCATGGGATCTTCTTAGTGTTTGGGTAATTGCCAGGTTCTTATAGCCTGGATTGGCCACTGTTGGAAACAGGATGCTGGGCTTGATGGACCCTTGGTCTGACCCAGCATGGCAATTTCTTATGTTCTTACTTTAAGGTCCCTGTTTTGGTTTCTGAACCCACCAGCTACATTGGTATATGTTTGACCCCCGGCAGGGTACCCACAGGGAGTGAGTACTCTGTCTGTAACACAAAGAACTTTTTTTGTTTGTTTTTATTTTCTCCCACGGGAATGCTAAGGATAAGGGGGCAGCACCCTAGTGCCTCTGATTGACCTCTAGCCTCCAGTTAGGCGATGTGCTCTCATACATTTGTTTCAGGGGGGAGGGCTTGGGGAGGGGTGCGGGGGGTCGTGAGTAATTCTCTTTTCTATTCTATATCTTGGGCAACGGGTATTTGGCATATTGACTGTTTCTCCGGGGCTTGTTTCTCCTGAGTACGGGTGATAAAGAATATTTCAGCGCTCTTTTCTATGTTTGTCATTGTCGGACTGTGGTGTTCTTTGTATTCCTGATGCATTTCACTAGCCATGGGGGTGGGGGACTTGCAATGTGGCAGGATTGGGCACGCCTGTTAAACGGGAGAAGGTACTCGCACAGCTAAATCGTTTGGAATATCATATTGCATTTTTACAAGAGACTCAAACGACTGATGATAAGCTCTCCAAGCTCTGACGGCGTTGGGTGTCACAAGTTTATGCTGCACAAGGAACTTCAAAAAAATGTGGGGTGGCTATTTTATTTCACCGCAAGTGGAAACCCTTTTTGGGAAGCCTATTCAGCTGGAGTCTTTTTGCGTCCACCCAACAGATGTGACCATACTTTTTTTTACTGTGGGGAATGCCCCTCTCCTGGTGGGAGGGGATTTTGACTGCATAGTTGATGGGACCTTGGACACACAATCTACATCTCCATATTCCTGTATGAGTAAATGCAAAGGAATTCCTTTTCTCTGTGAGCAATTATATCTTTTAAGATTCCTGGAAAATTTTGCACCTGGGGGAGGTCGGGTTTGGGGCTGCAGGAGACCGGACGGGACCAGGGCAAAAAAAAACAAACGAAAAAGTAGCAAGGCTCGGGCCTGCTATGGTAAGTTTAAAAAGTGTAAAAAACAAAAAACCTGTGTGTTATATAAAAAAATAAAACAATTTTAAATACCTGTCGGAGGGCCGTGGGTCCCGGTGGGCGGCGGGCAGCCATCAGCGGCATCCGGTAGTCCCTTCTCCCTTCCTCCCTCCCTCCCCTGCCTGGATGAGCGCCAAAATCGCACGGGCGGGTCGGCAGCGGGGGGGGGGGGGGGGGGGGGGGGGGGCGGCAGCAGGATCCGGGAGCGGCGGGTAGGCGGCAGCGGGGTCCGGGGGGCAGCGGCAGCGGGGTCCGGGGGGGCAGCGGCAGCGGGGTCCGGGGGTGACAGCGAGATCCGGGGAGCCAGCAGCGGCAGCATGTTCGATCGGGTAGGCAGCTAGGTGGCAAAGTAAAGATGGCCGCCTGCACGGGAAAATCGTGCAATTGGCCGCTGAAGACGTGACGTCACGACATTTGGCGTCACGGGGTGTGACGTCACGTCTTCAGCGGCCAATTGCATGATTTTCCCGTGCAGGCGGCCATCTTTACTTTGCCACCTACCTGCCTGCTCGATCGAACATGCTGCCGCTGCTGGCTCCCCGGATCTCGCTGCCACCCCCGGACCCCGCTGCCCCCCCGGACCCCGCTGCCGCCCACCCGCCGCTCCCGGATCCTGCTGCCGCCCCCCCCCCCCCGCTGCCGACCCGCCCGTGCGATTTTGGCGCTCATCCAGGCAGGGGAGGGAGGGAGGAAGGGAGAAGGGACTACCGGATGCCGCTGATGGCTGCCCGCCGCCCACCGGGACCCACGGCCCTCCGACAGGTATTTAAAATTGTTTTATTTTTTTATATAACACACAGGTATTTTTGTTTTTTACACTTTTTAAACTTTTTTACACTTCCTGGTGCCTGTCATTTCAAATGTCATTTGAAATGACAGGTACCAGCGCACCCAGGTTACTGTATAGGCGCTGTTACAGCGCCTATACAGTAAAATGGGTTGCGCGGGCATAACCCTTCCCTAACGCTTCACAGCCGCGGCATGCATTTGCATGCGATTAGAGGAGAGTATCGGGGAGTTAGTGAAGAGAACTGTGCGTGCGGGGAGGAAGGGTGCGCCTGACACTACCTCACTGTTTTTACCGCGGCCTTACTGGATCGACCTGCTAGCTAGGGCCCGTGACACAAAAACTTGGATTGATTTCCTTCTTATTTCAGCTCCCTTTCTCTCCCATTTAAAAGCTTCCGATATAGGCCCACGTGTGATTTTGGACCACTGCCCTGTTTCCTGTACTTTGGAAAACTTAAACTCTCATTTGGGTAACGTAGATTGCAGAATGCCTAGATGGTTAGTTAAAGACAAGGGGATTTGTGCAGTTTTTAGGAATAAAATGGGATGATTATGTGAATAACAAGCAGCAGCATACGGAGGACCCAATCCTATTTTGGGAGACTGCCAAGGCAGTCTTATGGGAGACATTATTAGCTATACTATCCGGCGGAAAAAGGGAGCTTGATGAGGGATATTTTGTCTCTCACTAAATTGGCTCAGTCTCTCCAGTGGCAGCTAGCTACTGATCATTCACAACAAATGGGATTTCGGGGCTGCCTCTAAGCTGCTTCATGATAAGCTACGACCGAGGGCGCGTTCTTCCCTTTCTAATATACAGCATGCGTTTTTCCTATTTGGTAATAAACCTGGGCGGATGTTGGCAAATTTAGTACGGGCGAAACATCAGTTTTCCTTTGTTACCCACCTCCAAGAGCCAGGGGGCAGCTCCATTACTTCCTCACAGGGGATCAGCAAGGCTTTTGGAGACTATTTTCAAACTTTAAACTTCGCTGAAGAATGTACCGTGGGATATATGGAAAATCTTCTGAAAAAGGTAACTGTTACCCAAATTATCTTCTTCACAACTGGAGCCCCTAAATAGGCCCACACATGTCCAGGAAGTGCAACGGGCCATTTCACAACTTTCTCCTTTGAAATCCCCGGGCCCAATTTTATAAGCCACTTAAAGAGAATAGAGAGATGATCGTTAAGATGTTATTTGATATATGATACAGGTCGGTAGAATGCCTGACTCTTTGAAGAGTGCCAATATTATAGTTTTGCTGAAGCCTGGAAAGGATCCTAAATTGGTAACTTCTTACCGTCCAATTTCTTTGTTAAATTTGGATATTAAACTTTATGCCAAAATAATTGCCAATAGACATAAGTTTGATTTTGCATGCTGTTATTTCTGCAGGGCAAGTGGGATTTGTATCAGGTAGACGGGCGGTTCTGAACGCTCGGAGAGTTCTCACGTTACTGGAGAATTGGCAGCGGGTGGGAATTATAGACCCTATCTTAATAAGTTTTGGCGTGGAAAAAGCGTTTGACAGGGTCTCGTGGCATTTGAAATTTTTGCTGCCACTTTATGGGTTTCAAGGCCCAATTTATGTTCTAACACTGAAGCTAGGATGTGGGTAAATAATTTCTTTTCTCCGTCTTTCCCTTTAAAAATGGGGACCAGGCAGGGGTGCCCTCTTATTGCCTCTGCTATTTATCCTCACACTCGAGCCTCTGGTATTGACTTTGATTGCTATTACGGCTGAGGCAGAGCGTGCACAAGACTCCCCTTGTCTTAAGGTTTTTCTTTGCAGATTATATCTTACTTTTTCTACCGAGAGCTAGGAACTATCTGTCCCAAACGCTGAAGCTTTTTTACAATCTATGGCAGTTTCTCTGAATTTACGGCTCAGTTTGGATAAATCAGAGGTCTTAGACCTTCCGGGAACATTACATTCTGGTTGGCAAGATTTCCCCTTGAAGTAGGCGAAAGACATGCTTAAATATCTTGGCCTATTTATCCATAAAGACCCATCTATGTGGCATTCTCTGAATATTGTCCCCCTTCTCAGTGATTTTCAGAAATTATGTGATAAGTGGATGCCCTTTCCAGTTTCCTTCACGAGTCGCAGAGCCCTCATAAAAATGATGCTACTTCCTAAACTTTTATTTCTATTGCAAATGATTCCAATTACCCTATCTCATAAGGATGTCATGGGAGTTAAACGTATACAGTTAAAATTTGTGTGGAGAGGGTAAGAAATCGAGAATGTCTTGTAAATCCCTTATGACCCCTAAAGAGGATGGATGGGGAGGTTTTCCTTATAATCGATTTTACAACATCGCTTGCCATTTACGGCCTGTGTGTGATTGGTTAAGTATTCTGATGTTGTCTTGGAGAGACTATCATTGGGGTATATATTCTTCATGCCCCGAGGAACCCTCTCCCTCCTCATCTGCGTGATTCAGTGCGGATTAAATCTGCACCGGCTGCTTGGAAATCTTTACGAGCTCATTTGTCCTTACCATGGGACAAATCCAAATCGTTTCTCTTGCCTCTTAGAGGTAACCCTTACCTTCCACCTGGGGATACTATGGCTTTTTACAAAGAGCTCGATAAAAGTCAGAGAGCTCCGATATTGCCCTACATTAATTTGCATACTGGGAGGGTTCATTCCTTCTGTTACTGTATGTCTTACATGGAGTTTCAGTCATGCCATTATCTTGTCTATTTACAAATTAGGAGTTTTATTATGTCCCATTTTCATTTACAATTTACTCAATGTACTTTGGGGGCTTTTCATAGGTTGTACCTTTTGGGTTCTCGGAAAAAACATACTTTGTTGGGATTGTACAGATTTTTACACGCTTGTCAAGCCTACGAGATCCTAACCTCTTTAGCTAGTGTCTGGAGCACAGACCTTCGGACTGAAATGGATAATGATGAAATTTTTGTATGTGTTAATGCTTTATTTCAAAATTCTGAAGGGGTTCTGCTTCGAGAGTTACCATTTAGAATTATGCATAGGATGATTTACTCATCGATTCGCGCCTTTAAGGCTGGCATTTTATTTATTTTATTTAGGCATTTTATATACCGAACATATTGTATGCACTTCATGTCGGTTTACATAAAAGTTGGATAAGTCATTAACACTTTATCCTAAAAACTCGTAATAAAATGAAATTAAAAATAAATTAAAATGAGATTAAAAATGAAAAATAATTAAAATAAACCCCATTTATCCAATAAATATATAGCTCTTAATAACAATCTAGACTAGAAAATCTTGACTAAAAAACATTACAAAATAATAAAATACAATTTAAATATAATAAAACCCTACCTGATAATACTCTCTTACAAAATAAAATACTAAATATTCTTAAACTAGAGCTATAAAATTCCCAGGGGGAGTCACTGTAGATGTTAATCTGTGTTAATAAAAACCTGCTCAAACAACCATGTTTTTACCTGTTTCTTAAAAGTCTGAATGTTAAGTTCTAAGCGTATATTGGATGGGAGGGAATTCCAAAGTTTTGGTCCAGCCAATGAGAGTGCCCTTTCCCCGACTGCGTTTAGATGTGCCAATTTAGGTGATGGAACTGTGAGTAGAGCCTTGCCTGAAGATCTCAGATTACGAGCGGGAGTGTGCATATGGAGAGATGCATTTAACCATTCTGGATTGTCACCATAAACGGTTTTATGAATAAGAGTTAGGCATTTATGATGGATTCTGGCCTGAATAGGGAGCCAATGTAACTCTTCAAAATGGGAGTAATATGCTCAAACGTCTTGACATTTGTCAATAGGCGCGCAGCCGTATTCTGCAGCAACTGCAGAGGGCGAATAGATGAAGCCGGGAGGCCCAAGAGAAGGGCATTACAGAGCTTGGAGAACCGTACAAAAATCACTATGATGTAAAAGAGGTTTTAGTTTCTTTAAAATCTGTAATTTATAAAAGCCATCTTTTACTATGGATTTTATATAGAAACATAGAAATGACGGCAGAAGAAGACCAAACGGCCCATCCAGTCTGCCCAGCAAGCTTCACACATTTTTTCTCTCATACTTATCTGTTTCTTTTAGCTCTTGGTTCTATTTCCCTTCCTCCCCCACCATTAATGTAGAGAGCAGTGATGGAGCTGCATCCAAGTGAAATATCTAGCTTGATTAGTTAGGGGTAATAGGGGTAGTAACCGCCGCAATAAGCAAGCTACACCCATGCTTATTTGTTTTAACCCAGACTATGTTATACAGCCCTTATTGGTTGTTTTTCTTCTCCCCTGCCGTTGAAGCAGAGAGCTATGCTGGAGATGCGTGAAGTATCAGTTTTGTTTTTTTTTCTCCCCTGCCGTTGAAGCAGAGAGCTATGCTGGATATGCATCGAAAGTGAAGTATCAGGCACCTTTGGTTTGGGGTAGTAACCGCCGTAACAAGCCAACTACTCCCCGCTTTGTGAGTGTGAATCCTTTTTTCTTCTCCCCTGCCGTTGAAGCTATGCTGGATATGCGTGAAGTATCAGTTTTTCTTTTCCCCTGCCGTTGAAGCAGAGAGCTATGCTGGATATGCGTGAAGTATCAGTTTTTCTTCTCCCCTGCCGTTGGAGCAGAGAGCTATGCTGGATGTGCATCGAAAGTGAAGTATCAGGCACATTTGGTTTGGGGTAGTAACCGCCGTAACAAGCCAGCTACTCCCGGCTTTGTGAGTGCAAATCCTTTTTTCCACATTTCCTCTTGCTGTTGAAGCTTAGAGTGATGTTGGAGTCACAGTAACCATGTGTATGTTTATTGAATAAGGGTATTGTGTCCAGGCAGTAGCCATCATTCTGGCGAGTCACCCACTCTTCATTGGTGGCCTCTTGACTTTATGGATCCACAGTGTTTATCCCACGCCCCTTTGAAGTCCTTCACAGTTCTGGTCTTCACCACTTCCTCCGGAAGGGCATTCCAGGCATCCACCACCCTCTCCGTGAAGAAATACTTCCTGACATTGGTTCTGAATCTTCCTCCCTGGAGCTTCAAATCGTGACCCCTGGTTCTGCTGATTTTTTTCTTATGGTAAAGGTTTGTCGTTGCCTTTGGATCATTAAAACCTTTCAAGTATCTGAAAGTCTGTATCATATCTCCTCTGCTCCTCCTTTCCTCCAGGGTGTACATATTTAGATTCTTCAATCTCTCCTCGTACGTCATCCGATGAAGATCCTCCACCTTCCTGGTCGCCCTTCTCTGTACCGCTTCCATCTTGTCTTTGTCTTTTTGTAGATACGGTCTCCAGAACTGAACACAGTACTCCAGGTGAGGCCTCACCAAGGACCTGTACAAGGAATAATCACTTCCCTTTTCTTACTCGATATTCCTCTCTCTATGCAGCCCAGCATTCTTCTGGCTTTTGCTATCGCCTTGTCGCATTGTTTCGCAGACTTCATATCATTAGACACTATCACCCCAAGGTCCCTCTCCTGCTCCGTGCACATCAGCCTTTCCCCCCCCCATCGAATACAGTTCATTCGGATTTCCACTCCCCATATGCATGACTTTGCACTTCTTGGCATTGAATCTCAGCTGCCATATCTTCGACCACTCTTCCAGTTTCCTTAGATCCCGTCTCATTCTCTCCACTCCTTCCGGCGTGTCCACTCTGTTGCAGATCTTAGTCATCCGCAAAAAGACAAACCTTACCTTCTATCCCGTCCGCAATGTCGCTCACAAAGATATTGAACAGGACCGGTCCCAACACCGATCCTTGCGGTACACCACTTAAAACCGCTCTCTCTTCAGAGAAGGTTCCATTTACCATCACACATTGTCTTCTGTCCGTCAACCAGTTTGCAATCCAGGTCACTACCTTGGCACTCACTCCTAAGCTTCTCGTTTTATTCACCAGTCTCCTGTGCGGAACCGTATCAAAAGCTTTGCTGAAATCCAAGTATATGATATCGAGTGCTCTTCCTTGATCCAATTCCTTGGTTACCCAGTCAAAAAAGTCAATCAGATTTGTTTGACAGGATCTTCCCCTGGTGAATCCATGTTGCCTCTGGTCCATCAATTCTCCGGACTGTAGATAGTTCACTATTCTCTCTTTCAGCAGTGACTCCATTACTTTTCCCACCACCGAAGTGAGGCTAACTGGTCTGTAGTTGCCAGCCTCCTCCCTGTTCCCACTCTTGTGAAGCGGGACCACCACCGCTCTTCTCCAATCACTCGGCACCACTCCCGTTTCAAGGGATCTATTGAACAGGTCACACAGTGGACCCGCCAGAACATCTCTGAGCTCCCTCAATATCCTTGGATGAATCCCATCAGGCCCCATGGCTTTGTCCACTTTCAGGTTCTTTAGCTCTTCCCACACATTTTCTACTGTAAAAGGATTTCATCTATTCCATTTCCTTCCAGTTTCTTGTTGTGTAGAGATGGTCCTTCTCCAGGGTCTTCTTTAGTGAACACAGAGCTGAAGTATTCGTTTAATATTTCTGCCATTTCTTCGTCTCTCTCCACACATTGATCATTATCACCTTTCAATTTCACTATACCACTTTGGACCTTTCTCTTTTCGCTGATGTATCTGAAAAATGTTTTGTCACCATTTTTTATCTCCTTGGCAATCCTCTCTTCCGCTTGACTTTTTGCCAACTTGATTAATTTCTTTGTCTCCCTCAGTTGAATCAAATATTCTTCTTTGTGTTCCTCCCTTTGGGATCTTTTATATTTCTTGAATGCTGTTCTTTTAGCTTTAATTTTGTCAGCCACCTCCTTTTAAAGCCACAGCCTTTAAATTCAGTTCACTATCAAATATGATGCCTAGATCCCTAACTTCCTGCTTGATATTAGCAGAGGGCAGGTTTGAATTGATATCTAATGTAATTTTTTCAGTCATTTTATTGCAAATGTAAAGAATCTCAGTTTTTGAGATAGTGACATATGGGTAAGAAGCTGTTTAATGGAGTTGAAATAGATGCCCCAAAGTTTCAAAGTGTTATGTAGCGAAACTGTAACTGGTAAGAGGATCAGCACATCATCAGCGAATACATAGGGGCGGATTTTCAGAGCCCTGCTCGCGTAAATCCGCCCAAAACCGGGCGGATTTACGCAAGCAGGGCCCTGCGCGCCGGGAAGCCTATTTTACATAGGCCTCCCGGCGAGCGCAGAGCCCTGGGACTCGCGTAAGTCCCGGGGTTCTCCGAGGGGGGCGTGTCGGGGGCGGGCCCGGTCGTCGCGGCGTTTCGGGGGCGTGTCGGCAGCGTTTTGGGGGCGGGTATGGGGGCGTGGCCGCGCCCTCCGTACCCGCCCCCAGGTCGCGGCCCGGCGCGCAGGAGGCCCGCTGGCGCGCGGGGATTTACGCCTCCCTCCGGGAGGCGTAAATCCCCCGACAAGGTAAGGGGGGGGGTTTAGACAGGGCCGGGCGGGTGGGTTAGGTAGGGGAAGGGAGGGGAAGGTGAGGGGAGGGCAAAGGAAAGTTCCCTCCGAGGCCGCTCCGATTTCGGAGCGGCCTTGGAGGGAACGGGGGTAGGCTGCGCGGCTCGGCGCGCGCCGGCTATACGAAATCAATAGCCTTGCGCGCGCCGAGCCAGGATTTTAGCGGATACGCGCGGCTCCGCGTGTATCTACTAAAATCCAGTGTACTTTTGTTTGCGCCTGGAGCGCAAACAAAAGTAGGCTATTCTCGCTCGTTTTAAAATCCGCCCCATAATGAACTAATCCTAAACCGGCTAGAAGCCTGCATAGTGGGGCCATGTAAATGGTAAACAAAGTAGGAGAAAGGGAAGACCCCTGAGGTGTTCCTGACGTTAGCATAATCTTGTCTGATTCTGCTGTACCTATTTTTACCTTGAATGATCTCTTGGATAAATAAGATTCAAACCTAGCAAGAGTGGTATTTTGAAGGCCAATTTCTTTGAGTCTACAGATCATGGACTCATGGTTAATGGTATCAAAAGCCGCTGATATATCTATGAAAATTAGAAGATACGAATTGCTATTATCGAGGCCTCTCAATATGATATCTGAAAGAGATGTTAAAAGGGTTTCAGTATTGTGTAATTTCCGAAACCCATAATGGGAGGGAAAGAGGAAGTGATGGTTCTCTAAATAACCCATAAGTTGTTTATTAACGATTTTTTCTAGAAGTTTTGACAGGAAGGAAAGGGTAAAAATAGGTCTAAAATTAGCATAGCGGATCATGGTAATTGTCTTAAATGTGGCCACACAGCGGCTACTTTGGGTGACGTGCTGCGGGAGTGTCCTCAGATTCAGTTGTTTTGGGAGGGTATTTCTGAAGCTGTTGGACAATGGTGGGGAACTTCGATAGCCTGCTCAGCGAAAGTCTGTTTGTTGGGAATGGAACCGGATAATGTGCGACTGGGTAAATCCGGGATTATATTTCTTTATAAAGGTTGCCTAGTGGGGAAACAGTGTATTCTTTTGAAATGGCTGGAGTCGGCTGCTCCCACATACGTTCTTTGAGTTATGTTTGGAATCTCACTCCATTCTGGCGAAAGCGGTGTCTTCCATACGCTGTTTCTCTTTGATTTGGGCTCCTTTTATAGAGTCACTGCCGGCCACTGTTCGCGCTGTTATTGTTGGAAGTATCCGTAAGACCTGAAGAGCTGTCTTTTGATATGGCATAATATGTTCATTACTGTATTCTTCATTTTTCTTTGTTTACGTGCCCTTCCGCCTATGTGGCTAGTGAACGCCAGTATATTACTTGTATTATCTGTATGTTTATTTTCAATATTTTAAGTCCCAGGGTTGGGAGAGGAGGGTATGTGCATATTGGAGTTCATTGGTTTGTGAAAGAAGCGTGTATTGTATTTACTGTTGAAACTTAATAAAAACTTTATGCAAAAAAAAAAAAAAAAGTAATTTGTATACAGCACTGATGAGCATTAGAGTCTCTATAAAGCAAAAAACAATACCAGAAGCTGAATTGATTTCCAGCCATATTTCTATTGAAATGTTGTGAAATGGTGAAATATCTTTACAGCAGTTTAGTTCACTTATCTATGTAACAAGTGCTTCAAATCAATTTGTGACTTTTTTTTTTTCAGTCTTGTTTAAAAT
This sequence comes from Rhinatrema bivittatum, assembly GCF_901001135.1. Taxonomy (NCBI): domain Eukaryota; kingdom Metazoa; phylum Chordata; class Amphibia; order Gymnophiona; family Rhinatrematidae; genus Rhinatrema; species Rhinatrema bivittatum. Next base: position 804,366,232 of record NC_042616.1, on the reverse strand, counting down.
TTGAGAGGGTGAAGCCAATTAATTCAGTCTTTGTTCTGATGTTTCTCCCATCCCGTTGGCTCAGGGCAAGTTTAGTGCTTCCCTCCCAACGTTGGTGACATGCTAAAAAGTGAAATCCAGTTTACACAGTCATTAATCTCCTATCTGCCCATGTAATTTTCTTTTCTGAACTCCTCATCCTCCTCACACTGGGTATTTTCCTCTTCTGTCTTTTAGTGTCAGAGCGATACTCCTGTTACTCCTCCAGTAGATATTCTTGGGCCCCGCAGAGGGTCCATCCCATCTCCTTTCTCCCTCTTCACATCTGGATGGCTGTAAATCATCCTTCCTGTGGATACAGACAATTCCTCAGGGTCCTTCTCGGTGAAGAGAACCTCTCTCTTGTGTTGTCAGAACAGGAAAACAGAAAGTAACGGAGTCCCTAGTTAATGGGTACTCGGAACTCAAATAAATCAGCACAAAAAATATAAAAGGGATAGGGAGGCTGGAAAGAGACTCCCATGTCCAAAATAAAAGTCTCCCTGGAGGTATTAAGGCTTAAGCAAACAGAAGAAATCAGGGGACAGTCATGGCTTGATTCCCCTGCAAAAGGAAACAGAAAATCCACACCCTAAGATGGTGGTCTGGCTTTATATACAGAGGAATTCACCAAATACTTTCCTCCACAGGGGGATCCTACTTACCCACATTTTTACTGTTTCCTCCCCACTCAAATGGACTACTCTGTGGGATCCAATAGGATCTCTATATGTGAATAGATCCTGTTTTGACATGTGATATTTTTGTAACATGTTTGTCCAAGGATAAAAAATTGTGAAGTGCGACCGCCGCAAAATTTTGTCAGGGAGGGGAAAAATATCGCAGAGGGGCCCCCCCCCACACAATATTTTGCACCTCCCGTGAAAAAAATATCGTAGCTTAGTAAAGGATCTTGTTAGATTGTAAGCCCTCTGGCGATAGGGAAATACCTCCAGTACCTGAATGTAATCCACTTTGAAGTGCCGAAAAGCGGAATATAAATCAAAGAAATGAATGCAAATAAATAAATATGTGGCACCCGTATGCCTCAGAGTGTCTAGGATTCTATATTTCTAAAGAAGTGCAACACAGTGTTATGCTCAGGGTTGTGGACCCTTGGGCCGACGGGAGAATGGTATTCCTTGGCGGAAGATCCGCAGGTTCTCCCGTTGGGTGGCGAGGCAGGAACCGAAGATGTGACCAGTGGACCCTCAGCACTGTAGACAGGCGTGGCTGTGGAGGCAGACGAAGAGTCGTGACGTCGGGGAGCAGAGGTGTGTCTTCACAGCTGGAGGTCCGCGGTCCCCCCCGGGAGGAGCCGTAGGAACCCGGACCACTGGGACTTAGGTGGACCTTTGAGAGGTCAAGGAGCAACATACGGTGCAAGGGCTGACTGGAGCTTCACCCCTGGAAGCCCGCGGTCCCCCCGGGAGGAGCCCGTAGGGATCCGGGCCGCTGGGACTTAGGTGGGCCCTTGGAGATGCTGATCCGAAAGAAGTCCAAGGTCGAGTGCCAGAGAGTCACCGCTGCCAGTCCGAGGTCACACACCGAGGGGTCGCCGCTTGCCAGTCTGAAGTCGATACCAGGAATCACCGCTAGCCGATCCGAAGTCAGGAACCAGGAGTCAAGACACGCTGGAACAAGGAATCAGACACTGGAACTCACCGAGGCAAGCAGACTCTATAACAACTCTCACCAGAGACGTTGCCAAGTCAAGGAATGGTCAGAGGAAGTCTCCTTTTATACTTCCTCTGGCCCTGAGGATAGGAATCAGCTGCAGCCAATTAAAGGGACGAGGTCCCTTTAAATCTAGCAAAGAGGCGCGGCCTCGTGCCTAAGGATGGCGGCGGCCATCTTGGATCCGGGCCGCGGAGGAGAGCAGTGGCGGCCGCGAGGGAGGAGCAGGAATGGCTCTGGTCCCGGTGGCCAGCCCGGAGGCCCGCGTCGCCGCGCCGAGCCTGGCGCAGGGCAGTCGGCCCTGACGCCGTGGTGACTCCGGTCGGGAGATGAGGTAGGGGGCCGCGCCCGCGGAACACAACACACAGGAAGTCTGAAAGGACTGTAACAGTTGTCAAGTGTGCACAGGATGTGGAGAACTAGAGTGAGGATTGTTCCAGTGCTTGCAGGTCATCTGTTGGTCAGAGGGTGTCACAGACCCTTCTTGACTGACAGTGGAGTACAGCCCCTATGGGCTCTGTCAATGGGAAAGGTAATAAAAACCCTGACTCTTCCGAGTCTGGGGCTGCTCCAGAGTGAAGGGACAGAAGAAATGATGGAGTTGTCATCCTCTCCCGGGGTTACAAGAGCGCAGAAGCAGGAGCGGGGCAGAGATTCTCAACCAGAGTCTCAGGAAGCCGGAAGGAAAGGAGCTGAAGTATTGCAATACTATTTTGAAGATCTGAAGGAACCTGTGCTCAACTGTGGTGGGGACTTGCTTGGACCAGGAGGCAAAACTGTCTCAGCAGGGACTTTGCTGCAGGACTCGGTGGATTCCTATCTGCTGCACCAGAGGGATTTCTTCCTAGAGCTGAACAGGACCTACGCGAGCAACTGTTTTAATAATGGAAAGAAAAAGAGGGCCAGGATAGGCCTGGGTAGAAAGATGCACGGTATCAGCAGAAGAAATAACTGTTACTAAGGAAGAGAAGGGTGGAGCGAGCAGAGGGAAGTATTATTTATGTTCTGAGGAGGGAAGAGCTGATTAAGAACTGCCCATGAGACTCGATCCCCCCACCTTGGGAGAGTGACTCCAAGGCTGGGAATGTGACCCCCGAGTGGTACCAATACATATAAATAAAACAATTGCCAAAGGTTTGGGTGTAGCTGGCCAGATCTTCTGGAAAAATCTGCTCCACTTGGCAGTACCTGGCTGACTTTCTCTTTACGGGACCAGGGGCCTCGCAGACCTGTGCCAACCCTAAGGACCGACTTCTGCTCAGCGCGCCCTCGGCCTTTGGCATTTCTTCCGCGCATGAAGGGCAGAGGTAGCCAGCACCTTCCTGGAGACAGAACCTGGCTCGGCGAACCTCAGGGAAACCAGAGGGCTTGGTCTGTGCAGCAAGGGTCACAAAGAAGGTCAACACTGGGAGAGCTCCAGCAGTCCTTCAGTGTCAGTGGTGCTTTTCTGCCTCATCACGCCAGGTCGCTGATCCCAAACTTTCCTGAGCTGGCTTCCTTTTCCCCATTGGGAAACGGTGGAAGGCTGTCGCTGGCCCCCGAGGGCGGGTTATCTTTTTAATTTAGAAAAGTACCACTGGTTGCAGGGCATCTGAATTTCACTTGTGGGGCAATAGCCATGGGGGTGAGTGTTCATGCACAGGATGCCTGCGGCTGCAGCAGAGAGCCCCAGCATCTAAGGGCGAACCGAGGAAGGCGGGAAGAGCTGCCCATGTCCTTCTTGGATCGGTTCGAGCCCCTGGGGGGGGGGGGGCATGGGTGAGATTCTTCTTGCCAGGGCGCGTGTGGCTGGTAGAGAGCATTCCCCCCCCCCCCCAGCACTATTCCTCCTTGCGGGGGGGGGGGGGGGGGGGGGGGGTTCAGCTTTGGCTGTGATAACACGGGGGGGGGGGGGCGGAGGTCGCTAACAGACCGTCTGCCGGCTGCGAATGGGCCGGGCACCTCCCGAGAGAACGCGAGCTGCCCGTGCCTGGCGCTCGCGGTGGAGCCTTCCCTTATCCCGCGCTTGCAGCGGGAGGGCCTTTGGAAGTGGGGAGGGGGCGGGGGGAGGCGGCCTCCGCCTCCTCCTCCTCCTCATCATCTGAGTTTCGTTTTCTCCTAACTGAGACCGGATGGTGAGCGAAAGGGAAAAAACAAAAAAACCAACCCTGAATTCTGCCGGGCTATAAAAAGCCTCCCCTAGCCCGGAATGCACCTTTCTGGTGCCTGAGAGCCTCTGCCAGAGATGTCGGGGTTCCTGCTCTCCCTGCTGGCTGCAGCCCTCTGCGTGCAGACGGGTAAGGGGGCGAGAGGGCATCTCCGGTCCTCGCTCCTCATTTCTGTTATCTCTGCCTGCGAGAAGGCGCCATTCGGATAAACGGGATTAGTTAGACGGTGGCCTGTCCGCCCCTATTCAGTGTAAGGGGCAGCTACATCCTTCTTAGAGATGGGGGGGGGGTAACCTGCTAAGAATACAAAAAGAAAAAATATAAATGCGCGCTTACCTGCTAATGACAAAGTAATGGATTTTATGATTCTGGTTCTCGAGGGTTTACACTGCTTGCCAGTAGGTTTCTGCGTGCAATGTAAGGTCCTCTTCCCTGTGTTTGCAGCACTGAGGGGAGAGGGGGACCTGCTTTGCTTACAAGCGCCCGGCGGTGGGGTGGGTGCAGCCCGTGCCAAACTCGGCGCCTTCTCAGCGTTATCCGTGCAACGTGTTGCCCCCTTGTTGTTGAGAGGAGCGGGAGCCCCTTGCAAAGCGCCCGGCGGTGGGGATGGGTGCAGCCCGCGCTAAACGCGGCCCTTTTCGGCGCCTTGGCAGCGTTATCCGCGCCACGTGTTGCCCCCTTGTTGAAGTCGCCCCTTTGTCTGTATTATTCGCGCAGTCTGCAGCCGTCTGCTAAATCGGGCCTGGTCGTGAGTGATAAAAGTGCCGTGTGCACTCTTTTGGGAGGGAGGCGAATGGAGAAGATGTGTGGTTTGGGGAAGGAGGCATTAAAGATCAGATGAGGGGGGGACTACTGCAGGCCCTGGGGGGTAGTTAGAGAGGAGGACGGGCTTGGGGGTGACTCCTGGGGTACCCCTCAGTATCTTAGAGACATTGTAGATTAACAGCAGTCTGGAAAGCAAACACAGTGTTAGGCATTGTTATCTTTTATTCCCCATTCCTGCATCCATCATGGTTTCCACATCTCAAAAAAAGTTCGTTTTTCATTTTGTTTCGTTTCACCTTGGGTCCCGGCCACCGCTGCCATTTTATTTTATAGCCTGCACTTCCTGATTATAAAAATATCCCCTCTCCCAGGCTTTATTTTATTCTGTCCTTAAGTATTCATTTCTGAGTCAAGAGGGCTGCTAGTATCTCCTGTAAAGACTTATGAGCTCTTCATTTAGAACATAAACATAAGAGATGCCAAGCTGGTTCAGAACAAGGGTCCATCAAGCCCAGCGGCCAATCCAGGCTGCAAGTACCTAAACATTAAATAAATCTCAAGTTACTATTGCTTGTTAATTAATAGCAGTTTATGGATTTTTCTTCTAGAAACCTATCCAAAACATTTTTTAAACCCAATTGCACTATATGCAGTAACCATATCCTCTGGCAATGAATTCCAGAGCTTAACTATGCATTGTGTGAAAAAGAATTTGATTTGTTTTAAATGAGCTACTTGCTAATTTCATGGAGTGCCCTCCCTGGCCCATCTATTATCTAAAGAGTAAATAACTGATTTACATTAACTTGTTCAAGTCCTTTCATGATTTTGTAGACTTCTGTCATATCCCCCCTCAGTCATCTCTTCTCTAAACTGAACAGCCCTAACTTCTTTAGCCTTTCCTCATAGGGCAGCCGTTCTATGCCCCTTATCATTTTAGTCGCCCTTCTCTGCACTTTCTCCAATGTAGCTATATCCTTTTCCAGATGCGGTGACCAGAATTGTACACAGTATTCAAGGTGTGGTCTCACCATGGAGCAATACAGAGGCATTATGACATTTTCCGTTTTATTAACCATTCCCTTCCTAATAATTCCTAACATTCTGTTTGCTTTTTTGATCACCACAGCACACTGAGCCGACTATTTCAATGTGTTATCCACTATGATGCCTAGATCTTTCCTGGGTGGTAACTCCTAAGATAGAGCCTAATATTGTGTAACTACAGCAAGGGTTATTTTCCCTGGACTGCCGCAGACACGCCCCCGGACCGCTCATTTTAGCAAGCCGCGGGAGATACGCGCGTCCTGGGGCTTGCGCGCGCCGCCGAGCCTATGCAAAATAGGCTCAGCGCGCGCAGGGGCAGATTTCCTCAGATCAGGGGAGAGCTGGCAATCTGGTGCTCAGATTCAGGAGTCCAGAGGAGGGAAGGCGAGAGGTGCACGGGAGAAAGATTCAAGCATTGGATATTCAGATACCAGAAAGTGCCCTTGGGAGACTTTTTGGATTAAATTTCTCCACTTCTTCCATGGTTAAGAGTTAAAAGATGCAACACTTGGACATCATCTTCATAAGTAAACACACTGCAGCCCAAATCCTGAATCAAGGTAGCCAGGGGTGATCACAAAATAGCCCTGAGGGACACCACATTTGGAAATTCTGGGTTCTGATACTTCAGCTCCCCAGGGCACCATTAAGGATCGATCTCCTACAGAGATTTAATCCATTTCAGCCCTAAAGTGACTGGGAGGCATGGGGTTGTTCTTAAGAACATAAGAAGTTGCCATACTGGGTCAGACTGAGGGTCCATCAAGCCCAGCATCCTGTTTCCAACAGAGGCCAATCCAGGCCATAAGAACCTGGCAAGTACCCAAATATTAAATAGATCCCATGCTACTGAAGCCAGTAATAGCACTGGCTATTGTTGCGCTGGAGGGGGATCCTTGGCCTGGTGCAGGATTGGTAGGGCCCTCCAGTCAGACTCAGAGAGCACCTGCCACCAGGAGGCGAACCACAGGAGGAGACAGAGGCTCGCTGGAGCTTCGCCAATAGCAACCCGGGGTTCCCTCAGTTTGATGGGCCGCCTGGTCTTAGGTGGGCTTCGCAGGGTCTCCTAGAGAGAAAGTTCAAGAGAGTGCCCACCATGCACAAGGGTGCGCGGGCGGTGTGCAGAGGCGGCAGGAGGCCAGAAGAGAGTGTCCGAGTGTATAGCGAGGATCAAAGCTAGAGTATCAGTCCCGAATGGTCAGCCAAAGCAGGGTCAGTAACAGAGGTCAGTCCGGGCGTAGTCAGGCAAAGGTCAAGTTCCAGGCGGCGATCAAGAGTGGTCAAGGTCCAGGCAAAGGTCAAGTTGCAGGCGGCAATCAAGAGTAGTCGGAGTTCAGGCAGAGGTCAGACAGGCAGAAATCAAGAGTAGTCTGAGGTCAGGCAGCAATCAAGAGTAGTCAGAGAACAGGCAAAGGTCAGTACCATGAGATCAGTCCGAAGGGTACTACCAGGAATGGAGAGACGAAGGAACAGGAGATGCTGGAACAGACAAACTGGAACAGGAGACAAAGGAGCAAGACACTGGAACGCAGGGAGGCAAACTAGAGACACCGGAGTGTACGACCCAATTGCCAAGGCACCGTTCAGGGGAACGGGCCTTCTCTTTTATACTGAGGGAGCGTGATAACATCGGGGAGCGCCGGGTTCGGGTTTCCCGCGCTTGGCCCTTTAAGTATAGCGACGTCGGCCGCGTGCGCGCCTAGGGGCGGGGCCAAGGAGCAGGAAGACTCAGAGCCCCTCCGGGAGCTCCGCTGTGGGGCCGGCGTGGGAGATGGTGAGCGAGGGAGCCGGGGACACCGCGAACTCACTGCAGTGGCCAAGGAGGTGAGGCCGGAGCTGGTAGACGGACGGGAGCAGTGAGCAGGACCGGCCATGGAGCGGACATGGCCAGGAAGCGCGCAAGCTATTCCCTAAGTCAACATGATTAATAGCAGGTTATGGACTTCTTCCCCAGGACTTATCCAAAACATTTTTAAACCCAGCTACATTAACTGCTTTAACCACATCCTTTGGCAGTGAATTCCAGAGCTTAATTTGTGTTGAGTGAAAAATAATTTTCTCTGATTTGTTTTAAATGTGCTACTTGCTAACTTCATGGAGTGCCCCCTAGTCCTTGCATTATCTAAAAGAGTAAATAACTGTTTCTCATTTACCCGTTCTAGTCCTCTCATGATTTTATAGACCTCTATCATATCCCTCTCAGCCGTCTCTTCTCCAAGGTGAATTGCTCTATCCTCTTTAAACTTTCCTAATAATAGAGCTGTTCCATCCCTTTTATCATTTTGGTCACCCTTCTCTGTACCTTCTCCAGTGCAACTATATATTTTTGAGATGCGGTGACCTGAATTGAACATAATACTAAAGGTGCGATGGAGCGAAACAAAGGCTTTATGACATCCTCTGTTTTATTCACCAACTGTTTTAATGTAAACCAGCATGATGTGATTTTATCATGAATGCCGGTATATAAAAACCTTAAATAAAATAAAATTCCCTTCCTAATAATTCCTAACATTGTTTGCTTTTTTGACTGCCTAGATCTCCTTCCTGGGTGATAGCTCCTAATATGGAACCTAACATTCTGTAACTACAGCAAGGGTTATTTTTCCCTATATGCATCACCTTGCACTTCTCTACATTAAATTTCATCTGCCACTTGGATGCCCAATTTTCCAGTCTCTCAAAGTCCTCCTGCAGTTTATCACTATCTGCTTGTAATTTAACTACTCTGAATAAATTTGTGTCATCTTTAGATTTGATCACCTCTCTTATTGTTCCCCTTTCCAGATCATTAGAAGGCGTGGGCTAAAAATAATTTTAAATAAATACATCTTAAAAAGCATCGGTCCAAGTACAGATCCCTAAGCCTCTCCACTGAGAAAACTGACCATTTAATCCGACTGTTTCCTGCCTTTTAGCCAGTTTGTAATCCACGAAAGGACATCGCCTCCTAGCCCATGACTTTTTAATTTTCTTAGAAGCCTCTCATGGGGGACTTTGTCAAACGCCTTCTGAAAATCCAAATACACTACATGAACCGGCTCACATTTATCCACCCCTTCAAAAAAGTGCAGCAGATTTGTGAGGCAAGACATCCCTTGGGTAGATCCATGCTGGCCTTGTCCCATTAAAACATGTTTTATCTATATGTTTTATGATTTTGTTCTTTATAACAATTTCCATGATTTTTCCCAGCACAGAAGTCGGGCTCAGTGGTCTATAATATCCTGGATCACCCCTGGAGCCCTTTTAAAATGTCAGGGTTACATTGGCCACCTTCCAGCCTTCAAGTATAATGGACAATTTTAATGAAGGTTACCAATTACTAGTAAAAGATCTGAAATTTCATTTTTGAGTTCTTTCGGAACCCTGAGGTGTACACCATCTGGTCCGGGTGATTTGCAATTCTTCAGTTTGTCAGTCTGGCCTACTACAGCTTCCAGATTTACAGTAATTTAGTTCAGTTCATCCGAATCATCACCCTTGAAAATATCCTCTGGAATGGGTTTTTCCCCAACATCTTCATTTGTAAATACTAAAGCAAAGAATTATAGTTCTCCATGTTGGCCTTATCTTCCCTGAATACCTCTTTAACCCCCTTGATCATCTAATGGCCCAACCGACTCCCTCACAGGTTTCCTGCTTTGGATATATTTTTTAAAAATGTTATTATTTCCTAGGTGGGAGCAGACATATGTATACACTGTACCATCATAATTCCACATATAATCAGTTTAGAAAGACCTGCTCTTTAGGATTGATTTTCAGAGGGGTAAGCCCATAGATTGGGTCTCTTATTATTGTTGTTTCAGTAGATGATTAATCTGTATCTGCATTTGTCCGTGCCATAGATTCAGCACTTTTTATTATCATGGAGAGATGGGAAGGAAGTGTTATATGTGAATTTCTAAAATTGTGACCATTTCTCTGTGTTTTGGCACATGTGTATTGTGAAAGTTTGGGGGTTTTTTTTCGGTTTTCAAATGGTCAATACAATTTCTATTCAAAAAAAATAAATTTATTATGAGTTTTTGCCTCTACAGCCAGCTTCTTTTCAAATTCTGTCTTAGCCTGTCTTATCAATGTTTTACATTTAACTTGATTAGATCAATAGTGTCTTATAGCTTATGGGTTAACCATACAAAACAATATAGTATTTTCTTGACAATGCTTATGCTTTTTCCTATTTTCTTCAGACAGATCCTTCTTCCAATATTTGACGGAAGTTTTTTTTGGCTGAAATAGCCTCTTTTACTTCGCCTTTTATCCAAGCTGGCAATTGTTTGGCCTTCCTTCCACCTTTCTTAATCTGAGGAATACATCTGGACTGTGCTTCTAAAATGGTATTTTTAAACAATGCTCATGCCTCTTGTACCATCTTAACCTTTGTAGCTGCAGCTTTCAGTTTTTTTCTGTTTTTCTCAATTTATCAAAGTTTCCCTTTTGAAAGTTTAGTGCTGGAGCTGTTTGTCATTAAGTCAAATGTGATAAAGTTATGATCAGTATTGCCAAGTGTCCCAGTCATCGTTATCACCCTCGCCAAATCCTGCATTCCATTAGGAATCAGATCTAAAATGGCTTCCCTTCTTGTTGGTTCCCAGACAAATTGCTCTATGAAGCAGTCTGTTTTTTTCATCTAGAAACTTTACTTGTCTAGCATGTCCTGATGTTACATTTACCCAGTCAATATTGAGGTAATTGAAATCTCCCATTATTATTTCATTGCTAAATTGGTTAGCTTCCCTTATATCTCTTGGCATTTTATCATCAGTCTTATTTTGGCCAGATGGATGGTAGTATATTCGTATCACTATATACTTCCCCCAACACACAAGAGATTTCTACCCATAAAGATTCTACTGTGCTTTTAGTCTTTTGCAGTATCTTTATCCTGTTGGACTCTATGCCTTCCTGCCCCCAAGTTGATCCACCCTATCACTGTAGCATAATTTGTACCCTGGTTTAGCATTGTCCCATTGGTTATGCTCCTTCCACCAGGTCTCTGAGATGCCAATTATGTCTACCTCTTCATTCACTACTATACTCTCTCTCTCCCATCTTACTTTATAGACTTCTGGCATTGGCATACAGACATTTCAAAGTATATTTTTTGTTTGTATCAACAACCTGCTTTTCAGTTGACAGGGATAATTTGGAATCTTTTACCTCAGGTAGTTCTTATAGGCACATGGACTACTTTTGCTTTTATTGGAACCTCTCTGTTGGGATGCCCAACTCTCTTATCTCAACAGTATCCTTTGAAAATACCTCCCTCCGAACCATGCACTGCTGAGCGACTGTCTGCTTTCCCCTTTGTTCTAGTTTAAAAGCTGCTCTATCTCCTTTTTAAATATTAGCTCCAGCAGCCCGCTTCCACACTGGATAAGGTGGTGCCCGTCTTTTTGGAAAAGACTCCCCCCTTCCCCAAAAGGTTGCCTATGCATTGAGACTCTGGAGCTCTGCCTGCCTCTGGGGACCTGTGCATGGAACAGGTCCCCAGACCTGTTCCATGCACATTCTCTGAAATGCTCCAGGGTAGCATTTCAGAGAATGCTACCCTGGAGGTTCTAGATTTCAACTTTCCACTTAAAAGCCTTAATTTGGCTTCCAGAACCTCTCTCCCTCACCTTCCTGTCGTTGGTGCCCACATGTACCATGACAGTCAGCTCCTCCCCAGCAGCACTGTTTAAAATCCTATCTAAGTGACACGTAAAGTCCACTACCTTTGCATCAAGCAGGCATGTTACCAGGTGATACATGCGCCCACCAACCACCCAGCTATCTACATTCGTAATAATGGAATCACCAGCTATGAAGGCCGACCTAACCCTTCCCTCCTGGGCATTAGCGATGGGATTCTCTTCCTTGGTGCGCGAGGATAATGCATCAACTTGAGCATGATGGAGTAGGAATGTGGGTTTAGCTTTTCCCGCCCCCCCCCCCCCCCCCCCCCCCGTGCAAAGGGGGTGGAGGAAGGGTTAGTTTGTATTTTATATTTGCTACTGTACTTTTATGTATTTTAACACTGCAAAGTTGCTTACCTGTAACAGGTGTTCTCCGAGGACAGCAGAATGTCAGTCCTTACACGTGGGTGACATCATCTGACTGAGTCCGATGCAGAATTTTGATCTAAAAAAATTCTAGAACTTTCAAACATGCCCTACTGAGCATGTGCAATTGTAGTCACCTCCCTGCCTCCCAAGCAGAGCTCCCTCAGTCCATGATATAGCTAATACATGGAGAAACTACCTCCCAGGGGAGGCGGGAGGTAGTCCCGCTGTCCTCGGAGAACACCTATTACAGGTAAGCCGTTCTGTTTTCTCTGAGGGCAAGCCGGATGGCAGTCCTCACACATGGGTGATTACCAAGCTACAGGCTACCGAAAAACAAGAAAAAAAGGGGGGAGGGAGCCCCATAGTACTGAAGGCACCACTTTTTCCCCTTTATTTTTTGAGGCAGCCGAACTTATCACAGGCTCTAGGAGGAAAAGGAGTTAGATTCTCTACTTCAGAGATCCGTAGGAAAGACTGAGAGACAAAAACCCACTTGCAAATGCGTGGGCGAGAAGCCCACTTCACCACACAAAAACTAATGCCATCAGAGCTGCTATATCATGAGCCGTGATATGCTCCACTAGGTCTAGATTCACCTGGTTAGCAGGACAGGGCACAAATCACCAACCAAGAGAAAAGAGCTCTTGGATCCAGACTGCACAGCCCTCTCTGGTGTTGCAAGAAAGCCGAAAAGACAATCTAGGGCAAGCGAGCCCTTCAGAAAGAAAACTGTGGTTCACTAGCATCTAAGAGCAGGAACAGCTTGCCTACGCAAAGCTACATCTGATGTTTGCTGACAGGAACAACGGTCACAGAACCCAAGTTCTTGCTTTGAAGAACCAGAAAAAGGCCTCAGGGTCTGTCGAAGACCCCTCCTGCCAAATGACTACAAGAAAAGAGCTTACATCCCAAGTCAGATGGAGTGGAAATAAGAGTACCAAGGCATGAAAAGGCTACCCCTCCAGTGGGAACATCAGTAGTCTATGGGTACACTGTCAATCAAACTGATTGACAGGCGAGATAAGGATGACATCAGCCAATCAGCATTCACTTCGGTCTAAGCCCTGCCCACGCCTCACCCACTCCCATTGAATTGAATGGGGTATAGCCCCGCCCCTTGCCTCACCCACCCAACTCCCTGACTGATCCAGTCAGGGAGTTGCCATCGAGGCTGACTCAGCCCATAGGTCCAGTTTCTTCTCAGTAGTCAAAAGGCAACATACACTGACAGAGTCAAAAAATACACAGTACTAAGCCTAGATTCCAGGCAAGGTGATAATATCCTGAGGAAAAGTCCAGAAGCCTCTCCACTGAGAGATGAAATCAGTAATGCCTCAAGAGCCAGCACATATAGCTGACCTGGGACCCTGAGAGTACTATGGTTTATTTGGTTTTTATAAACCGTCACATCAGTAATAAAACCATCACAACGGTGTACAATTTATAAAATAGAAATACAATAATATAATAAAAATACAAATAATAATAGCTAAATACAACTAAAATATCAGTAGCTTAGAATTAATCTAAAACAGCTCTAAGACATTATTAAATTGATGAATAAAATACACAGTTAAGTGAAATAAGCTAAAATTAAATTAAGATAATAAGTTAAAATTAGAATCAGAGAAATGTAGAATATGAAACTTGCTGATTAATTATCATGACTCCGTAGAGGCGCATGTAAATAGCCATGTCTTTAAGTCGGTCTTAAATTTCTTGATATCTGTTTGCAGTCGTAAATGAGGTGGTAAAGTATTCCAAAGCTTGGGACCTGCGATGAAAATAGCTCTCTCTCGGACCTCACTAAGTTTTGCTGATTTAATCGTTGGGATTGAGAGGAGACTGACTCGGGACCCCTGAGGGTACCAGATCAGGTTAAGAATAACCGAAAAAGTACAGACTGCTCACCAACCTGGCAAAGTCACCCATACGTGAGGACTGCCATCCTGCTTGCCCTCTGAGGCATAGTCATCAATACCTCTTGCAAAGATAAGGATTTGTACAACCTAATAATCTTGTGGCATGTAAAGTGGAAACAATATCTGCATGGAAAAGGCTTGCGATGTCAACCAATGAATGGTACCCATCTAAGACCATTACAACTTCTCCAGAACGCAGCCGCTAGAGTTTTTATTTGGGGGGAAAGAAATTTGACCACATTACCCCAACCCTAATCGATTTGCACTGGCTACCTATAAAGCAAAGAATTGAATATAAAACACTATATATCTTATCCAAATCTATAAATCACAAACAAACTGAATGGTTAAACTCATCTTTGCATCTTCACACACCACAAAGGAACCTTCGTTCAGCCAATAAGGGACTTTTATCAATACCATCTATCAGAACGGCACATCTGTCTGAGGTAAGAGAATGAGCTATCTCAGTTGCAGGCCCCAAATTATGGACCTCTTTACCAGATGAACTTAGATTACAAAAGGATATGAAACATTTTAAGAAAAGTCTGAAGACACTGCTATTCCAAAACGCTTATGAATTAATGGCAGAGAACTGATCGACTTGTTGATGGATACTTCGCTAGGTTGTTTCTTTGCTTTAAACTTTGTTATACCTTGTTTTTTTACTTTGTTTTACTTTATTTTATTTTTGACTATTTGCTAGGTTTTTCTAATTTTTAAATTTGTCTGCAATGTACTTGCTGTTTATACATTTACTTATCAGTTTTAACTATTTTTTTTCCTGTACTTTTTATCTATTTATTACTAACTGTACACCGTCTAGATTGTCCTATAGATTGCCGGTATATAAAATAAATAAACAAATTAAATAAATAAATGAATGAATGCATTGACAGGGTTATACCTGAAAGTGGACACGACAACCCCTAGGTTACTGCCACATGGGTACGGGACTTCTTTTTGTAAGATTCCCACTCCCTAATACATGCCACCATGCATAGGGTGAGTTGTCTGAAGGTGTATATTAGGGATATGCATTTGTTTTAAACAAAATAAACAATGACAATGAAATTGTCTATTTTGTCTGGTTTTGTGAGTGCCACAAAACGAAAGAATAGATGACGAAATTTCCTAAAAATTGTATTACATGCTAGCGCGCACTAACTGAAAATGTTACTGATAAGTTAAAAAGTGTTAATTAGAGGAGCAGTTCATTAGCTAGAGAGGTATGGTTCTGCATTCCCATTGCCTGTCTCCTTAGTTACTTGTTTGTGTTGCTTAGGTTGCAAGGTGGTATTTGTGGAGGAATGGCCAGTGCTGGTAAAAAATGTAAACAAGTGATTTAATAATACCATCAAGTTCTCGTCAGCAAAAGCATTTTAATGTAAATGCATATTTTGAATTTGCCAATCCCTTTGTATTTTAGGAAAAGGGCCCTGGTATTTTGGGATATGCATATTCTTAATTCCCCTGGAGGGTGTGGGGTTGACTGGTGAGAGGGTGAGTGACTGGGGCGACTGTTAGGTAGAAGAGCATCTGGTTGGAGTGGTGAGTGGTGACTGCTGATGAAAGGCAATCTGATGTGTATGGGAGGTGATTGATGAGAGGGAGAATGAATGGGGTTGCTCTATGGGATGACAGGTGGGAATGGTGACTGGTGAGAGAGAGGCAGCCTGGTATGTGGGGGATGACTGGTGAGAGGGGAGAGTGACTGGGGCAACTGTATGGGGTGACAGGTGGGAGACTGAGGTGATGAATGGTGAGAGAGGGGCAGCCTGGTGTGTGGGGGTGACAGATGAGAGAGGGAGTGACTGTATGGGGTAACACGTGGGGAAGTGACTGGTTGGAGTGGTGACTGGTGAGAGAGAGGCAATCTGGTATGTGTGGAGGTGATGGGTGAGATGGGGTGACAGGTAAGAGAGAGATTGGTTAGGGTAGTGACAGGTTTGAGAAAGGCAGTCTGGTATGTAGGGGGTGATAGCTGAGAGGGAGAGTGACTAAGGTGACAGGTGGGAGAGAAACTGGTTGAGGTGGTGACTGGTAAGAGAGAGGCAGCCTGTTGGGGGGGGGGGGGGGGGGGGGGCCACTGCTGAGAGGTGGAGTTACTGGGGTGACAGGTGGGAGAAGGACTGTTTGGGGTAGTGAATGGTGAAAGAGAGGCAGCCCTGTGTGTGTGTGGGGGGGTGTCCCTGGTGAGTGGGGGAATGACTGGGGTGACTGTATGAGATGACAAGTGGGAGAGAGACTGCTTGAAGTGGTGACTTGTGAGAGAGAAGCAGCTTGGTATGTGGGTGGTGACAGGTGAGAGGGGGAGTGACTGGGGTTACTGTATGGGGTGAAAGGTGGGAGAGAGAAACTGGTTGAGATGGTGACTGCTGAGGGAGAGGCAGCCTGGTAAGTGGGGAGTGAGTGGTGAGAAGAAGGATTGACTGGGGTGATTGTAAGGGATGAGAGGTAGGAAAGAGACTGGTTGAGGTGGTGGGTGACTAGTGAGACGGGGTGTAGCTGTGGTGACACATGGGAGACAGATTAGTTGGAGTGGTGACTGATGACTGGTGAGAGACAGGCAGCCTGGTGTGTGGAGGGGTGACTGGTGAGAGGGGAAACTATGGGATGACAGGAAAGACTGGTTGAGCTGGTGACTGGTGAGAGACAGACATCCTGGTGTGTGTGTGTATGGTGGGGTGACTGGTGAAAGGGGGTGTAACTGGGGTGACTGTATGGGGTGACAGGTAGAAGAGAGACTAGTTGTGGTGGTGACTAGTGAGAGAGAAACAACCTTGTGGTGTGTGAGGGATGGCTGGTGAGAGCGGGTATATTGGAGTGACTGTATGGGGTGACAGGTAGAAAAGAGACTGGTTAGGTGGTGACTGGTGAGAGAGAGGCAGTCTGCTGTGTGTGGGGGGTGACTGGTGAGAGGGAGTGTGACTGGGGTGACAGGTAGGAGAGAGACTGGTTGGGATGGTGACTGATGAGCGAGAGGCAGCCTGGTGAGAGGGGGAGTGACTGGGGTTACTGTCTGGGATGAAAGGCGGGAGAGACTAATTGGGATGGTGACTGATGAGAGAGAGACAACCTTGTGTATGTGTGGGGGGGTGGCTGGTGAGAGGAGGTGTACTGGAGTGACTGTATGGGATGACAGGTAGAAAAGAGACTGAGGTGGTGACTGGTGAGAGAGAGGCCACCTGCTGTGTGTGGGGGTGATTGGTGAGAGTGGGTGTAACTGGGGTGACTGTATGAGCGACAAGTAGGAGAGATAATTGGTTGAAGTGGTGACTGGTGAGAGAGATGCAGCCTGATGTGTGTGTTTGGGGGGTTGACTGGTGAGAAGGGGAGTGACTGAAATGACTCTATGGGGTGACAGATAAGAGGGAGACTGATTTGCAGTGGTGACTAGTGAGAGAGAGGCAGCCTCTTGTGGGGGTGACTAGTGAGAAGGGGAGTGACTGGAATATCTGTATGGGGTGACAGGTGGGAGAGAGACTGGTTGGAGTGGTGACTAGTGAGAGAGATGCAGCCTCTTGTGGGGGTGACTGATGAGAAGGGGAGTGACTGGGATGACTGTATGGGGTGACAGGTGGGAGAGAAACTGGTTGGAGTGGTGACTAGTGAGAGAGAGGCAGCCTCTTGTGGGGGTGACTGATGAGAAGAGGAGTGACAGGGATGACTGTACGGGGGTGACAGGTGGGAGAGGGGCAGCCTGGTTTATGGAGGTGACTGGTAATAGGTGGAACTGAGGGAGACTAAGAAATTAATCAAGTTGGCAAAAAGTCAAGCGGAAGAGAGGATTGCCAAGGAGATAAAATATGGTGACAAAACATTTTTCAGATACATCAGCGAAAAGAGAAAAGTCTAAAGTGGTATAGTGAAATTGAAAGGTGGAAATGATCAATGTGTGGAGAGAGACGAAGAAATGGCAGAAATATTAAACGAATACTTCAGCTCTGTGTTCACTAAAGAAGACCCTGGAGAAGGACCATCTCTACACAACAAGAAACTGGAGGGAAGCGGAACAGAGGAAAATCCATTTATAGTAGATAATGTATGGGAAGAGCTAAAGAATCTGAAAGTGGACAAAGCCATGGGGCCTGATGGGATTCATCCAAGGATACTGAGGGAGCTCAGAGATGTGCTGGCGGGACCGCTGTGCGACCTGTTCAATAGATCCCTAGAAACGGGAGTGGTGCCGAGTGATTGGAGAAGAGCGGTGGTGGTCCCGCTTCACAAGAGTGGGAACAGAGAGGAGGCTGGTAACTACAGACCGGTTAGCCTCACTTCGGTGGTGGGAAAAGTAATGAAGTCACTGTTGAAAGAGAGAATAGTGAACTATCTACAGTCGGGAGAATTGATGGACCAGAGGCAGCATGGATTCACCAGGGGAAGATCCTGTCAGACAAACCTGATTGACTTTTTTGACTGGGTAACCAAGGAATTGGATCGAGGAAGAGCGCTCGATATCATATACTTGGATTTCAGCAAAGCTTTTGATACGGTTCCGCACAGGAGACTGGTGAATAAAACGAGAAGCTTGGGAGTGAGTGCCGAGGTGGTGACCTGGATTGCAAATTGGTTGACGGACAGAAGACAATGTGTGATGGTAAATGGAACCTTCTCTGAAGAGAGAGCGGTTTTAAGTGGTGTACCGCAAGGATCGGTGTTGGGACCGGTCCTGTTCAATATCTTTGTGAGCGACATTGCGGACGGGATAGAAGGTAAGGTTTGTCTTTTTGCGGATGACACAAAGATCTGCAACAGAGTGGACACGCCGGAAGGAGTGGAGAGAATGAGACGAGATCTAAGGAAACTGGAAGATTGGTCGAAGATATGGCAGCTGAGATTCAATGCCAAGAAGTGCAAAGTCATGCATATGGGGAGTGGAAATCCGAATGAACTGTATTCGATGGGCGGGGAAAGGCTGATGTGCACGGAGCAGGAGAGGGACCTTGGGGTGATGGTGTCTAATGATCTGAAATCGGCGAAACAATGCGACAAGGCGATAGCTAAAGCCAGAAGAATGCTGGGCTGCATAGAGAGAGGAATATCGAGTAAGAAAAGGGAAGTGATTATTCCCTTGTACAGGTCCTTGGTGAGGCCTCACCTGGAGTACTGTGTTCAGTTCTGGAGACCGTATCTTCAAAAAGACAAAGACAAGATGGAGGCGGTATAGAGAAGGGCGACCAGGAAGGTGGAGGATCTTCATCGGATGACGTACGAGGAGAGATTGAAGAATCTAAATATGTACACCCTGGAGGAAAGGAGGAGCAGAGGTGACATGATACAGACTTTCAGATACTTGAAAGGTGTTAATGATCAAAAGACAACGACAAACCTTTTCCGTAGGAAAAAAATCACCAGAACCAGGGGTCACGATTTGAAGCTCCAGGGAGGAAGATTCAGAACCAATGTCAGGAAGTATTTCTTCACGGAGAGGGTGGTGGATGCCTGGAATGCCCTTCCTGAGGATGTGGTGAAGACCAGAACTGTGAAGGACTTCAAAGGGGCGTGGGATAAACACTGTGGATCCATAAAGTCAAGAGGCCGCCAATGAAGAGTGGGTGACTCGCCAGAATGAGGGCTACTGCCTGGAGTCAATACCCTTATTAAATAAACATACACATTTTTACTGTGACTCCAACATCGCTCTAAGCTTCAACAGCAAGAGGAAATGTGGAAAAAAAGGATTCACACTCACAAAGAGGGGAGTAGCTGGCTTGTTACGGCGGTTACTACCCCAAATCAAATAAGTCTGATACTTCACTTTCAATGCATATACAGCATAGTTCTCTGATTCAACGGCAGGGGAGAAGAAAAACCGATACTTCACACATCCAGCAGAGCTCTCTGCTTCAACGGCAGGGGAGAAAATGAGGGTTCGCACTCACAAAACGGGGAGTAGCTGGCTTGTTACGGCGGTTACTACCCCAAACCAAATGTGCCTGATACTTCACTTTCGATGCACATCCAGCATGGCTCTCTGCTTCAACAGCATGGGAGAAGACTGATACTTCACGCGTATCCAGCATAGCTCCCTGCTTCAACGGCAGGGGAGAAGAAAAACAACAATAAGGGCTGTATAACATAGGCTGGGTAAAACAAATAAGCATGGGTGTAGCTTGCTTATTGCGGCGGCTACTACCCCGAACTAATCAAGCTAGATATTTCACTTGGATGCAGCTCTATCACTGCTCTCTACATTAAAACTGGGGGTGGAAGGGAAATAGAACCAAGAGCTAAGAGAAACAGATAAGTATGAGAGAAAAAATGTGTGAAGCTTGCTGGGCAGACTGGATGAGCCATTTGGTCTTCTTCTGCCGTCATTTCTATGTTTCTATGTTTCTATGAATGACCGGGGTGACCTTATTTGGTGACAGATGGGAGAGAGACTGTTTGGAGTGGTGAGAGAGAGGCAGCCTGGTGTGTGTGGGTGTGTGTGTCTGTGTGCCTAGTGAGAAGGGGATTGACTACAGTGACTGTGTGGGGTGACAGGTATGAGAGAGACTGGTTGGAATGGCGAGAGGTGACTGGTGAGAGACAGGCAGCCAGATATGTGTGTGTTTGTGTATGGGGAGGTGACTGGTGAGAGGAGGAATGATTGGGGTGACTGGTGGGACAGCTACTGGTTTGGTGACCGGTGAGAGAGGCAGCCCCTTCTCATCAGTCACCCCACTCACACACCAGGCTGCTTCTCTCTCACTCACCCTCTCACCAGTCAACCCCCACACCCACCAGGGGGAATTAAAAGTAAGCATATCCCAAAATGCCAGTGCCCCTTTGGTAAAATACAAAGGGACTGGCAAATTCAAAATATGCATTTGCATTACATACTTTTGCTGACTAGAACTTGATGCTATTATTACATCACTTGTTTGTTTACATTTTATTATTTTTTTTTACCAGGCACTGGCCATCCCCCAACAGCCGCCACCTTGCAACCTAAGCAACATAAACAAGTAACTAAAGAGAGACATCCATTGGGAATGCAGAACCATACCTCTTACTAGGAACTGCTCCCCCAATTGTCACTTTTTAACATATCAGTAACATTTTCAGTTAGTGCGCGCCAACTTTCAGGTAATGCACACTAAGTCCCGTTCGTGTGTACTAACTCCGAAATTAGGGAAACCTAGAACATAACATAAGAACATACCATACTGGGTCAGACCTGAAATAAACACCCCTTGAACCATTTAAAAATGAAATCAAACAGATAATGACACAAAACAAAAACGACACACACGAAAAAAACCCCAAAAGCACACCTCAGCGCCATTTTTGGGATGCAGAGGGGGGTGGAACTCTCCCCTCGGTGGTAAAGTACCACCCAAACCAGACACTAATTGGCAGGAGTGGTCTCAAAGTAGAAATACTTGTGTTGTGCCCAGCAAGTATCAGAAGAGGCACACTTTCCACCTGGGAAAAAGCCTTAATCTGTTGCTGGGGAATGGATTCCTAGGAGAGGGAATCCCTAACACTGTGGGGAGCCCGAGTTCGGGATAGGTCCCTTGCATGCCACTAAGCATCTCCTCTGTGCAGCGGTACAACGGCAGAGCGAGTGCTCCTCCCTGATGTACTCCTGGATCCAGCGGGATACAGACAGCAGTCGAGGAATAATGTTGCCACTCAAGGCAAGGTCCTCCCCGAAAGAAAGGGAAGTGAAAACAACCTCTTTCCTGAATAGAAAACAAGGCACCAAGAGGGAACCTACTAAGGTTGCTTCTCGAAATCCAGTAGCCATACCTTTCATCCCCGAAGGGGATGAAGATTGTAACTTTAACTGGATCGTCCCAATCCTGGAAACCCTTATTCTCTGTACGAGACTGGGGCACAGTCACTGACCTGTGAGGTTCTATTGGTGACTTAGCCAGTCACTAGTGGCCATACAGTCAGACGCTACTGACACCGTGGCAACCAGGTGCAGGGTCGCCCCAGCTGGAGCAATAACCTGCAATGATCCCGAGTGTGAGCCCATATGGGAGGGGACTTGTACAGGCCCATCACCTTGCCAAAGTCATCCCGGTGCACCAGCAATTGCTGTGCACAAGTATGAAATGCTCTCCATCACAAGAGGAGACACATACAACAAAGGCACCAAGTAATGGTGCCATCCTGCAACTGCAATACCTTGCATCCATGATGCTGTGCTCCATCATGTCATCGGTGGCACTTATGCACCCGAAATCACGTTGCCAGTTGGCATAGTAGCCCATGCCACAGCCTGAACCGGGAAACAAAGCTGCCAGTACCTGTGACTATGCACTGTGTAGGAGCTGACCATTGTAAATTGTGTGGTGGTGCTGCTACCATCGGTGCTACATAAGACTCCATGGTGCCAGACAAACAAGGTCACTGGATGGCACCAGTGGCAACACCTATTGACAGGCGCTAATGGCGAACAGTATTCTCTGCACTTTTGCGCTTGGCCCTGGCAGCCCAATTTCAAGCATATCCTGGCACTCGTGCTGATAGTGCTTGACACTGTTGAAGCCCTATAAGATACATTACATGTTTGATGGTGGGAACAGCGCCCCAGGCGCTCAGCACAACAGCAGTGTTGTCAGTGGCACCCATAGCAGCAATGGCACCTATAGTGCCAATGGTGACATCTATGTCCATAGCATCCAGGCACTCCACAGTGCTGACAGATTTGGTAGTATCCAGCGGTGCCCATGGCGCTCAGAGGCAGAGACAACTCACGCCAGTGTCAACCACACCTATAATGCTCCACTGTCTCAATGACCCCCTATGGGATCAGCAGTTCTCATAATGCTTGACGATGTTAACAGTGCTCACATCACCCCAACAACATCATCCTGCATGACCACCATTACACACACAGTGCTTGATGGCATCAATGGTGCTTGATGGTGCTCCACAGCACCCATGGTGCTTGACAACATGGATGGCGCCCATCATGCTCAAATAAGTTGGCACCGATAGTGCTTGATTGCATCACTAGCACCCTTGGCACCCACAGTGCTCAGCAGCACTGACAGCTCCCACAGCACTCAAGGGTATCATTGGTGTCCTCGATGATCAACAGTGTCCACAGTGCTTGACTGTGTTCTTGGCACTTGATGGCATCAATGGTACTTGATGGCATTTATGGCGTTCATGGCATTTGATGGCACCCATAGTGCTTTCGATTATAATGGCACTCAAGGATGTTCATGGTGCCCACAGTGCTTGAGGGCAGTCATGATGCTCACAGTGCTGAAGGACATCCATCGCACTCACGGCAGTTGACGGTGACAATGGCACTCAACAACACTCATGATGCTCAATGGAGTCCATGGCACTCGAGAGCATTGATTGCGCCCATGGTGCTCGATAGTGTCCATGACACTTGACAGCATCTATGGTGCTACACATACATTTATTTATTTATATTCCACTTTGCAGGTACTTCAAAGCGGATTAAATTTTAGGTACTGAGGATATTTTCCTATCCCCAGAGAGGCTTACAATCTAAGTTTGTACCTAAGGCAATGGAGGGTAAAATGACTTGCCCAAGATCACAAGGAGTGTTAGTAGGATTTGAATCCTGGTTTCCATGGTTTGTAGCCCACTGCTCTAACCACAAGGCTACTTTTCCACTCCAATTTACAGCCACTATGGAGCCCATGGTGCACACAGCATCGATGGCATCCATGACACTCGATGGCATTCATGATGTCCATGACACTCAATGGCATCCCTGGTGCTCGACAGCAACCATAATGCTCAGGAAGCTCAACGGATTCCATGACACTTGACAGCATCAACGCTGAATGGCCTCCAGCATCTGACCATCAGTGCTCTGGTACAGATGTGCATAGGCAAACTATTTTGGGCATGGCACCACTGATGCAGCAGCAAAGCTGATTGCATAGGCTAATGCTCAACATCTTTTCCAAGGGGACTTCACTACCAGAGCAAACTGGTAGGCAAGAGGGGAGGTTATGTCATTCAGGGCATCGG
Organism: Rhinatrema bivittatum; assembly: GCF_901001135.1. Taxonomy (NCBI): domain Eukaryota; kingdom Metazoa; phylum Chordata; class Amphibia; order Gymnophiona; family Rhinatrematidae; genus Rhinatrema; species Rhinatrema bivittatum. The sequence continues at coordinate 804,342,643 of NC_042616.1, read as the reverse complement.
AGGTGAGATTAACTTGGGCCCATGGAGACTAGTTCCCAGAAGCATGGGGAGGATGAGCTCTCCTTCCCATGGTAACATTCCAGTCCTCTGTTGATGCCCTGCAGTCAGATAAAACTTCATGGAACTCCAGCCTGGATGGGAATTCAGGCAAGTCCCAGCCTAGAGGCCTACTCAGACCACACATGGACTGCATACTGCCAGTCCCACAAGGCACTGAGAAAGGCACAAAAACAAATTAATGTGAGGACAACATGAATAAGCAGCAGGTGCAGCATTCTGTATTAAGGAGAAGAGAAAAACCTTGGCCAGGCTCCACGGTGCACTAGGCCTGCCATGCGGCTGACAGAGAAGGTGTTTGAAAAAGGGGAAAAACCCAGAATAAACCGAAACTACCAAAAGAAATATGAAGGGGAAAAACAAATCGCAAGGTTCTGCTAGAAAAACAGTTACTGCAGCTCCAGAACTGTGAGGGAGAGAGCAAAGCTGAACCATGACCACATGGCTCCACAGAAAAAGAAAGCCTGAGGGGCTCTGCCTGGGAGGTGACTACAGTGCACATGCTCAGTGGGACATGCTGAAAGCTCTAGAATCTTTGAGATCAAAAGTTCCGTGCCGGGCTCCATTGGATGATGTCATCTATGCGTGAGGACTGCCATCTTGCTTGTCAGCGGAGAAATACGCTATTGCTTTTGTAACCTGCTATTGTATATTTGATATTTTATTGTATTCTGGTATATTTTGATCGTTATTGCTAATCTGTCATAAACTGCCCTGGGTCCTTATTGGAGGATAGTGGCAGGCAAATCGAAATGTAATTTTACGGTTCAACTCAAGCAGTTGTTTATTCCTGCTTATCTGACACACAGGCCGGAGTAAACCTTCTCTGCTTTTATAAATGAATTTACTTGGGAGTCCAAAAGCCTTTAGAGACCTTCAGGTCCTTTATTTATATAGCAGCAATAAAGAAGTACACACAAGCAGTCTAGTCCAGGTATTATTATTATTAATGCACCTGGAAAAAACTAGTGTGTAATATGTAAACAGCAGAGGTTTTGTAAAAAATCAGGATTTCTGGGGGGGAGTGAGTAAGTACAGCGGAATGTACCAAGACACATCTCTGTTATTGCATCATACGTTCTGGCCTTATAGTGACAGAATGCATAGGAAAAGACGTTAGAAGGCCAAAGATACCGAAAATAGATATCAGTAAAAGGGCAGAATGACAGGTGCAAATATTGAGGTTATACTGGAAGGGAAGGGGGAAGGGGGCAGAAAAAAACAAAAAGCCTTTACTTAGAAGGGGCAAAGCAAAGAGCAGAGCGCAATTTTGTACTTCAGTAGTTTTCCAGCCATCACCCAGATTCCACGACTACACCTGCAGAACGTGTAAACTAAAGTTCTGTGAGGGGACTTTCGCTAACCAAAAATAAATGCTATTAAGGGCTGTCTTCTTCAATCACGGAAAGTGTTGTGACGCATACACAGGTGTCCTCTGCTCCACCGAGTTTCCTTTTCAGTCTTTATGCCCATCTACTGTTTGTATTGTAGGTTGCACTGTAAAATGGAGGATGGTATCAATGGCCACAGTTTCCCTTTTATTCATATCGCAGTTCATTTCCTAGAGGGCCGAAGTTAACTTTGTTAAACGAGAATCACACTAAGGTGTTGGGTAACTGTGCATGGGTGGAGGGGGGGAGCCTTGCTCCTATAAGGCCATCATGTGAGACACAGGTTAGCCAGACTGATATCCGTGAAGGACACCCTTTTAAAACATTTTGTTTGTTTAATTTGCAGCTGAGCCTCTAGTGTGTTTTCAGTGCCTGGCACAGACGAGCAACTGGAACTGTCTGCAGCCGGTGGCTTGCGAGGATTCTGACAACTACTGTATGACCACGGTGCAATCTGCGGGCTTAGGTAAGATTCCCTGAGTTGCTTTTCATGTAAATAACTCTCCTGCACCCCAGGCTCCACTCCCTTCAAGTCTTCTCAGCCCTGAAAACGGTGTGCAGACCATCAGGCAAAACTCGACGGCCATTTTCAAACGAATTCAAAGAGCTCTTGAAAGTTATTTCAGGTGCCCCCTCTCACCTCTCCCTGCTACCATGCAAAATAAAATACAGATTCTGCAAGACCCTCCGATGATCAGAGACCTCGGTGACTCCCTTGAGTGCAGTTGCACTAATAATCTCCTCTGGGTAAGACTTCCAGACGTATTGCACTAGCAGGTGCTTCACAGGTCCCAGGGGTTCATGCTCTCCGGTCCTGCAGGGGCTTCCTCTGTCACCCTCTTCCTTCATATCCTGAAGGGGAGCTGTGCATCGCTTTATGGTCTCATACCCTGCGGTGACGCTCTGGCATTGCTTCGCACTCTCTAGCACAAGACACTTTCATACCCTGCAGGGGCCCTGCATACCCTTACATGCACATTCACAGCTAGGGCTTTCTTTTGTGTTTGTTTACAGTATTTATAACTGAGATCACAGCAGTTTATAGAATTTATAACACAAATGCAATGAATAAAAACAATACGATGCATAAAACATCATATCAAGACAGTATACATTTAGCACAGCCAGCCAGAATAATATACTTCTACCATGACAAAACAAACATTGACAAATAACATGAAACTAACAGTAAACAAAAGAGAAAAAAATCATGTAGCAGCAAAATGATTAAAATGAATCAATCCTTGCTTAACAGCAAATAGCTGTCAAGTGATTAAGCATCAGCCAATGCTACTTAAGAGCACAGTCATGGACCATTTTGGTCTTACTCCAAGGATAAGCAGGATGGCAGTCCTCACACATGGGTGACATCATCAGATGGAGCCTGGCACGGAAAACGTTGACAGACACACTGAGGATGCCACCAACCACACAAGGTCCATGTTTTTCTTCCTTACAGTGTTGTGTCTGGTCCCTCTGCATTTGGCAGCTTTTTCCTCATTGCTTTTGGTAAGTTTTTCTGGTACTGGCAGTGTTGCCATCAATCGTGCCCTGCATTCTTTTTGATATGGCATCTGGCTTTAACCAGTGCCCCCAGACCAAGTCCATCACAAACCCCCACAAGGTCTGTGTCTTCTGCCTGGGGGCATTGCACAATGTCCATGGTTTTTATTTATTTAGATTTATATTCCACTTTTTGCACTTCAAAGTGGATTACATTCAGGTACTGTTAAGTATTTCCCTATCCCCAGAAGGCTTATAATCTAAGTTTGTACCTGAGGCAATGGCGGCCAAGGTCACAAGGAGCAACAGTGGGATTCGAACGCAGGTTTCCTGGTTCATAGCCCACTGCTCTAACCACTAGGCTACTCCTCCATTGGTTGTGATTTTTGTGCCTAGATGACTCCTAAGAGCCGTCGGGCGCAGTTAGACAAAATGGAAAAGGCGCTCGGCTCTAAGAAATCGGATCCGTCGTCAGCGTCCAGAACTTCTACTCAGCAAGGGAAAGGGGTCTCAGCATCGACCCCCCCCCCCCCAACTCCGCTTCCACTCCTCGATCCCGAGGTGGGGAGGCAGGGGACCGAGCAAAATCAATATCCTCTCAATCCAGGTCGGGTTCCTTGCCGTTGTTGTTGGTCCCGGGAAGGACCGAGGTGAGCACCAAGAGAAGTCAAGGAAATGTCGACACTGCTCGTCCTCCCCGAAGCTGTCTGAACGTCAGCCGTTCTATTCTCAGCAGCTTTTGAGGAGAAGTTAGAGAGGCACGTGCGGTTGGCGGTCAACCGTGCCCTGCAGGGCAACGAGCCTCCAGTTCCATCAGGACCGCTGCAAGAGTCGATTCATTGGTGCTTATGTCTCTCCTGGAGTGGCTGGACTTGCTGCTCAGTGTCTTACCGATGCAGCCAGCTCCGATGCCCTAAGCTCCTTCGCAGTCAAAAGGAGCACTGGTTCCCATTCCAGTGAGCAACTCTTTGGATGAGGAAGGTCCATCGGGGTCGATGGCGCCTCGACAACTTCTGGCTCTCCCGGGACCACCAGGACCAGTGCCATCGATGCCCCCACGGCCCTCTGGTTCAAGGCTTAAGGCTCAGGTGGGTGCTTCCCTCCCCCCCGCATCTCCAGACATTCACAGCGAAGGGGTAGCCCTCTGTGGTCCCTGGGAGGGTGAGACATCTTTTTCCTCCATGGAGGAATTGGAGGAGAGGCAGAAATCCCCTCCAGAGGATCTTTCTTTCATGGTGGAGTCTGTGCTTTTCCAGCTATTAACAGAACAGGATTCTCGTCACAAGATGTTAGAGATCCTGTAATTTCTTGATGTTCCTAAGGAGGTAGTGGCTGTTCCAGTCCATGACATCTTTAAGGAGCTAGTTACCCAACTCTGGGATCACCCCATCTCCGTTCCTCCTGTGAGCCGGAAGATGGATGCAGTCTATCTGGTCCAACCCACCATAGGTTTGAGCGCTGCAGCTTCCTCACCAGTCAGTGGTGGTGGAATCTGCCCTAAAGAAGGCAAAGAGACTTTGGACTCATACCTTGGCACCCCTGAGCCATGAGCACAGAGCTCGGGACTCTCTTGGACACCGGGTGTTCCAGGGCTCGATGTTAGCAGCTAGGATTCCATGCTGTCAGCTTTATATGGGACAGTACTCCAGGAAACTTTGGAAACAAGCCCAACAGTTGGGGGAATGCCTCCTGCAGAAATTTCAGGAGGACTTCCAGAAAATAGTTCAGCACGGCCTGGACTGCAATAAACACGAGGTCCGCTCTGCATATGACGTGTTTAAGACAGCTGTGAGAGTTGCCACAGCAGGCATTGGGGCTCACTGTAAGGCTTGGCTGAGCGCCTCCGACCTGCGTCCCAAGGTTCAGGACCGTCTGACAGATCTGCCCTGTATGGGCGAGAACCTTTTCGGGGACAAGATTAAAGAGGTGGTTTCCCAACTGAAGGACTATCATGAAACCCTTAGCAGTTGTCGGCCAGCACTTTGGATACCCAGCCCTATAGCAAAACGCCTCTCAGGCAATATCCAAGACCACCTTTTTACTGGCCGTGCAAGTACTACCCGCCTGCCTCTAGATCGAGACCTCAGCGGACTCCGGCAAGACCAAGGGCACTGCAACGTCATATGCCCTACCCGACTCCTGCCTCACCACAAAACCCCATCACGGGATTTTGACTGGTGGGCGGGGAGTGCCCTACCCCAGAATGCGAAACCCCCCCCCCCCCCCTCCCCAGTGAGGGGCCGCCTGCAGCTATTTGTAGATAGATGGACATCAGTTACCCTGGACCTGGTCCTGTCCATCGTAAGGCAAGGGTAAAATTGCATTTCCAATGAACTCCACCCCATTCACCTCCATGACCCCTGTGGAGAGGCATAAAGAACCAGCAGATATTCAGAGTAGAGCTCTCCGCCTTCTTAATGGCTTGAGCGATTGAACCAGTCCCTCCAGGCCAACAGGGAGACGGGTTCTACTCCAGGTATTTCCTGATTCCCAAGAAAACTGGTGGCCTTTGCCCCATTCTGGCTCTGAGGGCGTTGAACCGGTTTCTTGTCAGAGAGAAGTTCAAAATGGTCTCATTGGGTACTTTGATTCCCGTCCTCAGGGCTGAGGACTGGCTCTGCTCCCTTGATCTCAAAGACACATATGCCCATATCTGCATTTCTCCAACGGATCAGAGGTACCTATGATTCCTGGTAGAGAGGGGAATGGAACAACTCCCCTATGAGGAAAGACTAAAGAGGTTAGGACTTTTCAGCTTGGAGAAGAGACGACTGAGGGGGGATATGATAGAGGTGTTTAAAATCATGAGAGGTCTAGAACGGGTAGATGTGAATCGGTTATTTACTCTTTCGGATAGTAGAAAGACTAGGGGACACTCCATGAAGTTAGCATGGGGCACATTTAAAACTAATCGGAGAAAGTTCTTTTTTACTCAACGCACAATTAAACTCTGGAATTTGTTGCCAGAGAATGTGGTTCGTGCAGTTAGTATAGCTGTGTTTAAAAAAGGATTGGATAAGTTCTTGGAGGAGAAGTCCATTACCTGCTATTAAGTTCACTTAGAGAATAGCCACTGCCATTAGCAGTGGTTACATGGAATAGACTTAGTTTTTGGGTACTTGCCAGGTTCTTATGGCCTGGATTGGCCACTGTTGGAAACAGGATGCTGGGCTTGATGGACCCTTGGTCTGACCCAGTGTGGCATTTTCTTATGTTCTTATGTTCTTATGAGGAACTGCGTACTGCCCTTCGGGCTAGCATCAGCACTATGTGTCTTCACCAAATGCCTGTTGGTAGTGGGGGCCTATCCTCGGAGGTGAAGAGTTCATGTCCTCCCTTCCTCGATGATTGACTTATCAAGAGCAACTCCAGGCAGGGGGCACTGCGTTCCCTACAAACTACCATACGCACATTAGAAAATCTGGGATTTCTGATCAACTATCCAAAATCCCATCTCCAGCCATCGCTGCAACTGGACTTCATCGGAGCCAGGCTGGACACCGTCCAGAAAAAAGCCTTCGCCTTCTGTCTCAAGACAGGGCAGAGACCCTTGCTGCCTTCACTCGGGTCATCTCCAGTTTCACCCATGTCTCAGCACGCCAGTTTCTACGACTTCTGGGTCAAATGGCGGCGACAGTTCATGTTACTCCGTTGCTTGTCTTCACATGCACAGGGCACAGTGGACATGATGTTCCCAGTGGTGTCAAGCCACCCAGGATCTTCGGGTGCATGTCCTGATCACCACTCCCCTCCGGCAATCCCTAGTGGTGGGAAACCCTATCCAGTCTGGAGCAAGGGATGCCCTTCTAGGGCCTGCAGCCCCAGATTGTTCTCACCACAGACTCATCTCACACAGGTTGGGGAGCCCACACTCAGGGTCTTTGGTCTTTGCAGGAGAAGCAGTCCCAGATAAATTTCCTGGAGTTACAGGCAATCTCTTATGCCCTGAGGGTGTTCAGAGAGCACCTGCTCAACAAAGTGGTCCTGGTTTAGACTGACAATCATGTAACGATGTGGTATCTGAACAAGCAGGGAGGAACAGGGTCATACCTCCTCTGTCAGGAAGCAGTCCAGATCTGGTCATGGGCCCTCGAGAATAGCATCTTCCTCCGGGCTGTGTATCTCCCCGGGATGAACAACGTCCTGGCAGACTCCCCCACGAGTGGTCCCTGAATCAAGAGGTAACGAACCAGATCTTTCGCTTGTGGGGGATCCCAGACATGGATTTGTTTGCTTCCCCAGAAAACAAGAATGTGGATCGATTCTGCTTATTGGGATGGGCAAGCAGGGGATCAGTGTCAGATGCCTTTTCACTTCACTGGGGCACCGGTCTGCTGTATGCTTATCCTCCCCTTCTGCTGATCTCGAAAACGCTCCAACAGGATTGAGGCACCATTATCTTGGTCTCGCCTTTATGGCCTCACCAGGTCTGGTTCCTGTTTCTTCGGGAGCTGGCCTCGTACCCTCCAATCTGGTTGGGGAATGCTCCGGACCTGATCTCTCTCAGGATCAGGGCAGGCTTCACCGCCCCAACCTCCAGGCCCTGTCTCTCATGGCTTGGATGTTGACCATACAGGCTCTGGGCCTTTTGGAAGGCATGTCTCGAGTCTTCTTGGAGTCCAGGAAACCCTCCACGAGAAGATCTTACAATCTCAAGTGGAAGAGGTTTTCGGCTTGGTGTGCTGGGCACGGTCTGGATCCCTTTTCTTGTTCCCTATTGAAGCTTTTGAATACCTACTGCACATCTCAGAGTCTGGTCTGCAGACCACTTTGGAGAGAGTTCACTTTAGTGCCATCAGAGCATACCATCATGGGAGAGATGATACTTCCATTTCCACCCATCCACTCGTGGGGCGCTTCATGCAAGGCTTGTTGCAACTTAAACCTCTTAGTCGGCCTCCAGCAGTCTCCTGGGACTTCAATGTAGTCCTGTCCCAGCTCATGAATGCTCCATTTGAGCCCCTGCGGGCTTGTGATCTGAAGTACCTATCCTGGAAGGTCATCTTCTTGATAGCAGTTACTTTAGCATGCAGGGTCAGTGTCATACCCCCCTTATACAGAATTTTGTCATAAGGTGGTTTTACATATGCACCCAAAGTTCCTTCCTAAGGTGGTCACGGAATTCCATCTCAATCGTTCCATTGTGATGCCTTCCTTTTTTCCAAGGCCTCATGCTCACCAGGGTGAATAGGCACTGCATACTCTATCCTTTTACCTGGAACAGATGGCACCTTACTACCCATCCACTCAGCTTTTTGTCTCCTTCAACAAAAACAGGGTGGGAGACAGTGTCTAAGCAGACCTTATTTCTTTGGCTAGCAGACTATTTTCTTTTGCTATGCTCAAGCGGGCCTGCAGCTTAAAAGTCGCTTCAAGGCTCATTCCGTTCAGGCCATGTCGGTTTCGGTGACTCACTTGCATGCTGTCCCCATTTACGAGATATGCAGGGCGGTGACCTGGAGTTCCCTGCACACGTTCACCTCTCGTTATTGTCTGGACAAGGATGGACGATGTGACAGTCATTTTGGTCAGTTGGTCCTCCGTAATCTTTTTTAGTCATCAAAACCCAACTCTTCCTGCCTTGGGCCCTTTACTTGGGTGCAGGCTTGCTCCCTTGGTTCTAGCAGCTGTAGTTGTTGTGCATGTTGGCACCTGTTCTATGCTGCACATGTTGGGAGCAGCCTGTAGCTACATAATCATCCTCGCGTCGCCAAGGCGATGCCAGACGGCAGCACCAGACAGCAATACAGGGCAGCACCCTGTATTGAAAATGTCTGGTGCCCACCAGAAAACGGAGATATCTCTGGTGACTGCGGGAGATCTCTATGTACACACATGCATCCTTGAGATCGAGAGAGCAAAGCCAGTCCCCCTCTCTGCAAGAGGGGGATCAGAGAGTGCTGAGGGAGACCATCTTGAATTTCTCTTGTTTGAGAAAACGATTCACAGCTCTTATGTCTAGGATGGAACTCCGTCCTCTTGGGGATCAGGAAATATCGGGAGTAAAACCCCGTTCCCTGCTACTGCAGAGGAATCGGCTTAACCGCCTTGACTTGATTGAGGGCGGAGATCTCGGACAACAGGATTTCCTGATGGGGAGACTGACCTCAAGAGGGGCACAGGGGAGCATCCCCGGGCGCACTCAAGAAGTTTAAATGATACTCTTGGTGAACGATGGACAGGATCCACCGATCCGATGGGATTGCTAACCAGCAATCCAGAAAGAGGCACAGGCGGCCTCCTACTGATGGATCCAGCACCAAGGGCATGGTGACTGGACTTGTGCTCCCTCTCCACCAGTCAAAACCCTGTAGCAGGGTTAGCTGAGGCGCTGGCTGGGGTCTAGGCGTCCGCGGCTGCTTGGAACAGCCTCTAGAGGGCACCCGGTGAGAACACCCGTGGCAAGCCAGGTGGTAATATTTCCTCTGATGGTAGAAGGACCTATGTGCCTCTTGCCTCACCGATCGTCTGGCCGAGGAGGGAGGGTCTGAGGTGCTAGCCGAAAGATGCTGGAGGGTCTCATGATGATCCTTTAGCTGAGCCACAGCATCCTGGACCTTATCCACAAAAAGGTTATCCCCTGTACAAGGGAGGTCCGGCAGTTTCTCCTGGACCCTCCAGATGGAGATCTAAAGCTCTGAACCAGGCCATCCTGCGGGCTCTGATGCCCGCTGTGGCCATTTAGCTGACGTATCAAAAATGTCATACATGGAGTGCACTTCGTGCTTACCACACTCAAAACCCTGCTGGACCAGTGCTAGGAACACATCCTGCTGCTGCTGAGGGAGGCGTTCCGCCAATTCCTGAACCTTCTTCAAGAAGTTCCAGGAATGTTGAACCATATATAACTGGTAGGAGGCGATACAGCTATTAACATTGCCCCCGGAACACCTTCCTACCCCGTGGGTCCCATTCCCTATGTTCCTGACCTGGAGGCACGGAAGCATGGGTCTGGGACTGCTTCGCCTTTTTGAGGGTGGATTTCACTACCACCGACTGATGGGAGAGCTGGCACCGTTCAAAACCCAGGGACTTCTGAACGAGGTAGACAGCATCAGCCTTCATGTTTACCGGAAACATGGACACAGGATGTTCTCAAATGCGCAGGAACAACTCCTTGAAGCTCTCATGCAAGGGAACAGCCACCACCTCTTTCAGTGCATCCACAAACTGGAGCACCTCCAGCATGTGGTGCCTAGCATCCTTTTCCGTCAGGAGCTGGAATGGAATAGACTCTGCCATGGTGCGGACAAAACTGGAAATGTCAGGTCCTTTGGAGGAGACTGGCACCGTTCCTCTGGGGGGGTGGGGGGATTTTTCCAAGAGGACATCGGAGGAGGACTCAGAGGTATCATCCCCCCCATGGGTCGTATGGGGGTTCCTTCTCTCTGAAATCCCCAGGAGAGGTCAGTGGGGGACTCGCGCTGACTGCCCTTGGTCTGGGTCCCAGAGGCACCAGGGTACTGAGGACACTGATGGCACAGAGGCCTCTGAAGGACCCGGTGCCAGAGTGGGGAGCGGCAGCTTAGGCTCCAGAGGTCTCGGAGGAACCGGTGATAGGTATGGCTCCTGAGGGGGGAGGCAACACTGGCCGTTTGGGGGACTGAGGAACCCCTGGACACCGGTTGAGTAGGGAGGAAGCCCAGCAGAATGTCGAGGTGCTCAAGCAGCGGTGCTAGGATCGAGAGAGTAGGCTCAGCATCGGCGGTGGCACAATGGGGCTGGCTGTTCAATACCCCTGAGGGCTCAGAGCACCGCCAACTGAACCCTGTGATCCAGCTCCTCCTCCTCAAAGATCGCTGTAGGTAAGGTGGGTGGAGGAGGAGCAGGTGCCACTGAATTGCTCTTGAAACGAGGGGGATCAGTGCCTGGCACCGACATGGGCATCAGTAGGGAGTGCCTCGGACTCCCAGGTTCGACCAAGGGTGACGCTTGGTCTCCACGGGGCTGCTTCGGGGGCAACACGGACAATGCTGGTACCTTCCTGGAACTGGTGCCATGTGTCGACAATGACCAGTGACGGTGTTTCCTCTGTCCCTCCCTGTGCTCGGCCTGGTCTTTCACTAGTGCTGAGGTGGGCGAGGAGTCCGATAGTCTGGAGTGTGAGGACACCGACAGCGGTCAATCTCTGGCGTCCCTCTCCGGAGGGGGAGCCTGAGTGGGGGTGGAACAGATGGTTCAGTGTCAATGGGTTCCCCGAGGCGTCGATGCGCTTGACGCCGGCGTGGTTGGCCCCGACTTCTTGGAGCCCAAAAGTTTTTCCATTTTATCTAAGCGCGCTGGATGACCTTTAGGGGTCATCTGTCCCCAGGCAAAGAATACAGATGTCATGCGAATCAGTCAAAGACATGGGCCGCGGGCACTGGGGTCATTGACGAAACCTGGAGGAGGCCATGCCTTGAGCCAGCAAGCAGACGGTGCAGGGCGGGCACAGATGCCAAAAAAAAACAAACCCTGGAACCGACCGCAAAGAAGGTAAAAACTTACTGCACCGCCCTACTGACTAGGGAGGAACTGGAGAAGCGGGACCCCATGTAAAGGCGGCGAAAAAACCTGCAAGAAAACAAGCAGAGAACTCTTGAGAGCAGAGCTCCACCATCGCGAGCCAACTGCACTGCAGAAAGAAAGAGACTGAAGGGGGAAACCCCGGGTGGCCGCGCGGATAGTGGCATGAAGGGGCATGTTCGGTGTGCCAGTCAGAGTCCTAGAAACTTTGACAGAGGTTTTCCGTGCCGGGCTCCATCTGATGATGTCACCTCACGTGCGAGCACTGCCATCCTGCTTGTCCTAGGAGAGTCACATTTCTGCGGGGACATTTTGGACACGTAAAGGGGAAGGAGGCAGGAAAGGTTTCCCACCGCTGTGTAACTTAAGAGCGGAGGGGATGGGAAAGGGAAAACATCCTGCTGATGGGCCACCTGTCTTCCACCCCCCCACCTCCAGGCCCACTCAGCATTTGGCTGCCAATTAGCTCAGTCCCTTTTCAAACTTAGACAGCACGTTGACCTTCTAATGTCTTACGTAGCAGAGAATGTCACAAATTAACTCTGGAATTTAATATCCTCACTTTTGAATTGATTGACACAGTTCAGCCATTATTCTTCAAATTTAACATGAACAGCATGTTCTCAAAACCAACAAGGTTTTATAATTTACCTTCCTTACGATGTCCCCTGCAGTAACCGATAGGAGAAACTGTATAAATAATGGTCTGACTACGGGAGAGGAGCAACCGACATGTTCCTAATCAAATTTCCTTTGGACATATCCTGATGGAGAAGTAAATTGAGGATACGGCCCGCTCCATGCATGGGTACATCTACTGCCTGGCAGAAACTTAAAAGAGATGTGGAGGATAAGAACTCCTTTTAGCTGATGATTACCTGATTAAAATCGCCCATGGCCAGAAAATGCTCCACCGCCCGATTCCCCGATAGGCCAATCCGCCCTGGTGCCAGTTACTAACCTTAACAGAAGGCATGGAGTTTATTACCCTTAACCAATAATCCTTGATGCCTTTGATGCAACTGCAACATTGCTGTACACTTCGACGGCAGGGGAAAAGGGGGGAATTAGATTCAGATAACAACCAAGATGGGTCCTGACTTTTACGGTCTGGGGTACTGATATGCAGACATAAGCAATTGCTTCTAGGGGCAAGTCCATAAGCAAAGCCCGTCGGGCAGCATTTTCTGAATCTTCAAGAAGGCTCATTACCCATTAAAAATTGTGCTAGCAGAAATATTTTATGGGTTATTTTATGGGTTCAGTATACTTATCCCCAAGCATAAGGCTTGGGGATAAGTATACTGAACATAGTTGCTATCCTAAAGAGAAACATGGGGGTAAACTGCATGGCACGGCAGATACTATTACCATAAGAAGCTTGCTGGGCAGACCGGATGTACCATTTGGTCTTTTTCTGCCGTCATTACTGTGTTACTATATATGTATATAAGTCTCTTTTTTTTTTTGTCATATAATATTGCTTTTGAACAGTTTTTTACATTGGTCCACTAAGTGATGGTTCAAATTGCAAACACATCAGTAATTCGATGTGTCTTTCTATCAGGTCTTTTGTAACCCTGATTTCATGCATTGCACTTTAATACCTTGGTAAACGCAGTAGCATTTCATTTTTTTTTTTTCTCTCTGTCGTGATCCTCTCTTTTCTTTGGTTTAGGTTCCCGCACGTCCTACATCAGTAAGGGATGCGCTCCAATCTGTATTGCAACTAACGTTGATGTGATGATCGCAGGGAGCTCTACAAGCTGTTGCAACTCTTTCCTGTGTAATATCAGCGGAGCGACCAGCGTGAAAGTCAGCTACACGGTCCTGGCCCTCTCTGCGGCTCTCCTCGGTGTCCTGGTCCGAGCCGGGCTTTAATCTGACGGGAAGCAGACCGTCCTCACCGCTGCAGAAAGAAACCCTGCTGGAGAAGTCTTGCTTACTGTGTCCGCTGCAGTTTTAAGTAACCCCCAGTGGTCAGCGTTCTTATAGCTTTATCAATCTTGCCAAACAGCTGGATGTTACATGTTGGACTGACAAAATCATTTTTAAAAATGTCGTTTCTATATAGAGATTTCAAAACTGTACCAAAGGCCTTCCCAGATCTGCCCTGATGACCCCAAAACTAGTCACCATTTTCATCCCCAATGAATATGCATGAGATAAATTTACCTGTACTGAGTCTACAATGTATGCAGGTTTATCTGACACTTATCCCATGCCCTTTTCACACTTGGGATCAGCACAGAGAACCCTTATTTCCAAAAAATAAAAGTGAAGAAATAGCCGAAGACTTAGCAGCTGGCTGTGTCTGGCAGGCTGCACTTTCCTCTTCCAGCAGTTCTTTTTTTCCATGACAGCCTTTATTATGGGGGGGGCAGCACCAATCTCTGACTCGTCAGAAATGCAGGGGCGGGGGGGGTCTACCTGCATGGCTCGCAAGTTATAGCCTGCACAAAAGGGGCTTAACAAGCCTGCTAAGGTTTAGTGCCCAGACCCTTACCAGAGTGCAAGACCCCTCCCAGTCCACGCAATTTACCTCCCTCAACAATGCCAGAGATCCCCCGTTAACCTCAGGCTTTCCCTTCAGTTCTCCAAGAAGTAATAAAGATCAACAAAGGTGGAAACGTTTTTATTGGCTTAACCTTTTTATTGTGACCTGTTTAGCAGGGGCTTTGCTCCCTTCGTCAGGTCAATGCAGGTGATAGTCTATGCATTTTATTATTCTCTGTGCTCCTCCCAAAATTTCCTAAATCCTTAATCTCACTTGCAGTAATCAATCTTTAACAGGTATTTTTAGAAGTTTTGTTTTTTTTCACATAATCCTTCCGTAGTTTCTCCCTATAGTGCTTTTTGAGAGATTTAATAAAACACCAAACACAATAAATCTGTTGTTTTGTAAGGTAGAAGGAGTGACTGTGCTCTGATTACAGCCATTAGCGGTTCTTACTGATAGACAGGGCCGCTCATCTCCCAGGATTGTGTGGCTGTAACAAAGCCTGCGAGATTTGGGTCTTGCTATGTAATCGCCGGATACGCATTGGAATCGCAGAAACCGGGAACCTCTATCCCAACCAAGCCCCTGATTCCTCCTCTGACCCACACAATCTGAGCAGGATCAGGAGGAGGCAGCGATGCCAGAGGTTGTGGCCTTCTTTTCTGGGGCTTGGAGTCACAATGTCGCTCTTTCAGTCATGCAGCACCGTGGCGTCCCTTGCAGTTCAAAGCACGTGCCAGATCCTGGGCGCTGTAGGAGACGGGCACGATCTGAGGCACCACTGTGCTCCTCTTCATCCCAGCTTGGATGGGCAGTGAGAGGGAGGAGAGGGTAGGGGGTTAGAAGATTGAAGGGGGAGTTAGAGGGGGTTTTATCCAATGGACAGGTGTGAGGGGGTTGGCTTGGAAGATTGGGTGAGGGATGTGATGACCATTGCCAGGGTGTACATGTGCCTGTGTCCTGAGTGAATGTGAGAGAGAGAGAAAGAGGAGCTTGGTCCAGATCCCATGAAGGATGGGGTGGGGGAAGAGGACAGGGAGAAAAGTGAGGAACAAGGATGGAGCGAGGAAGGGAAAGAATGAGGAACGGGTTGGGGGTGAGAGGTGATGGGAATGCAAGAGCACTGGGGATGCAAAGGAGGAGTAAAACAAGAGTTTTCCCTCCCCAATCCTGCTCCTCACCCCTTCCACCAATCCTACCTTCCCTGCCGCACTCTAACTTGCAGTTTCCCTCCTGCCCCATCCTAGCACTTTCCCCCACTCTTTCCCAACCCTGCCCAATTCCTCTCTCCTTCTCCCTTATGATCTCAGAAACTCACGTCCACAACTCTTAGGCCCTCTCTAATTCACTTACCTTCTCAG
This sequence comes from Rhinatrema bivittatum, assembly GCF_901001135.1. Classification (NCBI taxonomy): domain Eukaryota; kingdom Metazoa; phylum Chordata; class Amphibia; order Gymnophiona; family Rhinatrematidae; genus Rhinatrema; species Rhinatrema bivittatum. The sequence continues at coordinate 804,327,326 of NC_042616.1, read as the reverse complement.
TCCTTCCTCTACTTCCCCTTCCTCCCCCCACTTCTCCTTCCCCTTCTTTCTCCTTTCCCCATTCCTCGTCTTCTCTCCCTCTCTTATCCCCAGCCCTAGTCCTCTCTCCATCCCATTCCTTTGTTCCTATTCCCTGGTCCTCTCTTCTTCCTCGCCTCTCTCCATTCCTACTCCTTTCCTCTTCATTCCTCATCCTCTCTCCATTCCCAGTACTTTCTCTTCCCCCAACTCTGTATCCTTTCCCTCTATCTTCTCTCATCTCTGGTATTCTCTCCCTTCCCTTCCCACATCCCCATGATCCCTTCCCTGTGCTGATCCCTCCTTCTCCTGTCCTCACAGTAACACCCACTCATAGAAGCCCAACTTCTGGAAATGATTGTGGGTGATGAACTCCACAAAACCTACAGCTCTCCCTCCCCCCCCCCCCCCCCAGAAAAAAAGAAAAAAAAGCAGATAACAGTGGGTGCTGAGTGTGACTGCCGGACCAACTTTATTTACATGTCCAGAGAGGAGCAGGTAATGTGGATATGGGGAAGGCTCATGTGAACAAAACAGAAACTAAGGAAGCACTCAAAAGTCCCATCAGTCGTTCTTCAGCTCTTCACGGCCAGGCTCCTTCCCCCCCACCCCAACAGCTCATCCACCCCACAGTCTCTCCCATCTTCACCTGTTGCCAACACTCTTTCAAGCCCTCCTTTCTATCACATTCCCCTAATCTCTTCTTCCTCCTCTCCCATTTTATCCTTTTTCTCCTCCCCTCCTTATTCCCTCTGCACTTTTTTAAAATTCTCCCCCTCCTACATGGGCATACGTTTGCATTTACGGGCCAGGGATTTAAAAATTCTCTACTCCCTAGATCCTTTTAGCTTGCTCTGCTCCTCATTTTTCCTTGAAAGGATTGCCAAAGAGGTAAAGCGAGGAGACAAAACATTTTTTCAGATATCCCAGAGAAAGGAGACAGGTCTGAAGTGGTATAGTGAAACTGAAAGTTGACAAAGATCAATGTGTGGAGAGAGATGATGAAATGGCCAAAAAAGGAAACAAATACTTCAGTGTTCACTAAAGAAGACCCTGGAGAAGGACCATAGCTAGTTGACAAAACTGGATAGGGATGGAGTAGACAAAACTCCGTTTACAGAAGAGAACGTATGGGAAGAGCTAGGAAAACAAAGTCAAGGGGCCGGATGAGGTACATCCCAGGATACTGAGGGAGCTCAGAGATGTGCTGGCGGCTCAGCTGAAAGACCTGATTGGTGCTGCAAGATTGGAGGAGAGTGGAGGTAGTCCCATTTCACAAGAGAGGAGGTTTGAAACTACAGGCCAGCTAGCCTCATCTGGGAGGTGGTAAAATTAATTGAGACTGCTGAAGGAAAGGATAGTGAACTATCTACAATCTGGTGGGTTGCTCATCCTGAGATAGCATGGATTATATAGGGAAGGTCCTCCTGTCAGACAAATCTGATTGATTTTTTTTGATTGAGTGACTAGAGAATTGGATCAGGGAAGAGCACTCAATTAACTTGGATTTTAATAAAGCTTTTGATATAGTGCTGCATAGGAGACTTGTGAACAAAATGAGAAGCTTGGGAGTGAGTGCAAACTGTTTGACTGACAGGAGACAGCATATAATAGTTGGCTGACAGGAGAGAGCACACAAGGGTAAATAGAACCTACTCTGAAGCAAGAACGGTGTAAGTGGAGTGCCTCAGGGATCAGCTTTAGGACCACTCCTGATCAATATCTTTATATCTTTGTGCGTGACATTGCAGAAGAGATAGAAGGTAAAGTTTGTCTATTTGAGGATGATACTAAGATCTGCAACAGAGTGGAGTAGAGAAAATGAAAAGTGATTTAAGAAAGCTTGAGGATTGGTCGAGGATTTGGCAGCTGGGATTCAATGCTAAGAAGTGCAGTCATGCATCAGGGGTGTGGTAATCCATAAGAGCTTTATGTGATGGACGGTGAAAGACTAATGAGCACGGACTGGAAGAGGGACCTTAGTGTACTAGTTTCTGGTGATCTGAAGGCGGTGAAGCAATGTGACAAAGCGTTAGCTAAAGCCTGAAGAATGCTGGGCTGCATAGAGAGAGGAATAATCAGTAAGAAAAAAGAGTTCCTGTACGTACCTGGATCAGTCCAGACAGTGGTGGAGACAGACTAAAACTTGAAGGATGCCCTATATCAGGACAGAGCCTATCCTCTAACCCGTCAGTATTCGTCTGTCTCCAGCAGGTGCAGCATCTCCCCTTCAGTTCTGTGCTGTAGGCTAGTCAGCCTTTTTCTTCATTCTTTTGCTAGGCTCATATGCGTCCGTTGCAGAAAGCTTTGCTGTCCCGTTGGCAGCCAGTGTCGGAGCAGTTCCACATAGTCCTTCCGTTCTTGGATTCTACTGCCAACAAATTACAGTGGTGGCTGTCTCTTCCTCATCTTCTGCAAGGGATGCCTCTTCAAGCTCCACAGTGGACGATAGTGACCACGGATGCCAGCCTGTTGGGCTGGGGTGTGGTCTGCCTTTCTCAGTCCACCCAGGGAACATGGTCGCAGACTCAGTCAATGCTGCACATCAATCGACTGGAAACTTTGGCGGTCCGCCTGGCTCTTCAGGAGTTCCTTCCCCTGGTCCGCGGCAAGGCGGTACGAGTCCTGTCCGACAACTCCACCACAGTCGCCTACATCAATCGCCAAGGGGGCACTCGCAGTCCCCTGGTAGCCTTAGAAGCCAGCCGTCTCCTCGCTTGGGCGGAGCGTCACCTACAGTGCCTTGCGGCCTCTCACATCGCAGGCAAAGACAATGTTCAAGCCGACTTCCTCAGCCGGCAGTCGCTCGATCCAGGAGAGTGGGAACTCTCGGATGTGGCCATGGCTCTGATAGTGGACAGGTGGGGGTCCCCCTCACCTCGATCTCATGGTGACTCTGCGCAATGCCAAGGCCAATTGGTTCTTCAGCCGCTGGAGGGAGCACGGCGCAGAGGGTGTGGATGCTCTGGCTCTGCCTTGGCCAGTGGACGTCCTTCTGTACGTGTTTCCCCCGTGGTCTCTGGTGGGGAAAATCCTCAGGAGAATCGAGCTCCACTGGGGTCCAGTGATTCTCTTCGCTCCTGAGTGGCCGCGAAGCCCGTGGTTCGCGGATCTCATCAATTTAGCGGTGGACGGGCCCCTGCGCCTCGGTCATCTTCCTCGTCTCCTTCGACAGGGTCCTGTATTTTTCGACCAGGCCGATCGCTTCTATCTAGCGCTCTGGCTTTTGAACGGTGTCGTCTGAGGCGCAAAGGTTATAGGGAGGAGGTCATCTCTACTCTACTGCAAGCCCGGAAGCAGTCGACTTCTCTGGCCTATGTGCGCATCTGGAAGGTTTTTGAGTCCGCGTGTACGGAGGCGGGTGTCTCGGCGCGCTCTGCCTCGATCCCTTTGGTTCTTTCTTTTCTTCAGAAGGGTCTCTCTAAGGGCCTCTCCTTCAGTTCTCTACATGTTCAAGTCTCTGCGCTCGGCTCTCTCCTGGGTTGGGTGGACGGTCATGCCTTAGCGGCTCACCCAGACGTGATTCATTTCCTGAGGGGCGTCAGACACCTCCGCCCCCCCCTCTCGGGCCACGTGTCCGTCGTGGAGTCTCAACCTGGTCCTTCGTGCTCTCTGTGCGGCTCCCTTTGAGCCTCTTCGCCACGCTACGCTCAAGGATCTTACTCTCAACGCTGTCTTTCTGGTCTCTATTTCCTCTGCTCGCCGCATTTCCGAGCTTCAGGCGCTGTCCTGTTGGGAGCCCTTCTTGCTTTTCTCGGATTCCGGGGTTTCTCTCAGGACGGTTCCTTCCTTCTTGCCTAAGGTTGTCTCCGCTTTTCATGTCAACCAGTCGGTCGAACTACCAGCGTTCTCTCCGGAGGAGATTGCGGGTATGGCTGGTGGCGACCTCCGTCGGCTAAATGTAAAACGAGTCTTGCTTCGCTATCTCCAGGTCACCAATGACTTCCGGGTATTGGACCATCTCTTTGTCCTTTGGAGTGGTCCCAACCGGGTTAAACAGGCTTCTAAGACCACAATTGCGTGGTGGTTGAAGGAAGCCATTTCCTCGGCGTATCTTTGTCAAGGTCGTCCGCTTCCTGAGGGTCTGAAGGCCCATTCTCTGCGTTCTCAGGCTACTTCTTGGGCGGAGAGTCAATCTGTCTCCCCGCAGGAGATTTGCAGGGCCGCCACTTGGACGTCTCTGCACACTTTTTCTCGGCACTACCGTCTGGATGTACACGCTCCGGTGTTCGGTTCCTTTGGGCGGCAAGTGCTTCAAGCGGGACTGTCTCAGTCCCACCCAGTTTAGGGAAGCTTTGGTACATCCCACTGTGGACTGATCCGGGTACGTACAGGAAAGGAAAATTAGTTCTTACCTGTTAATTTTCGTTCCTGTAGTACCACGGATCAGTCCAGACGCCCTTCCCTGTCTGTCTTCTGTCCTCTCGAAGCTTATTTTCTTGCAGGTCTGCAGATTTTCCTAGTTTTTCTTTGTGCAAGATTACTGAGCAATTACACCGGAAGCCTTGGTTGTTTTCTTATACCAAGTCGATGCAAGAGCGTATAGGTATACTATGTTTTTCTACATTATTCTATATTTGCTCCGTTGAGCTTTATAGTTACTTGCTTGATCCTATTCTTGGGTTTCTTGTTTTATGCTTTGACAAACATTATACTGAAGGGTTAGAGGATAGGCTCTGTCCTGATATAGGGCATCCTTCAAGTTTTACTCTGTCTCCACCTGCTGGAAAGGAGGCTCAACCCACTGTCTGGACTGATCCGTGGTACTACAGGAACGAAAATTAACAGGTAAGAACTAATTTTCCTGTAATAATGCCCTTATACAGGTCTTTGGTGAAGCCTCACCAGGAGTACTGTGTTCAGTGCTGGAGCCCATATCTCAAAAAGGATAGAGATAGGATGGAGGTGGTCCAAAGAAGAACGACCAAAATAGTGTGGAGTCATCATCAGAAGATTTATGAGGAGAGGCTGAAGAATCTGAATATGTATATCCTGGAAGAGAGGAGGTGCAGGGGAGATATGAATCAGACCTTCAGATACCTGAAAGGTTTTAATGATGCACAATCATCAAACCTTTTCTATTGGAAAAAAAATCAATAGAACTAGGGGTCATAAGAACATAAGATATACCATACTGGGTCAGACCTAGGGTCTATCAAGCCCAGTATCCTGTTTCCAACAGTGGCCAATCCAAGTTACAAGTGCCCAAACATTAAATAAATCACAAGCTACAGTACTATTGCTTATTAATTAATAGCAGTTTATGGATTTTTCCTCTAGGAACTTATCCAAACTCTTTATTTAAATTTTTAGAATTAGTACATAGAATTCCATATCTATGACAGAAGAACAAGAGTAAAGAAAGGATCCAGCACATCCAATTCACAACCGGAAAAAAAATAATAATCAGGCCAATACAGTAAGGACGCGTTAGAAAGAGTGCGGCAGTGTCGGGCGCACCCTCGTTTGCCGCATGCACAGTTCGGATCACATACCGCTCGATACAGTATTTAAATTAGACGCAAATGCAAACCACGTCCAAAGCGCATCCATGAAGCGGTAGGTCAGAGCAATCCATTTTACTGAATAGAGCGCTATACAGCGCCTATACAGTATCCTGGGTGCGCTGGTACCTGTCACTTCAAATGTCATTTGAAGTGACAGGTACCAGGAAGTGGATGGTTGTCCTACGCTCGGGCATCGAGGATCGCCAGTCCTCTTTCCCCCCCCTCCCGAAGCAAGGCGCACGGCGAAAATCGACTCGACATGGTATTAAAGCAAATGTGAATAAAGTGCCACAAAAGTAAATTTACTGCATGTGAATTACAAACAGTCCTCTCTCCCCTCCTCCCGAGGTGCACACTGTGGCTCCCCCGCCTCCCGGGGGCAGCCGGCGGCGAAAGCCGCTTCCAGCAGCCCCCACCGGCGAAGGTGGATGAACGCACGCCTGTACGTGCAATTTGGGCGCTCTAGCCAGCGAAAGTGCATGACCGAACCCCGTGACGTCACGGTCATGCACTTTGCCGCCTTCAGCGCCTGCCTGTACGTTCAATTTGGGTGCTCAAGCCAGCGAAAGTGCATGACCGAACGCCGTGACGTCACGGTCATGCACGTTGCTGCCTTCAGCGCCCGTGCAATTTGGGCGCTCAAGCCTGCATGACCGAACACCCTCCCCCTCCCCCGTTCTTCTTGGGGAGAGATACCAGCAGAATATGGATGCTCAAAGGTTGAGGGGGGGGGGGGTTCATTACTTCAATTTGTTAATATAATCAAATCATTTTAGCTGCACATACCCCGGGTATCTAGCAGAACAAGCTCCAGTTTAGGGTACTAAAGCTGTAGCAGTGGCAACCTAAATTCCAAACCAAGCTCTGTCCTACAATGTGCAAGTCACTTCACTTTCCTGTGCTCCTACTCCAACTGTAAGCTCCTTGAGGAAGGAATCTTGGTTTCAACCATTTAAATCACTTTTTTATGTTGCTTTACATAGTGATACAAGCTCTTTACATAATATGTACTATTCTTATGTGTTTTTCCAGAAATGGAGAAACTGTTTATTGAGCTGCCCACAGTAAGAGAAAGAACTAGAAGAGCAGGGATGACACACGATGACAAGCAATCATCCAGAGTCTGGCTAAAGTCATCAGAGCAGCTAAACCCCAAATAACCACTTAAGGATTTAGCCAACAGACTGCTTATCTACGGGGGGAGGACCAAGGTCCCTGCCATCCTCTTACTTTAATGAAATGCATGAGAATAGCCTCTTACTGCCCCCCCATACACCTCAAGGCACCAGGCTGCTGGGAATCTCATTTTTCATTTTAGACTGATGCCTTTATCGTGATGTCCCTCAGGAGCCGGGATTAGAACCCATTCAGAAAATAAAATGGACTTATCTAAGGTCATACAAAAGTGACTTTGTATGACCAAGATGTTTAGGAGCCTCACACTGCCATTAACCTCTGCACAACCATTCTCATAAAAAAGATAGGAGTGAGGAAAGCACATAAAAGCACCGAGAGCCCTTCCATTGGCTGATTTAATGGACCAAACTGCTACCTCAGGTTCTGATCTGTGCCTAGCGTGGCACTAAGCTATATGCTGAACAGGACGACTCCCCTTTTACACATGCCTTGTTGACCCCCCCCCCCTCACCAGCTGATCTCCTTACATAAGAACATAAGAAATAGCCATGCTGGGTCAGACCAAGGGTCCATCAAGCCCAGCATCCAGTTTCTAACAGAGGCCAAAACCAGGCCACAAGAACCTGGCAATTACCCAAACACTAAGAAGATCCCATGCTACTGATGCAATTAATAGCAGTGGCTATTCCCTAAGTATAATTGATTAATAGCCATTAATGGACTTCTCCTCCAAGAACTTATCCAAACCTTTTTTGAACCCAGTTACACTAACTGCACTAACCACCTCCTCTGGCAACAAATTCCAGAGCTTTATTGTGTGTTGAGTGAAAAAGAATTTTCTCTGATTAGTCTTAAATGTGTTACTTGCTAACTTCATGGAATGCCCCCTAGTCCTTCTATTATTCGAAAGTGTAAATAACCGAGTCACATCTACTATTTTTTTTTTTTTATTTAAGTTCTTTTAATATACCGATGCTCAAGACAAGGTCTTATCGTACCGGTTTACAATAAACAAGGGGAAACCAGTTAACATATGAAGAGAAAAAGATACATTAAAACAGGGAAATCAAACATGGTTGTTGGAAGAAAAGGATAGATAATTACAATTCTAAACATAAAGAAGAGTCGATCAGTAGGAACGGTTGCTTCTTAGATAAACTTAAATACATATTTATATGGTGTAGATTCAATTGCAGTGATAATACACAAATGCGGTTCTAGAATAGTGGGTACTTAATGCAGCTGGGAGAGGACATCAACCGGGGGGTGGGCGACCTGGCGGGTACCATGGGTTTCTTCAGCGATAGGCCTGGGCGAGAGCCAAGTTTTCAGTTTTTTTTCTGAATGTGAGATGACAGTGTTCCTGGCGTATGTCTGAAGGGAGAGAGTTCCAGTGAAGTGGTCCGCGGTGGAAAGCGTTCGCTTTTCGATGGAGTTATATTTAGGGGAACTGCTGGGAGGAACTTGTAGGGAGCTTCTCTATGCCGATCTAGTGGGTCTTGATGAGGAGTGTAATTTAAGGGGTATGGTTAGTTGCAGAGAGGATTGGTGATATATGGCTTTGTGGATGATGGTTAGAGTCTTGAAGAGTATTCTGGAGTGTATGGGTAGCCAATGAAGTATTTTTAGAATTGGTGTGATGTGGTCCATCTTGCGTGTGTTAGTAAGGATCCTGGCTGCTGCGTTTCAAAGACCTCTCATGATCTTAAAGACCTCTATCATATCCCCCCTCAGCCGTCTCTTCTCCAAGCTGAACAGCCCTAACCTCTTCAGCCTTTCCTCATAGGGGAGCTGTTCCATCCCCTTTATTATTTTGGTTGCCCTTCTCTGTACCTTCTCCATCGCAACTATATCTTTTTTGAGATGCGGCGACCAGAATTGTACACAGTATTCAAGGTGCGGTCTCACCATGGAGCGATACAGAGGCATTATGACATTTTCCGTTCTATTAACCATTCCCTTCCTAATAATTCCTAACATTCTATTTGCTTTTTTGACTGCTGCAGCACACTGAGCCGCGATTTTAAAGTATTATCCACTATGATGCCTAGATCTTTTTCCTGGGTGGTAGCTCCTAATATGGAACCTAAACATCGTGTAACTACAGCAAGGGTTATTTTTCCCTATATGCAACACCTTGCACTTGTCCACATTAAATTTCATCTGCCATTTGGATGCCCAATCTTCCAGTCTTGCCAGGTCCTCCTGTAATGTATCACAGTCTGCTTGTGATTTAACTACTCTGAATAATTTTGTATCATCTGCAAATTTGATAACCTCACTCGTCATATTCCTTTCCAGATCATTTATATATATATATATTGAAAAGCACCGGTCCAAGTACAGATCCCTGAGGCACTCCACTGTTTACCCTTTTCCACTGAGAAAATTGACCATTTAATCCTACTCTCTGTTTCCTTTCTTTTAACCAGTTTGTAATCCACGTATGGACATCGCCTCCTATCCCATGACTTTTTAGTTTTCGCAGAAGCCTCTCATGAGGGACTTTGTCAAACGCCTTCTGAAAATCCAAATATACTACATCTACTGGTTCACCTTTATCCACATGATTTCAATGCAGGTATAGCTGAAACACAATCTGTCACATATAAAAAAACCAGATAAAAATATATACAGATTGAAAAAAATAAGCATGGACATGGGTTAGGGGGAGATGAACATACATGGATCAGCAACACTGTTATTCTCAGCTATATGTTCTGATTTCAGGGTTCTAATACAGCCTTATTCCAGACGCAGGAGGAAGCCTCCGTATAGCCAGCCGTATAGGCGTCCGCAGTGGAACCGGAGCCTCAGGATTCCTTAGCGGATGCCCATCTCTCCGGCGTCCGTAGAGGCGCCCGTGTCTCTACCTTTACGGATGCCGATGTTTACGGGCGCCCATCTTCCCGGCATCCGTAGAGGCGTCTCTGTCTAGCCCCTCTACGGACGCCGATGTTTATGGGCGCCCATCTCTCCGGTGTCCATAAAGGTGGAGACAGGGGATGCCTCTACTGACACCGGGAAGATGGGCGCCCGTAAACATCGGCATCCGTAAAGGCGGAGACAGAGACGCCTCTACGGACGCCGGGAAGATGGGTGCCCGTAAACATCGGCGTCCGTAAAGGCATCCCTGTCCCTTCCTCTATGAACACCTCTACGGACACCAATGTTTACGGGCGCCCATCTTTACGGCGTCCGTAGAGGCGCCCATAGACACGGAGATGGTGCAATTAAACCGAAACATATCACATACCTCCTCCGGTCTTGCTGCTGGGTTCTCCAGTCGGATGGGTTCACCTCTCCAATCCGCCGGGCATTTCCAGCATTTCTCAGTTGAGCATTTCTTATTCTCCTTCTCAACCGAACGAAAAATAGCGCCAGAGCAATAATATACATGTTGTCCATGGCACTGTCCGGTACGAAGCTGACTGAACACCACACTAACGCCAGGGTCAAGGTAGGTGGTAAATTAGCAGGTTAAACACGCGGCAAAACTGCAGGTTAAAAAGGCGATAGTCGGGCGCAACGTTACTGTATGGGAGGGAATAGCTAATCCGATCATTTACATATCATATACATGCCACCGGCGGAAAGGGTTACCCGTTGATTTAAAGAAGCGGTAAGGATGGGTTAAAAGGGGTAGTGAATCGCGGGTTGGACTTACGCGGCCAAATTGCGGGTACAGAGCGGGTTAGAAACGGGGAAATCGCGGCCGCACTTTACTGTATCGGCCTGGATGTTGTACAACCATGTGTATCATTAATGCACAAGTGAGAACATCAATTAGAACGTCAGGCATCATAGCAAGTTAGGCCACAGACAGATGAGCAGTTAAATATCTGTAGTAGGACTCCTATATCGCATTGTATTGAAATTGTTCATGTCGAAGACTAAAGCTAAGTTTTTTCTAAATCTGCAATAGTGCGCACCTGTTTCCTCAAGTAATCATTACAGGGGGTACGTTTCCAAAAAGTAGCTATGGTAAAATTGGGCAGCTAAAAGAAGATGACCCACTAGGCATCTATTTTTGGGGGAACTAAGGAGTCCTTCCATTTTCTCAGTAGGCCCAGTCAAGGGGAATAAATGAACAGGTAATTGTAATATATCCGCCAAGTGCTTTGCAAACCTTCTCCCAAAAGATTGGACCCCCTATGCAATGCCACCACATATGGATATAAGTCCCCTGTTCACCATATCCACGCCATCATTGGGAACTATCAGAGAAAGATATGGTTGCAAAGTAGACAGGAGTGCGATACGTTCTATGTAATAAATGAACCACTAGTTCTATTTGACACTGGCAGATAGAGCAGTGGTGGGCATTAGTCTAAATCCATTTTCAAGTTTGGGTTGTGCAGGCAGTGCCTAAATCAGAGTTCCTGCTATCAATTAAAGCTTGGGAGGTTACAGTACCCAGACTACCCTGAAATATGCCCTTATATAAGAGAGAAATACCTTTCCCCAAAGCGTCGGGGTCAGAGAGAATTTGAAAAGAAGTTGGCTGTAGAGGCAAAAACTCACAGTAAAAACTTTTAAAAATATATCCGAAGCAGAAAGCCTGTGAGGGAGTCAGTTGGACCACTAGATGATCGAGGGGTTAAAGGGGCACTTAGAGAAGATAAGGCCATCGCAGAAAGATTAAATGGTTTCTTTGCTTTGGTGTTTACTGAAGAGGATGGTGGGGAGGTACCCGTAATGGAGAAAGTTTTCATGGGTAATGATTCAGATGGACTGAATCAAATCACGGTGAACCTAGAAGATGTGGTAGACCTGATTGACAAACTGAAGAGTAGTAAATCACCTGGACCGGATGGTATATACCCCAGAGTTCTGAAGGAACTAAAAAATGAGATTTCAGACCTATTAGTAAAAATTTGTAACCTATCATTAAAATCATCCATTGTACCTGAAGACTGGAGGATAGCAAATATAACCCCGATATTTAAAAAGGGCTCCAGGGGTGATCCGGGAAAATACAGACCGGTTAGCCTGACTTCAGTGCCAGGAAAAATAGTGGAAAGTGTTCTAAACATCAAAATCACAGAACATATAGAAAGACATGGTTTAATGGAACAAAGTCAGCATGGCTTTACCCAAGGCAAGTCTTGCCTCACAAATCTGCTTCACTTTTTTGAAGGAGTTAATAAACATGTGGATAAAGGTGAACCGGTAGATGTAGTATACTTGGATTTTCAGAAGGCGTTTGACAAAGTTCCTCATGAGAGGCTTCTAAGAAAAGTAAAAAAGTCATGGGATAAGTGGCGATGTCCTTTCGTGGACTGCAAACTGGCTAAAAGACAGGAAACAGAGAGTAGGATTAAATGGACAATTTTCTCAGTGGGAGGGAGTGGACAGTGGAGTGCCTCAGGGATCTGTATTGGGACCCTTACTTTTCAATATATTTATAAATGATCTGGAAAGAAATACGATGAGTGAGATAATCAAATTTGCAATTGACACAAAATTGTTCAGAGTAGTTAAATCACAAGCAGATTGTGATAAATTGCAGGAAGACCTTGTGAGACTGGAAAATTGGGCATCCAAATGGCAGATGAAATTTAATGTGGATAAGTGCAAGGTGATGCATATAGGGAAAAATAACCCATGCTATAATTACACAATGTTGGGTTCCATATTAGGTGCTACAACCCAAGAAAGAGATCTAGGCGTCATAGTGGATAACACATTGAAATCGTCGGTTCAGTGTGCTGCAGCAGTCAAAAAAGCAAACAGAATGTTGGAAATTATTAGAAAGGGAATGGTGAATAAAAGGAAAATATCATAATGCCTCTGTATCGCTCCATGGTGAGACCGCACCTTGAATACTGTGTACAATTCTGGTCACCGCATCTCAAAAAAGATATAATTGCGATGGAGAAGGTACAGAGAAGGGCGACCAAAATGATAAGGGGAATGGAACAGCTCCCCTATGAGGAAAGACTAAAGAGGTTAGGACTTTTCAGCTTGGAGAAGAGACGGCTGAGGGGGGATATGATAGAGATGTTTAAAATCATGAGAGTTCTAGAACGGGTAGATGTGAATCGGTTATTTACTCTTTCGGATAGTAGAAAGACTAGGGGGCACTCCATGAAGTTAGCATGGGGCACATTTAAAACTAATCGGAGAAAGTTCTTTTTTACTCAATGCACAATTAAACTCTGGAATTTGTTGCCAGAGGATGTGGTTAGTGCAGTTAGTATAGCTGTGTTTAAAAAAGGATTGGATAAGTTCTTGGAGGAGAAGTCCATTACCTGCTATTAAGTTCACTTAGAGAATAGCCACTGCCATTAGCAATGGTAACATGGAACAGACTTAGTTTTTGGGTACTTGCCAGGTTCTTATGGCCTGGATTGGCCACTGTTGGAAACAGGATGCTGGGCTTGATGGACCCTTGGTCTGACCCAGTATGGCATTTTCTTATGTTCTTATGACAAGTAGAAATAGAAACCAGGAGGCTCGAAATCAAAAACAGAGGAGAGAGCGGTGCGAAGTTGAAGATAATGTGAGGAAGCCGGGAGATCATACTCAGAACTGAGCTCCTCAAAGATTTGAAATTTCCCATCATCCCAAAGTTGTATCAGGTGGTAAAGGCTGTTCTCTCTCCATTCCTTGAAAAAGGGAAAATGTATGACCAGAAACTAAAGCATTCCCATAAATAGGAGCAAGGCAGGAGACAGGTTCTGTATTCCGGCGCAAGTGGCAAGCAGTCTGTTGCCAAATATTAAGAGTATGTGCTATAATCGGGTTAAGCCTAGAGACTCTGTGATGAATCAGGGAATCAAGTGACAGAAAGGGCAGCGTTCAAGAGTGTACCAGACTACTCCAACATAACGAGACCAAACTTTAAGAGCAAGAAGCCTGGCAGCCCACTAATAAAATCGAAAGTTAGGGAGAGCCATCCCGCCTTGTCACTTGGGAAGTCACAGTTGACGTAGCTGAATACGAGGGCAACAAGAGTTCCAGATAAAACAAGAGATAATACTGTGATGAAGAGAATCAAAAATCATGGCTGGAATGTTGCAAGGAATATGTTGAAATATGTTGAAGATAACCATTTTGATCAAATTAATGTGCCTGGCCCAGGAGAGTGGCAAATTGTCCCATTTATGTAGTTTGGATTTGGTAAAAGTCAAAATTGCATCATAGTTTTGGGGAAAAAGTTCAGAAAGGTTACAAAGAATAAAAATTCCCAAATAGGAGAAGCTGTTCTGAACCACCCTACATTTCTGCAAGCATGGCGGAATCACCATATGGGGACCCAAAGGAAAAATCTCCAATTTAGTGAAATTAAGTTTATATCCAGCGATTGCACTAAAGGCAGTGAAAGCGGTCATCAAGGCTAGACCAGAGAACGGGGGATTGGAGAGAAAAAGAAGTTCATCATCTGCATATAAAGAGATAGAGTGCATGGCAGATCCAAATTGAAAGCGCTGAATGTCCACATTCTGCCTTATATGAGTAGCCAGGGGTTCAATTGGAAGGTCGAATAAAAGAGGGTAAAGAGAGCAACCCTGTCTAGTGCCTTGTGCGATTGGGAACCATGAGGACAGGACACCATTTATGAGAAGTTGAGCCTAAGGTGTTTGATACATAGCCTGTATCCATTGCAAGAAATGCTCTGGTAATTTCAGGTGATGCAGGACAGTATATAAATAAGACCAAGATATGCTGTCAAAGGCCTTTTCCGCGTCAAGTGAAATAATTAGCCAGATGAATAATATTGAACACCCGCTGGGTACTGGACATGAATAGCCAACCTTTGAAAAAACCAAGCTAATCTGGGTGTACCAAGCATGGGAGAACAGTTTCTAAACAAAGTTGTAAAATTTTCGCCAGAAAATTAAGATCTGTATTTAGGAGAGAAATTGGGCAATATGATCCGCAGGCAATTGGCTCTTTCCCTGCCTTGTGAATAAGAGAAATAGTAGCATCACCTAAGGTACCTAAAGATAGGGCAGTTAGACCAGCCTTATTGTATAGAGAGAGTAAAAAGGATCCCACATCCAAAAAACATTTCTTAAAAAAATCATCATTCATGGGTTCTTAGATAGTTTGGACTTGCCCAAACTCAGAGAACCACAGGGGGAAATGCTGGCAGCTCCTATCTCGATGGGTGAAGTCTAGACATTTCCCATTAGGCAGAGCCTGTATAGCTGTCTAGACTTCACTCATCGAGATAGGAGCTGCCAGCATTTCCCCCTGTGGCTCTCTGAGTTTGGGCAAGTCCAAACTATCTAAGAACCCATGAATGATGCAGGAATCACAAAACGGAGGAGAAGAATACAAGTCAGAAATAATGCATCGTCTCCCATTCTACTCCAAAAGGATCAGCTGTCAAAGACCCTGTGGCATCATGCATTTGGGCAATATACGAAGTAGTCTTCCGTTTCTGGACCAGTTTTGCTAAAAGAACCCCGGCCCGGTCCCCATGCTCATAATAACGCAATTTGGTATATTTGAGAGAGCGCTCTATCTGGCTGATTTCCAAGGACTGGAGATCTCGACTGGCTAGCTCAAGTTGTTTATAGGTTCGAGGGAGACAATCTCTTTTATGTTGAGCTTCCAGTCGCTCGATCTTAGAGCACACGCTAGCCACTTTTTAGCGATGGGCTTTCTAAACATGACTAGCAAGCTAATAATATGGCCTCTCAGGCATGTTTTAAGAGCTTCCCAATGGAGAACCAGGAAATAATCTGAAACAGGGTTATGCTCAGCAAAGTCATGAACCACTGTTGTAACATTGTGGAGGAAGTCCAACCTCCCCAATAAGGACGTATTCAGCCCCCACCGCGGGGGGCGCTCCTGAGTGTCAATGGGCTTAAGTATAAGCTGTACAGCATGATGATCAGAGATAGTACAGGGGAGGATCAAACAGCTTTGAGTATTAGCCAAGAAAGATGGGGAGCAGAGAAAGTAATCAATCCGTCTGTAAGAGCCATGGCGAGGAGAAAAATAAGCATAGTCCTGTTCAGTGCCATGGTAGGATCGCCAAAGATCTAAGAAGTGAAGAGAAGTGACTAGGCTGTGCTGATCCAACCCAAACGAGAGAAAGCGAGTACCCCCATGTGAGCGGTCTGTCATCGGATCCATGCATATGTTCTAGTCTCCACCCAAGCATACTTTCTCATTCCCCAGTAAAATAAGAATATTTAAGAGGGTATGAAAATATTCCTCTTGTGCATGATTGGGACCATATATATTAACCAATGTAAAGGTATTGGAGTACAGGGAACAGGCAAGGATGACATACCGCCCATCAGGGTCTCTTACATATTTATGAACTTTCAAGGGCAGGGACTTAGCAATAAGAATACAAACTCCCCGACTTTTAGAATTAAAGGATGAATAGTTAATGTCACCCACCCAACCCTGCCGAAGTTTCTCGTGTTCCACATTAGTAAGATGTGTTTCTGCAGGAATAAAATGCGTGTTTTGTAGTTTTTGGCCCACTGTAGTATTCGCTTCCTCTTCACAGGAGAGGAGATGCCACGAACATTAAGGGAGAGGCAATCTCAGAAGACATAGCTAAAAGTACAAAACATATAGACAAAATACAAGAGCCTACTTCTGGAGGCTATGCCTAGATAGTCATTGATATAAATAAAAATCAGCCTCTGAACGCAAGAGAGAGAGACGTGCCATGAAGCAATTAAGAATAAAGAAAAACACTCATGGTTGAGTCAAATCATGCACATATGAAACATTTTTAAGCTGGATCCATAGAACTGGTACATTCTACAACATTTGGCGCAAAAGCATAACATCCCCAAAAGACCCCCAACAAACCCCAACAACTCCCCCCAAAATATTAGGTCAAATTGGGGGCCACTGAGATTGCAGAAACAAAGGGAGGGAAAAATTCAAAGTGCAGCCGCATCACAAAAAGGAAAAATCTCCATAGCATTCCCAACGACCAAAATCACTCAAACACCACCCCCCCCCCCCCCCCCCTATCCCAAGGCCGGGGGATCACCCGGTGGGAATCAATTCAGCACCAGGGACCCGACCTTCAAAAAATCCCTATTCCCGAAAGAAAAAACTGACAAACTGAAGAGTAGTAAATCACCTGGACCGGATAATATACACCCCAGGGCTCGTGGAGAACTAAAAAATTAAATTTCAAACCTATTTCAATTATTTTGTAACCTATCATTAAAATCAAACTCATCCATTGTACTTGAAGATTGGAAGATGGCCAATGTAAACCCGATATTTAAAAAGGGCTCCAGGGGCGATCCAGGAAACTACAGACCGGTGAGCCTGACTTCAGTGCTGGGAAAAATCGTAGAAACTGTTATGAAGAATAAAATCACAAAACCTTTAAACAAACAGAGTTTTACCCAAGGGAAGTCTTGCCTCACAAATCTCAGAACGCCGTTCTGGGTTGTTCTGTCTGAAATTAAGCCCTCTGTGACAGGCGCAAAAAAAGGGGATGAACTGGCAGAGGTTAGAAAGCTGCGAGCGGTAGTGCCGTTCATCAAGGCCAGGACTGAAGCCTTGACAATTGGCAGTGCTGCTCTCACTGGTGCTAAGTCAAACTGCCCTATGTGTCTGCTCTCTGCTCTGCAGAATCTGCTTCAGGATCGCCCCCTTCCCCTTCTGTTCCCTGCAATACAGGAGGAGAGGTGGGAACAAGAGGGGTGGGATGGATTAGGGAGCAGAGTGGCTGTTCTCTTCTCTGTGTGCCCCAGGCTCACCCACTCCTCTTCCCTGCAAGCTGCCTGGAGGGGAGGGGCTGGATTAGAACATAAGAACATAAGAAAATGCCATACTGGGCCAGACCAAGGGTCCATCAAGCCCAGCATCCTGTTTCCAACAGTGGCCAATCCAGGCCATAAGAACCTGGCAAGTACCCAAAAACTAAGTCTATTCCATGTTACCATTGCTAATGCAGTGGCTATTCTCTAAGTGAACTTAATAGCAGGTAATGGACTTCTCCTCCAAGAACTTATCCAATCCTTTTTTAAACACAGCTATACTAACTGCACTAAGCACATCCTCTGGCAACAAATTCCAGAGTTTAATTGTGCATTGAGTAAAAAAGAACTTTCTCCGATTAGTTTTAAATGTGCCCCATGCTAACTTCATGGAGTGCCCCCTAGTCTTTCTACTATCTGAAAGAGTAAATAACCGATTCACATCTACCCGTTCTAGAACTCTCATGATTTTAAACATCTCTATCATATCCCCCCTCAGTCGTCTCTTCTCCAAGCTGAAAAGTCCTAACCTCTTTAGTCTTTCCTCATAGGGGAGTTGTTCCATTCCCCTTATCATTTCGGTAGCCCTTCTCTGTACCTTCTCCATCGCAATTATATCTTTTTTGAGATGCGGCGACCAGAACTGTACACAGTATTCATGGTGTGGTCTCACCAAGGAGCGATACAGAGGCATTATGATATTTTCCGTTTTATTCACCATTCCCTTTCTAATAATTCCCAACATTCTGTTTGCTTTTTTGACTGCCGCAGCACACTGAACCGACGATTTCAATGTGTTATCCACTATGACGCCTAGATCTCTTTCTTGGGTTGTAGCACCTAATATGGAACCCAACATTGTGTAATTATAGCATGGGTTATTTTTCCCTATATGCATCATCTTGCACTTATCCACATTAAATTTCATCTGCCATTTGGATGCCCAATTTTCCAGTCTCACAAGGTCTTCCTGCAATTTATCACAATCTGCTTGTGATTTAACTACTCTGAACAATTTTGTGTCATATGCAAATTTGATTATCTCACTCATCATATTTCTTTCCAGATCATTTATAAATATATTGAAAAGTAAGGGTCCCAATACAGAACCCTGAGGCACTCCACTGTTCACTCCCTTCCACTGAGAAAATTGTCCATTTAATCCTACTCTCTGTTTCCTGTCTTTTAGCCAGTTTGCAATCCATGAAAGGACATCACCACCTATCCCATGACTTTTTACTTTTCCTCGAAGCCTCTCATGAGGAACTTTGTCAAATGCCTTCTGAAAATCCAAGTATACTATATCTACCGGTTCACCTTTATCCACATGTTTATTAACTCCTTCAAAAAAGTGAAGCAGATTTGTGAGGCAAGACTTGCCTTGGGTAAAGCCATGCTGACTTTGTTCCATTAAACCATGTCTTTCTATATGTTCTGTGATTTTGATGTTTAGATCACTTTCCACTATTTTTCCTGGCACTGAAGTCAGGCTAACCGGTCTGTAGTTTCCCGGATCGCCCCTGGAGCCCTTTTTAAATATTGGGGTTACATTTGCTATCCTCCAGTCTTCAAGTACAATGGATGATTTTAATGATAGGTTACAAATGTTTACTAATAGGTCTGAAATTTCATTTTTTAGTTCCTTCAGAACTCTGGGGTTTATACCATCTGGTCCAGGTGATTTACTACTCTTCAGTTTGTCAATCAGGCCTACCACATCTTCTAGGTTCACCGTGATTTGATTCAGTCCATCTGAATCATTACCCATGAAAACCTTCTCCATTACGGGTACCTCCCCAACATCCTCTTCAGTAAACACCGAAGCAAAGAAATCATTTAATCTTTCCGTGATGGCCTTATCTTCTCTAAGTGCCCCTTTAACCCCTCGATCATCTAACGGTCCAAATGACTCCCTCACAGACTTTCTGCTTCGGATATATTTAAAAAAGTTTTTACTGTGAGTTTTTGCCTCTACAGCCAACTTCTTTTCAAATTCTCTCTTAGCCTGTCTTATCAATGTCTTACATTTAACTTGCCAATGTTTATGCTTTATCCTATTTTCTTCTGTTGGATCCTTCTTCCAATTTTTGAATGAAGATCTTTTGGCTAAAATAGCTTCTTTCACCTCCCCTTTTAACCATGCCGGTAATTGTTTTGCCTGCTTTCCACCTTTCTTAATGTGTGGAATACATCTGGACTGTGCTTCTAGAATGGTATTTTTTTTAACAATGACCATGCCTCTTGGACATTTTTTACTTTTGTAGCTGCTCCTTTCAGTTTTTTTCTAACAATTTTTCTCATTTTATCAAAGAATGGCTGTTCTCTTCTCTGTGTGCTCCAGGCTCACCTCCTCCTCTTCTCTTCCCTGCAGGCTGCCTGGAAAGGAGGGGCTGGATTAGGGAGCAGAGTGGCTGTTCTCTTCTCTGTGTGCCCCAGGCTCACCCATTCCTCTTCTCTTCCTTGCAAACTGCCTGGAGGGGAGGGCTGGGGAAAAACTCCGTTCCCTGCCTCTTGATCTTGAAAAGAAGTACCCGAACTGCATTCCTGGCCGTTGACCACAGGGTGAGCCCTGTTACTACCTAATAAGTTTGTTTTCTTGTAACAGACTGGATGGTGAGTGAATAGAAAAAGAATGTGCAATCTGCCGGGCTATAAAAAGCCTCCCATAGCCTGGACTGCACCTTTTTGGTGTCTGAGAGCCTCTGCTAGAGATGTCGGGGTTTCTGCTCTCCCTGCTGGCTGCAGCCCTCTGTGTGCAGACGGGTAAGGGGGCGAGAGGGCATCTCCGGTCCTCGCTCCTCATTTCTGTTATCTCTGCCTGCGAGAACGCGTCATTCAGATAAATGGGATTAGTTAGACGGTGGCCTGTCGGCCCCTATTCAGTGTAAGGGACAGCTAAATCCTTCTTAGAGATAGAGGGGGGGGGGGGGGGGGTTAACCTGCTAAGAATACAAAAAAAAAGAAAGAAATATAAATGCGCGCTTACCTGCTAATGACAAAGTAATGGATTTTATGATTCTGGTTCTCAAGGATTTACACTGGTTGCCAGTAGGTTTCTGCGTGCAATGTAAGGTCCTCTTCCCTGTGTTTGCAGCAGTGAGGGGAGAGGGACCTGCTTTGCTTACAAGCACCTGTCAGTGTGATGGGTGCAGTCTGTGCTAAACCCGGCCCTTTTCGGCGCCTTGTCAGTGTTATCAGTGCAATGTGAGCCCCATGTTAAATGAGTCCCTCGTCAGTGTTATCGGTTCAGTCAGGCCAAAGCAATATCACCCGCTCTCCTGACAGACGCCGATCCTCCTCTCCCAGCTGCCCGATTTAATATTTAAAAGGGCTGCCACAGTAACAAGGACGCGCTAGGGGAAACAGTGCGCTCTCCGCGCCTCCCCGGCATCGGGAGCCCAAGAAAGGTGACTGTCAGTACGGGTCAGGGAAAGGGACACTCGGTTAATTGAGCGTCCCTTTTCCTAACCTGACTGCTGGCAACATTCTTCTAAAGTTAACAGAAAAGCAGTATTTGTCACATATTAATGAGGCAAATTAATTTTCGAGAGTAAAAATGGGTGCGAGGGGTGCACTTTTTTTTTTTTGCATCGGGGGGTACTAGCTAATAGCCTCATCAATATGAATTTACATGTGATGAGTGCTATTAGCTACGCACTGGTTTGCAGCTGCCTTTTGGACACGCTAATCCCCTTATCGCATGAGGGGGTTTTGGAAGCACGTCCAAGCACGTGTAAAGCCATGCGCTCGGCCACTTGCATCAGCCTGTGTGTGTGTGTCTTCCCATACAGCCCGATACTGTAAAACCGCGAGAGAGCGGACGAACGCCCGCTCTCCCGGCGCACGCACCGGCCCTTGGCCGGTGCGGTGCAAACGAGGGAAAGGAGGCGCTAGGGACACTAGCGCGTCCCTAGCGCCTCCTTTTGGCCTGGAGCGGCGGCTGTCAGCGGGTTTGACAGCCAACGCTCAATTTTGCCGGCGTCGGTTCTCGAGCCCGCTGACAGCCACGGGCTCGGAAACCGGACGCCGGCAAAATTGAGCGTCCGGTTTTCGGCCCGACAGCCGCGGGCCGAATTCAAATTTATTTTTTTTTTTTACTTTTTTTTACTTTTGGGACCTCCGACTTAATATCGCTATGATATTAAGTCGGAGGGTGCACAGAAAAGCAGTTTTTACTGCTTTTCTGTGCACTTTCCTGGCGCCGGAAGAAATTAGCGCCGACCTTTGGGTCGGCGCTAATTTCTTAGAGTAAAATGTACGGCTTGGCTGCACATTTTACTTACTGGATCCCGCGCGCATACCTAATAGGGCCATCAACATGCATTTGCATGTTGAGGGCGCTATTAGGTGCCACGGGTGGGCCGCGTGTTTTCCTCCCCTTACTGAATAAGGGGTAAGGGAAAACACGCGTCCAGAGCAGGGTGACAGTGCGCTCCAACGGAGCACACTTTACTGTATCGACCTGATAGTAAATCAGCACGTTATCAGTACAAGCAGTGTAGCGGGTGCGTCTTGTAAACAATGCTAAAAATCTTTTAGAATAGATTCGTGTGCTGTCTACCTGGAAAATTCTGACACCTTATGGCCACTGTTGGTACTGCAGCTCCTTGCGTTTTCCAACAGACAATACACAGGTAATGAGAATTAATGTAACAAAAACCACATTTCCGGCCAAATTAATTTCCTTACTGTAGCAGTACCTCTGTAAATACATAATTGCTAGCTATTCTTTTCTCAAAGATTTTCATAGAATCCAAGCTTTGAGTGTGTGTGTGGGAGGGAAGGGGGTGGAGGAGGAAGCTGCTTTCCCCTAGCATCGCCATAGGAAGTTTTGTCTATTTTGAACATGTGCATGTGTATAGAGTCGTGCCACGGGGGCACAGATGTACAGTGAGGCTGTGGCTTTGAGCCATGGAGTGGGCTGCATCAAAGGACAGGGAACCAGTAATGTGAGGCGGGAAGAGTGAGTGATGATGAGGCAGGTTGCATCGCTGGGAGTGAGGCCTCACTGATGGCAGTACCAGCAGAAGGAGACTGGTTCAGGTGTGCTGACAGTGGGTTGTGGTGGTGGTGGGGCTGGGGTAGGGGGGAGATGGTGCCATGGCAGCAGTGGGGGCAGGGTGGTGGGGGCTTGGCGTCATGGAGACAGCAGTAGAGGCAGTGGCGAGGACCGTGCTGTTAGTCACATTTTGCTTCAGGGGCAGTCTGGGACGGCAGCAGGTGTGCTGTGGGGTGGTGCCAGGTGCTGTGGGATCTGTGCAGGTCATGGCTATTGGGCAGCAGGAAGGTGGCATCGGAGTGGGTGAGCGAGGAGATCGGCAGTGTTTTGAATAATCAGAGAGGTGAATGGAGAGGTTGTTGGGGCGATGTTAAGGATCGCATGAGGGGTCTGAAGCTGGTGAGAGGCAATGATTTGAGAGGATGGGCTTGAAGGGATCGAGTGTCAGTAACTTCACATTAGGATTTACCACCCAGGGAAAGGCTCAGAGTCATTGTAGATTAGCAGCAGCAGTCAAAAAAGGAAACAGAATGTTAGGCATTAATCTCTGTTTTATTCCCCAATCCTCTCCAAATATCATAATGCCTCTGTATTGATCCATTGTGTAACTGCTTGCTGAGTATTGTGTGCAGTCCTGCTCGCCACTTCTCAAATACGTTATAGGAGAACTAGAAAAGGAAAAGAAATACATTTAATGAATGAAAAGAAAAAATTGTTCATTTTCTGTTTTGTTTCGTTTCACCTTGGGTCCCCGGCCACCACTGCCATTTTATTTTATAGGCTACACTTCCTGATTATAAAAATATCCCATCTCCCAGTCTTTATTTTATTTTATGTATATTTTTATATTCTGCACCAGCCTCCTCTCCCCATCCCTGCGGGACCTTTTAGTTGTGTAGATGTGCTACACATGCCCATTCTTAATTGCACAGTTGAGAGATGCAGTTATTTATGTTCTGGACCCTCCCTTAGGTGGTGGGGGGATTACACAATCACAACATTGCAACATTACACCTTCTTATGGAGACTGGGGAAATATGAATTCCAGGTTAACCTGCTTAGTCCTAGCTTCAATAAACTGTGGAGCATAGCAGGAGCTAGGCTGCCACCTGGCTGTCAGTTCAAGGATTGCAAGGGAAAGGCGATGTTACAGGGGAAAGATCTTGGCAGGCACAAATTTATTTTTTATTTATTTATTTTTTATTTTTATATACCGATGTTCTTGTAAGAAATACAAATCACTCTGGTTTACATAAAACAATAAAAGAGAGGGAGAAGGATCAAACGTCCAATCCACAAAATTTATAACTAACTAATAGCAAATGACAATATCATAAAGATCTTTGCTTTGGAATTTCAATCTGCGGCCTCTCGCCTCACAATGGGCCGCAAGCCTTAATCAGCTTACAAAGCAGGATATAATATTCAATCATTTATTGTCATTTTGCTTGTACTAGATTCGATTCTAATCTCTTAGTCCTTTTTTACCCCAATATTTATTTTCATTTTCAAATCACCCTGAAAAAGGTTTAAATGTGAAACCAAAATTACACTTCTCACCAAAGTTAAAAATCATTCAAATGACAAAATTAGAGAAAGGAATACTTAGCCATGCTCAGTGAAATGTTAATGCAATCGTTCCTGCTTTGTTGCTTGTTTACATAAAACAATGAAATGCCCAAAATAGAGGAAGGGGCTTTACATGGAACAATAGAACAGAATGCCAATTGAACATAGTAATATTATAATATAGTTTAGATACAGTATAAATACAGTATAAATACAAGAAACATTTGAACTCAAAATCATAGTACAGTTAAAAAATCATAACAGTAAAACTCAGTGAGGTATCCCATAATTTGGGTTTATCATCGCGTCTAGGCAGCATTAAGAGTCTGGGAAGGCTTGGCGGAAAAGCCAGGTTTTTAGCTTTGTTTTGAACTCCTGATGACTTGGTTCTAGTCTTAGATCTGGGGGGAGCGCGTTCCATTGGTGTGGGCCTGCTGAAGATAGTGCTCGTTTACTCAATGATGATTTTACCGGCGGGGCATGCAGTGTGCCTTTGTATGCGCTTCTAATTGGTCTGGAAGATGTATGAGGTTGAAGTTGAGTGCTTAACATGATAGGATTTCACCACAGAATATCTCTGTCATATCCCCCTGTCTCCTCTCCTCCAGGGTATACATATTTAGGTCTTTAAGTTTCATCTCAAAAGGCTGTTGGTGCAGACTGTGGATCATGTTGGTGGCTGTTATTTTTGGATGACCTCCACCACTCTACTGGGTTTGCTCATGTAGATCTAGAACAGAATTGGCCCCAGGACGGCTCTGAAGGCACTCTACTAATCGTCTCTTTTTCCTCAGAATGCCTATGGCTCCTCCTCTTCTTCACCACGTGGCCTCGCACATATCTCATCTTCGCCGTGCCGCAGGTTGGGAATAGCTGCGCGGCCCTGTGGCTCCTCCTCTTCTTTTCTGCACGGCCCTCCAGCTCCTCCTCCTTGGAAATGACAAGTCAGTTCCTCTGTTGGCTTTCAGTACTACTTTTAATACTTACTTTTCCTAGGTTAGTATCCCTGTTGTTACGATTCCCGCTCACGGAGCCTATCCTGCTCACAGTCCTCTCCACCTTACCTTCTCCGCTGCGCTGCCTTCCCTGGCGTGGCTGGAAAGCCGCCGAAGCTCCGACACCGCCGGACTCCACCCACCACGGCCTGGACAGCCGCGATGCTGACCACCCATGCGGCCAGGAGGCCACCATCATCTTCCCTGCTGCCGCAGCTCGGACCGCAGCGAAAGTGATCCTCTTAGCAGCATGGAGCCGCCCCTGGACTTCCTCTTGCGGCTTAGATGCCACCTCCATTTTCAGGGCCTGCCCTGAGGCCCGGCTCCTGCTCCTGCACTTCTCAGCATCTTCAGCGGCAGCAAGGCCACTCTCCAAGGTCCTGCCCCCCTTCCTAAGGGGCAGGCCCCTGTCTCCTTCCCCTTCTTAAAGGAGCAGCTTAGGTGGGGTCCTCCTGGCCCCACCAGAAGTCAGCTGATCTTCGTTTCCTGTGCCAGCCCTATAAAAGGACTTCTCTTCAGTCACTCGGGGCCTTCGGATCGGGTTCCACAGTCGTCTGTGCTCCGTGACCGGTCCAGGTCCTCCGTGGTCTTCTTCTGCATTGATGGCTTCGTGTTCAGTATCTTCATGTCCCTGGTCTCCTCGTCTTGATGTCCCTGGTCTCGTCCTCTATTGGAGCTCCTTCGCTGCTTCCTGATGTTCCATGTCCTGATGTTCTGAGATTCAGTTTCTCCATTGCTTGTTCCAAGTCTAGACGTCCTGATGTTTCGTGTCCTGATGTCCCACTTCCTGATGTTCCGAGGTTCCGCTCCTCCTTCGCTTGTTCCACATCCTCGTCTGAGTCTTCCTAGTGCTCAGAATTCCTCTAAGTTTTTTGACCCTTCAAGCTCCTCCAGATGACCCTTCAGTCCTCCAGATGACACCTTGTTGGGTAAATCTGTTTCATCCGATTCCTGTTCTCGTCATTGGAGTTTTGTTTCGGCTGGATTCCCTTCCTGCACTTGTCCTGCTCTCCACATAGTCCATGACCAGCCATCACAGGTTGTGTAGGGCATGTAGTGGGACAGGGTGGTCCATGACCAGTCCATGGCTGGGCTGTGTAGGGCGCCCTGAGGGTCGGTGCCAACGTCTTGAACCTTCCAAGTTCCTTGTCTGCATCCAGTGTCTTCCAAATTCCTTGTCCGTGTCCAGAGTCTTCCATGTTCCAAGGCCTCCATCTGCCCTCGTCCTCTGTCCAGCCTGCTGCCTATTGCCGTTACCCAGCGGCAGGTCCGAAAGGGCTTGGAATGGTCGGAGGACTATTCAATGACCACCATTGCGTTGTTGGTCTTCCAGAGGCGTGCAGGTCCGGTAGAGGGTCAGACCTTCAGTCTGTCTTCGTTCTCCTCATCTGCACGTGCTTGCATCAGTTCACCTCTCGCTGTGCTCTCGGAGCTCCTTCCTGTGCGGTGTGGCAATCCAAGGGCTCACAACTCTTACCAGAAGTGACCGCACCTCCGCGCTCGTAACACCTGTCATACCAATTCTAAATGGGCCACAGAACAATCCCTTTCTCTATGGGTAACTTACTGACGTGAGATTTCCTACGACTGAATGTCGCATCACAGAAGAAGGATATTGATGATGGACCACATGCTAATTCCTTAAACACAATACAGAAACAAAACCAGTCAGTCACTTTCACATATCAGCCCTTACTGAATCTGAGAAGCCTGCAGCCCAGATTGCACCTCCCTCTGACCATCTAGCTATCAGAGAATGCTTAGCCACAATCCATTTCCCTAACTATCCACTAAGTTCCCCAAGTTAACTGGGTATGAAGTAACCAGCTTTGAACTAATAAAACAAGTTACAAATCTAGGGAACCTTTTCTTCGGTATTTCTAGAAGACTCTCTTGACGTCTTTTGCTTCAAAATTACCAAGAGAATTTTCTTCCAATATCCAATCTTCTTCAACTGGAATTTCCATTTCTCTTTATACATCAATTTGACTCTTAGAACTCCAAGTACTAATTTAATTCACAGGTCTTACTTCCAAAAGTCAGATTTGTTTTCCAATCTTAGTTTTGTTCTGTATTCTGTCCTTAAGTATTAATTTCAGAGTCAAGAGGGCTGCTAGTTTCTCCTGTAAAGAGGCTTCTGGTCCCTTCATTTAGGTCTATGCTCCTCAAACGAAGTGTTATGCATGCCGTCCGCGGCAGACCCGCAGCACGGCCCTCTCACCTCTCTACAGTAATTCCAGTGCCTGGTTCCTCGTCCCTGGCGGCGGTGGGCTGCCAGCTCCGTCCTCGGGCCACCCCTGATGCCTCTGGCTCAGCTGCAGACCATGGCATTCCCAGTTCTGCTACCACTTCCACTGCTCCACGTTGGGCCTCTCCGCGTGGCCCGCGGAGAGACGCTGCTACTCGGCGCCATGCCCCTCCCTAGGCGTGCGCACCACTGAAGCTTAAGTAGGACCCGTGGCGGGAACCGAGCCATGGCCCCAGATGATGACATCAGCACAGCACTGGTACTTAAGCCCAGGCTCCGCTCCCTAGCTTTGCCTTTGCATCAGGTCTCCTCGCTGGTCAAGTACTCGTTGCCTCCTGAGAGTTTTGTCTCATTCCCATGTTCCTGTTCCTCACTGATCCTGGTTCCTGATTCCTTTGCTCCTACATTCCTGCTCTTCTCCCTTCCTCGGATTGACTACACGGATTTTGACTCTGCTTTGCCTGACCATGCCGTTGACTCTTTCCAAGCCCGGACCTCTGTTTTGCCTAACCACGCCGTTGACTCTCTCCAAGCCTGGACCTCTGCTTTGCCCGACTACGTCGTTGCCTCTCTCCAGACTCGGACCTCTGCTTTGCACGACTACGTCGTTGCCTCTCTCCAGACCCGGACCTCTGCATTGCCCGACTATGTCGTTGCCTCTCTCCAGACCCAGACCTCTGCATTACTTGACTACGTTTGACTATCTCCATGATCAGACCTCAGCCTTGCTAGCCACTGCTTCCAGATTGCCGCCAGCCCTGACTCAAGCTTGTTCTACGACGCCTCTTCAACCTACACCCTGGACTTGGTCTATTCAGACTTCGGCCTGCTCTTGCTCAGACGCCCCCTGTCTGCCTTGGTTCCTTTGGCGCCAGGGTCTCCGGGACACCTCCTTGTCCAGTACGAGACTGTACCTTCTCTCTCCTGCTGTCTCTGGGCTGAGCTCGACCTCCTCATCGACGACAACATACGGAGGTCCACCTAAGTCCAGCCGGCCCCAGCACCCAAAGGCTCAATCCACGGGGAACGAGGGCTGGTATTGGTGAAGCGCCAGCTGGTCTCCGTACATCAGCCCACTCGGCCTGCCGAGTGGGCTGATGTACAGAGATCCTTACCTACGGGTTGCGTCAACCCCACCTCGGCCCAAGGGTCCACCTTTGGTGCAATACAAAGGACATATTGAGATTGTTGGAGTAGATTGAACCATTTCCTATGGAACTCCTCCTATGAGTGGCAACAACGATGCAGTCCTGGATTTGGTCAGAGAAGTCCGAGAATATTCCAATCAGAAGCATTTTGGCCTCTGTTGGAAACAGGATGCTGGGCTTGATGGACCCTTGGTCTGACCCAGCATGGCACGTTCTTATGTTCTTATGAAACTGTGAGAGAGTAAATTGCAGTCTCTTATCACTCTGCAGTATTGGATTCTGGAGAAGGGGGAAAACCTACCTTCTGTCCTCAGTGTTTATAGAGATCTCTAGCAGGTACAGAAAAGGGATGTCCAACTCCAGTCCTCTAGGGCTGCCTACCAGCTGGGTTTTCAGGAGAATCCTAATGAATATGGATGAGATAAATCTGCATGCAGACTGCCTCAATTATATCCAAACCTATGTCATGCATCTGTAAACCTCTTCCCTGTTGTGGGAGGGGCCACAGAAATAACTCCACCTCTCAGCTGTGTGTTTAGGACAGGCACATGTAAGGCACCTACAAAACTAATGGGTCTTCCAGGGATGGGGAGGAGAGGCTGCAGCAGAGAATAGAATAATAAAGTGATAACATAAAACCCACCTTATGTAGCTACAGCAAGTATTGCATATAAAATCAGTGCATGCACAGTTACACAGCACATTAGGATTATTATAGTCTATAGCAAACACAGACAAATGGCATTATAGTAACTAAAGAGAGAAAATTTTATTAACATGGAAAAGTGAGGAAAATCAGATTGCAAGATATAAAAGAAAAATCACTAGCCCTACTCTGTATCTCAGTTCAGTTCACTTGCAAAATACTTCCAACTCCCACCTATATTCTGGCCAGAATAATAACATAAGTTCTCATGTAAGCCTCACATGAGTTCTGTTTTCCTTTTCTTAAGACAAGCTGCTCCACTATATGCTTGATGAAGCAGATGCAGATGCTTGAGATCCTGTGGCTGCAGGGTCCACTTGTTTCAGGAGATTCCCTGCAACTAAGTCAGCCTGATACTGGAATGTATGCAGATACTATTATAAATACTGTCATTCTAGCTATAAATGAAACAAAAGATCAGGAAATAATTGAAACTTACACTCATTTCCCTCACTACAAAATAGCACTGCTATATAATTACTATGCTACAGACTATGGCTATGAGAAGCGCTCCCATCTATCTGTAACTGATCTTTCCTTTGTAGTAGCAGCCATGTGGCTGGGGTAGGAACCTCACCTCATTGTTATGTCCGTCTGTCTTTTCCTCGCTCTGCCTGTCTGGCTGTACACAAAAGACCACCTTTCTTTTATACCTAATTAAAAATGTTCATTAGCAATTGATCCCCTGCTCCTCATTGGCTCTGGTCCAGAGTTATACCCCAAGTTCTGATTCCAAGAAATGCCATAGGTCCATTCAACTCAAAAATTTCCTTCTGCGGAAATATGCATTTCATCCTAGCAATTGTAGCCAGGACAACTTGATGTCACTGCAGTTGAGGGGATAATAGCATTGGCTTCCAGCCATGGCAACCCCCTCCCCCTTAGAGTGGAGCCAGAGGGTAATTTAACATTTGCATAGGTGAGAAGTACTTCTGTAGGCTTCAAAGGAAAGCATTTGCATTGTCCCCTCTCTGTCTCAATCAACAAAGGTACTGCCAAGTAATTCACATGTCACCATTTGCCTTTATTTCAGAGACTGAACAGGGGTTCTCCCCTTTGCAAATTAATTGACCTTAGAACAAGAACAATATCTTAAGCTTCTGGCTTACATTCCTCCCCACTAAGAATTAATGTTGTCCTCAATATTAACCCAGAACTCAACTTGTTAACATCATAAACAAATCCACAACTCTTTGGTATACAAAGAACAAATGTAGTCACTGATTGCACTTTCATCAAATAACCTCACAGAAAAGCTCAACAACAAATAATGTTCACCTTTAGAGAGCATCACTGTTAAACCCAATAGTTTTCCTTCAGATAACTGGACATTTTCCCTTTGTTGGACCTCTCTGACTTTCTGACGTTTGACTCTGAAATTGGCTCAGAGCTGCTGGAAGCACTGTCTTCTCTTGGGGTTTCCCTTTCATCTCTCCATCTGAGCCTTCAGGTTCTAAGCAATCAGCACTGTCATGTACAGTTCTTGGCTTGTCACCTGGAGCTCCTGAATCTCTTAGGACTAATCAGATTTGATTAGAGTCTGAGTCATTTTGCCTTAACATCTCAGAATTTTGCATTTGCCAAATTGCCTCCTCAGGTGGGTTTACAGTTTTCCTAACCATTACATTGTCTTCATCCACCAGAGTATACAGCTTAATTTCGGTTTCGGTGTACAACTTTCCATTTCTTCAGACTTTGAATGTATTCTGAATGTATTCTCATGTGGTTCAAATCATGTTATCATTTCATATGGAGCAGATTTCCAGACATCTTGTATCTTATGCCTACCCTGGAAGTTATGTTGTCTGAGGAGAACCGTATCACCCACATCTATCAGTGCACCTCTGGACCTTCAGTCATAGTGTCTCTTCTGAACCTCTCCACTTCACCTCAATGTCTCCTCTGCTATTGCACAGGCTGTATTTAACCTATTTCGGAGAGATAACACCCAGTCATCTAGCATTGCATACCCTTCTTCTTCAGTGAATGGTGCAGAGATATAAATGGTAATTGTTAGTCATGGTTGAACTGTGCACATTCCTATTAGAGGCCATCACTAACTCTGGAAGATGCTTTGTCCACCTTCTCTTCTTCTCAATGGACAGTGTCTTAAGCATGTCATGTAGTGTCTGATTGAACCGCTCACACCTGCCATTCTCTTTAGGATGTTAGGGGGTTGTTCTGCTCTTCTGTATTCTCTATGCCATACAACTTACAAAGTTCTTGTATAGTAGCAGATTCAAAGTTCCTCCCTTGATCAGCGTGTAGGCAAGAAGGGCAGCTATAATGGGCTATCCAATGTTGCTATGGTTTTTGCTCTCTGATTTCGAGTTGGTATGGCCAATGTATACCTAGAAAACATGTCAGTCAGCACAAGATGTAATGGCATTGCCAAAAAGTTCTATGTAATGACACTGCCAAAACGTTTTAAGTTATCTGTAAACCGACATGATGTGCAAACGGTTGTCGGTATATAAAAACCTATAAATAAATAAATAAAAGATCATTTTCCATTCCAATGGAATCTGGCTCTAGCATAGTATAATTGATCGCTAGTACTTCCGGTGGATACGAGACATTGATACACTGGAGGAATGCACATTTTTTGGGGAATATGTCCTTCGCAAGAACAAATTTTTTACAGTTCTTAACCCACTCATGTACATCAACAGACATTGTGACCCAATAGTACAACTTCTTCAGGTTTCTCAAGGTGGTTTCTGCTCCAAAATGTCCATCCTGATCATGCTTAGCCACAAACACTTCCCTCTGAAGAATCTGTGGGACCATGAACTGAAACACATCGGAAGAGTCACAGGGGTCACTTATTTTTTCAGTATAACAGCCCTCTCTTAAGAAACAGTCTGACTCTGTGTTTCCACAATTTCTGGTAGGTAGGATTCCAATTAGCAATTTATGGATCACGCTCTCTCTCAAATGCTCTGATGATAATATTCAGTTCATTGTCATTTCATTGAGCCTCCTTTAGAAATTCCTGCGAGTACTCCATATTGTTTGCCTTTGTCCTACATTTTTTTTATTTTATTTATTTATTTAAGGTTTTTATATACCGGCAATCATGAGAACATATCTTGCTGGTTTACATGAAACGGGAGTGCATTAAATACATCAAACTAGAACTCAGGTGACCGAAAGTACAGTTACAATTAACAAGGGTGGCAGAACTTGGTGAAGAGGAAGAAAAAGGAAAGAATAAATGGTTAAACGATATACAAGTCACATCTTATTGCATGTACTTTGCTCACAAACTTTTCACTGGGCAAAAACCATTCTCTAACTTCTTCTGTTTGAATTTGGAGGAAAGTTTTCCCGTTATCCTCAACTTCTGGCTCTTCTCTTTTTGGAAGTCTCGAAAGCATGTCTGCATTCACATGAGTTTTGCCGGGCTTGTAACAGATTTCAAACTGCAGCTCCTCTAGTTGAACTAGCCTGTATATTGGCATTTTCTAAGTACCTCAAGGGGTAATGATCAGTGGGTTCTATGGCTCCACTGCCTTGGCTTGCTTCTCTAGCTAAACTTCCATAGTGAATTGCAAATGTCGGTCTCTTGAATTAAGCCATATCCAGACACTGATGTTGCACAGGAGCTGCCTTTTCCTGGAGACCTGGACCTGGCCTACTGATCCAAGCTGGGCTCTGACTCTTATCCTCCCCAGCTGGATCCTGCCCTCAGGACTCTCCCTGCCTAGCAGGGTCCCACCCCCAGAGCTCTCTCCCTCTGTGGGATTTAAGATGGACCAGGCACAGGTTAAGGAGAGAAAATAGGGTCACACCTTCACACCCCTATTTAGAAGTATAGTATGGGGGGAGGAGAGGGCAACACTCCCTTCTCATCATTTTCAGTTTTCTCTTTCAGAAAGGAAAATAATCTAATTTGGTTTCAATGAACTTCCTCTAGTCTTTCTGACCTAATTTTGAGGTATCTTGAATCTAGTGGGCTACAGACTCTGAGGCAACTTAGTTTTACTGGAGGGAGATTAAGAACATAAGAAATTGCCATACTGGGTCAGACCAAGGGTCCATCAAGCCCAGCATCCTGTTTCCAACAGTGGCCAATCCAGGCCATAAGAACCTGGCAAGTACCCAAAAACTAAGTCTATTCCACGTTACTGTTGCTAGTAATAGCAGTGGCTATTTTCCAAGTCAGCTTAATTAATAGCAGATCAGATCAGTTTCTTCCCTTGAGGTACCAGATCAGATACAAACTTAGGCCCCATTGTAATAAGATGTGTTGGGATGTGCGCAGGGTTTTACCCATGAATGTCCGCGTGCGTTTTGTGCCCAGACCTTACTCTCGAGGCAGCAAGGGATTCTGCGTGTAAAAAACAGTGAGGACAAACCAGCGTAAAATTCTGTGTATGAATTCCCCATTAATGAAGGCATTAGCTAATTACTCCCCAATGCAGAGAGAGGAGTAGGCTTAGCACATGGATGATTAACCCTGGAAATGGAACTCCTGGTCAGAACCGGAGCTTCTCGGGCTAATGTTAGCCAATGATGAATTATCAAGCTAATTCTGGTTGTGTCACACAGCAGTCCTAAAGCTATCTGGATGAACTTACCCAGCTGACTTTAAGATGGTTGAGTTTATGCAATAGTGTGGCTGCACCACCAAATATCCAATCACAATTAGACAACCAGTGTGGAAAATAGACCCCTGTCTGTGTGCACAAGATATGTTTTTTTGCGCATAAATCATATTTTATACATGGCAAGCGTATCTTCTGCTAACGTTTGCAGATTAGTGTGCTTTTGAAAAAACTCTTGATGCATTTAGCATCCCATTAGCTTACTGTGCTGGGAATTAACTCAGTTTTTATCATGTGAATGAAGAAAATGTAAGCTAAAGTTTAGCTCACAGTTTTCACTCATGTGGCATCCCTATGGGTTGACCGCTAGATGTCACCTAGTCCCTACCATAACAACCAGCTAGCGGGAATAACAATTGGCTGCTCCTCCTCCACAGGCAGCTGAGTGGGTTGGCGCAATATATAACTAGGGACTAGGGCTAGAGTCAGTGTGGCATTTGAGTTCAGAGTTTGAGAAGATAGGAGCCCTACTTGAGTGGGTGCTGTTTGGTGAGGCCTACAGTCTCACCCAGTACACTTTTGGGATCCACCTTCCTGTGCAAGAGACTGTACAGGGATTTTGACTGCATTAAAGATTGTTTGGTCTGGTTTGCAGTCTGGTGCTCTGGGTAAAGATTAGCCCCCTGGATCCAGAGGCCTGGTCAATAAGCACTGTTAGTACTGTTCGAGAGATGAAGAGGAGCTGCGAGGAGAAGATATTTGGACATCTAGTGAATTAATCTATTTTGGCTGAGAGGGGTTGTTTTGTTTTTTTTTTAACATCCACTTCCCTCAGTCTGGGGTTTGGGCAGGGTGCCTGGCTTCCATCTGCAAGGCCTTTTCTGCAGAGAGGCTCAATAAAGCAACTAAAGAGAGAAGACCTTACCCAGGATCTTCCCCCAACCGTGGGACTCAGGCGCAGGCTGGGTAACGGGGTGCAGACGGCTGGAAATCGGGTAGGACTGGGAAAACCCTCTAAGGCGATTCCCTGCGGTTTAGGAACCGGTCGGAGCAGGGGGGACCACAAAGCTCTTGCTCCCAGAGGGTTGGGGAACCCCCAGGAACCTGAGTCGCCAGCACTCACACAGAGGGGGGGGAAGGACAAATCCTCTGTACCTTCATGTATCTCACCTGGACACTGATTACTTTTCAAAGAAATCAGTAAAGGTTACGTTTGAACAGCCAGGCCCGTGTCCTGCATTCTTTGTCCCATCCAGCGCCAGCACCAGCTCTGCACAGCTGCACACAAGAAGGGGAGTCGTCCCACCGGCTGGGCCACAAGCACCTGCTTCCCCCCCTAGAAAGGACTCGCCCCTGGGGTGATACAATCAGAGGGGACCTGTGGCAAAGGACGAGACATCGGTTCTTTTGTGTGTCCTTTGAGGTGATGCCCCCTCAGAAGAAAGGGGTTACACTCACATTTTATGGCATTGCGTCTTTAGATTGTACCTGAATGCCATTCGCCTTGTGCTTCCACTGAAAAGGCACGAATTAGATCCAAATAAAAAGGAAGAGATCAGGGACTGCTCTCCGTTACCCAGCAGAGCACATTTTCTCCTTCCTCTTTTCAAAGCTCTTGACAAATGCCGTGTGATGGCCCTGTTATTCCACATTGATTTAACCATGCCCTGAGGTAACTCGATCAAAAACTGTTAGGATCCGATGGTCACTGCTGAATTTTGGAGTTCATATCTAAATGTTTAATGCTTATTTATATTTGATTATACTGCCATTTTACCCTCGCATCTCAGTGGTTAACAATAAAATCATACACCCCATTAACACAAATCACAATTAAATCATAAAATCCAAATCATATAAGATCCTAAAAGTCATAAAGCACAACAAAAAGAATCCCCAACAATCCCACTATCCTCCCCAACAAAACTAAAAACCAACCCCCGATTTAAAAAAATTCTCTCTTTTCCTTTCCCTTCCCTTTTCTCCCTCGTTTTCCTACCTTCTCTTTCCCCCTTTCTCCTTCTCCAAGACTCCTAAAATTCCTTCCCCCTCCATTCATAAGCAGCCACTTAAAATGTAAGCCCTATTAAATCACTAATAACACACAGTACTTGATTAAGAAGCCAAGTTTTGATAAGTTTCCCAAACTTCTCATAATTGTATTCTACCCGAATAAAAAGAGGGAATGGGTTCCACAGCGGATGGGCTGATATGGAAAAGAAATCCAGTGGGTCCCTCCCCTCCCCTCTCCCCCCCCCCCCCCCCCCCCCCCATTATCTCTTTAGATGACGGTAGCTTAAGCAATTATTGCTGTGAGGAACGAAACAAACGTGCTGGCCTACGCATAGGGAACCAACAAACCAGACCGATACAACAGAAGGCCTCCATGCAAAGTTTGAAAACGTTAAGCATAGAATTTTACATTTAACATGGGCTGGCACTGGGAGGCAAATGAAATCCCTTCGGCACAGGAGACAGACGGTCAAAATGCGATGTGCCAGAGATGAGTCTGGCTGCACCCTTCTGAAGCAATTGTGACCGTTTTCATAGATGCTCCCAAAATGCCTTCATGCATACAAGGAGTTGCAAAAGTCTATTCTTGATAAGACAAGTGCTCCAATCAGACACTGGAAATCCGGCTTTTCTAAAAATGACTTTAAAACGACGGATTAAATGCAAAGAAGAAAAAGTGGATTTAGTTACTGCAGCCACTTGACGTGTCATCGTCAGTCTATTATCTACATTCATTCCCAATAACCTTACCACTGTTTTCTATCCACTTATGTGCAAATTCAGGAAACTCGTCTGAGTTTTGCCAATCACATCGCTTCTGATTTTTCTGGTTTGAGCATTCCTTCTAACTTCTTTAACCATTCCGAAATACAGATAAAGCAAAGATTATATTTCTCCACCTCTTCTGCTGAGCAAGAGTTACTATATGCCAATGCGTGGGCATGCTCTGCATATGTAAATGTACAGTGGCCCAAATCCTGATTCAAGGTAGCCAGGGGAGCTACAGTAAATAAACATGAAATGATATTGGCATCAAAACTGAGCCCTGGGGAATGCCACATTCAGAAATTCCGGAGTCTGATACTTTAATGCCCCAGGTGTCCCTTAAGGATCAATCTCCCAGAGACATTTAAACAATTCCAGCACTAAAGTGACCGGGAGGGATGAGAAACATCTTCTTGGAGCATGGTGGGGTGAGAATGTGGATTTAGCTTTGCTTGACCCTTGTGCCAAGCAGGTAAGGGAAGGATTAGTTTGTAGTTTCAGTATGCTATTCAATTTTTAATGTATATTATTAAAAAAAAAAAAATAATAATTATATATATATATATATATATGTAGCAAGCTACTATAAAACAGGTTCCTGCCCCCATGAGCTTATCATGAGATGGAGCCTTACAATGTAGACAGAGCTGCACCTGGATCTGAGTGATGTGTTTTGGTCCTGCCAAAAAGCGGTTTTCAACCCTGCAGAGTCTACAAGCTACAACAGCCAAGGTGAAGAAATTTAAAAAATCCGTCAAAACCCCTGTGTGCTCTCCTGTGGATGACAAATGTTCTGCAAGTACCAGCATCCAGCACTCACAGTGTTTAACAAGTTGGGAAAAGGGCTGTACTCTTTAGCAAGTTCATATCCAGCAGAGGAGGAACCCAAAGAAATGCTGGGAGACCATTTAAGGTAGAAAAGGTGCAATTTAGCTGTTTCCGTGTGTGCAGGGTGAGGTCAGCCAGGAGTTGGAGCCAGGAGCCAGGAAGAGAGGAGTGCATCTGGCAGCCCTGCAATCAGTTCTTCTCTTGAAGAGCTAATTATTGAGAGAGAGACACAGAAGTCTGCACTCTGAGGAAATAGAGAGACAGACAGATTTTCTTGCTTCATAGCCAAGCTATATGTAAAATCTCAACAAGGTCAGAGGAGCCAGGACCTGAGAGACTTCCTTTCCAGAGATATCCAGGCCTAGGAGCATATGGATGGATCACCCTGCTAAGAGACTGAGTTAAGTAATCTAAACTTTGTACAGAGAATGTCTTAGTAGATGAGGGAGGGAGTTTTATTTCTTTACCTTTTGTCACAAATTCAGTATCTTATCTTAACTGCTTCAGGCTTTCAGCTGAAGTCAAGCATAAACCCTTGCCAGAGTCACACAAGATAGGGAAGGGAAAGAGAAGCTGGTGGACCGTGTTTTTTCTGTAAGAAACTGAAATCAGGCCTGCTTTCTGTTTAGTACCAAATAAACCATTTGGGGAACCTCCCCAGGAGAGAGAGACCTTCCACACACTGCAGGGCTCATCTGTTTGGTTCGTCATCCAGCCAGCTCCACCATCAAGAGGGACTTCTTCATTTACTTGATTGTTTGTTTTCCCCACATAATTTTGTGTTTTGGGACAGGGTTCACCATTCACAAACTGGTGACATTGGGGTAGTTCTGTGTTTCCCCCACCCCTTTTGAGTACTCAGGGGTAACGACAATAAGAAACCTGCAGGTTTACATTATACTTCACTACTGAACTTTTCCCATTTAATGTTCTAGCTGGATTTAATTTCTACTCACACAATCCCAGTAAAAGGGTTCATCGCTGAGTTTATTCTGGTGGGATGATTTTACCTGGTCTGGGGTGCCACAAGGGAGAGGTTGTTTGGGAAGGGCACAGAATTGTGGTATCGGGGTGACTGGGACCCTGTCTCATCCCCCACTCAGGCTACGAACCCGAAGATAAATCATATTAGAGAATATAATTTCTCATGGGGTCCTCCCCACCCCAAGCTTTCTCTGTTTGCCATGTAACCAAATTGTTCAATGTATTTCTCTCTATCATTATTATACGTTCTATGTAAACCGATACGATGTGAATACGGTTATCGGTATATAAAAACACTCAAATAAAATAAATAAGCTTAGGGTAATTCATAGTCCAGGCCGGGGGGGGGGGGGGGGGGGCACAGATATATATGTATGTTATTGTATGTGTGACATGCTATTATATTTTTGATATTTTATTCTGTTTCTGGTATATTTTGATTGTTATTGCTATGTCGTAAGCTGCCCTGAAGGATAGTGGCATGCAAACTGAAATGTAATTTTACAGGACATCTCCAGCAGTTCATTTCCTAGTGGGCCGAAGTTAACTTTGTTAAACGAGATTCACACTAAGGTGTTAGGTAACTGTGCATGGGTGGAGGGGGGGAGCCTTGCTCCTATAAGGCCATCATGTGAGACACAGGTTAGCCAGACTGATATCCGTGAAGGACACCCTTTTAAAACATTTTGTTTGTTTAATTTGCAGTTGAGCCTTTAACGTGTTTTCAGTGCAATAAACAGACAAACAACTTGTACTGTGCGAATATGATCGAATGCTCAAACTCTGATGACCAATGTTTCACCACCGTGGAGACTGAGGGCTTAGGTAAGACTCTCTGGGCCTCTTTTCATGAGACAGGTGTCACTCTGTACCTAACTCTCCTGCTTCCCCGGGCTCCACTCCCTTCAAGTCTTCTCAGCCCTTAAAACTGTGTTCAGACCATCAGGCAAAACCAGACAGCCATTTTCAAACTAATTCACAGCCCCCTTGAAACTTACTTCAAATGCCCCCTCACCCCTCCCATGCAAAATAAAATACAGATTCTGCAAGACCCTCCGATGATCAGAGACCTCGGTGACTCCCTTGAGTGCAGTTGCACTAATAATCACCTCTGGGTAAGACTTCCAGACGTATTGCACTAGCAGGTGCTTCACAGGTCCCAGGGGTTCATGCTCTCCGGTCCTGCAGGGGCTTCCTCTGTCACCCTCTTCCTTCATATCCTGAAGGGGAGCTGTGCATCACTTTATGGTCTCGTACCCCGCGGTGACGCTCGGACAGAGCTATGCACCCTCATGGACTGCACTCTAGCACAGGACACTTTCATACTCTGCAGGGGCCCTGCATACCCTTACATGCTCATTCACAGCTAGGGTTTTCTTTTGTGTTTGTTTATAGAATTTATAACACAAATACAGTGAATAAAAACAATACGATGCATAAAACATCATATCAAGACAATATACATTTAGCACAGCCAGCCAAAATAATATACTTCTACCTTGACAAAACAAATGTTATCAAATAACATGAAATTAACAGTAAACAAAAGAGAAAAAATCAAGTAACAGCAAAATGATTAAAGTGAATCAATCCTTGCTTAACAGCAAATAGCTGCCAAGTGATTAAGCATCAGCCAATGCTACCTAAAAGCACAGTCATGGACCATTTCGCTCTTTATCTGTTCAGCATCTAAATAAAAAATTCCATATAAATAAGTAAGAGTACAAAATGCATCAGATATCCAGAAAATATCTATTTAGAAACAACATTAATGTCATGGAGCAACAAAGTGATTAAATATTGTCCAAATACTTAAAAACTGTCAAGTAATACTAAAATAAAATAAGCTGTATAATCAGATAAAAACTAATAGCAGGGGTAGAATCCCAGCCCCACCTTCCTGTCCAAAAAAGGAAGTGGGAGGAGCTAATGCTCCCCAATAGGAAGTCTCCTTTTTAGGCCATCAGGGACTGAGGCACTGGGGAATCTCATTTGTGTGGGGCATTTTTTGATACCTGTAGGGGAGGCAGGAAAGGTTTCCCTCTGCTGTGTAACTAAGAGTGGAGGGGTGAGAAGGAAGGAAGGTGTCCCACTGTCCAGCCACCTGCCTCCCCCCCCCCCCCCCAACTCAGAATTTGACTGGATAAATTCAGCCTCCCAGTAGCATGTAGCCAATTAGCCCGTCCAGATTAATTAAGTCTTTTCTCCCATTTTGGGGTAGATTTTACAAATTCTCTTTTAAAACAGATTTTAAAATCCCTTTTAAAACTCTTTTAAAAGAGTATGCGTACTCTTTTATCTGTTAAAATCCAGGATCGGCACGCGCAAGGCTATGCAAAAATCGGCAGCCTGCGCGCACCGAGCCACGCAGCCTGCCTCCGTTCCCTCCGAGGCCGCTCCGATTTCGGAGCGGCCTCGGAGGGAACTTTCCTTCCACCCCCCACACCTTCCCCTACCTAACCCACCCTCAGCCCTACCTAAACCCCCCCTACCTTTGTTG
Organism: Rhinatrema bivittatum; assembly: GCF_901001135.1. NCBI lineage: Eukaryota > Metazoa > Chordata > Amphibia > Gymnophiona > Rhinatrematidae > Rhinatrema > Rhinatrema bivittatum. The sequence goes on along the minus strand of NC_042616.1, from coordinate 804,286,659 downwards.
CACAAGTTACGCCTGCCCGAGGCAGGCGTAACTTGCGCGTACCGGGGCGGCCGTCGGCGTGCAATTCCCAGGCCTGGGAGCTGTTTCAGAGGCCTCGGCCACGCCCCCAAATGACGTGCCGCCATGACACGCCCCCCCTGACACGCCTTCCCCCCCAGGAAAGCCCGGGGACTTATGTGCGTCCCGGGGCTTGCACACGCCGAGCCTACTCAATATGGGCTCGGTGCGCGCAGGGGGATCTTCGGGCAGGTTTTCAGGGAGTACGTGCATATCTTACGCGCGTACCCCTTTGAAAATCTGGCCCCTTGAGTCTATGAGACAAACTCTTAGTGAATCAAGCACTTAGCTAGATCCTTTTCAATGTTGACCTCCTAATGTTTTCCTTAGTAGAGAACACCACAGATTAACTCTGGAAGAAATATTCTCACTTTTGATTGATTGACATGTGATTGACAGGTCCTCGAAGCCAACAAGACTCCACATTTACCTTCCTTACGATACCCCCTGAAGTAACCGATAGGAAAAACTGTATAAATAAATAATGGTCTGACTATGGGAGAGGAGCAACTGACATGTTCCTAATCAAATTTCCTTTGGACAAAGCCTGATGGAGAATAAATTGAGGATACGGCCCGCTCCATGCATGGGTACAGCTACTGCCTGGCAGAAACTTAAAATAGATGTGGAGGATAAGAACTCCTTTTAGCTGATGATTACCTGATTAAAATCACCCATGACCAGAAAATTCAGAGGATCAGGTTTCACTACTGCAAATAAATCAATAAGATCTGACCCAGAAGGACCCATGCCTGTTTAAAAAAACATCACCATGACTTTGCTATTAAACTGTTTATAAACCCATAAGCTGTATTAAAGAGCCAGAGGTTAAAAATAACGTTGTTTTAAAAATGTCTGAAATTCCACTGTCCCTTTTTTCCCCAAATCTAAGATGTTGCTTACAATCGATTGCCCGAAGGCCAAAGCTGATTAAAAATAAGAGCGATGCCGGCTGACCCGGTTCATCTCTTATGGGCTGATCCAGTTCTGGTTTTTGACCACTCCATCAACTTCTGTGAGAAATTGGGATGAAAAAAAAGTCCACAGATTTGGAGGCAAATCCAGAACTGGCTCAACCTACCATGTGTCCACCTGATACACAGCAGGGACTCTCTGACTTCCTTAACACGCTTATGGATTGCAGATGTGTACACTGCCGGGATTCTAACACAGTAACATAGTAAATAACAGCAGATAAAGAGCAAAATGGCCCATCCAGTCTGCTCAGTTGAGATGCCTTGTATTCTTGAGAAAGTTGACGAAAGGCCGGCATATTTTCCGTAGTTGACTATTAAGCCTCCATTGCAGAAAACCATAGAATCAAGTCCGACCCATTTTTAGCAAAACTCATTATTCAGAGATAGAGTACCCAAATCTATGATGGGGCAGTGACGTCATAGCCATATTGATTCTGCAAGCCTGAGCATGGAATCACCCCAATAACTGGGAAGTACATGCAGTCAAGCTCCCATGAAAGGCTTGGTTCCCAGTATAGAGGAGGGGGATGGAAAAGTTATATTGTGGGGAGCACTGTGTCCTGGAAAGGTAATCAGATCTGGGGATAGTATCTTTCCAGTGTTAGTTTTGGGGAAAAGAGGCTCATTTTAATCACTTCATTACCTTCGAGAATACTAGAAGTTAGTTCAAGGCTCTAGGTATAAAAAGTGAACTACAATGGGCTGTGCCAGCTTCAGTGTGCTAGATTGGTGCACGTGCTATGTCTGCGTTTAGTGCAGATAGGTACAAAGCTGAAGGCAGAGCACGTGGGATCAAAGGGCCACTATACAACGAGTGTGGCCCTTGGAATGCGCATGCTCCAGGTTTTTCTCCTGTGCTAATCATTCCAAGAGTGCCAGAGGGGTGCGATGCCCTTCTGAGATAGCCATGCTCCCTGGCAGATACCCCTTCCTTAGGCAGAAGCTGCACCAAGGCATTCCCTCACCTCCTGCCCAAAGCTTGTGATAGCTTTCATTGAGCCAACATAGGAATAATTCCTAAAAGCATGGGAAAAAGACAGGGGAGTTGTGGGAATTGTAAAGATGAATAGCTGGGGTGGATGGGCAAACAAGATAAAACATGAAGGCAGACAACGTCTGTATGGCCTATGACCTTGTCAGTCCATATAGGTCTTTTCTTTGGACGTACAGTATTGGCTTTGAACATTTATTTTTACATTGGTCCAAAAATTGATGGTGCAACCTGCGGACAAGCCAGTAATTCGCTGTGACTTGTTTCCAGGTGTTCTGTGAGCCGAATCGCATCGATTGCAAATCACTGCGCTTTAATACGTTGGTAAACGCAATAACCATTATGTTTTATTTTTGTCCTTGCTCCTTCTCTCGTTTCCCTTGGTTTAGGTGCCCACACTTCCTACATTTCCAAGGGATGTTCTCAGAACTGCTTCGCGACTAACATCAATGTGGGGATTGTAGCAACCGCTACCAAGTGTTGCAACTCTTTCCTGTGTAATATCAGCGGAGCGACCAGCGTGAAAGTCAGCTACACGGTCCTGGCCCTCTCTGCGGCTCTCCTCGGTGTCCTGGTCCGAGCCGGGCTTTAATGTGACGGGAAGCAGACCGTCCTCACCGCTGCAGAAAGAAACCCTGCTGGAGAAGTCTTGCTTACTGTGTCCGCTGCAGTTTTAAGTAACCCCCAGTAGTCAGCGTTCTTCTAGCTTTATCAATCTTGCCAAACAGCTGGATGTTACATGTGGGACTGACAAAATCGTTTTTAAAAATGTCGTTTCTATATAGAGATTTCAAAACTGTACCGCAGGCCTTCCCAGATCTGTCCCCATGACCTCAAAACTAGTCACCGTTTTCATCCCCAATGAATATGCATGAGATAAATTTACCTATACTGAGTCTACAATGTATGCAGGTTTATCTGGCACTTATCCCATGCCCTTTTCACACTTGGGATCAGCACAGAGAACCCTTATTTCCAAAAATAGTGAAGAAATAGCAGAAGACTGAGCAGCTGGCTGTGTCTGGCAGGCTGCACTTTCCTCTTCCAGCAGTTCTTTTTTCCATGACAGCCTTTATTATGGGGGGGTGGGGGTGTGCAGTACCAATCTCTGACTCGTCAGAAATGCAGGGGCGGGGGGGTCTACCTGCATGGCTCGCAAGTTATAGCCTGCACAAAAGGGGCTTAACAAGCCTGCTGAGGTTTATTGCCCAGACCCTTACCAGAGTGCAAGACCCTCCCAGTCCGCGCAATTTACTTCCCTCAACAATGACAGAGATCCCCCGTTAACCTCTGGCTTTCCCTTCAGTTCTCCAAGAAGTAATAAAGATCAACAAAGGTGGAAACTTTTTTATTGGCTTAACCTTTTTATTGTGACCTGTTTAGCAGGGACTTTGCTCCCTTCGTCAGGTCAATGCAGGTGATGGTCTATGCATTTTATTATTCTCTGTGCTCCTCCCATATTTTCCTAAATCCTTAATCTCACTTGCAGTAATCAATCTTTAACAGTTATCCTTAGAAGGAACTATTTTTTCCACATGCTCCTGGTGCTTTTTTGAGAGATTTAATAAAACACAATAAATTTAACCAAACACAATAAATCTGCTGTTTTGTAAGACAGAAGGAGAGACTGTGCTCAGATTACAGCCATTAGCGGTTCTTACTGATAGACAGGGCCGCTCATCTCCCAGGATTGTGTGGCCTGCGAGATTTGGGTCTTGCTATGTAATCGCTGGATACGCATTGGAATCGCAGAAACCGGGAACCTCTATCCCAACCAAGCCCCTGATTTCCAATTCCTCCTCTGACCCGCACAATCTGAGCAGGATCAGGAGGAGGCAGCGATGCCAGAGGTCGTGGCCTTCTTTTCTGGGGCCTGGAGTCACAATGTCGCTCTTTCAATCATGCAGCACCGTGGCGTCCCTTGCAGTTCAAGGCACGTGCCAGATCCTGGGTGCTGTAGGAGACGGGCACGATCTGAGGCACCACTGTGCTCCTCTTCATCCCAGCTTGGATAGGCAGTGAGAGGGAGGAGAGGGTAGGGGGTTAGAAGATTGAAGGGGGAGATAGAGGGGGTTTTATCCAATGGACAGGTGTGAGGGGGTTGGCTTGGAAGATTGGGTGCTGGGAGTGATGACCATTGCCAGGGTGTACATGTGCCTGTGTTCTGAGTGAATGTGAGAGAGAGAGAAAGAGGAGCTTGGTCCAGATCCCATGAAGGATGGGATGGGGTGGGGGAAGAGGACAGGGAGAAAAGTGAGGAACAAGGATGGAGTGAGGAAGGGAAAGAATGAGGAACGGGTTGGGGGTGAGAGGTGATGGGAATGCAAGAGCACTGGGGATGCAAAGGAGGAGTAAAACAAGAGTTTTCCCTCCCCAATCCCGCTCCTCACCCCTTCCACCAATCCTACCTTCCCTGCCGCACTCTAACTTGCAATTTCCCTCCCCTCATCCTGGATTCTCTCCTCCCTCCCCATCCTAGCACTTTCCCCCACTCTTTCCCACCCCTGCCCAATACCATTTCTTCTCTCCTTCTCCACTCTCCCTCTTCATGACCTCAGAAACGCGCTTCCACAACTCTTAGGCCCTCTCTAATACGCTTACCTTCTCAGTGCTTCCTCCCCCCACTTTTACTTCCCCTTCTTTCTCCTTCCCCCATTCCTGGTCTTCTCTCCCTCTCTTATCCCCAGCCCTAGTCCTCTCTCCATCCCATTCCTTTGTTCCTGGTCCTCTTCTTCCTCTCCTCTCTCCATCCCTACTCCTCTTCCTCTTCATTTCTCATTCTCTCTCCATTCCCAGTCCTCTCTCTTTCCCCTGATCCCGTATCCTCTCTCTCTCCCTATCTTCTCTCCATCTCTGGTATTCTCTCCTTCCCCTTTCCACATCCCCATCATCCCTTCCCTGTGCTGATCCCTCCTTCTCCTGTCCTCACAGTAACACCCACTCATAGAAGCCCAACTTCTGGAAATGATTGTGGGTGATGAACTCAACAAAACTTACAGCTCCCCCCTCCCCCGAAAAAAAGAAAAAAACAGATAACAGTGGGTGCTGAGTGTGACTGCTGGACCAGCCTGTATTTCAATGTCCAGAGAGGAGCAGGTAATGTGGACACGGGGAAGGCTCCTGTGACCAAAACAGAAACTAAGGAAGCACTCAAAGTCAAAGACCCTTCTGTCATTCTTCCCCCCCCACACCAGCTCTTCCCCGCCAGGCTCCTTCCCCCTACCCCAACAGCTCATCCACACCACAGTCTCTCCCATCTTCACCCGTTGCCAACACTCTTTCAAGCCCTCCTTTCTATCACATTCCCCTAATCTCTTCTTCCTCCTCTCCCATTTTATCCTTTTCCTCCTCCCTTCCTTAGTCCCTCTGCACTTTTTAAAAATTCTCCCCCTCCTACATGGGCATACGTTTGCATTTATGGGTCAGGGATTTAAAAATTCTCTACTCCCTACATCCTTTTAGCTTGCTCTGCTCCTCATTTTTCCTTGAAAGGATTGCCAAAGAGGTAAAGCGAGGAGACAAAACATTTTTTTCAGATATCCCAGAGAAAGGAGAAAGGTCCGAAGTGGTACAGTGAAATTGAAAGTTGACAAAGATCAATGTGTGGAGAGAGATGATGAAATGGCAAAAAAAGGAAAAAAATACTTCAGTGTTCACTAAAGAAGACCCTGGAGAAGGACCATAGCTAGCTGTCAAGACTGGATAGGGATGGAGTAGACAAAACTCCGTTTACAGAAGAGAACGTATGGGAAGAGCTAGGAAAACTGAAAGTGAACAAAGTCAAGGGGCCGGATGAGGTACATCCCAGGATACTGAGGGAGCTCAGAGATGTGCTGGCGGCTCAGCTGAAAGACCTGATTGGTGCTGCAAGATTGGAGGAGAGTGGTGGTAGTCCCATTTCACAAGAGAGGAGGTTTGAAACTACAGGCCAGCTAGCCTCATCTGGGAGGTGGTAAAATTAATTGAGACTGCTGAAGGAAAGGATAGTGAACTATCTACAATCTGGTGGGTTGCTCATCCTGAGACAGCATGGATTCTATAGGGGAAGGTCCTGTCAGACAAATCTGATTGATTTTTTTTGATTGAGTGACTAGAGAATTGGATCAGGGAAGAGCACTCGATTTACTTGGATTTTAATAAAGCTTTTGATATAGTGCTGCATAGGAGATTCATAAGAACATAAGAAATTACCATGCTGGGTCAGACCAAGGGTCCATCAAGCCCAGCATCCTGTTTCCAACAGAGGCCAAACCAGGCCACAAGAACCTGGCAATTACCCAAACACTAAGAAGATCCCATGCTACTGATGCAATTAATAGCAGTGGCTATTCCCTAAATAAATTTGATTAATTGCCATTAATGGACTTCTCCTCCAAGAACATATCCAAACCTTTTTTGAACCCAGATACACTAACTGCACTAACCACATCCTCTGGCAACAAATTCCAGAGCTTTAGTGTGCGTTGAGTGAAACATAATTGTCTCCGATTAGTCTTAAATGTGCTACTTGCTAACTTCATGGAGTGCCCCCTAGTCCTCCTATTATCCGAAAGTGTAAATAACCAATTCACATCTACTCATTCAAGACCTCTCATGATCTTAAGGATCTCTATCATATCCCCCCTCAGCCGTCTCTTCAAGGTGAACAGCCCTAACCTCTTCAGCCTTTCCTCATAGGGGAGCTGATCCATCCCCTTTATCATTTTGGTTGCCCTTCTCTGTACCTTCTTCATCGCAACTAAATCTTTTTTTTTTCATGCGGCAACCAGAATTATACACAGTATTCCAGGTGCGGTCTCACCATGGAGCTATATAGAGGCATTATGACACCATGAATCCAAAAGATTCAGCTGGTCACAAAGAAAAGGGATACCTTCATGCACCCCAAAACTAAAGAAGGAGCATGAGATTGACGATCTAACGTTCCATCTACAATGCAATTAAAGTCACCCCCCACCCATCAGAAGGGGAGCCATCCCCAGTGAGGTCAACATAGTTACTATCTTGGTGAAAAAATCATGCTCCATCTTTATTAAAATATTTTTTGTAATTGAAGTAAAATTTATGATAATAAATTATACGTCACTATATGATATAATTTGATTGATGATGTGATATATTATTAAATTTGCCAGGATTGTTTATCCCATATCTATTAGGGGCATAAATAGAGGCCATCGCAACTGGCTTACCAAATAAGGAGCCACTAATGGCAACATGATACAGTTTAAGAGGAATGGATAATGGGCAATCATATTTATTAATTTTACTAGATCTTTTGGCAGCTTTCGATACTGTAAACTGTGATTTTACTTCAAAGACTTTCAGAGATAGGACTTACTGAGAACACATTCAAATGGTTCACATCTTACTTCAATAACAGGTTTTATCAAGTACAAATTAATAATACTACATTTGATAAAATAAAAAACTTAAAACTGGAGTCCTCCAGGGATCAGTTTTATCAGCCTCATTATTCAACATCTATATGTTGCCATTGTGCCATCTACTATCTGGACTCAGATTAACCTACTACCTATATGCAGACGATATCCAAATTCTGTTACCGATTCAGGATACAATTGAAAAGACGTATGAAACTACGGCAATGTAACTTAAAGTGATTAAGCAATTTCTCACACAAATGAGGCTAGTACTGAACATTGACAAAACCAAAATCATTTTTTTAGAAAGGAAAATGGCCCCCAGAGGTTCAAGTTTAATAACAACTCAAGACAACACCACTTTCACATTGGCAGAACATATTTTAGAGACTTAGGAGTAATAATTGATCCAGAACTGTGGTTTAAAAAACACATAGCAAGGAAAGTAAGAGGAATGTTATGCTAAATTAATGTTACTGAAACGCCTCAAACCCTTACTATCACAAAATGATTTTCGCACAGTCCTACAAACATTAATTTTCGCAAGCACGGACCTACTGCAACGCCCTCCTTTTAGGCCTTCCAGCTTCTACCATTCGCCTTTTACAAGTCCTGCAAAACGCTGCGGCAAGAATCCTAACTGGCAGCAGAAAGAGGGATCACATCTTTTAAAGTATCCTTGCAAATGTGTTGCGAAATCTCCAACAGAGTGCTTTAATTTTCTTCTACCCTGAGCAATTAAAATCTTTCCTTAAAGCCAGGAGGGTAGTTATTGCCTCCAATAAGTAACCCTAGTGAGAGGATCATATTATTTATTTATTTTTGTTTATTTTGTTATGTTATGAGTAAAGTCAATAGTGGACCCTTGGGCCGGCTGAGGTGGACAGCGTCCACAGGAGTTAATAAGCCGGGAGGCGGCACTCAGCTGGAGCGGACTGATGGCGTCTTCACCCTGGAAACCCAAGACCCCCCCAGGAGGAGCCCGTAGGGGTCCGAGTCGCTGGGACTTAGGAGAATCGTGAATGAGTCCAAGGTCTGTGGCTGGCTGAAGGACAAGGAGAATCGTGAGGAAGTCCGAGGATCGTGGCTGGCTGAAGACAAAGGAGAATCACGAAGAAGACCAAGGTTCGAGGCTGGCAGAAGACAAAGGAGAATCGTGAAGAAGACCAAGGTTCGTGGCTGGCTGAAGACAAAGGAGAATCGTGAAGAAGACCAAGGTTCATGGCTGGCTGAAGACAAAGGAGAATCGTGAAGAAGACCAAGGTTCGTGGCTGGCAGAAGACAAGGAGAATCAGGAACCGGAGCTGGAGTCAGGATATGTAGACAGCAAGTAGAGCCCAGAGCTGGAGCCAAGGCACAGCAGGACCAAACAGAACCTGACCTGGAAGCAGGGCACGGCTGGGACAAGCTGGAACCGGAGCTGGAAGCAAGGCACGGCTGGAACAAGCAGGAACCAGGGCTGGAAGCAAGGCACGGCTGGAACAAGCTGGAACCGGAGCTGGAAGCAAGGCACGGCTGGAACAAGCAGGAACCAGGGCTGGAAGCAAGGCACGGCTGGAACAAGCTGGAACCGGAGCTGGAAGCAAGGCACGGCTGGAACAAGCAGGAACCGGAGCTGGAAGCAAGGCACGGCTGGAACAAGCAGGAACCAAGGCTGAAAGCAACGCTGGGAAGCAACTAAGCACACAGTAGAGTGACCTCGTTGCAAAGGCAAAGCAAGGAAGTCAGACGCTGGTTTAAATAGCCGGCCAGCGTCTGACGTCAGGAACGGGGCAGTTCAGCACTTCCGGGTGCTGGACCTTTAAGAGCCCCCTGCTCGCGCGCGCGCGCGTTGCCTGGCAGTGGGAGGAGTCTGAGTCGTCCCTCGGCAGCGTCTCCACGTGGAGAGAGACGCTGCCATGCGGCCCTGCAGGCCCCAGGAGCAACGGAACGCGGCGAGACCGGGAGAGGCAGCAGAAAGGTAAGGACCCGGTCGCTAGCCTAGCGACCGGGACCGCAACAGTACCCCCCCTTTTACGCCCCCTCTTCAGAGGACTAGGCCTGTCAGGATGGTCCAGATGATATTGCTGTAGGAGAGTCTTGTCCAAGATGTTGCGGGCAGGCTCCCACGTATTGTCTTCGTCTCCACAACCTTCCCAGGCCAGCAAATACTCCCAACGTCTGTTGGCGAAACGAGCATCCAGGACCTCTCGTACCTGAAACGTAGGATCCCCATCCGTGGTGGTGGAAGCGTCGTCAAGAGGCCTGGGGTGGAATCTGGAAAGAATTACTGGTTTTAAGAGAGAGACGTGAAAGACATCATGAATGCGTAAAGTGGTTGGGAGTCGTAGACGGTAAGAGACCAACCCTACTCTTTCTGCTACGCGGAAGGGACCACAGAACTTGGGAGAGAGTTTCTTGGAAGGTTGCCTCAAATGAATGTTCTTTGTACTAAGCCACACTCGATCGCCTGGGAGGAAGGTGAATGCAGGTTTTCGGTGTCGATCATAGTAGCGTTTAGCAGTGCGTGCGACTTTCTGAAGACGGTGTTGAGTTGAGGACCACAATTTACTCAATTGGTCCGCGGACAATTGAGCAGCGGGTGAGGAGGTTGGTACAGGTAGAGGTAACGGTGGTTTGAGCTGTTTACCGTACACAATTTGAAAAGGGGATTTCCCCGTCGCCGTATGTATCTGATTATTATAGGCGAATTCAGCCCAAGGCAAAAGCTCCACCCAATTATCTTGTTTGTGGTTAATGAACGCTCGTAGGAACAACTTTAAAGAACGATTCATGCGTTCAGTTTGCCCATTACTTTGCGGGTGAAAAGCGGAAGAGAAACTCAACTGGATCTTAAATTTTTTGCATAAGGCCTTCCAATACCTGGCTGTGAATTGAGGACCTCTGTCTGAAACAATGTCCTGAGGCAGACCATGAATACGGAATACATGGTGTGTGAACAGAGAAGCCAGTTCAGTGGCGGAAGGTAATTTGGGTAAAGGCACAAAGTGAGCCATTTTAGAGAAGCGGTCCACCGTGACCCATACCACAGTCTTGCCTTGCGAAGGCGGGAGTTCCACCATAAAGTCAGTGGCAATATGTGTCCAGGGTTCCGTGGGTATAGGTAACGGTTGTAGTAACCCTCTCGGGGGGCCATTAAGCGGTTTCTGCAGAGCGCAAGTGGGGCAAGAACTCACGTAAAGGGAAACATCACGTCGAAGACCTGGCCACCAATAGAAACGATTTATAAGATCCAAAGTTCTTAGTCTACCAGCGTGCCCCCCGGTCAAGGAGTCGTGGCCCCAAGACAGGACTTCCCTCCGAAGCCTTTTAGGAACCGTAGTCTTACTTGAGGAACAAATGGAAGTAGTAGTTAGTTGAACACAGGCAGGATCCAGGATGGTTCGTGGAGAGTCGTCCTCTTCTTCCGGCTGACAGGTACGAGATAGAGCATCGGCTCGAACGTTCTTCTCAGCTGGTCGAAACTTGAGGATGAAATTGAAATGACTGAAGAAGAGTGACCATCTTGCTTGCCGCGAGTTTAGTCGTTGAGCTCGGGCCAAGTACAATAAATTTTTGTTGTCAGTGTACACTGTCACCGGATGATTAGCCCCCTCCAGCCATTGCCTCCACTCCTCGAAGGCTAACTTAATGGCTAGGAGTTCCTTGTCTCCGATGCCATAGTTACATTCAGCAGGCGAAAACTTTTTAGAGAAGTAAGAACATGGCATCAATTTGCCCGAAGTATCGTGTTGACTGAGCACCGCTCCAACAGCCAGATTCGAGGCATCGACCTCCAAGATGAAGGGTCGTTGTGGATCTGGGTGTCGTAGGCAGGAAGCGGCTAGGAATGCTTGTTTTAAGTCTTCAAAGGCAGCCGAGGCGGTAGTGGACCAATCGTGAGCGTTAACCCCTTTGCGAGTAAGCGCCGTGAGAGGAGCTACCTTCTGGGAGTAATGTGGTATAAAATGCCTGTAAAAATTGGCGAATCCAAGGAATCGCTGTAGCGCCTTCAGGCCAGACGGGCGAGGCCAATTGACAATGGCCGCCACCTTCTCTGGGTCCATCTGGAAACCGGACGAGGAAACAATATATCCCAAGAACGGAAGCGACTCGCGCTCAAACTGACATTTTTCAAATTTAGCGTATAGATGATTGTCCCTTAGAGCCTGTAAGACTTGTTTGACGTGTTGGCGATGGGAAGAGAGATCTTGGGAATAGATCAGGACGTCATCAAGGTACACTATGACGAAAGAATGAAGCATCTCCCGGAGTACCTCATTCATCAGATTCTGGAAGACAGCAGGGGCATTACATAAGCCGAAAGGCATTACTAAGTATTCGTAATGTCCATCTCGCGTGTTGAACGCTGTCTTCCACTTGTCACCGGGACGAATACGAACCAAATTGTATGCTCCACGTAAATCCAATTTTGTAAAGATCTTGGCCCCCTGAAGTCTATCGAGCAGTTCTGGGATCAGAGGCAAGGGATAGCGATCTTTCTTAGTGATGGAGTTCAGACCTCGATAGTCTATGCACGGCCGGAGGGAGCCATCTTTTTTGGACACAAAAAAGAATCCTGCTCCTGCAGGGGAGTGCGAAGGACGAATGAACCCTTTGGCAAGATTCTCCGTAATGTAGTCTGACATTGCATGGGTTTCTGGCAGAGAAAGAGGGTATACCCTACCCCACGGGGGAGTGGAACCAGGTAGTAAATCAATGGCACAGTCGAAGGGCCGATGGCATGGAAGCAGTTCAGCCTTTTGTTTGGAGAACACGTCAGCGTAATTCTGGTACGGCAAAGGAAGGTCCAGGGCAGAGTGAGAGAGTAATATCTCCGGTCTAGGAACGGGATCCAGGCAATTCTGGAAACAGGAAGGACTCCATTGCGCAATTTGGAGAGAGTCCCAATGGATCACCGGAGCATGTTGTTGCAACCAAGGGAGTCCCAGGACCACAGGGTGCACCGATTTATCAAGTAGCAAAAAGGAGATTGTCTCAGTGTGAAGCACTCCCGTCCGTAAAGTGAGAGGCATCGTAGTTTCAGAAATGGATCCAGGTAGAGGGGTTCCCTGGATAGAGGTAACCCGTAATGGAGGTATCCGGCGCTTAGTAGGTAGTCCTAATTGGTGTACCAGTTCTCTCCAGATAAAGTTCCCTCCGGCTCCGGAATCAATGAAAGCTAGAGTCTGAAAGGAGCCACCTGGATACTCCAACGTTATAGGAACTGTACATTGAGGAGTAGCATTAACATAGCCTAGGGGAACCTCCTCATCTCTCCCTAGACCTGAGCTTTTCCCGGTCTCGCAGGACACTGACCCAGGAAATGACCCTTAGTGCCGCAGTATAAGCACAGGCCTTGAGTGCGGCGACGTGTCTTCTCCTCCTCGGTTAGGGGCGCCCGACCAAGCTGCATAGGTTCCTCAGAGGGGCTGTGGGAGGCTGATGGTGTCTTGTGAGGTAAAGTCAGAGACCTGGAGAAGGAGGGTGCCAAAGAGACAGGCCGACGAGGAACTCGACCCTCCTTAGCTCGTTGCTGCAATCGCCGGTCAATCCTCCCGGCCAAGTCTATCACCCCGTTCAGAGTGAAGGGCAGGTCGCGAGCCATCAGCTCGTCCTTGATACGGCCTGCAAGGCCTTCCAGGAAAATACCCCGCAAACAGTCATCCTGCCAGCCGAGTTCCATCGCCAGAGTACGAAATTCAATAGCGTACTCCGCCAGAGAACGGGATCCTTGTCGTAGCTGTAGAATTTCAGTGGTAGCGGTGGTAGCACGAGCTGGCTCGTCAAAAGTCTGTTTGAAGTGAGTCACGAAATCCTGTAAATTGTGCAGCATGGCGTCCTGTTTCTCCCACATGGGAGAGGCCCATAGCATAGCTCTCCCATCGAGCAGAGACAAAATATATGCTACCTTGACGGCATCAGACGGGAACTGCCCTGGTAGCAAAGTGAAGCGGATGAAACACTGATTCAAAAACGCCCTGCACGATCTGGCATCCCCGGAGTATCGAGTAGGCGCTGGAAGCTGAGTCTGCGCGGGAGCTAGAACCGCCGGTGGAGGCGGGAGTTGTGCCACCGGAGGAGGATTGGCGTCCAAGCGACTGGCTAGGCGATCCACCGTAGCAGCCAAGACTTCCAGACATTGCTGTTGCTGCTGGATTCTTTGGGCCATGCCAGGGATGGCCTGCATAGGAGCGGAGTCCGCCGAGTCCATGGCCTTTGCAAACTGTTATGTTATGAGTAAAGTCAATAGTGGACCCTTGGGCCGGCTGAGGTGGACAGCGTCCACAGGAGTTAATAAGCCGGGAGGCGGCACTCAGCTGGAGCGGACTGATGGCGTCTTCACCCTGGAAACCCAAGACCCCCCCAGGAGGAGCCCGTAGGGGTCCGAGTCGCTGGGACTTAGGAGAATCGTGAATGAGTCCAAGGTCTGTGGCTGGCTGAAGGACGAGGAGAATCGTGAGGAAGTCCGAGGATCGTGGCTGGCTGAAGACAAAGGAGAATCGTGAAGAAGACCAAGGTTCGAGGCTGGCAGAAGACAAAGGAGAATCGTGAAGAAGACCAAGGTTCGTGGCTGGCTGAAGACAAAGGAGAATCGTGAAGAAGACCAAGGTTCGTGGCTGGCTGAAGACAAAGGAGAATCGTGAAGAAGACCAAGGTTCGTGGCTGGCAGAAGACAAGGAGAATCAGGAACCGGAGCTGGAGTCAGGATATGTAGACAGCAAGTAGAGCCCAGAGCTGGAGCCAAGGCACAGCAGGACCAAACAGAACCTGACCTGGAAGCAGGGCACGGCTGGGACAAGCTGGAACCGGAGCTGGAAGCAAGGCACGGCTGGAACAAGCAGGAACCAGGGCTGGAAGCAAGGCACGGCTGGAACAAGCTGGAACCGGAGCTGGAAGCAAGGCACGGCTGGAACAAGCAGGAACCAGGGCTGGAAGCAAGGCACGGCTGGAACAAGCTGGAACCGGAGCTGGAAGCAAGGCACGGCTGGAACAAGCAGGAACCGGAACTGGAAGCAAGGCACGGCTGGAACAAGCAGGAACCAAGGCTGAAAGCAACGCTGGGAAGCAACTAAGCACACAGTAGAGTGACCTCGTTGCAAAGGCAAAGCAAGGAAGTCAGACGCTGGTTTAAATAGCCGGCCAGCGTCTGACGCCAGGAACGGGGCGGTTCAGCACTTCCGGGTGCTGGACCTTTAAGAGCCCCCTGCTCGCGCGCGCGCGTTGCCTGGCAGTGGGAGGAGTCTGAGTCGTCCCTCGGCAGCGTCTCCACGTGGAGAGAGACGCTGCCATGCGGCCCTGCAGGCCCCAGGAGCAACGGAACGCGGCGAGACCGGGAGAGGCAGCAGAAAGGTAAGGACCCGGTCGCTAGCCTAGCGACCGGGACCGCAACATATTTGGTGCTTTTCTATACCGGCATTCATGATACAATCATATCCTGTCGGTTTACAGGGAAGAGGGGTACAATAAACCTTAAACATTAACCTAGCGAAGAGAAGCAGAAGTTACAATAAAACAGGGGTGCTGGAACTGGGGGAAGAGGAAGCACAAAGCATAAGTAACTCAACGGAAGTAAAGTAATTATTTACATTGTGTTGAATGTATAGTTATGGTTGCTATGTTGAATCAGTGAGTTTTGGGAAAGGCTTGTTTAAATAACCAAGTCTTAAGCCTTTTTCTAAATGTCAATAGGCAGGGTTCTTGTCTGAGATCGGGGGGAATAGCATTCCATGTGGTAGGTCCTGCAGTGGAGAAAGCCCGTTCTCTGGATCTTAGATGAAGTGTGGATTTGGTTGGGGCAGCGCGCAGGGATCCTTTGTAGGCTTCTCTGATAGGTCGAGATGAGTTGTGTAGTTTGAGTGGGAATTGAAGGTTGAGAGGGGCTTGGTTGTGGATGGTTTTGAGGACGATGGTGAGGGATTTGTGTAGAATTCTGAAACGTATTGGTAGCCGGTGTAGGTTTTTGAGAATGGGAGAGATGTGGTCTCTTCTGCCGGAGTTTGTCGGGATTCTGGCCGCCGCGTTTTGAAGCATATTATAAATAAATGCCTTTAAATCACGCTATTGCCCGATTCTTGCACGCTGTTCTTTTCTTGGTTTTTGACTCCCTTTATATTCTGCACCCCCTGCTCATGTTTCTTTAAAGAGAACTGCAATAGTTTTTATGTACGTTTAAAGCGCAAGAATATGTTTTTTCTGTATAAATCTGGTCTACTGCATTTCTGTTTTCTGTAAGTGAGATTTATCTTGCTGTAATGCTTAAAATGATAAAAAGAAAATTTAAAAAAAAGGGATTTATTTATATATTTAAAGGCATTTATATACCGTTTTATAAAAATAAATTTTTGTCAAAACGGTTTACAAGAAATAAAATGAAATAATCAAAAATAAAATTAAATTTAAAAATATACATAAAATCACATCACCCCTATCCTAATTGAATTACATTGGCTACCCATTGAATCACGAATTACAATTAAAACATTATGCATCCTTCACAAACTTATATATGGGGAGCAAGTAGACTGGCTAAACACAGCCATCAGACTTCATGTTCCACAAAGAAACTTGCAGTCTGCCAATAAGGGCTTTCTTTCTTTACCTTCGGTCCAGTCAGCAAGTTTGAACCAAGTTAGGGAGAGAGCGGTATCTCTAGCAGGACCAAAACTCTGGAATACATTACCAAAGGAACTGAGGCTTGAAACTTATAAGTTTAAACATGACCTTAAAACCTGGCTATTCGACATGGCATATACAGAGTGAAAAAGAGATCTTTTATTACCTATTTTATGCTTTTAATGTTACGGCCCCGGTCGCGAGTGCAGCGACCAGGCCCTTACCTCCATGTTCCTGCTCTCGCTCCCGGTTCGGCTGGCGGAGTTTGCGGCCTGTGTGGTGGCGTCCCCGCGGGGGGCCTTCGATGGACGCCCTGTCCCTAGGCACGCGCAAGAAGGACGCCTTTGTAGGCCCGTTCCCGCCATTCGATGCTCCGCCCGCTTCCTGACGTCGGACGCCGCGGCCTATGTAAGCCGGCCGCGGACCCTCAGTCTTTGCCTTGCAATGGGGTTACCATGCAGTTGTAAACAAAAAAGGGGAACTGTATCTTAAATTTAAAATATAGCCTATAGTGACGGTGTCAGCAAGCCAGACGTTGTAATTCAAACCCGAATCCAACCGGACTTCTAATCATTCACCATCACTTCTAAATGACTCTTTAATTATTTTAATGTATAACCTTCTTTTTGTATGTTTTTTTCTTTTTCTTAAAAGTTAGTCAATAAGACTTATACAGTTCACTCCATTAATGACGTGAAGACAGGGAATAGTTGGCATTCTCTCAATACTTCGTATGAAAAGACCACCCAACACGGCCGATGTTTCACTTAATAAAGCTTCCTCAGGGGCATCTAGACAGACATCAGCTTAGGAGTGTTCGCCTGAAAGTTTAAAGAAACAGTCTCAACACCTTCTAATAGGGTAGAAATGGAAAACAGTACTTATCTGACCCCCATAGGCTACCGATTCAAAATGGACCCGACGTCTCAAACATTCTTCTGCGTCTCAGGGAGGAACAGAGGCTAATAATTTTGTGGTTACCTTGCAGTTCCCAGTTGCTACGTGCCCCGGAGTGTGTTACTACTTGCCAGTAGTTGCTCCGTTCCAGCCTGGTTCCTGCTTCAGATTTTGCTTCAGTTCCTGCCTGGCTCCAGTACCCGAGTCTCGCTTCAGTTCCTGCCTGGTTCCAGTACCCGTCTCTTGCTTCAGTTCCTGCCTGGTTCCAGTACCCGTCTCTTGCTTCAGTTCCTGCCTGGCTCCAGTACCCGAGTCTCGCTTCAGTTCCTGCCTGGTTCCAGTACCCGTCTCTTGCTTCAGTTCCTGCCTGGCTCCAGTACCCGAGTCTCGCTTCAGTTCCTGCCTGGTTCCAGTACCCGTCTCTTGCTTCAGTTCCTGCCTGGTTCCAGTACCCGTCTCTTGCTTCAGTTCCTGCCTGGTTCCAGTACCCGTCTCTTGCTTCAGTTCCTGCCTGGTTCCAGTACCCGTCTCTTGCTTCAGTTCCTGCCTGGTTCCAGTACCCGTCTCTTGCTTCAGTTCCTGCCTGGCTCCAGTACCCGAGTCTCGCTTCAGTTCCTGCCTGGTTCCAGTACCCGTCTCTTGCTTCAGTTCCTGCCTGGTTCCAGTACCCGAGTCTCGCTTCAGTTCCTGCCTGGTTCCAGTACCTGTCTCTTGCTTCAGTTCCTGCCTGGTTCCAGTTCTCAAGCCTGCTTGTTCCTGATCCAGTTACAGTACTCACCTAAGTCCCAGCGGCCAGGCTCCTACGGGCTCCTCCCGGGGGAGTTCCGGCTTCCAGGGTGAAGATCATAGTTCACATTCTGCCTAATATTCGCCTCCCGGCCTGCTTGTACTCTGAGACTATAGTCCACCTCTCCCCAGTCTCCTGCAGGCCGGCCCAAGGTCCACTAAACCCTTTAAACCACAACATTTAAAGGCCTTTATGTGTATTATTAGTGTCTATTTTAGTATTTAAGTTACCGATGTGTTTAACAGCTATTTTATTCTAATATAAATGTAAATCTTAGGGCCTAGTGTTTGTTTTATATTTTTAGCTATTTTAGCTAGTCAAAAAAGCAAACAGAAGGTTGGGAATTATTAGAAAGGGAATGGTGAATAAAACGGAAAATGTCATAATGCCTCTCTATCGCTCCATAGTGAGACCGCACTTTGAATACTGTGTACAATTCTGGTTGCCGCATCTCAAAAAAGATATAATTGCGATGGAGAAGGTACAGAGAAGGGCAACCAAAATGATAAAGAGGATGGAACAGCTCCCCTATGAGGAAAGGCTAAAGAGGTTAGGACTTTTCAGCTTGGAGAAGAGACGACTGAGGGGGGATATGATAGAGATATTTAAAATCATGAGAGGTCTAGAACAGGTTAATGTGAATCGGTTATTTACTCTTTCAGATAATAGAAAGACTAGGGGACACTCCATGAAGTTAGCATGGGGCACATTTAAAACTAATCGGAGAAAGTTCTTTTTTACTCAATGCACAATTAAACTCTGGAATTTGTTGCCAGAGGATGTGGTTAGTGCAGTTAGTGTAGCTGGGTTTAAAAAAGGATTGGATAAGTTCTTGGAGGAGAAGTCCATTACCTGCTATTAAGTTCACTTAGAGAATAGCCACTGCCATTAGCAATGGTAACATGGAATAGACTTAGTTTTTGGGTACTTGCCAGGTTCTTATGGCCTGGATTGGCCACTGTTGGAAACAGGATGCTGGGCTTGATGGACCCTTGGTCTGACCCAGTATGGCATGTTCTTATGTTCTTAATGTTGTTACTGATTTAAAAATTGTTTGGATTGTATTTGTTTTTTACTTTTATGTCTTGTAAACCGTTCCGATGGAATGTCTTAGTGACAGTATAGAAAACGTAATAAATAAATAAAACATGGCGGCCTTGGGGGTCGATACAGGTCTGGGAAAGTTGAAAGGCAGCATTCCGGTTAATTAAAATAGCCACCCCACATTTCTCCGAGGCCCCCTGTGCTGCCAACACCTCTTGGGCTTCGCATGTTCCGGGGCAGTCATATGTGTTTCCTGCAAGAATGCAACAGAGCATTTCCAGCGATTTAACCGGGAAAGCACTTTCTCTCTCTTAACAGGCGCACCCAAGCCTGCTACAGTTCAAGCAATGAACTTATGGTTACCCCCCCCCCCCACCATGGAAAAGGATAAAAAACTAAGACCAAACCCACTGCCCGCAAAAAAATCCAAGAGCAGAAAAGGAAATCCCAACGTATCCATCCTAAGGAACCAGAGTACGTGTTCCAGAGGGAAAAGGATGTGCTGGTTAACCTCCCACCGTAAAAAAAACCCAGTTATGCAAACAGGCCCCGGTATCTCCCAACCCTTCCACCACCCAATCCCCCCAAGCATCCGAAGACACAACCATCGCCTAACTAGAGGCAAAGGGTCAGTCCGATGTGCTAGGATGCCGCCACTCCCCCCACCCTTACAAATCCCCCCTTCCAGCTAGAACAACATATACACATAGATAATGTCCCCACATCATATGGGCACATTGCCAGGGGTCAGGCGCATATCAGAAAAGAAAAAAAAATTACTTTTGAGCCTCTAAAGTAAAAGTCAACATCAGTCAGCTCAAAAAATACTCCAGGACTGGGCACAGCTGGAGAAACTGCAACAAAAAACAAAAGAACAGATACAGAAAAAAAACAAAACAACAATATCTGTGTGCTTCTCCGAAGGAAGCCAGTCCCGCAATAACAGTGCTTTGCCTAGTGGACTCGCAAAACGTCAGACAGCAAACAGCCACTGTGATCCTCGTTCAAAACAAGGGAAAAAAGAAGAGCATAGAGGCTAAAGCGAATCGTGTTTTGTGTCAGAGGTAAAACCAAGAGAAGAATCCCTGCAAGTTTGGTGCAAACCTCATCACCATAGAGAGATCAAAAATAAAAGATAATCCAGCTACGGTGACTACAGTTGGAAGCCGAGGAAAGCCAAACAATCCGTGCAGTGAGAGGGCAAGCCCCGGACTCCTCTTAAAAATCAAAAGATAACGAGCAATCCCAGCCGTGGAAGGGAGCCGAAATGCCAACCCTCACGCCTCCCGGGGCTGGGCTTGCCTCACGCGCCGCGGGGCCGCCTCCGCAAGTCGAAGGTCATTGATCGCCGCTTGCCTTGGCGCCACGTTCGAAGCTGAGCAGGGAACTGCAAAGCAAACCGGATGTTGTGTTGGGCCAGACTGGAGCCAACGGAAGACAATTTGCCCGGTCGTAGCATCACACGGGTAGAAAAATCTGGGAAGATCAGCACTCTGTGTTCCTTATAAAACAATTGCTTTTTTTTGGTAAAAGGCACAAAGAATGAGACCTTTATATGAGTAATGAGATAATTTAGCGATGACGATTCTGGGCCTAGGTCTCCCTGGCCCTATACGGTGAGCTCTTTGAAAAAATCATTTTCCCTTGAAGTTCAGTAAGGCCCATGTCGGGTAACAGATAATCTTCCAACAGATTGGCCACATCCCGAGTGGAATCATCCTCCACTATACCCACAAAACGTAGATTCGTCCTGCGAGCTCGATTTTCAAAATCATCCAGCTTTGCGGTTTTTTTTCCTTGCATCTCTTTTTCGAGGCTGTGCACCCGTTTTCCCAACTGCAAGACATCATCTTCCACATTAGAAATCCTGCCTTCTGCATGATCCAAACGTAGACACCCAGCTCTGAAAGAGAGGACTTTTAATTCCTCTATTTGTGTGGAGAGAAGTGAGAAGCGATCATCTAAGGCTGACACAACGGCCTCTGTAAGCTTAGTCGCCAGTGCGGCATCCCAAGTCCTCCGCCGATGCAGCTCCCGCGCCGTCGGCCATTTTGGGAGATGCGGGTTTTAGCTCCTCTTTTTTTCCGTTTCGTGGAACGAAATGCCATGCCCGCTGCGAAACATACCAGCAGGTCCCACAGCAGCAGTCCACAAATAAGGAGTGGATCGCACGCTAAAAAAAAAAGTTTTAAAAAAGGCTCAAACGAGGGAGGTGGCACCGGAACTCAGCGCCTTACTAAGCCCACCACATCACGTGACCACCCTTACCTTGGCTGTTGTCCCTCACAACCTCCTAAATTGTGCTGGGTAACTGCTCCAATACTCTCTGGTTTTCTCTGCTTCCTCCTAGGGCTGGGTGGTGCCATCCATGCAACTGCTGTTTCTGCAGGGGAGCAAGAATTGTGATACACCCCCGGCTCCGCTCCGCTTTCTCAGGTCCCAGAAAAAAGAAGTGACAGAACGCCATTCTGGGTTGTTCTGACAGAAATTAAGCCTTCGGTAATGGACACAAAAAAGGGGATGAATTGGCAGAGGTTAGAAAGCTGCGAGCGGTAGTGCCGTTCATCAAGGCCAGGACTGAAGCCTTGACAATTGGCAGTGCTGCTCTCACTGGTGCTAAATCAAACCGCCCTTTGTGTCTGCTCTCTGCTCTGCAGAAATCTGCTTCAGGATCGCCCCCTTCCCCTTCTGTTCCCTGCAATACAGGAGGAGAGGTGGGAAGGAAGGGGGGACAAGAGGGGTGGGATGGATTAGGGAGCAGAGTGGCTGTTCTCTTCTCTGTGTGCCCCAGGCTCACCCCCTCCTCTTCTCTTCCCTGCAGGCTGCCTGGAGGGAAGGGGCTGGATTAGGGAGCAGAGTGGCTGTTCTCTTCTCTGTGTGCTCCAGGATCACCCCCTCCTCTTCTCTTCCCTGCAGCCTGCCTGGAGGGAAGGGGCTGGATTAGGGAGCAGAGTGGCTGTTCTCTTCTCTGTGTGCCCCAGGCTCACCCCTCCTCTTCTCTTCCCTGCAGGCTGCCTGGAGGGGAGGGATGGATTAGGGAGCAGAGTGGCTGTTCTCTTCTCTGTGTGCCCCAGGATCACCCCCTCCTCTTCTCTTCCCTGCAGCCTGCCTGGAGGGAAGGGGCTGGATTAGGGAGCAGAGTGGCTGTTCTCTTCTCTGTGTGCTCCAGGCTCACCCCTCCTCTTCTCTTCCCTGCAGCCTGCCTGGAGGGGAGGGACTGGATTAGGGAGCAGAGTGGCTGTTCTCTTCTCTGTGTGCCCCAGGCTCACCCTCTCCTCTTCCCTGCAGGCTGCCTGGAGGGGAGGGACTGGATTAGGGAGCAGAGTGGCTGTTCTCTTCTCTGTGTGCCCCAGGCTCACCCTCTCCTCTTCTCTTCCCTACAGGCTGCCTGGAGGGGAGGGGCTGGATTAGGGAGCAGAGTGGCTGTTCTCTTCTCTGTGTGCCCCAGGCTCACCCCTCCTCTTCTCTTCCCTGCAGGCTGCCTGGAGGGGTGGGACTGGATTAGAGAGCAGAGTGGCTGTTCTCTTCTCTGTGTGCCCCAGGCTCACCCTCTCCTCTTCTCTTCCCTACAGGCTGCCTGGAGGGGAGGGGCTGGATTAGGGAGCAGAGTGGCTGTTCTGTGTGCCCCAGGCTCACCCCTCCTCTTCTCTTCCCTGCAGGCTGCCTGGAGGGGTGGGACTGGATTAGAGAGCAGAGTGGCTGTTCTCTTCTCTGTGTGCTCCAGGCTCACCCCCTCCTCTTCTCTCCCTGCAGCCTGCCTGGAGGGAAGGGGCTGGATTAGAGAGCAGAGTGGCTGTTCTCTTCTCTGTGTGCTGCAGGCTCACCCACTCCTCTTCTCTTCCCTGCAGGCTGCCTGGAGGGAAGCGGCTGGATTAGAGAGCAGAGTGGCTGTTCTCTTCTCTGTGTGCTGCAGGCTCACCCCCTCCTCTTCTCTTCCCTACAGGCTGCCTGGAGGGGAGGGGCTGGATTAGGGAGCAGAGTGGCTGTTCTGTGTGCCCCAGGCTCACCCACTCCTCTTCTCTTCCCTGCAGGCTGCCTGGAGGGGTGGGACTGGATTAGAGAGCAGAGTGGCTGTTCTCTTCTCTGTGTGCTCCAGGATCACCCCCTCCTCTTCTCTTCCCTGCAGGCTGCCTGGAGGGGAGGGCTGGAGATCAACTCCGCTCCCTCTCTGCCTCTTGAGCCTGAAAAGAAGTGCCCGAACTGCATTCCTGGCTGTTGACCACAGGGTGAGCCCTGTTACCACCCAATAAGTTTGTTTACTTGTAAAAAACTGGATGGTGAGTAAATAGAAAAAGAATGTGCAATCTGCCGGGCTATAAAAAGCCTCCCATAGCCTGGACTGTATCTTTTGGTGCCTGAGAGCCTCTGCCAGAGATGTCGGGGTTCCTGCTCTCCCTGCTGGCTGCAGCCCTCTGCGTGCAGACGGGTAAGGGGGCGAGAGGGCATCTCCGGTCCTCGCTCCTCATTTCTGTTATCTCTGCCTGCGAGAAGGCGCCATTCGGATAAACGGGATTAGTTAGACGGTGGCCTGTCGGCCCCTATTCAGTGTAAGGGGCAGCTACATCCTTCTTAGAGATGGTGGGGGGGGGGGGGGGGGGAGGGTGTGTGTGCTGAGGGGGGGAGGGGGGGGGGATTTAACCTGCCAAGAATACAAAAAAAAAGAAAGAAATATAAATGCGCGCTTACCTGCTAATGACAAAGTAATGGATTTTATGATTCTGGTTCTCGAGGGTTTACACTGCTTGCCAGTAGGTTTCTGCGTGCAGTGTAAGGTCCTCTTCCCTGTGTTTGCAGCAGTGAGGGGAGAGGGGGACCTGCTTTGCTAACAAGCACCTGTCAGTGTGATGGGTGCAGCCTGTGCTAAACCCGGCCCTTTTCGGCGCCTTGGCAGCGTTATCAGTGCAATGTGAGCCCCATGTTAATCGGTTCAGTCAGGCCAATGCAATATCGCCCGCTCTCCTGACAGGCGCCGATCCTCCTCTCCCAGCTGCCCGATTTAATATTTAAAAGGGCTGCCACAGTAACAAGGACGCGCTAGGGGAAACAGTGCGCTCTCCGCGCCTCCCCGGCATCGGGAGCCCAAGAAAGGTGACTGTCAGTACGGGTCAGGGAAAGGGACGCTCGCTTAATTGAGCGTCCCTTTTCCTAACCTGACTGCTGGCAACATTCTTCTAAAGTTAACAGAAAAGCAGTATTTGTCACATATTAATGAGGCAAATTAATTTTCGAGAGTAAAAATGGGTGCGAGGGGTGCACTTTTTTTTTTTTTGCATTGGGGGGTACTAGCTAATAGCCTCATCAATATGAATTTACATGTGATGAGTGCTATTAGCTACGCACTGGTTTGCAGCTGCCTTTTGGACACGCTAATCCCCTTATCGCACGAGGGGGGTTTTGGAAGCACGTCCAAGCGCACTATCTTACATCAGCCTGTGTGTGTGTGTCCTCCCATAGTAAATCAGCACGTTATCAGTACAAGCAGTGTAGCGGGTGCGTCTTGTAAACAATGCTAAAAATCTTTTAGAATAGACTCGTGTGCTGTCTACCTGGAAAATTCTGACACCTTATGGCCACTGTTGGTACTGCAGCTCCTTGCGTTTTCCAACAGACAATAAATACACAGGTAATGAGAATTAATGTAACAAAAACCACATTTGCATCCAAATTAATTTCCTTAATTTCCTTACTGTAACAATACCTCTGGAAATACATAATTGCTAGTTAGTGATGATGAGGCAGGTTGCATCGCTGGGTGCGAGGCCTCACTGATGGCAGTACCAGCAGAAGGAGACTGGTTCAGGTGTGCTGACAGTGGGTTGTGGTGGTGGTGGGGCTGGGGTAGGGGGGAGATGGTGCCATGGCAGCAGTGGGGGCAGGGTGGTGGGGGCTTGGCGTCATGGAGACAGCAGTAGAGGCAGTGGCGAGGACCGTGCTGTTAGTCACATTTTGCTTCAGGGGCAGTCTGGGACGGCAGCAGGTGTGCTGTGGGGTGGTGCCAGGTGCTGTGGGATCTGTGCAGGTCATGGCTATTGGGCAGCAGGAGGTGGCATTGGAGTGGGTGAGAGAGATCAGCAGTGTTTTGAATAATCAGAGAGGTGAATGGAGAGGTTGTTAGGGGCGATGTTAAGGATCGCATGAGGGGTCTGAAGCTGGTGAGAGGCAATGATTTGAGAGGATGGGCTTGAAGGGATTGAGTGTCAGTAACTTCACATTAGGATTTACCACCCAGGGAAAGGCTCTGAGAGTCATTGTAGATTAGCAGCAGCAGTCAAAAAAGCAAACAGAATGTTAGGCATTAATCTCTGTTTTATTCCCCAATCCTCTCCAAATATCTTAATGCCTCTGTATTGATCCATTGTGTAACTGCTCGGTGAGTATTGTGTACAGTCCTGCTCGCCACTTCTCAAATACGTTATAGGAGAACTAGAAAAGGTAAAGAAATACATTTAATGAATGAAAAGAAAAGGTAACACAATTTGTTCATTTTCTGTTTTGTTTCGTTTCACCTTGGGTCCCCGGCCACCACTGCCATTTTATTTTATAGGCTACACTTCCTGATTATAAAAATATCCCATCTCCCAGGCTTTATTTTATTTTATGTATATTTTTATATTCTGCACCAGCCTCCTCTCCCCGTCCCTGGGGGACCTTTTAGTTGTGTAGATGAGTTGAGAGATGCAGTTATTTATGTTCTGGACCCTCTCTTAGGTGGTGGGGGGATTACACAATCACAACATTGCAACATTACACCTTCTTGTGGAGACTGGGGAATAAGAATTCCAGGTTAACCTGCTTAGTCCTAGCTTCAATAATCTGGAGCATAGCAGGAGCTAGGCTGCCACCTGTCTGTCAGTTCAAGGATTGCAAGGGAAAGGCGATGTTACAGGGGAAAGATCTTGGCAGGCACAAATATCCTCATTTCACCGCCGCATATCTCTGTCATATCCCCCTGTCTCCTCTCCTCCAGGGTATACATATTTAGGTCTTTAAGTTTCATCTCAAAAGGCTGTTGGTGCAGACTGTGAATCATGTTGGTGGCTGTTTTTTTTGGATGACCTCCACCACTCTACTGGGTTTGCTCATGTAGATCTAGAACAGAATTGGCCCCAGGACGGCTCTGAAGGCACTCTACTAATCGTCTCTTTTTCCTCAGAATGCCTATGGCTCCTCCTCTTCTTCACCACGCGACCTTGCAAATATCTCATCTTCGCCGTGCCGCTGGTTGGGAATGGCTGCGCGGCCCTGTGGCTCCTCCTTTGCTGCACGGCCCTCCACTTCCTTCTCCTTGGAAATGGAGAAATTGGAGGCCAACAGTTCCTCTGTTGGCTTTCAGTACTACTTTTTATACTTACTTTTCCTAGGTTAGTATCCCTATTGAAGGGGGGGGGGGCCTCACACTGACCCCCACCTGGAACAAGGACAACAGCCCCTAACACTAGGACCCGATGCACCAGAACCACGGGCTCTACAAAGGGTCTACTGTCTGCAATAAAGGCTTACAGATAGGATAGTGAGAAACTGAATGTATTAGCCAGCCTGCTAACAAGCTTTCACGTTTTTTCAGTTTTCACACTTTTCTCATTGTTTTCAGTAATGCTGATGTCTTAGGTTTGGTTTCGTTTATGACTGCCAAGTAAGCAAACCTGCTAGTACGCAGAATCAACCAAGACAAAGGATGTATATGAGGATGTGTATATGAGGATATGTGTATATGAGGATGTGTATATGAGGATATGTGTATATGAGGATGTGTATATGAGGCAGCGTTATTGTTGCAAAGTCACAAATTCCTTTCACAGATCTGCAATTCCCGATAGCCTCTCCTGCGAATGACGTATCAGTACTCACATGATCTGAAGGCAGAACAAAGAAGAATAATCAGGAAAGTTCCATGCTGGAAGGAAGGGGGGTCACCCAGCCCCTCAGTCGGAATATGCTTGCTCAGCAATGTGTAAAACGCAAGTGCAAGAGATAAGAAGTATGAAATGTATAAAAAGTTTCTCCCTGCTGGGCAGGGTATGCAGTTTTACTGATACATGTCAGCTGCATCTATTGCTAGCAAATAAACTTTTCCTTCTTGGACCAGTGCCTGAAGTCTTCTGTTTGTTACCTGCTATTTGTTACCCTGTTACACTACCATACCAATTCAAATGGGCCACAGAATAATCCCTTTCTCTATGGGTAACTTACAGACATGAGATTTCCTACGCATCACAGGAGGAGAATATTGATGACGGACCACATACTAATTCTTTAAACACAATACAGAAACCAAACTAGTCAAGAAGCCTGCAGCCCAGGTTGCACCTCCCTCTGACTATAATGCTTAGCCACAATCCTTTTCCCTAACTATCCACTAAGTTCCCCAAGTTAACTGGGTATGAAGTAACCAGCTTTGAACTAATAAAATAAGTTACAAATCTAGGCAACCTTTTCTTCAATATTTCTAGAAGACTCTCTTGACGTCTTTTGCTTCAAAATTACCAAGAGAAATTTCTTCCAATATCCAATCTTCTTCAACTGGAATTTCCATCTCTCTTTATACATCAATTTGACTCTTAGAACTCCAAGAACTAATTTAATTCACAGGTCTTACTTCTAAAAGCTGGATTTGTATTTCAATCTTATTTTTGTTCTGTATTCTATCCTTAAGTATTAATTTCAGAGTCAAGAGGACTGCTAGTTTCTCCTGTAAAAAGGCTTCTGGTTCCTTCATTTAGGTCTATGCTCCTCAACTGAAGGACATATTGAGATTGTTGGTGTTGCGATCCCTTCTGTTGCTGCGCCACAGGAGGTATCTTACCTTCTCTTCCGGAGGCCGCTCTGAAGCCAGGGCCTCGCCTGCGAACCATCCAGGACTTGCTCCAGGGCCTGCAAGGCCTCGCTGTTCTTGAGACCTGCCTGTGGCTTGCTTGGCTCTATTTGGACTTCCTGGTTTGTGCCATGCCCTTCTCCCTAGGGGCCGGCCCGCGGCACTCTTCCTCAGTTATAGGGCCAGTGAGAGGCAGTCCAGGTGAACTCCTCCCAGGGAGTTGCCTGCATGCAGCAGTATAAAAGGACTTCCACTTCAGTTCCTGTTTGCCTTCGGATTGAGTTTCACAGTCGTCTGTGCTTCTTCCTCGGGCCAGGCCCTCCGTGGTCTTCACTTGTCTTGATGGCTCCCTGTCCTGTGTCTCTCTGCCTGTTGACTTGATGTTTGTTACGGATTTTCCTGATGTTTGTTCCAGTTCCAGTTCCTGATGTTCCTGCTTGCTTTAGGCTGCCAGGAGTGCAGCAACCTGCTTAGGCTGCCAGGAGTGCAGCAACCCACCTCTTCCCTGTGCTCATCCTGCTCCTGCGGCTGTAGGACAGGGTGGTCCGCGACCAGCCCATTGGGTCCGCCCGTGTCGGTGGGCTGAGTAGGGCGCCTTGAGGGACAGTGCAATTGTCTTCCTTCCCAGCTCCCGTCTGTGATGTCTCTGCTTCAGCCCTCGTCTGTGATATCTTCGCTTCAGCCCTTGTCTGTGATGTCTTCGCTTCAGCCCTCGTCTGTGATGTCTTCAGTGTTCTAAGGACTCTGTCTGCCCTCGTCCTCTGTCCGGCCTGCTGCCCAATGCCGTTACCCAGCGGCAGGTCCGAAAGGGCTTGGAACAGTCGGAGGAACGTTCATCAATCAACATTGCGTTGTTGGTTGCCGTGGGCATGCAGGTCCGGTTGAGGGTCAGACCTTGTTCTCTAGTCCTTGCTTCAGTCTTGCCTCGCCTAGCCCTCCATGCTTGCACCAGCTCACCTCCCACGGTGGCTTTGGGCTCCTCCCTGAGTCTCGCCATGGCCCAAAGGCTCACTACACCCGCTCTAGAGGCGACCGCGCTCCTCGTGCTCGCAACAGAATCCGAAAGGCCTCCTAGTCCTCGGTTCGTCAGCAGCGTGGAGGACGCGCTCGTAACAGTTGGAGAAGACTGAACCATTTCCTATGGAACTCCTCCTATGAGTGGCAATAACTGTGCAGTCCTGGATTTGGTCAGAGAAGTCCAAGAATATTCCAATCAGAAGCACTGAAACTGTGAAAGAGTAAAGTCCAATCTCTTATCACTCTGCAGTATTGGATTCTGGAGAAGGGGGAAAACATGCCTTCCGTTCTCAGTGTTTCTAGTGACCTCTAGCAGGTATAGAACAGGGATGTCCAACACCAGTCCTCTAGGGCTGCCTACCAGCTGGGTTTTCAGGAGAATCCTAATGAATTTGGATGAGATAAATCTGCATGCACACTGCCTCAATTATATCCAAACCTATGTCATGCATCTGTAAACCTCTTCCCTGTTGTGGGAGGGGCCACAGAAATAACCCCACCTCTCAGCTGTGTGTTTAGGAGAGGCACATGTAAGGCACCTACAAAACTAATGGGTCTTCCAGGGATGGGGAGGAGAGGCTGCAGCAGAGAACAGAACAATAAAGTGATAACATAAAACCCACCTTATATAGCTACAGCAAGTATTGCATATAAAATCAGTGCATGCACAGTTACACAGCACATTAGGATTATTATAGTCTGTAGCAAACACAGACAAATGGCATTATAGTAACTAAAGAGAGAAAATTTTATTAACATGGAAAAGTGAGGAAAATCAGCTTGCAAGATATAAAAGAAAAATCACTAGCCCTACTCTATAACTCAGTTCAGTTCACTTCCAAAATACTTCCAACTCCCACCTATATTCTGGCCAGAATAATAACATAAGTTCTAAGTTAAGTCTCACATGAGTTATGTTTTCTTTTTCTTAAGAGAAGCTGCTTCACTATGTGCTTGATGAGGCAGATACAGATGCTTGAGATCCTGTGGCTGCAGGGTCCACTTGCATCATGAGATTGGAAGCCCTGGTTCTAAAAAAAATAAATTAAAACATATATATATATATATATAAATATATTCCCTCTCTATAATCATGACAAATCTTCCAAATTTCCCTGCAACTAAGTCAGCCTGATACTGGAAAGTATACAGATACTATTCTAAATACT
Organism: Rhinatrema bivittatum; assembly: GCF_901001135.1. Classification (NCBI taxonomy): domain Eukaryota; kingdom Metazoa; phylum Chordata; class Amphibia; order Gymnophiona; family Rhinatrematidae; genus Rhinatrema; species Rhinatrema bivittatum. The sequence continues at coordinate 804,256,929 of NC_042616.1, read as the reverse complement.
GTCATTCTAGTTCTAAATGAAACAAAAGATCAGGAAATAGTTGAAACTTACACTGATTTCCTTCACTACAAAATAACAAACCACTGCTTTCTGAGCACTGTCATATAATTACTATTCTACAGACTATGGCTATGAGAAGCACTCCCATCTATCTGTAACTGATCTTTCCTTTGTAGTAGCAGCCATGTGGCTGGGGTAGGAACCTCACCTCATTGCTATGTCCTTCTGTCTTTCCTCGCTCTGCCTGTCTGGCTGTATACAAAAGACCACCTTTCCTTTATACCTAATTAAAAGTGTTCCTTAGCAATCAATCCCCTGCTCCTTATTGGCTCTGGTCCAGAATTACACCCAAGTTCTGATTCCAAGAACTGCCATAGGTCCATTCAACTCAAAATTTTCCTTATGCGGAAATATCCATGTAATCCTAGCAATTGTAGCCAGGTCCACATGGTGTCATTGTAATTGAGGGTATAATAGCATTGGCTTCCAGCCATGGCAACCCCCTCCCCCGTATAGTGGACCCAGAGAGTAATTTAACATTTGCACAGGTGAGAAGTACTTCTGTAGGCTTCAAAGGAAAGCATTTGCATTTGCCCCTCTCTGTCTCAACCAACAAAGGTACTGCCAAGTAATTCACATGTCACCATTTGCCTTTACTTCAAACACAGAGTGAACAGGGGTTCTCCCCTTTGCAAATTAATTGACCTTTGCTAGTCAGAACAAGAACAAGACTTTAAGCTTCTGGCTTACATTCCTCCCCACTAAGAATTAATGTTGTCCTCAATATTTCCCAGCACTCAACTTGTTAATATCATAAACAAATCCACAACTCTTTGGTATACAAAGAACAAATGTAGTCACTGAATGCACTTTCATCAGAATAACCTTACAAAAAGCAGCTTTATATTGCTCATCAACAAATAGTGTTCACCTTCAGAGAGCATCACTGTTAAACCCAATAGTGTTCCTTCAGATAATTGGACATTTTCCCTTTGTTGGACCTCTCTGACTTTCTGATGTTTGACTCTGAAATTGGCTCAGAGCTGCCAGAAGCACTGTCTTCTCTTGGAGTTTCCCTTTCAATTTCATCTCTCCCTTTGGGCCTTCAGGTTCTAAGCCATCAGCACTGTCATGTACAGTTCTTGGCTTGTCACCTGGAGCTCCTAAATTAGATTCTGAGTCATCTTGTTGTGATTCCTGGCCGAGGTAGCCCTCGGCCAGGACCCACTACCTCCCTCGGAGATCCGGAGCGGGGCCTTCTCCCGGCGCGACGGGCGGTGCGCGGACCGCGGCATGCTTTCCCCGGCGTCTCTACCACTGCATCGGGGAGAGCGCGGCAGGGCCCGCCTCTTAAAGGGGCCGTGGCGCGCGGTCCAGGCCGGCCCCAGAAGATGACGTCAAGACCCAGGGAGATTTAAACCTCTCCCTGGGTTCCAGCAGATGCCTTTGCAATAAGGTTCCTGTGTGTTTCCTGGTTATACTTTGCTTTGCCTGCCGCCTGCCTTGACCCTGCCTGGACCCGGACCTTGGTTGCTGTCCGCTTGCTTTGATCCTGCCTGGACACAGTTCCAGCTTGCCACCACTAGTCTAGACACTACCCTAGACATTGCTGCTCCACCTTCCAGAGAGGAGTTCGTCAGGACTATTCCTCGGTGAGTACCTTCCGGACTAAGGGTCCACATAGAACTGAGAACACATCTTCCCCTAACATCTCAGAATTTTGCATTTGCCAAATTGCCTCCACAGGTAGGTTTACAGTATTCCTAACCATTCATCCACCAGAGTATACAGCTTAATTTGGTTTCACTGTACAACTTTCATTTCCCCAGACTTTGAACGTATTCTGAATGTATACTCATGGGGGTTCAAAACATTTTATCATTTCATAGAGAGCAGATTCCCAGACATCTTGCATCTTATGCCTACCATTGAAGTTATGTTGTCTGCGGAGAACCGTATCACTCACACCTATCAGTGCACCTCTGGACCTTCGGTCTGAATCTCTCCACTTTGCCTCAGTGTCTCCTCTGCTATTGGACATGCTATATTTAGCCTATTTCGGAGAGACAACACCCAGTCATCTAGCATCACATACCCTTCTTCTTCAGTGAATGTGCAGAGATTACGTCCCATGGTAATTGTGAGTCATGACCAAATAGGTAATGTGGGGAGTATCCGGTTGAACTGTGCACATTCCTATTAGAGGCCATCACTAACTCTGGAAGATGCTCTGTCTACCTTCTCTTCTTCTCAATGGACAGTGTCTTGAGCATGTCATGTAGTGTCCGACTGAACCGCTCACACCTGCCATTCTCTTCAGGATGATAGGGGGTTGTTCTGCTCTTCTCCATACCATATAACTTACAAAGTTCTTGTATAGTAGCAGATTCAAAGTTCCCCCCTTGATCAAACTGTAGGCAAGAAAAGCAGCTATAATGGGCTATCCAATGTTGCACTAAAACCTTTGCTGTGGATTTTGCTGTCTGATTTCCAATTTGTATGGCCAATGTATACCTAGAAAACATGTCAGTCAGCACAAGAACATCATCTCATTGAGCCTCCTTTAGAAATTCCTGAGAGTACTCCATACTCCTCCCTGTTAATTGTACTTTCCATCTTTCAGTTACAATGTAAACCGGTATGATGTTTGCATACTAATACCGGTATATAAAAGCATTAAATAAATAAATAAATAAATAAATACTGTTTGCCTTTCTCCTACATCTTATTGCATGTACTTTGCTCACAAACCTTTCAGTAGGCAATAATTATTCTCAAACTTCTGTTTGAATTTGGAGGAAATTTTTCCCGTTATCCTCAACTTCTGGCTCTTCTCTTTTTGGAAGTCTCAAAAGCATGTCTGCATTCACATGAGTTTTGCCGGGCTTGTAACAGATTTCAAACTGCAGCTCCTCTAGTTGAACTAGCCTGTATATTGGCATTTTCTAAGTACCTCAAGGGGTAATGATCAGTGGGTTCTATGGCTCCACTGCCTTGGCTTGCTTCTCTAGCTAAACTTCCATAGTGAATTGCAAATGTCGGTCTCTTGAATTAAGCCATATCCAGACACTGATGTTGCACAGGAGCTGCCTTTTCCTGGAGACCTGGACCTGGCCTACTGATCCAAGCTGGGCTCTGACTCTTATCCTCCCCAGCTGGATCCTGCCCTCAGGATTCTCCCTGCCTAGCAGGGTCCCACCCCCAGAGCTCTCTTCCTCTGTGGGATTTAAGGTGGACCAGGCACAGGTTAAGGAGGGAAAATAGGGTCACACCTTCACACCCCTATTTAGAAGTATAGTATGGGGGGAGGAGAGGGCAACACTCCCTTCTCATCATTTTCAGTTTTATCTTTCAGAAAGGAAAATAATCTAATTTGGTTTCAATGAACTTCCTCTAGTATTTCTGACCTAAGTTTGAGGTATCTTGAATCTAGTGGGCTACAGAATCTGAGGCAACTTAGTTTTACTGGAGGGAGATTGTGTCGAGCAGATCAGATCAGTTTCTTCCATTGAGGTACCAGATCAGATACAAACTTAGGCCCCATTGTAATAAGATGTGTTGGGATGTGCTCAGGGTTTTACCCATGAATGTCCCCACGTGTTTTGTTCCCAGACTTTACTCTCGAGGCAGCAAGGGATTTTGTGTGTAAAAACAGAGAGGACAAACCAGCGTAAAATTCTGTGTATGAAGTCCCCATTAATGAAGGCATTAGCAGTCGCGGACTGCATTGGAGAATCATTCGGATGGCAGATGTCGTGCTTCAGAAGTAACTGCCTTGATGCAGCTTCACGGTGAAATATCAGCTGATGTCGGTTTAAGAATAATGAACAGATTCAGTATATACCCAGCATAATGACAGCATTTTTCAATGCAATATACAGATAAGTCAAAATCATTATCGTGTCTGGAAGATACTTGAAATTGTTTTTTTGGAAAAAAATTTCATCTTGAACGTTGAGCAACAATACTTATCAATTTTAAATTTTCAGTATAATTGCAACATATATGCATAACTTTTAAGAAAATATAGAAAAACGTATTAAAAAGATTCAGATTGAATAAACATTTTGGAAGTTGGAGATTTTTTAAAAGACCAATGATTATAAATTACCTCTTACATGTTGTAAGTTCTATATAGAACAAAACATGAGGTCCTGAAGTCTTTTTTCCTCCGATTTTTTTAAACATCCGGGAATAATCACATAACAAGGATGGTTAAGATATGACATTATGAAGTTTTGTAATTTTTGTGTTGGATGACAAATGTTCTGCAAGTACCAGCATCCAGCATTCACAGTGTTAACAAGTTGGGAAAAGGGCTGTACTGTTTAGCAAGCCCATATCTGGCAGAGGTGGATGCCAAAGGAATACTGAGAGAACATTTAAGTTAGAAATGGAGAAATTACTTACCTGATAATTTCGTTTTCCTTAGTGTAGACAGATGGACTCAGGACCAATGGGTATAGTGTACTCCCGTTACACTATACCCATTGGTTATTGGGTATAGTTAGCAGTAGGGATGTGAATCGTTTTAGGACGATTAAAATTATCGTCCGATAATTTTAATATCGTCTTAAACCGTTATGGAACACAATACAATACAGATTCTAACGATTTATCGTTATAAATCGTTAGAATCGTGAGCCGGCACACTAAAACCCCCTAAAACCCACCCCCGACCCTTTAAATTAAATCCCCCACCCTCCCGAACCCCCCCCCAAATAACTTAAATAACCTGCGGGTCCAGCGGCGGTCCAGAACGGCAGCGGTCCGGAACGGGCTCCTGCTCTGAATCTTGTCGTCTTCAGCCGGCGCCATTTTCCAAAATGGCGCCGAAAAATGGCGGCGGCCATAGACGAAAAAGATTGGACGGCAGGAGGTCCTTCCGGACCCCCGCTGGACTTTTGGCAAGTCTCGTGGGGGTCAGGAGGCCCCCCACAAGCTGGCCAAAAGTTCCTGGAGGTCCAGCGGGGGTCAGGGAGCGATTTCCCGCCGCGAATCGTTTTCGTACGGAAAATGGCGCCGGCAGGAGATCGACTGCAGGAGGTCGTTCAGCGAGGGTTCCGGCGCCTCGCTGAACGACCTCCTGCAGTCGATCTCCTGCCGGCGCCATTTTCCATACGAAAACGATTCGCGGCGGGAAATCGCTCCCTGACCCCCGCTGGACCTCCAGGAACTTTTGGCCAGCTTGTGGGGGGCCTCCTGACCCCCACGAGACTTGCCAAAAGTCCAGCGGGGGTCCGGAAGGACCTCCTGCCGTCCAATCTTTTTCGTCTATGGCCGCCGCCATTTTTCGGCGCCATTTTGGAAAATGGCGCCGGCTGAAGACGACAAGATTCAGAGCAGGAGCCCGTTCCGGACCGCTGCCGTTCCGGACCGCCGCTGGACCCGCAGGTTATTTAAGTTATTTGGGGGGGGGTTCGGGAGGGTGGGGGATTTAATTTAAAGGGTCGGGGTGGGGTTTTAGGGGGTTTTAATGTGCCGGTTTTTCGATTTTTCGATTTTTCACGATTTTTAACGATTTTTCACGATATTTTACCCCCCCAAACGGCAACAATACGATTCCCTCCCCCTCCCAGCCGAAATCGATCGTTAAGACGATCGAGGACACGATTCACATCCCTAGTTAGCAGTTGGAGACGGATCAGATTTCAATCTGACGTCAGCCCCTAGTACATATAGCCCTGCAGGAAGTGCAGCTCTTCAGTATTCTCCTCGAAAAGCATTGTGGATATATGTGTGACTGACTAATTTGATTAACTTGGATAACTTCAAACTTGGTTAAACTTTAGAACTTGATTAACTTGAACTGGTTGAATTGACTATAGCTGGAGACCACCAGTGTACTCAACCGGAAAGCGTCGACACCTGGTAGGGTGGGTGTCCTAAGTGAATGAAAACGTGGATTATCCTTGAATCATTCGAATTCCATGCGTAAAGGCAGCCAAGGGTGGGATGCTGAGTCCATCTGTCTACACTAAGGAAAACGAAATTATCAAGTAAGTAATTTCTCCATTTCCTAGCGTGTAGCAGATGGACTCAGGATCAATGGGATGTATAAAAGCTACTCCCGAACCAGGTGGGAGGCTGCCTGTGACCACTTAGTACTGCCCTTGCAAATGCCGTGTCCTCCCGAACCTGAACGTCCAGGCGATAGAATCTGGAGAAGGTGTGGATGGAAGACCATGTTGCCGCCTTGCAAATCTCGGCGGATGACAGCATTCTGGTTTCTGCCCAGGATACTGCCTGGGCTCTGGTAGAATGGGCCTTGACCTGTAGAGTGGTTTGCCTGCTTCTACGTAGGCCGCCTTGATGACTTCCTTGATCCAGCGGGCTATGGTTGCCCGCAAGGCCACTTCCCCTTGTCTCTTCCCGCTGTGAAGGACGAAAAGGTGGTCCATTTTTCATACGGGTTCCGACATTTCCAGATATCTGGATAGGAGTCTGCCGATGTTGAGGTGGCGTAAACTCCAAGCTTCTTTCGAACTCTTCAAGTCATCCAGCGATGGTAGCGAGATGGTTTGGTTAAGATGGAAGTGTGATACCACTTTAGGAAGGAACGAAGGCACCGTGCATAGCTGGATGGCTCCCGGGGTGAGCCTGAGGAATGGTTCACTGCAGGACAGTGCTTGTAGTTCTGAAATGCGGCGGGCTGAACAAACCGCCAGCAGGAATGCTGTCTTTAACGTTAACAGGCGGAGGGACAGACCTCGGAGGCACCTGAAGGAGGTTCCTGCTAGAAAATCCAGGACCAGGTTGAGATTCCAAAGAGGTACCGGCCACTTTAGTGGTGGGCGTATGTGTTTGACTCCTTTCAGGAAATGTGACACGTCTGGGTGAGAAGCTATGCTGTTGCCCTCGCTCCTGGAGCTGTAGCATGACAATGCGGCCACCTGTACCTTGATGGAGTTGAGGGACAGCCCCTTCTGTAGCCCGTTCTGTAGGAATTCCAGGATCACGGGAACTTTACTTGAGTGTGGCTTGATGTCGTGCTCTTCGCACCAGGCTTCAAATACTCTCCAAATCCTTATGTACGTTAAAGATGTGGAGAACTTGCGTTCTCTGAGTAGAGTGTCGATTACAGCCCCCGAGTATCCGCTCTTTCTCAGGCGAGCCCTCTCAATGGCCAGGCTGTAAGAGAGAATTGAGCTGGATCCTTGTGGAGGATCGGTCCTTGTTGAAGCAGGTCTCTGTGTGGAGGCAGTGGTAGGGGGGGTCCCTGCCAGTAGTCTTCTCATGTCTGCATACCATGGTCTTCTTGGCCAGTCCGGGGTCACCAGAAGTACTAGACCCATGTGTAGCTGTATCTTGTGAATGATTGTGCCCAATAGGGGCCACGGCAGGAAGGCATATAATAGGGTCCCCTGTGGCCAGGTCTGTACCAGGGCATCGATCCCCTGGGACTGAGGTTCCTGCCTGTGGCTGAAGTACCTGGGTACTTGGGTGTTGGACCAGTTTGCCAGAAGGTCCATGTCCGGTGTCCCCCACCGGTTCACTATCAGTTGGAACGCTGTGGATGACAGCTTTCATTCTCCTGGGTCTAGACTTTCCCTGCTGAGATAGTCCGCCGTGATGTTGTCTTTCCCGGCGATGTGGACGGCTGAGATCTCCTGGAGGTTTACTTCCGCCCATGCCATTAGGGCAGAGCTTTCCAAAGTGTGTATCGCGACACTTTAGTGTGTCGCCTGAGGTGTGCCGGTGTGTTGCGCAAGCCCGGTGCACGTGACACACCGGCAAATGGGAACCAATGCAGCCGCTGGTGGACCTCATCCCACTGGCGGCTGAGCAGTGAAGTTTCGCTGGGCTGGGCTGTGCTGTGTGCCGGAGACACACAGCAGGAGGATCGGTGGGCCGTGGTGGAGCTTACGTCACCACGGCTCGAAGAAAAAGGTCACGCAGGTGGTGCTCCTCCTTCCTGCCCACGCGGCCCCGGAAGAAAAATGTTGCCGGAGCCGCACGGGCAGGAAGGAGGTGGAGCATCAGCCACGTGCAGAAGAGGAGCAGCGGGCTGAGAGGAGGAGGAGGCCCGGTAGCAGGGTCCCCACCGCGGATCGGCCCGTGAAGAAGAGGGACACCACTGCCGCGGATTGGCCCGCGAAGAAGAGGGACGGCGCTGCCGCGGATCGGCCCGCGAAGAACAGGGCCGCTGCAGAGCCCATCCTGCAGCGACCCGTGAAGAGGAGCCCAGAGGTAAGAGAGAGGCTAAGGGCCCGTAGAGTGCGTGTATGAGATGAGTTGAGAGATTGTGTGCATGTATGAGATGAGTTGAGAGATTGTGTGTGTGTATGAGATGAGTTGAGAGACTGTGTGTGGGAGTGAGGACCTGAATGTTTGCAGAGGCAGCATGTGAGAGCCTGTGTGTGTGTGAGAGAGACAGCATGTGCCAGTGAGAGCCTGTGTGTATGAATGATTGTATGAGAGAGAGCATGTGACAGTGAGAGTCTGTGCTTGAGCAAGACAGCATGTGGGAGTGAGAGAGAGCCTGTGTATGTGAGAGTCAGACAGCAAGTGCAAGAGAGAGACTGTGTATGAATGATTGTATGAGAGAGAGCATGTGACAGTGAGAGCCTGTGCTTGAGCAAGACAGCATGTGGGAGTGAGAGAGAGCCTGGGTGTGTGAGAGTCAGACAGCATGTGCAAGAGAGAGACTGTGTATGAATGATTGTATGAGAGAGAGCATGTGACAGTGAGAGTCTGTGCTTGAGCAAGACAGCATGTGGGAGTGAGAGAGAGCCTGGGTGTGAGTCAGACAGCATGTGCAAGAGAGAGAGTGTGTATGAATGATTGTATGAGAGAGAGCATGTGAGAGCCTGTGTGTGTGAGAGAGAGAGAAAGCATGTGAGAATGAGAACCTGACTGTATGTTTGAGGGAAGAAGATAGATGGAGAGAAAAGAAATAGAAAAAAAAGACAATATGAAAGGAATTGGCAAAAAAAATAAGAAAGGAAAGGTAGAACAAAAAAGCCTGTGACCAACCGATAAAAAACTAAGATCAGACAGCAAAGGTAAAAAAAATAATTACTTTTTACTGATTGGCACATGTAATTTTTGGTAATGTGCAAAAGTAGCATTTTCTCTATGTGGATCTCATAATGTAGGAGATCAGCATGGAGGAAGTGGAAACCCACGGGGCCTGCACAGAGGAGGCAATAGAATGGGCTTCAGTGCCAATAGCAGCAATCAGCGCCTCCCAAATAGCCATGCGGCATCAGTGACAGTGACAGTGGCAGCAGAGGAATGAGAGAGGCTCTTGAGTTTGCTGGCAAAAGAAAGAGACGGGGTCTGCCTTTAGTGTGTGCATGTGAATGAATGGGAGTCTGCCTGGGGGTGTATGTGTGTGAATGCATGGGTGCCTGCCTGAGGGTGTGTCTGTGTATGAGAATGTATGGGTGTCTTCCTGGGGTTTGTATTTGTGAGAATAGGTGCCTGCCTGTGTGTGGTGTATGTGTATGTGTGTGTGTGTGTGAGAATGAATTGGTGCCTGCCTGGGGGTCTGTGTGTGTGAGAATGAATTGGTGCCTGCCTGGGGGTCTGTTTGTGTGAGAATGAATGTGTGCATGCCTGGGGGATGGTGAGGGAGTGGTGTGAAAATGAATGGGAGCCTGCCTGGGGGTCAGTTTCAGTGTGTGAGAATGACTGGGAGCTTGCCTGGGTGTGTGTGTTTGTGTGAGAATGATTGGGAACTTGCCTGGGTGTGTGTGTTTGTGTGAGAATGATTGGGAGCTTGCCTGGGTGTGTGTGTTTGTGTGAGAATGATTGGGAACTTGCCTGGGTGTGTGTGTTTGTGTGAGAATGATTGGGAACTTGCCTGGGTGTGTGTGTTTGTGTGAGAATGATTGGGAACTTGCCTGGGTGTGTGTGTTTGTGTGAGAATGATTGGGAACTTGCCTGGGTGTGTGTGTTTGTGTGAGAGTGATTGAGAACTTGCCTGGGTGTGTGTGTTTGTGTGTATGTGAGGGAGCCAGAGAGAGTGAGAGCATGAGTGTGTATGAGAAAATCCAGGGGAGTAAGAGTTTGTGTGGGGGGTGTGTGTGAAGGGGGAGAGGGTGTCTTAGAGCCTGAGAGTGTGTCAGTGTCTGCGAGAGCGAGAAGTTATGGTGGGTATAAGAGCATGAATATGTATGTATGTGACAGTGTATGTGTGAGAGAGAATGGACATGTGAGTATGTGTGAGAGAGAGAGGATAACCTCCTAATCCTTGACAATATCAGGGTGACTGGAAATCAAGAGCTCCCACGTATGGACAGCAGGGGCTTTTTAAAATCCTTATTAGTTTTAATTATTGGGTGTTATTTGATATATGTGCAGTTTTTAAATATTTTATTGGTATTTGGGAAATTGTAAAAAATGTATATGATTTTAATTAATAGAAATTCTATTTATCAGTAGTTTTAAAATATTCTTTTATTAGTATGGTTTTACTATTATAACTGATGCTTTATGTTTCTTGATTTTATTTGTTTTATGAGGAATGGTGGTTCTGTTTTTCCATTGTTAATACACAGAGTCTGGCTTCTTGGGGTTTCCATGTCAGTTTTTGTCAAATTTGTGCTCCTTTATTCTGTATTTGGTGAGGGTCTGTCTCTGCTCTGTGTGTGACCATGATGAGAGATTCTACTAGCATAGGGATCTATAGCAATCGGGTTTGTTTTGTTTCCTCAGTAGGTGGTGTATTGGTATTCTAGGACCCAGTGTAATATTTACCCTTGCTTATTCACAGGTAGGGTTATTGTTGTTTGAGTCCTTGGTGTTATTACTGTTATGTTACGATGGGATTGCAGTATAGATTTTGATGTCTTTTTTGCGAGGTTTTGTGTTAGTTCACAATGTGCCTGGCAGTGGAAGGTGTTTGTGCTGCTGTTACTGTGAGGTGACACCAGAATTTGAAAATATCTTTTAGTATGATGAGCTGTAAGGGAAATATCCAAGCTCCATTGTTTGGGGGAATTTCAGTGGATGCACAGAGTTACAGAACTGGAGGTGCAGGATTTATATTGACATTCTGTCCCTTCCTATAAATTCCAGTCTTCACTCTCATAGCCATATAGAATTAGTTGAATGAGGCTATCAAATAATTATATAGTGTGAAACTGGCCAGCTTTTTAAAATTACACAGAAGACCCTTTGGACTTTCTTATTAACACCAAATATTCAAAATCTGTGTTCATCCCATCAAGCTCATATATCTCATTAAATAGGTAAATTGAATAACACAATAACTTTGTTTTATTATTGTTATTCATAAATTAGAACAAAAACATTAATCTTGGAATATTATATATTTTTAATATAAATGAGAGGTTTTCACAAGATAGGTTGTGTCGTGAAACATTTTATTATGTATATATTTAAGGAAACATACATAAATTGTCGAAATACATTTAGTTCGTTTAACCTTTAACCTCTGGTTTGCTAGTAAACTGAATTACTGTGTCCCGAAATTATGTTTGTCTAAAAAGTGTGTCACCAACATGAAAAGTTTGGAAAGCTCTGCATTAGGGGGTCTGTTTCCAGAGACACCTGTTGGCTTTTGGTTCCACCCTGCCAGTTGATGTAGGCCACTGTTGTGGCGTTGTCTGACATTACTCTGACCGCTTTGTCTCGAAGTCTGTGAACGAATCATAGATAGGCTAGTCTGACTGCCCGCGCTTCTAGGCGGCTGATGTTCCATCCTGACTCTTCTGCGTTCCACTGCCCTTGGGCGGTTAACTCCTCACAGTGTGCTCCCCATCCTTGTAGGCTAGCATCTGTGGTGAACAGGGTCCAGGTTGGGGAAGATAGCCTTGTTCCCCAGCTCAGGTGGCTGACCTGCAGCCACCACCGTAGCTGGGTCCGGACTCTTCCTGGGAGTGATAGACATACGGAGTAATTCTGAGACAGTGGATTCCATCGTGATAGAAGTGAGCGCTGCAGGGGTCTCATGTGAGCTAGCGCCCATGGCACTACTTCCAGTGTGGATGCCATCAGACCGAGGACTTGTAGGTAATCCTATGCTGTGGGACGAGGTTCGCTCAGCAGAATTTGTAACCGGTTCCACAGTTTTGATCTCCTTGTGGGAATCAGGCTGACCTTGTCTTCTTTGGTGTCGAATCGGACTCCTAGGTATTCTAGAGACTGTGAGGGCTGTAGACAACTTTTGTTTGTGTTTACTACCCAACCTAGGCTCTCCAGTAGAGTTTTGACTCTGTTGGTTGCTTGGCAGCTTTCCTCTGGGGATTTTGCCCTGATCAGCCAGTCGAATAGGTAAGGATGTACGAGGACTCCTTCCTTCCTCAGTGTTGCCGCCACCACCACTATGATCTTGGTGAACGTCCGGGGTGCTGTGGCTAACCCGAAGGGTAGTGCCCGGAACGGGTAGTGACGATCCAGGATTTTGAAGCGTAGATAGCGCTGGTGTTCCTGATGAATTGGGATGTGTAGGTAGGCCTCAGAAAGATCCAGGGATGTGAGAAACTCTCCCGGTTGTATCGCCCTTATTAAGGAGAGAAGGATTTCCATGCGGAAGCGGGGAATCCTTAGGTGGTGGTTGACTGACTTGAGGTCCAGGATGGGCCTAAACATTCCTTCTTTCTTGGGGACGATAAAATAAATTAAATAATGCCCAGTATTTATTTCTTGTGGAGGCACTGGGGTTATGGCCTCGAGGGCCAGTAGTCTGGTCAGTGTAGCTTCCACTGCCGCCCTCTTGGAGAGGTCGTGGCAGGGGGAACTCCACAGACTTATCCGGAGGGGTTCGCAGGAAATCCAGGTAGTACCCCTCCCGAATGATGGCTATGACCCACTTGTCCGAAGTTATCGCGACCCATCTGTGGTAGAATAGGGCTAGTCTGCCCCCTATGGCTTCTTCCCTTGGACGGGTTGACTGAATCTCTTTGTGGGGTACGGCTGGGGCCTGTACCCGAGCTGGTTCCCCTCTTATTATGCTTGTTCTGAAAGGACTGGTTCCTGCCCGTAGGGCGGGGCACTTGATAGTTGCTTCTGTATGGATTGAAGCGCTGTGAAGTTCTGCCCCTGGAGGACCGGGGGAATGGTCGCTGGTTTCTCTTAATCCTGTCCTCCCTTAGGCGCGGCAATGGGGACTCGCCCCATTTGTTGGCCAGTTTCTCTAGCTCGCTGCCGAACAGGAGGGATCCTTTGAAGGGCATCCTTGTGAGGCGAGTTTTGGAAGATGCGTCGGCCGACCAGCTTCAGAGCCAGAGTTGTCTCCTGGCAGCTACCACAGATGACACTCCTCTGGCCGCCGTGCGCACCAGATCGGAAGCAACATCCTCAAGGAATGATACTGCTGGTTCCATGGCCTCTTCAGGGGTGTTGCTCCTGGTTTGAGATAAGCAGGCACGTGTCACTACGGTGCAGTAGGCCGCTATTTGTAGAGACATAGTGGCAACGTCAAACGACTGTTTAATGATGGATTCCAGACGCCGGTCATGAGCATCTTTGAGCACTGCTCCTCCCTCTACTGGGATAGTGGTGCGCTTTGAAACCGCGCAGACCATGGCATCAACTCTTGGGCATGTCAGAAGGTCTTTGGCTGCCCGGTCCAGTGAGTACATGGCTGCCATAGCTCGTCCCCCTTTGAATGTGGACACTGGAGCACTCCATTCCAGGTCAATTAGCTGCTGGACGGCTTGTAACAGAGGGAAATGGCGGGAGGTCTGGCGGAGGCCCTCTAGCAGGGGATTCGGCTTAGGCTCCCCCGAAGCACCTGAGCCCGGGATAGCGAGCTCCTTCAGGCTGTGGGTGACCAGGGCAGGGAGCTCGTCCTTGGTGAAGAAGCGTCTCATGGTTCGGTGAGGCTCTATCCCCGGGGGGAGATCCCCCTCTTCTAGAGGCTCTGCTTCCTCTTCAGAGTTGTCCGTGTCCCCATAGGTGGGGCTTCTGCGTGGTGGAAACCTTTGTCTAGGCCTCGAGGGGCCTGGGGCATAAAGGTCTTCTTGTGGAAGATGTGGCTGATCAGCCAGAGGTTCCATTTGCATGTGAACAAAGGTATGTAGCCCTTTGAAGAACTCCACCCATGAGATAGACGCTGGATCCAAGCTAAGGGGCATTGGGTCCCTGGGGGTCCCCGTCTGTGGGGGAGTCCCGCTGGGATTTGCTAGGTCTAGGGTACCCACTGAGGAGCTATTACTCGGCCCTGAGTAGGACTGGCCCTGGGCTGGATCTCCCAGGGCCTTCTTGCACTGAGCACACAGGGCATTGGCCTCCTCGCTCTGTGTGGCTTTGATATGGCATGCGGGGCAGAGGCCTTGAGCCTTAATCTCCATTTCCGGTGGTGCCATGGCTGTCGGCGTGTAAACCCTTTTGCGCTCCGGCGCGTCTAAGATGTGCGTGTGGGTTGTGCGCGCAGCTGTGCGCCCAAGTCGTAGGTATACGATGCGCGTATATCTTGTGTGCACGGCCCTTGTGCGTGTAACTTATGCGCACAAGAATTCTGTGTGCGTAACTTTATGCGCACATGTAATTTGTACGCCTAGCTAGTCTTGTACACTCGGGTTGAGACGACGAACGGCATGGCGAATAGGGCCAAGATGGCGATGGCGACCACGTGGGCAATATGGCGACCACCTCAGAGGGTCTCCACATGGGTAGACCCTTGGAACTAACCGGGGCCTGGCCCTGCTAGGGCGGATCAACCTGATGGCACTGGTCCTGGCTGGCCACCTGTGCGACTCCTCGAACCTCGGAGACCGGAGGCAACGCTGAAGATTTCTACCTTACCTTGTCTTTGGCGCTTCCCGGTTTCATTCCGGGCAGTCTCTGGCTGCAGGGGAAGAGGGCAAATACCTTCACCGCGGAGCTCGAGGGTGCACCCACTGCCTCTCAGCCGCGCCCGGGATCAGGGGCTAGGTCCTCGCCATGAATCAGCCACCGGACCAAAGCTTACCTCCGAGGGACCACAGAAATGACCTCGGGAAATCTCAACTGGAGGAGGAACTCAAGGGTATCACCGCAGGAGAGCGGGGCTCGTCTTCAGAGGTAGGTTTTTTCTTCAAAATTTGGGTTTTCTTCATTGGATTGGTTCTAACACTGTGAGAGCGTGCAGATAGTCCCTAACTGCTATGGAGATGGAAAATACTGAAGAGCTGCACTTCCCGCAGAGGTATATGTACTAGGGGCTGACGTCAGATTGAAATCTGATCCGTCTCCAACTGCTAACAGGAGTACACTATACCCATTGGTCCTGGGTCCATCTCCTACATGCTAGGAAAAGGTGCAATTTGGCAGCCTTCGTGAGTGCAGGGTGAGGTCAGCCAGGAGTTGGAGCCAGGAGCCAGAAAGAGAGCAGTGCATCTGGCAGCCCTGCAATCAGTTCTTCTCTTGAAGAGCTAATTATTGAGAGAGAGACACAGAAGTCTGCACTCTGAGGAAATAGAGAGACAGGCAGATTTTCTTGCTTCATAGCCAAGCTACCTGTAAAATCCCAACAAGGGACGGAGGAGCCAGGACCTGAGAGAATGAGAGACTTCCTTTCCAGAGATATCCAGGCCTAGGAGCATATGGATGGATCACCCTGCTAAGAGACTGAGTTAAGTAATCTAAACTTTGTACAGAGAATGTCTTAGTAGATGAGGGAGGGAGTTTTATTTCTTTACCTTTTGTCACAAATTCAGTATCTTATTTTAACTGCTTCAGGCTTTCAGCTGAAGTCAAGCATAAACCCTTGCCAGAGCCACACGAGATAGGGAAGGGAAAGAGAAGCTGGTGGACCGTGGTTTTTCTGTAAGAGACTGAAATCAGGCCTACTTTCTGTTTAGTACCAAGTAAACCATTTGGGGAACCTCCCCAGGAGAGAGAGACCTTCCACACACTGCAGGGCTCATCTGTTTGGTTCATCATCCAGCCAGCTCCACCATCAAGAGGGACTTCTTCATTTACTTGATTGTTTGTTTTCCCCACATAATTTTGTGTTTTGGGACAGGGTTCACCATTCACAAACTGGTGACATTGGGGTGGATCTGTTCCCCCCACCCCTTTTGAGTACTCAGGGGTAACGACAATAAGAAACCTGCAGGTTTACATTATACTTCACTACTGAACTTTTCCCATTTAATGTTCTAGCTGGATTTAATTTCTACTCACACAATCCCAGTAAAAGGGTTAATCGCTGTTTTATTCTGGTGGGAAGCTTTTACCTGGTCTGTGGTGCCACAAGGGAGAGGTTGTTAGGGAAGGGCAAAGAATTGTGGTATTGGGGGTGATCGGGACCCTGTCTCATCCCCCACTCAGGCTACGAACCCGAAGATAAATCATATTAGAGAATATAATTTCTCATGTGGTCCTCCCCACCCCAAGCTTTCTCTGTTTGCCATGTAACTAAATTGTTCAATGTATTTCTCTCTATCATTATTATACGTTCTATGTAAACCGATACGATGTGAATACGGTTATCTGTATATAAAAACACTCAAATAAAATAAAATAAATAAGCTTAGGGTAATTCTTAGTCCAGACTGGGTGTGTGTGTGTGTGTGTGTGTGGCATAGATATATATGTATATATATATATATGTTATTGAATATGTGACATGCTATTATATTTTTGATATTTTATTCTATTCCTGGTATATTTTGATTGTTATTGCTGATATGTCGGAAGCTGCCCTGAAGGATAGTGGCTTTCAAACTGAAATGTGATTTTACAGGACATCTCCAGCAGTTCATTTCCTAGAGGGCCGAAGTTAACTTTGTTAAACGAGATTCACACTAAGGTGTTAGGTAACTGTGCATGGGTGGAGGGGGGGAGCCTTGCTCCTATAAGGCCATCATGTGAGCCACAGGTTAGCCAGACTGATATCCGTGAAGGACATCCTTTTAAAACATTTTGTTTGTTTACTTTGCAGCTGAGTCTTTCTCGTGTTTTCAGTGCCATAAACAGACAAACAACTTGTACTGTCTGAAGCCGGTGGTTTGCGAGAATTCTGACACCCACTGTATGACCACGGTGCAATCTGAGGGCTTAGGTAAGACTCTCTGGGCCTCTTTTCATGAGACAGGTGTCATTCTGTACCTAACTCTCCTGCACCCCAGGCTCCATTCCCTTTTAGTCTTCTCAGCCCTGAAAAAGGTGTTCAGACCATCAGGCAAAACCCGACAGCCATTTTCAAATTAATTCACAGCCCCCTTGAAACTTACATCAAATGCCCCCTCACCCCTCCCATGCAAAATAAAATACAGATTCTGTAAGACCCTCCAATGATCAGAGACCTTGGTGACTCCCTAGAGTGCAGTTGCACTAATAATCACCTCTGGTTAAGACTTCCAGACGTATTGCACTAGCAGGTGCTTCACAGGTCCCAGGGGTTCATGCTCTCCGGTCCTGCAGGGGCTTCCTCTGTCACCCTCTTCCTTCATACCCTGAAGGGGAGCTGTGCATTGCTTTATGGTCTCGTACCCCGCGGTGACGCTCTGGCAGATCTATGCACCCTCATGGACTGCACTCTAGCACAGGACACTTTCATACTCTGCAGGGGCCCTGCATACCCTTACATGCTCATTCACAGCTAGGGCTTTCTTTTGTGTTTGTTTATAGAATTTATAACACAAACACAAGGAATAAAAACAATACCATGCATAAAACATCATATCAAGACAGTATACATTTAGCACAGCCAGCCAAAATAATATATTTCTACTGTGACAAAAAAAAAATGTTGACAAATAACATGAAACTAATAGTAAACAAAAGAGAAGAAAATCATTTAGCAGCAAAATGATTAAAGTGAATCAATCCTTGCTTATAAGCAAATAGCTGCCAAGTGATTAAGCATCAGCCAATGCTACTTAAAAGTACAGTCATGGACCATTTTGCTCTATATCTGTCAGCATCTAAATAAAAATTTCCATATAAACAAGTAAGAGCACAAAATGCATCAGATATCAAGAAAATATCTAAACAACATTAATGTCATGGAGCAACAAAGTGATTAAACATTGTCCAAATACTTAAAAACTGTCAAGTAATGCTAAAATAAAATAAGCTGTATAATCAGATAAAAACTAATAGCAGAGGTAGAATCCCAGCCCTACCTTCCTGTCCAAAAAAGGAAGTGGGAGGAGCTAATGCTCCCCAATAGGAAGTCTCCTTTTTAGGCCATCAGGGACTGAGGCACTGGGGAATCTCATTTCTGCAGGGCATTTATTGATACCTGTAGGGGAGGCAAGAAAGGTTTCCCTCTGCTGTGTACTAAGAGTGGAGGGGTGAGAAGGAAGGAAGGTGTCCCACTGTCCAGCCAGCTGCCTTCCGCCCCCCCCCCCCAACTCAGAATTTGACTGGATAAATTCAGCCTCCTAGTAGCATGTAGCCAATTAGCCCATCCATTTTTAGGGATGTGAATCGTGTCCTCGATCGTCTTAACGATCGATTTCGGCTGGGAGGGGGAGGGAATCGTATTGTTGCCGTTTGGGGGGGTAAAATATCGTGAAAAATCGTGAAAAATCTAAAAATCTAAAAATCGCAAAACCGGCACATTAAAATCCCCTAAAACCCACCCCCGACCCTTTAAATTAAATCCCCCACCCTCCCGAACCCCCCCCCCAAATGAGTTAAATAACCTGCGGGTCCAGCGGCGGTCCGGAACGGCAGCGGTCCGGAACGGGCTCCTGCTCCTGAATCTTGTTGTCTTCAGCCGGCGCCATTTTCCAAAATGGCGCCGAAAAATGGCGGCGGCCATAGACGAACACGATTGGACGGCAGGAGGTCCTTCCGGACCCCCGCTGGACTTTTGGCAAGTCTCGTGGGGGTCAGGAGGCCCCCCACAAGCTGGCCAAAAGTTCCTGGAGGTCCAGCGGGGGTCAGGGAGCGATTTCCCGCCGCGAATCGTTTTCGTACGGAAAATGGCGCCGGCAGGAGATCGACTGCAGGAGGTCGTTCAGCGAGGCGCCGGAACCCTCGCTGAACGACCTCCTGCAGTCGATCTCCTGCCGGCGCCATTTTCCGTACGGAAACGATTCGCGGCGGGAAATCGCTCCCTGACCCCCGCTGGACCTCCAGGAACTTTTGGCCAGCTTGTGGGGGGCCTCCTGACCCCCACGAGACTTGCCAAAAGTCCAGCGGGGGTCCGGAAGGACCTCCTGCCGTCCAATCGTGTTCGTCTATGGCCGCCGCCATTTTTCGGCGCCATTTTGGAAAATGGCGCCGGCTGAAGACAACAAGATTCAGGAGCAGGAGCCCGTTCCGGACCGCTGCCGTTCCGGACCGCCGCTGGACCCGCAGGTTATTTAACTCATTTGGGGGGGTTCGGGAGGGTGGGGGGATTTAATTTAAAGGGTCGGGGGTGGGTTTTAGGGGGTTTTAGTGTGCCGGCTCACGATTCTAACGATTTATAACGATAAATCGTTAGAATCTCTATTGTATTGTGTTCCATAACGGTTTAAGACGATATTAAAATTATCGGACGATAATTTTAATCGTCCTAAAACGATTCACATCCCTATCCATTTTCAAACTTAGGGCCAGATTAATTAAGTCTTTTCTCCCATTTTGTGTCTACGGGACAAACTCTTAATGAATCAAGCACTTAGCTAGATCCCTTTCAATGTTGACCTCCTAATGTTTTCCTTAGTAGAGAACACCACAGATTAACTCTGGAAGTAATATTCTCACTTTTGATTGATTGACATGTTGCACTTGATACTTGTTGTATCAAGTGCAACAAGTACAAAATGCCTTCTCTGTATTAAATTCTGAAGAAGTCCTTGAGAAAAAGATTGAAATGTTATCGGAAAAGAGAGAAAAAACCCAATGCATACAGAAATTCCAAATCAGAAACCAAAGGAAAAAGCTCACAGTGATGGATGACTCTGTCATCAGAGGCATTAATATCTTCCCTTGCACAAATGCAAAGAGAAAAGTGGATAACAAAACTCAACTAAATAGGTCACAAAAGGAGTCCAGGAACAGCAGTAACCTGAGCAAAGAAAGCTGGAAAGCTATGAGCACAAATGCTCGTAGTTTGGGTAATAAAATCCCAGAGCTGCAAGCCCTAATGGTGGAGGCGGACTTGGACGTTGTTGCTGTCACGGAAACATGGTTTACGGAATATCATGACTGGGATACGGCAATACCAGGCTATAACTTGTTAAGGAAGGACAGAGAGGATAGGAAAGGGGGAGGAGTGGCTCTATATGTCAGAAACAATATCCAAGCATCTGAGCTGCAAGGAAGATGGGGCAAAGAAGAAGCACTATGGGCCGACTTAAAAAAAGATGGGGCATCCATTTTTATTGGAGTGGTTTACAGGCCTCCAAACCAAAAGGAAGAGCTGGACAGAGATCTGATTGAAGACATCCACAGGATAGCAAAGAAAGGAGAAGTGGTGATCGTTGGAGACTTTAATATGCCAGATGTAGACTGGAGAATCCCATCTGCAGAATCTAATAATAGTAGAGAAATAGTAGATGCCCTGCAATTAGCTTTGTTCAAACAAGTGGTAATGGAACCCACGAGAGAAGGAGCTATACTCGACTTAGTGCTCACTAATGGAGATAATGTCTCAGACGTCCAGGTGGGTGCCCATCTCAGCACCAGTGATCATCAAACAGTATGGTTTAATATCACAAAAAGGACACGGAAAAGAAGCACAAAAACCCAAGTTTTGATGTTCAAAAACACAGACTTTGATGAAATGGGGAAGTACCTGGAGGAAGAACTAAAAGGCTGGGAAAACGAGAGAGATGTGGATCAACAGTGGACCAATCTAAAAGGAGCAATCACCAAGGCAACTAATCTATATGTTAGAAAAGTAAAGAAAAGCAAAAGAAAAATGAAACCTATCTGGTTCTCAAAGGAGGTGGCTGACAAAATAAAGGCTAAAAGAACAGCGTTCAAGAAATATAAAAGATCCCAAAAGGAGGAACACAAAGAAGAATATCTGGTAGAACTGAGGGAGACGAAGAAATTAATCAAGATGGCAAAAAGTCAAGCGGAAGAGAGGATTGCCATAGAGGTAAAGAGTGGTAACAAAACATTTTTCAGATACATCAGTGAAAAGAGAAAAGTTCAAAATGGTATAGTGAAATTGAAAGGTGGAAAGGATCAATGTGTGGAGAGAGACGAAGAAATGGCAGAAATATTAAATGAATACTTCAGTTCTGTGTTCACTAAAGAGGACCCTGGAGAAGGACCGACACTAGTTAACAAGAAACTGGAGGGGAATGGAGTAGATGTAACTCCATTTACAGTAGAAAATGTATGGGAAGAGCTGGTGAAACTGAAAGTGGACAAAGCCATGGGGCCTGATGAAGTTCATCCCAGAATACTGAGGGAGCTCAGAGATGTGCTGGCGGGTCCGCTGTGTGACCTATTCAATAGATCCCTAGAAACGGGAGTGGTGCCGAATGATTGGAGGAGAGCGGTGGTGGTCCCGCTTCACAAGAGTGGGAACAGAGAAGAGGCTGGTAACTACAGACCGGTTAGCCTCACTTCGGTGGTGGGAAAAGTAATGGAGTCACTGTTGAAAGAGAGAATAGTGAACTATCTACAGTCGGGAGAATTGCTGGACCAGAGGCAGCATGGATTCACCATTGGAAGATCCTGTCAGACAAATCTGATTGACTTTTTTGACTGGGTAACCAAGGAATTGGATCGAGGAAGAGCACTCAATGTCATCTACTTGGATTTCAGCAAAGCTTTTGACACTGTCCCGCACAGGAGACTGGTGAATAAAATGAGAAGCTTAGGAGTGAGTGCCGAGGTGGTGGCCTGGATTGCAAACTGGTTGACGGACAGAAGACAATGTGTGATGGTAAATGGAACTCTCTCTGAAGAGAGAGCGGTTTTAAGCGGTGTACCGCAGGGATCAGTGTTGGGACCGGTCCTTTTCAATATCTTTGTGAGCGACATTGCGGAAGGGATAGAAGGTAAGGTATGTCTTTTTGCGGATGACACTAAGATCTGCAACAGAGTGGACACGCCGGAAGGAGTGGAGAGAATGAGACGGGATTTAAGGAAGATGGAAGAGTGGTCGAAGACATGGCAGCTGACATTCAATGCCAAGAAGTGCAAAGTCATGCATATGGGGAGTGGAAATCCGAATGAACTGTATTCGATGGGGGGAGAAAGGCTGATGTGCACGGAGCAGGAGAGAGACCTTGGGGTGATGGTGTCTAATGATCTGAAGTCGGCGAAACAATGTGACAAGGCGATAGCTAAAGCCAGAAGAATGCTGGGCTGCATAGAGAGAGGAATATCGAGTAAGAAAAGGGAAGTGATTATCCCCTTGTACAGGTCCTTGGTGAGACCTCACCTGGAGTATTGTGTTCAGTTCTGGAGACCGTATCTCCAAAGAGATAGAGACAAGATGGAGGCGGTCCAGAGAAGGGTGACCAAAAAGGTGGAAGGTCTTCATCAAATGACTTATGAGGAGAGATTGAAGAATCTAAATATGTACACCCTGGAGGAAAGGAGGAGCAGAGGTGATATGATACAGACTTTCAGATACTTGAAAGGTTTTAATGATCCAAAGACAACGACAAACCTTTTCCATAGGAAAAAAATCAGCAGAACCAGGGGTCACGATTTGAAACTCCAGGGAGGAAGATTCAGAACCAATGTCAGGAAGTATTTCTTCACGGAGAGGGTGGTGGATGCCTGGAATGCCCTTCCGAAGGAAGTGGTGAAGACCAGAACTGTGAAGGACTTCAAAGGGGCGTGGGATAAACACTGTGGATCCATAAAATCAAGAGGCCGTCAATAAAGAGTGGGTGGCTAGCCAGAATGACGGCTACTGCCTGGAGACAATACCCTTATTCAATAAACATACACATGGTTACTGTGACTCCAACATCACTCTAAGCTACAACAGCAAGAGGAAATGTGGAAAAAAGGATTCGCACTCACAAAGCGGGGAGTAGCTGGCTTGTTACGGCGGTTACTACCCCAAACCAAATAAGCCTGATACTTCACTTTCAATGCATATCCAGCATAGCTCTCTGCTTCAACGGCAGGGGAGAAGAAAAACCGATACTTCACGCATATCCAGCATAGCTCTCTGCTTCAACGGCAGGGGAGAAGAAAAACTGATACTTCACGCATATCCAGCATAGCTCCCTGCTTCAACAGCAGGGGAGAAGAAAAACTGATACTTCACGCATATCCAGCATGGCTCTCTGCTTCAACGGCAGGGGAGAAGAAAAACTGATACTTCACGCATATCCAGCATAGCTCTCTGCTTCAACGGCAGGGGAGAAGAAAAACTGATACTTCACACATATCCAGCATAGCTCTCTGCTTCAACAGCAGGGGAGAAGAAAAAAGGATTTGCACTCACAAAGCGGGGAGTAGCTGGCTTGTTACGGCGGTTACTACCCCAAACCAAATAAGCCTGATACTTCACTTTCAATGCATATACTGCTTCAACGGCAGGGGAGAAGAAAAACTGATACTTCACGCATATCCAGCATGGCTCTCTGCTTCAACGGCAGGGGAGATGAAAAACTGATACTACAAGCATATCCAGCATAGCTCCCTGCTTCAACGGCAGGGGAGAAGAAAAACAACCAATAAGGGCTGAATGGCACGGTCTGGGTAAAGCAGATGGGCATGGGTGTAGCTTGCTTATTGCGGCGGTTACTTCCCCTACTTCCTCTACTACCCATAACTAATCAAGCTTGATATTTCACTTGGTTGCAGCTCCATCACTGCTCTCTACATTAATGGTGGGGGTGGAAGGGAAATAGAACCAAAGAGCTAAGAGAAACAGATAAGTATGAGAAAAAAATGTGAAGCTTGCTGGGCAGACTGGATGGGCCGTTTGGTCTTCTTCTGCCGTCATTTCTATGTTTCTGTATGTTTCTATGTGATTGACAGGTCCTCGAAGCCAACAAGACTCCACATTTACCTTCCTTACGATACCCCTTGAAGTAACCAATAGGAAAAACTGTATAAATAAATAATGGTCTGACTATGGGAGAGGAGCAACTGACATGTTCCTAATCAAATTTCCTTTGGACAAAGCCTGATGGAGAATAAATTGAGGATACGGCCTGCTCCATGCATGGGTACATCTACTGCCTGGCAGAAACTTAAAATAGATGTGGAGGATAAGACTTCCTTTAGCTGATAATTACCTGATTAAAATCACCCATGACCAGAAAATTCAGAGGATCAGGTTTCACTACTGCAAATAAATCAATAAGATCTGACCCAGAAGGACCCATGCCTGTTTAAAAAAAAGACGACCCCCGTGGCTTTGCTATTAAAACCCTTTATAAACCCATAAGCTGTATTAAAGGGCCAGAGGTTAAAAATAACGTTGTTTTAAAAATGACAAACTCCAGTGTCCCTTTTTTTTCCCACATCTAGTCTGTTGCTTACAATCGATTGCCCGAAGGCCAAAGCTGATTAAAAAATAAGAGAGATGCTGGCTGACCCGGTTCATCTCTTATGGGCTGATCCAGTTCTGGTTTTTGTGCCAGCTTCAGTGTGCCAGATTGGCGCACGTGCTATCTCTGTGTTTAGTGCAGATAGGTACAAAGCTGAAGGCAGAGCACGTGGGATCAAAAGGGCCACTATAAAACGAGTGTGGCCCTTGAATGT
This sequence comes from Rhinatrema bivittatum, assembly GCF_901001135.1. NCBI lineage: Eukaryota > Metazoa > Chordata > Amphibia > Gymnophiona > Rhinatrematidae > Rhinatrema > Rhinatrema bivittatum. Next base: position 804,232,395 of record NC_042616.1, on the reverse strand, counting down.
GCATGCTCCAGCGTTTTCTCCTGTGCTAATCATTCCAAGAGTGCCAGAGGGGTGCGATGCCCTTCTCTTTTTTTTTTTTTTTTTTTTTTTAATTAGTTTTTCAAAACTATTAGAAAATAAGAATCAACTTTGCAAACTGAAATATTAAAGTTTTGAACATATATTCTAATTACACAACTTACAGATAAGAAGTAAACATTTGTTCAAAATCTAGACATCATAGAGGCAATTCCAAGAGGACGAGATTTGTAAGTGAGGAAAACTTTTTTTTTTTAAAAACTTATAGTAGAATAATTTGGATATTCATGAAAGTTTCAACAATATACTAATTACTTACACCTTCATCTTTAATAGATAGCTGCGTCCTAGCATTCAAAAAATCTTGCAATTGAGATACCTCAAGGAAAATAAAAACATTTCCCTGTTGTTTTATGACACATTTGCATGGGTATTTTACAACCATAGTTGCCCCCAATGCCATGACGCTAGGCTTTAAAGAAAGAAAAGCTTTGCGTCTAATCTGAGTACTTCTGGCAAGGTCAGGGTATACAATTTTAAACGGAAATATTAAAATCTATTAGCCTTTGCAAACTAACCCGGGCTAAGCTGGACAAAGCCAGGCGTGCCGAGACCTGTGCGATGCCCTTCTGAGATAGCCATGCTCCCTGGCAGATACCCCTTCCTTAGGCAGAAGCTGCACCAAGGCATTCCCTCACCTCCTGCCCAAAGCTTGTGATAGCTTTCATTGAGCCAACATAGGAATAATTCATAGGGATGTGAATCGTGTGCCCTATCGTCTTAACGATTGAAATCGTCTGGCAGGAGAAGAAAATCGTGTTTGGCACGATTTTTTAGTTAAAAAATCATTAAAAATCGTTTTTTCCGATTAGTGCGCACTAACTCGAGTTAGTGCGCACTAACTCCCAGTTAGTGCACACTAACAGAAAATGATACAATTTGACACTTTTGAGGTCAGTTAAGGTCAGTTTAGGAATGAATATGTATTCCTATTGGCTGCCCTCTTATTTATTCATGTTACCAAGGTTCCCACTGACAGTATATGGGGGATGGGAAATGGAAACAGTTGGTAGCTTGACAAAAAAAGTAATGTGATCAGTCAATGTGACTAGAACTTGTGCCCTAACCCTGATACCAGGGGTGTTATGATCTTCCTGCACTCAGTGCCCTATCCCTATTAATTAATACCAGGAGTGTTGTGATCTTCCTGCACACAGTGCCCTAACCCTGACACCAGGGGTGTTGTGATCTTCCTGCACACAGTGCCCTATCCCTATCAATACCAGGAGTGTTGTGATCTTCCTGCACACAGTGCCCTAACCCTGACACCAGGGGTGTTGTGATCTTCCTGCACACAGTGCCCTATCCCTATTAATACCAGGAGTGTTGTGATCTTCCTGCACACAGTGCCCTATCCCTATTAATACCAGGAGTGTTGTGATCTTCCTGCACACAGTGCCCTAATCCTGATACCAGGGGTGTTATGATCTTCCTGCACTCAGTGCCCTATCCCTATTAATTAATACCAGGAGTGTTGTGATCTTCCTGCACACAGTGCCCTAACCCTGACACCAGGGGTGTTGTGATCTTCCTGCACACAGTGCCCTATCCCTATTAATACCAGGAGTGTTGTGATCTTCCTGCACACAGTGCCCTAACCCTGATACCAGGGGTGTTGTGATCTTCCTGCACACAGTGCCCTATCCCTATCAATACCAGGAGTGTTGTGATTTTCCTGCACACAGTGCCCTATCCCTATTACTACCAGGAGTGTTGTGATCTCCAGACTGGCTGGGAGCAGGGATGCAGCTCTGCATGGATTACTGGGACAGGCAGCCCCAGACTGGCTGGGAGCAGGGCTGCAGCCCTCCATGGATGACTGGGACAGGCAGCCCCAGACTGGCTGGGAGCAGGGCTGCAGCCCTCCATGGATGACTGGGACAGGCAGCCCCAGACTGGCTGGGAGCAGGGATGCAGCTCTCCATGGATTACTGGGACAGGCAGCCCCGGACTGCTTGGGAGCAGGGATGCAGCTCTGCATGGATTACTGGGACAGGCAGCCCCAGACTGGCTGGGAGCAGGGATGCAGCTCTGCATGGATTACTGGGACAGGCAGCCCCAGACTGGCTGGGAGCAGGGTTGCAGCTCTGCATGGATTACAGGGACAGACAGCCCCAGACTGGCTGGGAGCAGGGATACAGCTCTGCATGGATGACTGGGACAGGCAGCCCCAGACTGGATGGGAGCAGGGATGCAGCTCTGCATTGATTACAGGGACAGGCAGCCCCAGACTGGCTGGGAGCAGGGCTGCAGCCCTCCATGGATGACTGGGACAGGCAGCCCCAGACTGGCTGGGAGCAGGGATGCAGCTCTCCATGATCCGTGATCTGGTGGCCAGTGTGGCTACTTAAAAAATACACTTACCAACAATCAATTACCACATATATTTGAACTGTGTAGTTCCAGCCAGGACCACCTTTCTAAAATGCACAGTGATTGGCAAATTCAACATGCACTAGCATTTCACATGCCTGCTAACAAAAATAATAAACAAACAAGTTCTAGTACATGAGTGATGATCATCACGTTACTTTTTTTGTCAAGCTTCCAACTGTTTCCATTTCACATCCCCCCAACCATTACCTCAGTGGGAACCTTGGTAACATCAATAGATAAGAGCACAGCCAGCCAATAGGAATACATATTCATTCCTAGGTGACCTTTACTGACCTGGGAAGTGTCAACAATTTGTATCATTTTCTGTTGGTGTTCATGAGTTTCCAGTTCCATTTCCCATCCCCCCAACCATCACCTCAGTGGGAACCTTGGTAACATCAATAGATAAGAGGGCAGCCAGCCAATAGGAATACATATTCATTCCTAACTGACCTTCAGTGACCTGGAAAGTGTCAATTTGTATCATTTTCTGTTAGTGCACACTAACTCCCGTTAGTGCGCACTAACACGATTTAACGATTTTTAACGATAAATCGTTAGAATTTCTATTGTATTGTGTTCTATAACGATTTAAGACGATATTAACATTATCGGACGATAATTTTAATCGTTGAAAAACGATTCACATCCCTAATAATTCATAAAAGCATGGGAAAAAGACAGGGGAGTTATGGGAATTGTAAAGATGAATAGCTGGGGTGGATGGGCAAACAAGATAAAACATGAAGGCAGACAACGTCTGTATGGCCTATGACCTTGTCAGTCCATGTAGGTTTTTTCTTTGGACGTATAGTATTGGCTTTGAACATTTATTTTTACATTGGTCCAATAATTGATGGTGCAACCTGCGGACAAGCCAGTAATTCGCTGTGACTTGTTTCCAGGTGTTCTGTGAGCCGAATCTCATAGATTGAATCGCATCGATTGCAAATCACTGCGCTTTAATACATTGGTAAACGCAATAACCATTAAGTTTTATTTTTGTCCATGCTCCTTCTCTCGTTTCCCTTGGTTTAGATGCCCGGACTTCCTACATCACCAAGGGATGTTCTCAGAACTGTTTTGAGGAAAACGTTAATGAGGGGGTTGTACAGACCGCTACCAAATGTTGCAACACTTTCCTGTGTAATTTCAACGGAGCAACCAGCAGCCCTCCTCAGTGATTTGCTTCAAGCCGGGCTTTAACGTGACGGGAAGCAGACCGTCCTCACCGCTGGAGAAAGAAACCCTGCTGGAGAAGTCTTGCTTACTGTGACCGCTGCAGTTTAGAAACCCCCCCCCCAGTGATCGGCGTTCTGATCACCGTATCAGTCTGGGCAAAACTCTGGATCCATTGCATGCTGGACTGAAAAAGAATTCTTTTAATGTCGTTTCCATAAGGGATTTCAAAACTGCACCCTCAGGGCTCCCCAGGTCTGCCCTGATGACCCCAATGAATATGCATGAGATAAATTTACCTGTACTGAGTCTACAATGTATGCAGGTTTATCTGGCACTTATCCCATGCCCTTTTCACACTTGGGATCAGCACAGAGAACCCTTATTTGCAAAAATAGTGAAGAAATAGCCGAAGACTTAGCAGCTGGCTGTGTCTGGCAGGCTGGACTTTCCTCTTCCAGCAGTTTTTTTTTCCATGACAGCCTTTATTATGGGGGGGGGGCAGCACCAATCTCTGACTCGTCAGAAATGCAGAGGGGGAGGGTTCTACCTGCATGGCTCGCAAGTTATAGCCTGCACAAAAGGGGCTTAACAAGCCTGCTGAGGTTTATTGCCCAGACCCTTACCAGAGTGCAAGACCCCTCCCAGTCCACGCAATTTACCTCCCTCAACAATGCCAGAGATCCCCCGTTAACCTCTGGCTTTCCCTTCAGTTCTCCAAGAAGTAATAAAGATCAACAAAGGTGGAAACGTTTTTATTGGCTTAACCTTTTTATTGTGACCAGTTTAGCAGGAGCTTTGCTCCCTTCATCAGGTCAATGCAGGTGATGGTCTATGCATTTTATTATTCTCTCTGCTCCTCCCAAAATTTCCTAAATCCTTAATCTCACTTGCAGTAATGCAGTCTTTAACAGGTATCTTTAGAAGGAACTATTTTTTCCACATGCTCCTTGTGCTTTTTGAGAGATTTAATAAAACACCAAACACAATAAATCTGCTGTTTTGTAAGATAGAAGGAGTGACTGTGCTCAGATTACAGCCATTAGCGGTTCTTACTGATAGACAGGGCCGCTCATCTCCCAGGATTGTGTGGCTGTAGCAAAGCCTGCGAGATTTGGGTCTTGCTATGTAATCGCTGGATACGCATTGGAATCGCAGAAACCGGGAACCTCTATCCCAACCAAGCCCCTGATTCCTCCTCTGACCCACACAATCTGAGCAGGCTCAGGAGGAGGCAGCGATGCCAGAGGTCGTGGCCTTCTTTTCTGGGGCCTGGAGTCACAATGTCGCTCTTTCAATCATGCAGCACCGTGGCGTCCCTTGCAGTTCAAAACACGGGCCAGATCCTGGGCGCTGTAGGAGACGGGCACGATCTGAGGCACCACTGTGCTCCTCTTCATCCCAGCTTGGATGGGCAGTGAGAGGGAGGGAAAGGTAGGGGGTAAGGAGGATTGAAGGGGGGAGTTTGTTGGAGGGGATGAGAGGGGAGGGTCACGCGATGGACAGGAGAGAAGGGTTGGCGTGGAAGACTGAGGGGAGATTGGATAGGAGGAGTGAGGATCATTGCCAGGTTGTGTGTCTATGTGTGTTAGATGGAGAGAAAGGGAGGAGAGAGAGGAGATGCTCATCATGGTGAGGTGGGGAAGGGATTCTGAGCGAGTGTGAGAGAGAGAGAGAGAAAGAGGGGATTGGTCCAGATGTATGTATGCAAGAGCATGAAGGATGGGATGGGGTGGGGGAAGAGGACAGGGAGAAAGGTGAGGAACAAGGATGGAGCGAGGAAGAGAAAGAATGAGGAACGGGTGGGGGGTGAGAGGTGATGGGAATGCAAGAGCACTGGGGATGCAAAGGAGGAGTAAAACAAGAGTTTTCCCTCCCCAATCCTGCTCCTCACCTCTTCAACCAATCCTACCTTCCCTGCCGCACTCTAACTTGCAGTTTCCCTCCTGCCCCATCCTAGCACTTTCCCCCACTCTTTCCCACCCCTGCCCAATTCCTCTCTCCTTCTCCCTTATGACCTCAGAAACTCACGTCCACAACTCTTAGGCCCTCTCTAATACACTTACCTTCTCAGTCCTTCCTCTGCTTCCCCTTCCTCCCCCCACTTCTCCTTCCCCTTCTTTCTCCTTTCCCCATCCCTGGTCTTCCCTCCCTCTCTTATCCCCAGCCCTAGTCCTCTCTCCATCCCATTCCTTTGTTCCTGGTCCTCTCTTCTTCCTCTCCTCTCTCCATCCCTACTCCTCTTCATTCCTCATTCTCTCTCCATTCCCAGTCCTCTCTCTTTCCCCTGATCCCGTATCCTCTCTCTCTCCCTATCTTCTCTCCATCTCTGGTATTCTCTCCTTCCCTTCCCACATCCCCATGATCCCTTCCCTGTGCTGATCCCTCCTTCTCCTGTCCTCACAGTAACACCCACTCATAGAAGCCCAACTTCTGGAAATGATTGTGGGTGATGAACTCCACAAAACCTACAGCTCCCCCCCTCCCCCCTCCCCCCCCGAAAAAAAGAAAAAAAAACAGATAACAGTGGGTGCTGAGTGTGACTGCCGGACCAACCTTATTTATATGTCCAGAGAGGAGCAGGTAATGTGGACACGGGGAAGGCTCCTGTGACCAAAACAGAAAGCTAGGGAAGCACTCAGAGTCCCATCAGTCGTTCTGCTCCTCAACACCAGCTCTTCCCCACCCCAACAGCTCTTCCCCACCCCAGTCTCTCCCCTCCTCTCTCTCTCAACCCCCCTTTTCTCTCACATTCTCCTGATCTCTTCTTCCCCTCTCCCCATGTTACCCCTCTTTTCTCCATCCATTCCCCTTCTTACTGCCTCTTCACTTTCTTATTCTCCCCCTTTTTTCATGGACATACTTTGGCTTTTATATTTTGGGGTAGGGGGATTTAATACCCGCCTGCCTCCTCTGCTCTGCTCCCCATTTTCCCTCGACCTGTTCCTCTTCTCATCCCCCCACCTCCCAGGCTTGGTTCATGCATCGCTTCACTGCTGCCCACTCCTCACCCCTCCCCAGCACGTCAGGCTTCCCGTCATTGCCGGGCTCAGCTCACCTCTCAATTTGTGATTCCCCCCCTCCTCCACAGGCTTGGGGCACTTCCCTGCTTTACCCTCCCTAAACTCAGGCACCTCTCTTTTTTCTGTAACTGCTCCTGCCTCCCCATCCCCTACAGCACTTCTGGCGCTCACAGCTTCCAGGCCAGACCAAGTCTCAGGCCTGCAGAGACTCCACCACCTGCAGTCCCGGAGCCCTGGCAGCTCAGCAGTCAGCATCTCCCCAACTTCCAGGCCAGAGCCAGTCCCAGGCCTGCAGAGACTCCATCACCTGCACGTCCTGAGCCCTGGCAGCTCAGCAGTCACCATCTCCCCAGCTTCCAGGCCAGAGCCAGTCCCAGGCCAGCAGAGACTCCACCACCTGCCCGCCTGGAGCCCTGGCAGCTCAGCAGTCACCATCTCCCCAACTTCCAGGCCAGAGCCAGTCCCAGGCCTGCAGAGACTCCACCACCTGCACGCCCGGAGCCCTGGCAGCTCAGCAGTCACCATCTCCCCAGCTTCCAGGCCAGAGCCCAATCCCAGGCCTGCGGAGACTCCACCACCTGCACGCCCAGAGCCCTAGCAGCTCAGCAGTCACCATCTCCCCAGCTTCCAGGCCAGAGCCAGTCCCAGGCCTGCAGACTCCACCACCTGCACGCCCGGAGCCCTGGCAGCTCAGCAGTCACCATCTCCCCAGCTTCCAGGCCAGAGCCAGTCCCAGGCCAGCAGAGACTCCACCACCTGCACGCCCGGAGCCCTGGCAGCTCAGCAGTCACCATCTCCCCAACTTCCAGGCCAGAGCCAGTCCCAGGCCTGCAGAGACTCCACCACCTGCACATCCTGAGCCCTGGCAGCTCAGCAGTCACCATCTCCCCAGCTTCCAGGCCAGAGCCAGTCCCAGGCCTGCAGAGACTCCACCACCTGCACGCCCAGAGCCCTGGCAGCTCAGCAGTCACCATCTCCCCAGCTTCCAGGCCAGAGCCAGTCCCAGGCCTGCAGAGACTCCACCACCTGCACGCCCAGAGCCCTGGCAGCTCAGCAGTCACCATCTCCCCAGCTTCCAGGCCAGAGCCAGTCCCAGACGTGCAGAGACTCCACCACCTGCACGCCCGGAGCCCTGGCAGCTCAGCAGTCACCATCTCCCCAGCTTCCAGGCCAGAGCCAGTCCCAGGCCTGCAGAGACTCCACCACCTGCACGCCCGGAGCCCTGGCAGCTCAGCAGTCACCATCTCCCCAGCTTCCAGGCCAGAGCCAGTCTCAGGCCTGCAGAGACTCCACCACCTGCACGTCCTGAGCCCTGGCAGCTCAGCAGTCACCATCTCCCCTGCTGTAGGGCCAGAGCCAGTCCCAGGTCTGCAGAGACTCCACCACCTGCATGCCCAGAGCCCTGGCAGCTCAGCAGTCACCATCTCCCCAGCTTCCAGGCCAGAGCCAGTCTCAGGCCTGCAGAGACTCCACCACCTGCACGCCTGGAGCCCTGGCAGCTCAGCATTCAGCATCTCCCCAGCTTCCAGGCCAGAGCCCAGTCCCAGGCCTGCGGAGACTGCACCAACTGCACGCCCGGAGCCCTGGCAGCTCAGCAGTCACCATCTCCCCAGCTTCCAGGCCAGAGCCAGTCCCAGGCCTGCAGAGACTCCACCACCTGCACACCCAGAGCCCTGGCAGCTCAGCAGTCACCATCTCCCCAGCTTCCAGGCCAGAGCCAGTCCCAGGCCTGCAGAGACTCCACCACCTGCACGCCCAGAGCCCTGGCAGCTCAGCAGTCACCATCTCCCCAGCTTCCAGGCCAGAGCCAGTCCCAGACCTGCAGAGACTCCACCACCTGTACGCCCGGAGCCCTGGCAGCTCAGCAGTCACCATCTCCCCAGCTTCCAGGCCAGAGCCAGTCCCAGACCTGCAGAGACTCCACCACCTGCACACCCAGAGCCCTGGCAGCTCAGCAGTCACCATCTCCCCAGCTTCCAGGCCAGAGCCAGTCCCAGGCCTGCAGAGACTCCATCACCTGCACGCCCAGAGCCCTGGCAGCTCAGCAGTCACCATCTCCCCAGCTTCCAGGCCAGAGCCAGTCCCAGACCTGCAGAGACTCCACCACCTGCACGCCCGGAGCCCTGGCAGCTCAGCAGTCACCATCTCCCCAGCTTCCAGGCCAGAGCCAGTCCCAGGCCTGCAGAGACTCCACCACCTGCACGCCCGGAGCCCTGGCAGCTCAGCAGTCACCATCTCCCCAGCTTCCAGGCCAGAGTCAGTCCCAGACCTGCAGAGACTCCACAACCTGCACGCCCAGAGCCCTGGCAGCTCAGCAGTCACCATCTCCTCAGCTTCCAGGCCAGAGCCAGTCCCAGGCCTGCAGAGACTCCACCACCTGCACGCCCGGAGCCCTGGCAGCTCAGCAGTCACCATCTCCCCAGCTTCCAGGCCAGAGCCAGTCCCAGGCCTGCAGAGACTCCACCACCTGCACGCCCGGAGCCCTGGCAGCTCAGCAGTCACCATCTCCCCAGCTTCCAGGCCAGAGCCAGTCCCAGGCCTGCAGAGACTCCACCACCTGCACGCCCGGAGCCCTAGCAGCTCAGCAGTCACCATCTCCCCAGCTTCCAGGCCAGAGCCAGTCCCAGGCCTGCAGACTCCATCACCTGCACGCCCTGAGCCCTGGCAGCTCAGCAGTCAGCATCTCCCCAGCTTCCAGGCCAGAGCCAGTCCCAGGCCTGCAGAGACTCCACCACCTGCACGCCCAGAGCCCTGGCAGCTCAGCAGTCACCATCTCCCCAGCTTCCAGGCCAGAGCCAGTCCCAGACCTGCAGAGACTCCACCACCTGCACGCCCGGAGCCCTGGCAGCTCAGCAGTCACCATCTCCCCAACTTCCAGGCCAGAGCCAGTCCCAGGCCTGCAGAGACTCCACCACCTGCACGTCCGGAGCCCTGGCAGCTCAGCAGTCACCATCTCCCCAGCTTCCAGGCCAGAGCCCAATCCCAGGCCTGCAGAGACTCCACCACCTGCACGCCCGGAGCCCTGGCAGCTCAGCAGTCACCATCTCCCCAACTTCCAGGCCAGAGCCAGTCCCAGGCCTGCAGAGACTCCACCACCTGCACGTCCTGAGCCCTGGCAGCTCAGCAGTCACCATCTCCCCAGCTTCCAGGCCAGAGCCCAATCCCAGGCCTGCGGAGACTCCACCACCTGCACGCCCAGAGCCCTGGCAGCTCAGCAGTCACCATCTCCCCAGCTTCCAGGCCTGAGCCAGTCCCAGGCCTGCAGAGACTCCACCACCTGCACGCCCAGAGCCCTGGCAGCTCAGCAGTCACCATCTCCCCAGCTTCCAGGCCAGAGCCAGTCCCAGGCCTGCAGAGACTCCACCACCTGCACGCCCTGAGCCCTGGCAGCTCAGCAGTCACCATCTCCCCAGCTTCCAGGCCAGAGCCAGTCCCAGGCCTGCAGAGACTCCACCACCTGCACGCCCAGAGCCCTGGCAGCTCAGCAGTCACCATCTCCCCAGCTTCCAGGCCAGAGCCAGTCCCAGACCTGCAGAGACTCCACCACCTGCACGTCCTGAGCCCTGGCAGCTCAGCAGTCAGCATCTCCCCAGCTTCCAGGCCTGAGCCAGTCCCAGGCCTGCAGAGACTCCACCACCTGCACGCCCAGAGCCCTGGCAGCTCAGCAGTCACCATCTCCCCAGCTTCCAGGCCAGAGCCAGTCCCAGACCTGCAGAGACTCCACCACCTGCACGTCCTGAGCCCTGGCAGCTCAGCAGTCAGCATCTCCCCAGCTTCCAGGCCAGAGCCAGTCCCAGGCCTTCAGAGACTACACCACCTGCACGCCCAGAGCCCTGGCAGCTCAGCAGTCACCATCTCCCCAGCTTCCAGGCCTGAGCCAGTCCCAGACCTGTAGAGACTCCACCACCTGCACGTCCTGAGCCCTGGCAGCTCAGCAGTCAGCATCTCCCCAGCTTCCAGGCCAGAGCCAGTCCCAGGCCTTCAGAGACTCCACCACCTGCACGCCCTGAACCCTGGCAGCTCAGCAGTCACCATCTCCCCAGCTTCCAGGCCTGAGCCAGTCCCAGGCCTGCAGAGACTCCACCACCTGCACGCCCAGAGCCCTGGCAGCTCAGCAGTCAGCATCTCCCCAGCTTCCAGGCCAGAGCCAGTCCCAGGCCTGCGGAGACTCCACCACCTGCACGCCCTGAGCCCTGGCAGCTCAGCAGTCACCATCTCCCCAGCTTCCAGGCCAGAGCCAGTCCCAGGCCTGCAGAGACTCCACCACCTGCACGCCCAGAGCCCTGGCAGCTCAGCAGTCAGCATCTCCCCAGCTTCCAGGCCAGAGCCAGTCCCAGGCCTGCGGAGACTCCACCACCTGCACGCCCTGAGCCCTGGCAGCTCAGCAGTCACCATCTCCCCAGCTTCCAGGCCAGACTAAGTCTCAGGCCTGCAGAGACTCCACCACCTGCACGCCCGGAGCCCTGGCAGCTCAGCAGTCACCATCTCCCCAGCTTCCAGGCCACAGCCAGTCCCAGGCCTGCAGAGACTCCACCACCTGCATGCCCGGAGCCCTGGCAGCTCAGCAGTCACCATCTCCCCAGCTTCCAGGCCAGAGCCAGTCCCAGGCCTGCAGAGACTCCACCACATGCACGTCCTGAGCCCTGACAGCTCAGCAGTCACCATCTCCCCAGCTTCCAGGCCTGAGCCAGTCCCAGGCCTGCAGAGACTCCACCACCTGCACGCCCTGAACCCTGGCAGCTCAGCAGTCACCATCTCCCCAGCTTCCAGGCCTGAGCCAGTCCCAGGCCTGCAGAGACTCCACCACCTGCACGCCCTGAACCCTGGCAGCTCAGCAGTCACCATCTCCCCAACTTCCAGGCCAGAGCCAGTCCCAGGCCTGCAGAGACTCCACCACCTGCACGTCCTGAGCCCTGGCAGCTCAGCAGTCACCATCTCCCCAGCTTCCAGGCCAGAGCCAGTCCCAGGCCTGCAGAGACTCCACCACCTGCACGCCCTGAGCCCTGGCAGCTCAGCAGTCATCATCTCCCCAGCTTCCAGGCCAGAGCCAGTCCCAGGCCTGCGGAGACTCCACCACCTGCACGCCCGGAGCCCTGGCAGCTCAGCAGTCACCATCTCCCCAGCTTCCAGGCCAGAGCCCAATCCCAGGCCTGTGGAGACTCCACCACCTGCACGCCCGGAGCCCTGGCAGCTCAGCAGTCACCATCTCCCCAGCTTCCAGGCCTGAGCCAGTCCCAGGCCTGCAGACTCCACCACCTGCACGCCCGGAGCCCTGGCAGCTCAGCAGTCACCATCACCCCAGCTTCCAGGCCTGAGCCAGTCCCAGGCCTGCAGACTCCACCACCTGCACGCCCAGAGCCCTGGCAGCTCAGCAGTCACCATCTCCCCAGCTTCCAGGCCAGAACCCAGTCCCAGACCTGCAGAGACTCCACCACCTGCACACCCGGAGCCCTGGCAGCTCAGCAGTCAGCATCTCCCCAGCTTCCAGGCCAGAGCCAGTCCCAGGCCTGCAGAGACTCCACCACCTGCACGTCCTGAGCCCTGACAGCTCAGCAGTCAGCATCTCCCCAGCTTCCAGGCCAGAGCCAGTCCCAGGCCTGCAGAGACTCCACCACCTGCACGCCCTGAACCCTGGCAGCTCAGCAGTCACCATCTCCCCAGCTTCCAGGCCTGAGCCAGTCCCAGGCCTGCAGAGACTCCACCACCTGCACGCCCTGAACCCTGGCAGCTCAGCAGTCACCATCTCCCCAGCTTCCAGGCCAGAGCCAGTCCCAGGCCTGCAGAGACTCCACCACCTGCACGTCCTGAGCCCTGGCAGCTCAGCAGTCACCATCTCCCCAGCTTCCAGGCCAGAGCCAGTCCCAGGCCTGCAGAGACTCCACCACCTGCATGCCCGGAGCCCTGGCAGCTCAGCAGTCACCATCTCCCCAGCTTCCAGGCCTGAGCCAGTCCCAGGCCTGCAGACTCCACCACCTGCACGCCCGGAGCCCTGGCAGCTCAGCAGTCACCATCTCCCCAGCTTCCAGGCCTGAGCCAGTCCCAGGCCTGCAGACTCCACCACCTGCACGCCCAGAGCCCTGGCAGCTCAGCAGTCACCATCTCCCCAGCTTCCAGGCCAGAGCCAGTCCCAGGCCTGCAGAGACTCCACCACCTGCACGCCCGGAGCCCTGGCAGCTCAGCAGTCACCATCTCCCCAGCTTCCAGGCCAGAGCCAGTCCCAGACCTGCAGAGACTCCACCACCTGCACGCCCGGAGCCCTGGCAGCTCAGCAGTCACCATCTCCCCAGCTTCCAGGCCAGAGCCAGTCCCAGACCTGCAGAGACTCCACCACCTGCACGTCCTGAGCCCTGGCAGCTCAGCAGTCACCATCTCCCTAGCTTCCAGGCCAGAGCCAGTCCCAGACCTGCAGAGACTCCACCACCTGCACGTCCTGAGCCCTGGCAGCTCAGCAGTCACCATCTCCCCAGCTTCCAGGCCAGAGCCAGTCCCAGACCTGCAGAGACTCCACCACCTGCACGTCCTGAGCCCTGGCAGCTCAGCAGTCAGCATCTCCCCAGCTTCCAGGCCAGAGCCAATCCCAGACCTGCAGAGACTCCACCACCTGCACGCCCGGAGCCCTGGCAGCTCAGCAGTCAGCATCTCCCCAGCTTCCAGGCCTGAGCCAGTCCCAGGCCTGCAGACTCCACCACCTGCACGCCCAGAGCCCTGGCAGCTCAGCAGTCACCATCTCCCCAGCTTTCAGGCCTGAGCCAGTCCCAGACCTGTAGAGACTCCACCACCTGCACGCCCAGAGCCCTGGCAGCTCAGCAGTCACCATCTCCCCAGCTTCCAGGCCAGAGCCAGTCCCAGGCCTTCAGAGACTCCACCACCTGCACGCCCTGAACCCTGGCAGCTCAGCAGTCACCATCTCCCCAGCTTCCAGGCCTGAGCCAGTCCCAGACCTGCAGAGACTCCACCACCTGCACGTCCTGAGCTCTGGCAGCTCAGCAGTCACCATCTCCCCAGCTTCCAGGCCAGAGCCAGTCCCAGACCTGCGGAGACTCCACCACCTGCACGCCCGGAGCCCTGGCAGCTCAGCAGTCACCATATCCCCAGCTTCCAGGCCTGAGCCAGTCCCAGGCCTGCAGAGACTCCACCACCTGCACGCCCGGAGCCCTGGCAGCTTAGCAGTCACCATCTCCCCAGCTTCCAGGCCAGAGCCCAGTCCCAGGCCTGCAGAGACTTCACCACCTGCACACCCTGAGCCCTGGCAGCTCAGCAGTCACCATCTCCCCAGCTTCCAGGCCAGAACCCAGTCCCAGACCTGCAGAGACTCCACCACCTGCACACCCGGAGCCCTGGCAGCTCAGCAGTCAGCATCTCCCCAGCTTCCAGGCCAGAGCCAGTCCCAGGCCTGCAGAGACTCCACCACCTGCACGTCCTGAGCCCTGACAGCTCAGCAGTCACCATCTCCCCAGCTTCCAGGCCAGAGCCAGTCCCAGGCCTGCAGAGACTCCACCACCTGCAAGCCCTGAACCCTGGCAGCTCAGCAGTCACCATCTCCCCAGCTTCCAGGCCTGAGCCAGTCCCAGGCCTGCAGAGACTCCACCACCTGCACGCCCTGAACCCTGGCAGCTCAGCAGTCACCATCTCCCCAACTTCCAGGCCAGAGCCAGTCCCAGGCCTGCAGAGACTCCACCACCTGCACGTCCTGAGCCCTGGCAGCTCAGCAGTCACCATCTCCCCAGCTTCCAGGCCAGAGCCAGTCCCAGGCCTGCAGAGACTCCACCACCTGCATGCCCGGAGCCCTGGCAGCTCAGCAGTCACCATCTCCCCAGCTTCCAGGCCAGAGCCCAATCCCAGGCCTGTGGAGACTCCACCACCTGCACGCCCGGAGCCCTGGCAGCTCAGCAGTCACCATCTCCCCAGCTTCCAGGCCTGAGCCAGTCCCAGGCCTGCAGACTCCACCACCTGCACGCCCGGAGCCCTGGCAGCTCAGCAGTCACCATCTCCCCAGCTTCCAGGCCTGAGCCAGTCCCAGGCCTGCAGACTCCACCACCTGCACGCCCAGAGCCCTGGCAGCTCAGCAGTCACCATCTCCCCAGCTTCCAGGCCAGAGCCAGTCCCAGGCCTGCAGAGACTCCACCACCTGCACGCCCTGAGCCCTGGCAGCTCAGCAGTCACCATCTCCCCAGCTTCCAGGCCAGAGCCAGTCCCAGGCCTGCAGAGACTCCACCACCTGCACGCCCTGAGCCCTGGCAGCTCAGCAGTCACCATCTCCCCAGCTTCCAGGCCAGAGCCAGTCCCAGGCCTGCAGAGACTTCACCACCTGCACACCCTGAGCCCTGGCAGCTCAGCAGTCACCATCTCCCCAGCTTCCAGGCCAGAACCCAGTCCCAGGCCTGCAGAGACTCCACCACCTGCACGCCCGGAGCCCTGGCAGCTCAGCAGTCACCATCTCCCCAGCTTCCAGGCCAGAGCCAGTCCCAGACCTGCAGAGACTCCACCACCTGCACGCCCGGAGCCCTGGCAGCTCAGCAGTCACCATCTCCCCAGCTTCCAGGCCAGAGCCAGTCCCAGGCCTGCAGAGACTCCACCACCTGCACGCCCTGAGCCCTGGCAGCTCAGCAGTCACCATCTCCCCAGCTTCCAGGCCAGAGCCAGTCCCAGACCTGCAGAGACTCCACCACCTGCACGTCCTGAGCCCTGGCAGCTCAGCAGTCACCATCTCCCTAGCTTCCAGGCCAGAGCCAGTCCCAGACCTGCAGAGACTCCACCACCTGCACGTCCTGAGCCCTGGCAGCTCAGCAGTCACCATCTCCCCAGCTTCCAGGCCAGAGCCAGTCCCAGGCCTGCAGAGACTCCACCACCTGCACGTCCTGAGCCCTGGCAGCTCAGCAGTCACCATCTCCCCAGCTTCCAGGCCAGAGCCAGTCCCAGACCTGCAGAGACTCCACCACCTGCACGTCCTGAGCCCTGGCAGCTCAGCAGTCAGCATCTCCCCAGCTTCCAGGCCAGAGCCAATCCCAGACCTGCAGAGACTCCACCACCTGCACGTCCTGAGCCCTGGCAGCTCAGCAATCAGCATCTCCCCAGCTTCCAGGCCAGAGCCAGTCCCAGGCCTGCAGAGACTCCACCACCTGCACACCTGGAGCCCTGGCAGCTCAGCAGTCAGCATCTCCCCAGCTTCCAGGCCTGAGCCAGTCCCAGGCCTGCAGACTCCACCACCTGCACGCCCAGAGCCCTGGCAGCTCAGCAGTCACCATCTCCCCAGCTTCCAGGCCAGAGCCAGTCCCAGGCCTGCAGAGACTCCACCACCTGCACGTCCTGAGACCTGGCAGCTCAGCAGTCACCATCTCCCCAGCTTCCAGGCCAGAGCCAGTCCCAGGCCTGCAGAGACTCCACCACCTGCACGCCCTGAGCCCTGGCAGCTCAGCAGTCACCATCTCCCCAGCTTCCAGGCCAGAGCCAGTCCCAGACCTGCGGAGACTCCACCACCTGCACGCCCGGAGCCCTGGCAGCTTAGCAGTCACCATCTCCCCAGCTTCCAGGCCAGAGCCCAGTCCCAGGCCTGCAGAGACTTCACCACCTGCACACCCTGAGCCCTGGCAGCTCAGCAGTCACCATCTCCCCAGCTTCCAGGCCAGAGCCAGTCCCAGACGTGCAGAGACTCCACCACCTGCACGCCCAGAGCCCTGGCAGCTCAGCAGTCACCATCTCCCCAGCTTCCAGGCCAGAGCCAGTCCCAGACCTGCAGAGACTCCACCACCTGCACGACCTGAGCCCTGGCAGCTCAGCATTCAGCATCTCCCCAGCTTCCACGCCAGAGCCAGTCCCAGGCCTGCAGAGACTCCACCACCTGCACACCCTGAGCCCTGGCAGCTCAGCAGTCAGCATCTCCACAGCTTCCAGGCCTGAGCCAGTCCCAGGCCTGCAGAGACTCCACCACCTGCACACCCTGAGCCCTGGCAGCTCAGCAGTCAGCATCTCCCCAGCTTCCAGGCCTGAGCCAGTCCCAGGCCTGCAGAGACTCCACCACCTGCACACCTGGAGCCCTGGCAGCTCAGCAGTCAGCATCTCCCCAGCTTCCAGGCCAGAGCCAGTCCCAGGCCTGCGGAGACTCCACCACCTCACGCCCTGAGCCCTGGCAGCTCAGCAGTCACCATCTCCCCAGCTTCCAGGCCAGACCAAGTCTCAGGCCTGCAGAGACTCCACCACCTGCACACCTGGAGCCCTGGCAGCTCAGCAGTCACCATCTCCCCAGCTTCCAGGCCACAGCCAGTCCCAGGCCTGCAGAGACTCCACCACCTGCATGCCCGGAGCCCTGGCAGCTCAGCAGTCACCATCTCCCCAGCTTCCAGGCCAGAACCCAGTCCCAGACCTGCAGAGACTCCACCACCTGCACACCCGGAGCCCTGGCAGCTCAGCAGTCACCATCTCCCCAGCTTCCAGGCCAGAGCCAGTCCCAGGCCTGCAGAGACTCCACCACCTGCACACCCTGAGCCCTGGCAGCTCAGCAGTTATCATTTCCCCAGCTTCCAGGCCACAGCCAGTCCCAGACCTACGGAGACTCTACCACCTGCACGCCCAGAGCTTTGGCAGCTCAGCAGTCACCATCTCCCCAGTTTCCAGGCCACAGCCAGTCCCAGGCCTGCAGAGACTCCACCACCTGCACGCCCTGAACCCTGGCAGCTCAGCAGTCACCATTTCCCCAGTTTCCAGGCCATAGCCAGTCCCAGGCCTGCAGACTCCATCACCTGCACGCCCTGAGCCCTGGCAGCTCAGCAGTCACCATCTCTCCCGCTGCAGGGCCACGGCTGCATGCGGTGCTTCCTGCCCTCACTTTGGAAACCCCAGAGATAACCGCTCTCTGCTGTGGCACATCACAGGGAATGTTATTTTCTGTTCGTTTTTGAGAACAAGGGGAACATGTTCCACTCCATTTGCCCTCAGTGCAAGCCCTGACCACAGCCCCTCTCCATGCTGGAGCTGCCAAATTTTAAAGGAGAGAGTTTCGGCCTGTGACATCACACGCCACCACAACCTTCAGCCGGAGCTGTAGTGTGGATATTTTGAAGAAAATTTGAGGAGCTTTTGTTGTCATGCTTGGACTCTGACTTGCTCATGGCTTCAGTCAGTGACTTTTCCCTTTCCTGATTACTTGTGGTCGGGATATGGGGTCTCTTACTGTTGGGCCTCTTCAATCCCGCTGTCACACGCTCTGATCTTATTGGGGGATTCGGCTGTTGAGGATCTCACAGAACCTGATGCAGGAGGAGCCATTTTAGCCAAAGGGGCGGGGTCGGCAGGGGTCACCTTCTTCCTATGCCCCCGGGTGCTCACAGGTTGTTCCACGGCCGGCGTTTTCACAGGGGCAGAGGGGTCGGGGACCTTCTTGTCTCGCTTCCCCGGGGTCACATTCTCTTCGGGATCACACTTGTCAGAGGTGTTGAAGGCCTTTGGTAGAGTGGCTAAGGATGTCACCGTGGTTGAGGCACTTGACTCGGTGGTCACTCGGGGATGGTTTTGTTGGTAGTAGCCTTTTGTACAATTCTTGGGCACCCCTTACAGGCATTCCCGACCTCCACGCATGTGTAACACTTTACCTCCCCCACAGAACAGTACACTTGGTAGGTATATCCATCATGGGGGATGGTGAACCAGCCCTCAACGTCATCTGGTCCTTCATAAGCTGGAGCAACACCTCTCGCCTGAAAGACTGGATCCAGAGGAACACGCGGTCCTTGTGCCCCATGGGGAGAACTGAAATGGGCGATCTCCCAGGGCTCGAAGGCGCAACTCCAGAGCATGCGTGGGAAGGAAGGGGGGGACATTAGAGAGGTTGACCCGAGTACCCAGGCCATCCAGGTGTTTAAAGGGGTGTAAAACGCCTTTGACCACCAGCCCTTCCGCGAGCAATCGGTGGGTGGCTGCCAGTGAAGATAGGAACAGGACTGCTTTGCTGTACATCTTTCCACAGGCGATGATATTCTGTACCCCCACCTTTCTTCATTGAGGCAAAATCCTGCGGCTCCTCACCAGGGAGCATGGGGCAGCAAACTCCGTGTTTTCAGGTTAAGTTGGCCCCCATTCTGCTAGGAATAACGCCATTCGGCTGTATGAGGGATGCAGCCACTCCACTGGCCGCCACCGCCGCGAACGAGAGCTTGGGAGCAGTTGGGTGTGGAGGCACCCGGCCAGCCCTCGTAGGAATGTCCTCCTAGGAGCTGAAAATAGGATGGGTTTTTTTTTGCTTCCCTTTGTGTTTGCCAACAGGTCGGCAAGCCTCCTCCTCTAAGGGTGGGGCTCCAGCTGGGGGCACGACATGTGTGGGTGGAGAGATAGGGTCTTTATTAAATATGCGATATATTCTAGAAATCCCTTTGGTAATAGAACCTGCATTATCGCAAACCCCTTCAAAAAGGGTTTTTCCCTGCTTCAAACTTCTCTTCACCACGTATTGAGATAAGAAGTGAGTAGCTTATAAATAAAAATAGTAGTCAGAACGATCAGACTGGAATGTTTCTTGTAATTCCTGGAAGCCTCTAATTTGTGTCCCATTCCAAAGATGCTCCAGTCTGCTACACCCTCTTTCTTCCCATCTACTCACCCTCTTCACCAAGCAACCCGGTATGAACTCTCTATTCATAAAGGGGCGGATTTTCAGAGCCCTGCTCGCCTAAATCCGCCCAAAACCGGGCGGATTTAGGCGAGCAGGGCCCTGCGCGCCGGTGAGCCTATTTTACATAGGCCTACCGGCGCGCGCAGAGCCCCAGGACTCGCGTAAGTCCCGGGGTTCTCCGAGGGGGGCGTGTCGGGGGCGGGCCCGGTCGTTGCGGCATTTTGGGGGCGTGTCGGCAGCGTTTTGGGGGCGGGTACGGGGGCGGTCCGGGGGCATGGCCGCGCCCTCCGTACCCGCCCCCAGGTCACGGCCCGGCGCGCAGGAGGCCCGCTCGCGCGCGGGGATTTACTTCTCCCTCCGGGAGGCGTAAATCCCCAGAGAAAGGTAAGGGGGGGGGGTGTACACAGGGCCGGGCGGGTGGGTTAGGTAGAGGAAGGGAGGGGAAGGTGAGGGGAGGGCGTTAGAGGATTCCCTCCAAGGCCGCTCCGATTTCGGAGCGGCCTTGGAGGGAACGGGGGTAGGCTGCGCGGCTCGACGCGCGCCGGCTATACAAAATCGATAGCCTTGCACGCGCCGATCCAGGTTTTTAGCAGATACGCGCGGCTCCGCGCGTATCTACTAAAATCCAGCGTACTTTTGTTTGCGCCTGGAGCGCAAACAAAAGTAGGCCTATTCGCGGAGTCTGAAAATCCTCCCCAAAGAGTGGGGATCTATAAAAATATTTCTGGTCTCCCACCAAATGTGATTTCCACTTATTCCAAATTTTAAAAGTCAAGATAACCAGCGGGGGGAACGGTACTTGAGTGTACCGAGCTTTACTAGATAGCCATACCAGATTGGTGGCATCTCGTTCAAAAGGACACTTTCCAATCCAACCCAACATTTCCCCATACCCCCTCCATGCCAGTCCAGAATGATTTTCAATTGCGCAGCTGCATAGTACCACGACAAACAAGGGACTCCCAACCATCACCTATCTTTAGGCAAATATAGCACTCGACTGCTCACCCTAGGAGGGCACTTCTTCCAAATAAAATGAAGACATTTCTTTTGCCAGAAAGATAATTGGGTGTCAGAAATTTCAATAGGCAGATATTGGAAAAGATATAATAACTTGGGAAGTGCATTCACTTTTATGGTGGCAATTCTGCCTAGCCATAAGAGATTAAACCTCTCCCACTTAAGTAAATCTTCAGATATTTTATTTATTTATTTATAGTTTTACATACCATCATTCGGTATTGCCATCACAATGGTTTACAAAGGTTTTAACATTGGGTTAACATGATTAAAGATTTTACATAGGTGAGTTGTGGAGGTCAGAAAGGTTATATGATACAATAGGTTATGGGATACAAGGTTATATAATATAAAGGTTATATGATACAAGAGGTGTGGTGTTATTTATTGTAGGGGGTGGGTTTCTTGTAATAGGCTGGCAGAAAATACAATGTAACGAGGATATTTTTAAAGGGTAACAAGGGTATAAGTATAGAACAAAAGTATAATATAAAACATAGGTTATATTATAAACATAGGTTATGTTCTAGATAAAAAAGACAAAGATTAAATTATAAAGCATGTGCAAATGACAGAATATTTGGGAAGCTGTTTCGGGTAGTGTCATAACTTTGGTGTGTCAAATTGGTTGATTATGGAGGGTTTCAATACGCTTCAGTGATGCAGAAGAAAGGGGTGTAATGTCTAGTTGCTCAGTTCAGTCGGTAGTGTGCTTGTCTTTCTGATGGACCAGCAGAAAACCCTGGACGCCCTGGTTTCCTCAGTGCAGAGCTTAAACCAGCATTTTGATGCGTTGGTCCTATGAATCCTACGCTTTCTTCCCCGCCTATGGCTCCTGGGGGTCGGCGGTAGTCCGCCTACCCACACCGCCACGGTTCTCCGGGGAACCTCGGGCCTGCAAGGGTTTTATGAACCAGTGCAATATGCACTTCCGCCTGCAGGCCGCTCTCTTCCCAGATGACGCCACTAAGACCACCTTTATCCTGGCTCTTCTTGAAGGGAAGGCCCTAGAATGGGCTTCCCCTCTGTGGGAATGGGACGATCCCGTTTTAAGGAACCTCAGGGAGTTTTGGGAATTGTTCTGAATAAACTTCGGGGATCCGACTCAGGAAGCTGCAATTACGTCAAGGCTCGAGGACATTGGCGGAATACGCCATCGACTTTCGGGTCCTCGCCTCGGAGCTCGGCTGGGGCTCCAAATGCCTCCACACCATTTTCTATCAGGGGCTGAGTCCCCGAATTAAGGACGAGCTCGCAGGACGTGAGATACCGAGGTCCTTAAACGCCTTGATCGATTTGGCAGGCCGCATAGATCGACGCCATCAGGAGCGCCGCCGAGAGGCCCAGACGACATCTAAAGCCGCAACTCCGTCCAGACGTCCTCGACATTCGCCCTCACTCAAGGGTAGATCGGGAATCCCCTGATCATTACCCGACGAACCCATGGATGTGGGACATGGGAAGTTGTCCTCCCATGAACGCCATCGGCAAATAAAGAAGGACCTCTGTTTTTATTGCGGCGCAGTGGGCCACCGGATAGCCGCATGCCCTGCGCGATCGGAAAACTCCCGTGCCTAGGACCTGGGGGAGGTCTCGTCCTAGGCTCCACTTCATCTGCACCTCCACTAACTGTTCCAGTGGCGCTAACGTCACCTGCGGGTGAGTTTCATACGTTAGCCCTGGTCGACTCAGGCGCTGGCGGCAATTTCATAATGCAAAAAATTGGTGGAGCACCTGAAAATTCCACTGGTCCGCATCCCTGCTCCTCTGGTCATCTCTTCCATCCAAGGGAGGCCCCTCCCAGGTCGTGTGACCCACATGACAGAACCAACACCGTTAAGGGTCAGGCTCCTTCATCGCGAAGATATGACGTTCCACGTCCTGGAGCACTCGATGCACCCGGTAGTCTTGGGCCTCCCGTGGCTCCAAGAACACGGCCCCCAATTTGAGTGGAAGACTTTACAGCTGACCCATTGGGGCCCGAGCTGTCATGGTAAATGCCTCCAACCAGTAATCCCAGTCTCCTACTCTGTGGCCTCCACCGGTCTTCCAGGCCTGCCAGCCCCCTATGCTTCATACGCGGATGTATTCTCGAAGCAAAAGGCCGAGATTCTTCCGCCTCATCAATCCTTTGATTGCACCATCAATCTCCTCCCTGGTACCGAGCCTCCTCGTGGTCGCACCTACGCCCTCTTGCCTGCAGAGACGCAGGCCATGAATGAATATATCAAAGAGAACCTGGAGAGGGGCTTCATTCGGAAGTCTAAGTCCCCCGCAGGGGCCAGATTCTTCTTGGTCTGGAAGAAGGACGGAACACTCCGCCCCTGCATAGACTACTGGGGCTTGAATGCTATAATGGTCAAGGACCGCTATCCTCTGCCCCTCATCGCAGAACTCTTTGACCGGTTGCAAGGAGCGAGGATCTTTTCCAAACTGGACCTCCGAGGAGCTTACAACCTCATTCGAATTAAGGAAGGTGATGAATGGAAAACGGCCTTCAATACCCGGGACGGCCACTATGAGTATTTGGTGATGCCGTTCGGGCTTTGTAATGCCCCCGCAGTATTCCAGAATACCATGAATGAGATATTCCGTGACCTCCTGTACCAGTGTGTGGTAATATATTTGGACGACATCCAAGTTTTCTCCGATACTTTGGCCGCCCACCGCCAGTACGTCGTCCAAGTCTTACAACGCCTCAGGGAACATAAGTTGCATGCGAAGCTCGAAAAGTGCCTGTTTGAGCAGGAGTCTCTTCCCTTCCTGGAATACATAGTCTCCAGTCAGGGATTCCGCATGGATCCGCAAAAGCTAAGTGCCATTCGGGAATGGTCACAGCCGTCCGGGCTCAAGGCACTTCAAAGGTTCCTGGGTTTCGCAAACTATTATCGGTCTTTTATCCCTCACTATGCGTCTATTGTGGCGCCGATGACAGCCTTGACCTGAAAAGGAGCGGATCCCAAAAAGTGGCCTCCGGAAGCGGAGGCCGCCTTCCGTCACCTCAAGGAGGCATTCATGCAGCAGCCATGCCTTCATCATCCGGATCCGCAACGGCCATTCTTCATCGAAGTGGACGCATCTTCGGAGGGAGATGGGGCCGTCCTGAGTCAGGCATCCAGAGGGTCACAAGCTACATCCATGTGCCTTCCTCTCCCGCCAGTTCTCGCCAGCAGAGTGGAACTATGCCATCGGCGACAAGGAGCTCTTGGCCATCAAGGTGGCCTTAGAAGAGTGGCACCCATGGCTGGAGGGGGCACAGCACCAGTTTACGGTCTTCACAGACCATAAAAATTTAGAGTACTTACACCGAGCGCAACGGCTCAACCCCTGACAAGCCCGGTGGGCCCTGTTCTTCACCCGTTTTAACTTTGTTCTCCGATACAGACCGGCTGGGAAAAATACTAAGGCCAACGCCCTATCACGGGTATTTGATTCCACGGAGGGTTCAGAGGAACCACGGTACATTATCAAGCCATCCCGGATCCTCCTGTCAGCTACCACAACCATCCCGCCTGGAAAAACTCTAGTTCCGCCGCACTTGCGGAAACAAGTGCTGGCATTGGCCCACGATTCCCGCTGTTCCAGCCACCCTGGACAATCCCGCACGTTGCAGCACCTGCGCCGGTACTACTGGTGGCCCAAGGTGCATAAGGATGTCCGGGCGTATGTGGAATCCTGTCAGACCTGTGCTTGCCACAAGAGGATCTCCGGTTCGACCCCAGGCTTACTTCAGCCATTGCCCACGCCTGCGGAACAGTGGACCCATGTGGCAACTGACTTTGTGGTGGATCTGCCACTATCCAATGGCAACATGGTAATATTTATTTATTTATTTATTTATTTATTTAATTAACATTTTTCTATACCGACCTTCATGGTTAAATACCATATCAGGTCGGTTTACATCGAACAGGGTTAAGTAACTAAGGTAAAGGAAAAACAAAATTACATTAAACGAAGACTGTGAACTTGGAAGCTTAGGTAGCTGGAAGAAAAAAGTTTACGTTAAGTTAAAGGGTGGTCGTCGACCGTTTAAGCAAGATGGCGCACTTTGTATCTTTGCCAGGGTTGCCGTCCGCACCACAGCTGGCTCAGCTTTTTGTTCAGCACATCTTCCGACTCCATGGCCTACCTAAAGGCATCCTGTCTGATCGAGGCCCTCAGTTTACCGCCAAATTCTGGAGGGCTCTTTGCCAGAAGTTCAACGTCACCCTAGATTACACGTCCGCTTATAACCTACAAACCAACCGGCTTGCAGAGAGAACAAATCAAACATTGAAGTAATTCCTTCGGCTGTATGTTAATGAGAAACAAGATGACTGGGCTAGTCTGCTATCCTGGGCCGAATTTGCACTAAATTCCCATTATCTCCGCAGCTACGGGATCCTCTCTCTTTGAGATAGTGTATGGGAAACAGCCACGCCTGCCACTGCCTGTTCCTATCACGGTTGCGTCTCCGACAGCTCAACTCTCCGCCGATGAGCTGCATCGCCTCTGGATATCCACGCAGCGCGCCCTGGTCAGGGCAGGCCAGGCAGCCAAGAGATATGCTGACCAGCACAGAAGGCCGTACCCGCCTCTCATGCCAGGCCAAAAGGTGTGGTTAAGCACGCAGTTCATCCGCTTGAAGCTGCCATCATCACGACTGGCCCCGCGATTCATCGGGCCGTTTTCCATCAACCGGCAGGTGGGTGCTATCTCGTATCAACTTCGTCTCCCTCCGTCTCTCAAAATTCGCAACACGTTCCACATCTCCCTACTGAAGCCTCTGGTATTATCAGGGCCTTCCAGCACGCCTCCGACCCCGCAACCTGTTGCCTCTGAAGATGACCTCACCTATCAAGTCCGAGAGGTCTTAGATGTGAGGAAACACAGGAAGAAGTGGGAGTACCTGATAGCGTGGGAGGGTTTCGGCCCCAAGGAAAACTCCTGGGAACCACTGGCTAATATCCTGGACCGGAATCTGCTGGAGCAGTTTCACAAGGACCATCCAGCTAAACCCAGGCCTCCGGGGAGATGCCCTAAAGAGGGGGGTACTGTTGTGTTACGCGGTCGTGGCGCCCCACGACCACGGCCCCCTACCTTATCCACGGCGCTCTTTCGCCGTGGGAGCCCCGAGGGAGGGCTCCAGTTTGGGCCGTCGCTCCCACGCAGCCTCCGGTGCTGCTCGCTGCAGGGGGAGCCATCCTGCTCCCCCCTCGCAGCGTCCAGCGGCGTCTCTCCTCCACGGGGGAAAATCCAAGATGGCCGCCGCCATCCTTAGGCGCGAGGCCGCGCCTCCTCGACAGATTTAAAGGGACCTAATCCCTTTAACTAGCTTCACCTGTTCCTGATCAGCTTGAGCAGGGGAAGTATAAAAGGAAGCTTTCTCTGCTCATCCAGTGACTTGGCAATGTCGTTCATTCGTCCTACAGTGCTGTCTAGTCTGCTTGCTTCGGTGAGTTCCTTGAGCTTTGGATCCTGTTCCTGTTTCGTCTTGGTGTTCCCGGTTCCTGACTTCGGATTGGCTTATGGTGATTCTCTGGTGTACGAATTCGGATTGGCAAGCGGTGATTCCCTGGCGTGTGACTTCGGACTGGCAAGTGGTGATCCCTCGGACTGGTGAGCGATGACCCTTTGGCACTCGACCTAGGACTCCTTCTAGACTACCATCTTCAAGGGCCCGCCTAAGTCCCAGCAGCCTGGGTCCCTATGGGCTCCTCCCGGGGGGGACCACGGGCTTCCAGGACGAAGCTCCAGTCAGCCCTTGCTCCATCACCCTGACCTCTCAGCGGGATGGGTCCGTAGGGACCCATCCCGCTGGGACTTAGGTGGACCTCCTGGGGGGACCACAGACTTCCAGGGGTGAAGACTCAGCTCCTCTTCTCGTCTCTTCATCCGCTTCCGCAGTCACCAGTGCCAGGGGTCAGCTGGTCTAGTCTCCTGCTCTGCCTCGCCACCTGACGAGAGAACCTACAGACCCTCCGAAAGGTATACCATCCTCTAGTCGGCCAAGGGTTCATAACCTGAGCATAACACCTATAGAGGTAAGTTGTGTGGATAGGCGGGGAGGAATTGATAGGAGACCTTTGTTGGCAGAGCACAGGTTTCTGTGTGGTTCATGGGGTTTAATTTCTTTGCTTAACCAGTTGCTTCGTTTCTCATGTATCTGTTTGTGTACAATGGTTAATATTTTGTATTTGATTCAGTATTTAATTGATTTTTTTTATATTCCGCTTTTAGCACTTTTTCAGTGCTTCAAAGTGGATTACATTCAGGTACCATAGGTATTTCTCTATCCCCAGAGGGCTTACAATCTAAGTTTGTACCTGAGGTAATGGAGGGTAAAGTGACTTGCCCAAGGTCACAAAGAGCGACAGCAGGACTCAAACCCTGGTCTCCTGGTTCATAGCCCACTGCTCTAACCACTAGGCTACTCCTCCAGTGCAGGGATGTCAGAATTGGGGTTATGTGTTCGTGTATTTTTTTCCAGTTAGGAGTCTGGCTGCTGAATTTTGTAGAATTTGGAGGGGACGAATACTTGATAGGGGTAGATCGAGTAGTAGAGAATTGCAGTAGTCGAGAATGGAGAGAATGGAGAGAATGAGTAGTTGTAATATTGTTCTGAAGTCCTCGGGGCTTAGAAAGGGTTTTATACGTCTCAGGCAGGTAGTTTTAGGTATCCTTCTTTTATTTTTGTTGTGATGTGCTTTTTCAGGGATAATTCGCTGTCGATGATGACTCCAAGATTGCGTGCATGAGAGATTGGGGAGATGGCAGTTGTTTGATTTTCTATTATTAGTGGTGGTGGAGGAATTGACTGATTTTTCTTTCAAGGATTATTATTTCAGTTTTATCGATGTTTATTACAAGTTTCATTTTAGTTAGTAATTGTTTGATTGTAGTGAGGTAGGCCACTGTATTCTTGTATGTTTCATCCAGTAAGTTTTGAATTGGGATCAGGATTTGGATGTCATCTGCGTACAGAAATTGTGTTAGGTCTAGACTCGCTAGTAGCTGACAAATCGGTAGGAGGTATATATTGAAGAGGGTTGCGGAAAGGGCAGAGCCTTGGGGAACTCCTGTGTTTAGATGTACTTTTTCAGAGAGATCATTGTTGGATTTGACTTGGTAGGTTCTGTTGGATAAGTAGGATGAGAACCAGAGTAATGTTTTGTCGGTTAACCCTAGTTCGGTTAGGCGGTCGAGGAGAATTGAGTGGTTCACCGTGTCGAATGCTGCTGATAGGACTAGTAGGATTAGTAAATAGTTTTTGCCATTGTCAAAGCCTTTGAGCACTGTGTCATTTAGGGAGAGAAGTAGGGTTTCTATGTTGAGGTGTTTCCTAAACCCAAATTGTGTGGGATATAGTATGTTGTTGGTTTCGAGATGGTCTGTTAGTTGGTTGTGGACGACTTTTTCTATGATTTTAGCGATGAGTGGAAGGTTTGAGATGGGACGGTAATTTTGTAGGTTCTCAGGATCCAGGTTGGTCTTCTTTAGGATGGGTTTGATTATTGCAGATTTTAGGCAGTCTGAGTAGTGACTTTCTGTGCGTGATATGTTTATGATGTTGGTAATGGGTTCAGTTATTTAGTTTTTTGGCAGAAACCCAAATAGTTCATATCATATAGTTTAACTAGGTTTGTGCCCACTTTAACTCCCAGGTATTTTACTTCCTTTTTTTGGATTTTAAAAGGGAATTTACTTTTATTTGCCAGAACCGTTTCCTCAAGCAAAGATACATTCAAAAATTCAGACTTCTCCGCATTTAACTGATATCCTGAGATCCTACTGAAACTGGAGATCTCATCCATCAAAAATGGAAGAGTCTTTTCCGGGTAAGCTACCGTAAACAAAATATTGTTCGCGAATGGATAATTTATATTCTTGCTTACCCCACTGTTATGCCTTAAATTTTCATATTGGCCCAAATTTTAAAGGCCAAGTGTTGCATCCGTTGGTCTCTGCCTTACCTCTTTTCTCTCTCTTCCTACTCCTCTGGGAAAGATGGCTGCCTCCGCTTCTATTTGCCATTCTCTCCGGCGTCCCCAGACCGGCATGGGTGATTGCGTTCGCCATGTTCCTGAGGCCTCCTAGGGCATGCGCACTGCCTCTCCTTATGAATACGTCATGGTGGGAACCTCGTGGGCGTCCCCACCGCATGACGTCACTAACTCCAGGTATTTAACCACTGAGTTCCAACTATGCTAAGAGTTAGCAAGGATTCCGGTCCAGTTAATTTCGACCTTCCGTGAGATGCTTCTCGGCGTACCTACTCTTGCTACAGAATGCTCTGGGTACCTTCCCCTGTCTACCCTCCAGGGTTATCTCGCTCTAAGAAGATTCCTGGAACACCCGCTCCTTGGAGGTTCTACTCTCTTCTGCTTCTTCCCAGGTTCCTGCTCAGAAGGACGCCTAGATACTCGCTCCTCTAGGGCCTTACTGCTCCTGACTACGTCTGTGCCTGACTTCAGCTTGGCACTGACCTACCTCGCTACCTTCTTCTTGTGGAAGCTACACCCTAGACAGCATATTGACCTAGAGAGTACCTCTGCCTTTGGTCTCTCTGCTTGTCTCACCACCACAGATTCTCGGCGTACTCTGTTTGAGGACCACTACCGGATTTGTCACCTCTTCTTCTCTTCAGGAAGGGTTCTTGGCATACTCTGCTCTATGGACCACTACCGGACCCTCCATCATCAGCATCGGGTGAGACCTACCCTGCATCTCTGCAGTGCACAGACTAAGCTACATCTTCGGAGACTACTCTGTGGCCAGAGGGAGGACTGCGTTCTCCGCATGCCATCCTACTGCTGTATAGTAAATCTTCCTTTCTTTGTGTTCGCCTTACTTCAGAGTCTAGCCTATTGCTGTGGTTCCCCATGGGCCCCTCCCCATGGGAGGAGTCATAGCCACAGCAACCAGGGGTCCACAACTATGCCACAAACACAACACAAAGCTTCAAGATACAATGCAATGGTGACAATGGGCATCCTTGCCTTGTGTCCCTTCCTATTGGAAAAGTCTCTGAGTAGCTTCCATTGACTTTTATGCATGCTGAGGGGTTGTTATATAATTTACATATCCAGGTGGGAAAATTTCCATCCAGCCCCATTTTGTCCAAAATGGAGAACAGGTAGTCCCAATGTACCAAGTCAAACGCCTTTTCGGCATCTATCTTAAGAAGTGCCATCAGAACTTGAATGGTCTGTGCTTGCCAAATTAGGTTGATGACACTACGGATATTATCCGCTGCAAGCTTCCCTGGCATGAATCTGGTTTGGTGCGGATGAATTAAATCACCTACTACCCCTCCTAATCTATTGGCTAAGATTTTGGCCAATATTTTTAAGTCTAAATTTTAGGGATGTGAATCGTGTCCTCGATCGTCTTAACGATCGATTTCGGCTGGGAGGGGGAGGGAATCGTATTGTTGCCGTTTGGGGGGGTAAAATATCGTGAAAAATCGTGAAAAATCGTGAAAAATCTAAAAATCGCAAAACCGGCACATTAAAACCCCCTAAAACCCACCCCCGACCCTTTAAATTAAATCCCCCACCCTCCCGAACCCCCCCCAAATGAGTTAAATAACCTGCGGGTCCAGCGGCGGTCCGGAACGGCAGCGGTCCGGAACGGGCTCCTGCTCCTGAATCTTGTTGTCTTCAGCCGGCGCCATTTTCCAAAATGGCGCCGAAAAATGGCGGCGGCCATAGACGAACACGATTGGATGGCAGGAGGTCCTTCCGGACCCCCGCTGGACTTTTGGCAAGTCTCGTGGGGGTCAGGAGGCCCCCCACAAGCTGGCCAAAAGTTCCTGGAGGTCCAGCGGGGGTCAGGGAGCGATTTCCCGCCGCGAATCGTTTTCGTACGGAAAATGGCGCCGGCCATACGCTTATGGCCGGCGCCATTTTCCGTACAGAAAATGCCGCCGGCAGGAGATCGACTGCAGGAGGTCGTTCAGCGAGGGTTCCGGCGCCTCGCTGAACGACCTCCTGCAGTCGATCTCCTGCCGGCGCCATTTTCCGTACGAAAACGATTCGCGGCGGGAAATCGCTCCCTGACCCCCGCTGGACCTCCAGGAACTTTTGGCCAGCTTGTGGGGGGCCTCCTGACCCCCACGAGACTTGCCAAAAGTCCAGCGGGGGTCCGGAAGGACCTCCTGCCGTCCAATCGTGTTCGTCTATGGCCGCCGCCATTTTTCGGCGCCATTTTGGAAAATGGCGCCGGCTGAAGACAACAAGATTCAGGAGCAGGAGCCCGTTCCGGACCGCTGCCGTTCCGGACCGCCGCTGGACCCGCAGGTTATTTAACTCATTTGGGGGGGGTTCGGGAGGGTGGGGGATTTAATTTAAAGGGTCGGGGGTGGGTTTTAGGGGGTTTTAGTGTGCCGGCTCACGATTCTAACGATTTATAAAGATAAATCGTTAGAATCTCTATTGTATTGTGTTCCATAACGGTTTAAGACGGTATTAAAATTATCGGACGATAATTTTAATCGTCCTAAAACGATTCACATCCCTACTAAATTTATAAGCAAAATAGGCCTATAAGAGCCGCACAAAGTCGCATCTTGACCTGGCTTTGGGATTATGGTGATTCCTGCTGTATTAGTATCATTAACTATTTGCCTACTTGATAATAAATTATTAAAGGCTCGAGCTAGAGGCTGGGTAATCATCAGGCTAAGTTGCTTATAGAAGCCCGCTGAATACCCATCTATCCCTGGAGCCTTGCTTGGCTTCAGATCTTTTATCACCTGAGTAACCTCGAATTCGGATATTTCTTTATTCAATCTTTCCTGCTGACTATGATTTAAGCTGGTTAGGCAAAGATCATTCAAAAAATCTGAGATCACATTTGTATGTATGTCTTGCCTGGTCACATAGAGTTCTTGGTAAATTTGGGAGAACCTTGACCTTATCACCTCACACTCAGATACCATTACTCCATTACAATCTTTAATTTTAAGAATTTGGCTTTGAAGTGTCTTGGCTTTGAGTTTCCTAGATAATAGTTTGCCAGCTTTATTACCTTCCTCAAAAAATTCTTGTTTTACCCTATCTAATTGGAATGCTATCTCCTAAAAATCTAGGGCCTTCAATTCCTCTCTTAAAAGGTCAAATTTCCTCCCTAACTGGGCATCTATTCACCTCTTATGCTTAACTTCCAATTTAGCAATATTTTCCAAAAGTTGCAGCTATTTGGTTGCTTTGGTCTTTTTCAAGAAAGCAGCTCTGGCGATTAGTTTCCCACGGGCTACAACTTTAAAGCATTCCCATATGTTACCTGCAGAAACCTCCCCATTATTATTATTATCTGTTAAATAGTCCCCCATTTCCTTCCTCAACCTTTCACAAAAATCCATATCATCTAATAGATCTTCATTAAGTCTCCAGATCTTTTTCCCTATATTCCCTCCTGAATCTTTGATGGAAATCCAAACTGCTGCATGACCTAACCATGTAATAGGATTTATCTCTGAGTCCTCAATCCTATTTACTAGGGCCTTGTCCACTAGGAAAAAATCTGTTCTAGAATATTCTTTATGTACTTTGGAGAAGAAGGTGTAATTACATTCGGATGGGTGGAAGAGTCTCCAAACGTCTTTAAGATCCCAATCTGAGATTAAAATTTTCAGACCCTTTCTGTTAGATTTAGTGGCTCCTCCACATCCTCCACTATTATCTAAGAATGAGTAACTTGTTATGTTGAAATCACCTCCTATTAGTATAATGCCCTCTGCCCACTGCTTTAAAATATTTGAGATTTTCTCCAAGAACTTCCCCTGTCCCACATTGGGGCTATAAATTTCAGCAATAGTGTAAATATATTTCCCCATCTTAAATTTTCCAATCAGATATCTCCCTTCTACATCTCTCACTATCGAGACAATCTCCACCACCACATTTTGTGAAAAGAAAATACCTACTCCACTGTATTTGGAAGAGGTGCTAGCCAAAGCAAAAAATCAGGAAAGGAAGTGTTTGGAGATTAACAATCGTTCATATCTCTTCCGTAAGTGTGTTTCCTGACACAGCAGAATGTCTACTTTCATGCGGATTGCATCTTGTAATAACTTTTTCCTCTTAAAATAACTATTGAGACCTTTCACATTCCATGGAAGCACTTTTAAATCCCCCATGACGTCAATGCAGGTATCTCCTTCTCTTTCTTTCTCTTAGGTGCTGCCCCACCCAATGTGTAGACATCCTGCCCTGTAGATGCACAAAATAAAATACAGCCATCCTACCTGATGTTCCCCCACACAACCCTCCCGAACCCTTCCTTAAGTACTGATCTCCACCATGGCCTCCTTTTCCCTCCCCCCACACATCTCCCTCCCCCAGCCTCCAACCCCTCCCTCCCCCTTCCCCTCCAGGCCTACGCCACCACACACTCTGAGGAATAACGTCCCACTAATGTTCCAGCGGCTCCAGGCCTCCCCGAGCCCCATGCTGATCTGAAATATATAAAGCCTCCCTTTAGCCAAAGGGGAAAAAGAACACCTTAAACAAATTTCAACCTGTATAAACGTGAGCTGAAATAAAACTGTTTAACGCCCTCCTGGGCCTCAGTGAGCACTGAATTTTATAAAACCCGCCATAGAGGCGAACGTAGTTTCAAGACTCCCAGTCTGGCAGTATTCAGGTGTCGGGGGTCTCGCAAGCGGCTGGAACCTCCCCGAATGCCTGCTCAGTCTCTTTCCACCATTCTGGACACATTCAGTGCTAGGATCTCTCCCAGGGGTGACCGCCTGATGACGTACTCAGAGAATTGGACCCAGCCTGCAGAGCAGCCCCTTGAAGGATCTTCATTGCTTCTTCCACTGAGCGGATCCTCAAAGAGACCCCATTTATTGTAAATTGTAGGCCAAATGGAAACAGCCACTTATAACGGTGCCTTCCAGCTGTCAGTATTTGGACCACCTCTTTAAATTCTCCCCTTTTCTTTATAGTCAGAGTGGATAGATCTTGGAAAATTTCTATTTTGTGTCCATGCCATTGAATATCTCTCGTCTGCCTTGCTAGCGCCATCACTTTTTCTTTAATTGCAAACTCATGGAAGCATACCACAATGTCCCCGTGGAAGGTTATTTTTGAGTCTTGGCCAGGGCTCTCTGTGCTCTTGCCAGCTTGATGTGCACTGGCTCTCCCTCACCCTTGCCAGGATTTAATATGAAACTGCAAACGTCTTTTATCACCTTCTGGCAATCCACGTAAGCTTGCTCTTCTGGCATGCCCTCGGAATCTCAACTTATTTCTCCTGGATCGGTTCTCCAGGCCCTCAACCCAGTCCTGCAAGTCAGCATTTTCTTCCCGGAGTGCTTGCAAGGTTTGCTGCACCTCCTCCCAGGCTGTTTCCTGATCTTCCTGCCTCTGCTCTACGGCTTCCAAACGATTCCCCAATCTCTGTGCAGTCACTTCTTAACGCTGAAGCAGTGGAGTGTAATTCTTGTTTCAGAAGCCCCGTGTCCTCACGTAATTCTCCACACCAGTGCTGAAAGTCTTCCCTGGAGAGGGCTATCTCTGTTCGCTGTGGTCAGCCGCTGATTTCCTTTTCCCCTGTCGCTCGGCATACCGCGGCGGCGCCATTTCCTTCCAGGTTCTCCCACGCTGGCCTCCTCTGTTGTTTTCGCCGCCGTCGGTCCAAAGGAAAATTGCTTGGAATCGGGCGATTTTTTTTTTTTTAATGAACCGACATCCTGATGTCGCTGGCAGGCAGAGGGGCACTTAAATCACACCGCGGGTGCTGTGATGGCTGTACACGGGAGGGATTCTCTGAATCGGGGCTCGGAACAGTCAGGTTAAGCCGCCATCTGTCAGCGTGACGTCACTTCCCCCCTGTTCTCCTAGCTTAAATCCTCTCCTTTCCACCCAGCTTACCTAGGCCCAGCCATTGCAGTGAAATTCCTCAGCCAATAACCACAGACCGTGGCTCCCTCTGGAACATGGCTGATGTGGACTCTAAGTCTGGTCACTGTGTGTCAGCTTTAAGTACAGGTTGAGGCTCCCCTTTGACCAGAGGCTGTGAATGCTGCCTCTGCAGCAATTCAAGCCCGGGGACCACGGAGCCCTCACCTGGGAATCAAACCCAATAAGCCACCAGGCTAAGCTGGTTCAGTGGTTCTTAGCCTAAACCCCAAACCTGTCCTGGTGACCCCGTAGTCCCTCAGATTTTCAGGATATCCACCATGAATATGCACGAGATAGATGTGTACATACTGGAGGCCCATCATATGAAAAGTTTATCTCGCGTCTATTCATGGTGGATATCCTGAAAACCTGAATGACATCACCGGGGTATTTTTGAGAACCCTTGCTATAGGGAAAATAGCCTTATAAGATCATGGGAGTGATAGTGGGAACTGAAGTGTTCCAGGAGCCAGACACATGGGGGTGGGGACTGGAAGTGACTCCAAGAGCAGAGAATCTGCGGGCGAGGGGCTGCTATCTCCAACAATTCTGTATTAATCAGCGCTGCATAGCGTCACATGGTAACTACTAACTGAGAGGCCAGGATTCAAATGGGTTTAACTGGGTAACTTTTGGCATTCAAAATAACAAAACAAAAAAGCAGGGATGTAATAATGAAATTAAAAAAAAATCAAACATTTTATCATTACTGGCATCCTAACATGTGGAGCATACCAACAGGGCCATGAAGGGGTATTGAGCACCCTAGGTGAACCTTCTGCCTTGCGCCCACCCCCCTCCCCTCCCCCAGTCCCGACCTCGTTTAACTGAGACGCCGCTTGCCCGGGGCCGGCCGAGTGTCTGCTTTTCTCAGCCGCGAGTGGGATGGGCTCCACGCACAGCCCCCACACATGGCTGCTCTTCACCGCCCCCTAACGGTTGGCGCCCTGGGTGACCGCCCAGTTCACCTAATGGGACGCACCGGCCCTGCAGCTCAAGCGCCCTGAGTGTAATCATATACCAGCGCTTTTTATCTTTCCTTGGTGCAGGTAACAAAATCACTGGAAAGCCAAATTGCTATTATTCAGTTAAAAAAAAAAACAACAAACCTTTCAAGAGGCTGCTCTTAATAAACTAAACTAAAACTAATTCTGAGCTTCCCGCGGGCTGCACATGGACATCTGGGGGAGGTAGGTGGCATCTTGACTAGTCTTCCCGCTGCCTGGGCGAAGTGCAGATAGCCCCGCTATTTATAACCTCGCTTGGGTACATAGTTCGCCTGGTCTCAGGAGCCCTTCAGCAGATGAACTCCTTCACTATAGCATTATTGTACTTTCCTTGCTGAATGTATGCAAACCGCCATGAAGGCTCCCACTCATTAGAAAAGCAATGACCACCCTTTTGCACTTGTTTTGTTTATCTCATAGGTGTGCTATTTAACTGCGCTCCCACGATTTGCAATTGTAATTGCTGATATTTATATATATTAACCTACAATATTTTAGACATTACCTGCTATCACCAATGCCCCTCCTCTAACATATATTATAGCTGTTATCATTCCTTAACTATATCATTCCTTTACTATATCACTATCATCCTAATTTTACTATATCGTTATTGTTATCATTCCTTTACTATATCACTATCATCCTAACTTTACTATATCGTTATTGTTATCATTCCTTTACTATATCATCATTGTACCCTCCTATAGCATTATTGTACTTTCCCTGCTAAATGTTTACTATTTCTCCTATATCTACTATAATCCTATATCATCACTAAATGTTTACTATATCTCCTATAACATTATTGTACTTTCCTCGTTAAATGATATGACGGTATAGAAAAGCAAATAAACCTTAAACCTTAAACTTGCTTGCATGACTCGTGTTC
Source organism: Rhinatrema bivittatum (assembly GCF_901001135.1). Classification (NCBI taxonomy): domain Eukaryota; kingdom Metazoa; phylum Chordata; class Amphibia; order Gymnophiona; family Rhinatrematidae; genus Rhinatrema; species Rhinatrema bivittatum. The sequence goes on along the minus strand of NC_042616.1, from coordinate 804,196,324 downwards.
CTCGTGGTAAATTTTTGGGGGTTTTTTTTGTTTTGTTTTTTTCAATCTTCTACAGAAGTCATCCCTGTTCCGCTAAGAAAAGTACAACAGAACCGACAAACGAAAGAATGACGCCAGTCTCACGTTGCCTGCAAGCCGTAGCGCCACCCATCGTTTTTGTATTTCTCAGCCTGAAAAGGAGGCTGTTTAGTGGTCAAATAAAATTCACAGGGTTGCACCAGACCACGAGTCCTTTTCATGCAGTGTTTACAAGCCATTAGCTTTACATTAGCCTTCTTTACATTCGGGAGGCGTTGTGTGCTCAGGATGTGGCTGTGTAGGTGACTGCGGCTTTCACAGTGCAGGTCTGAAACAGGAAGGCGGCACCCTGGCTGCTTCTCTGATTATTCAGTGACTGTCGGAGCGACAGAAGAGTTTCTGAATACACGTTTATCGTTACTTCTGTGTTAATATTCCAGAAATGATTGACAAAATATTTATGGGCTTTTTTAAATATATCCGAAGCAGAAAGCCTGTGAGGGAGTCAGTTGGACCTTTAGATGATTGAGGGGTTAAAGGGGCACTTAGAGAAGATAAGGCCATCACGGAAAGATTAAATGATTTCTTTGCTTCGATGTTTACTGAAGAGGATGTTGGGGAGGTACCCGTAATGGAGAAGGTTTTCATGGGTAATGATTCAGATGGACTGAACCAAATCACAGTGAACCTAGAAGATGTGGTAGGCCTGATTGACAAACTGAAGAGTAGTAAATCACCTGGACCGGATGGTATATACCCCAGAGTTATTTTGAATGAGATGAATATCACGGGCTGGTTTCAGGGGGCGGTTAGCTTGTTGTATCGAGACCCAGTGGCGAGAATAGTGGCCAATCAGTCATGCTCTGATGGTTTTTCCATCCAGCGGGGAACCAGGCAGGGGTGCCCACTTTCCCCTTTATTGTTTTTACTTCAATTAGAGCCCCTTCTCTTGGCCATTCAGGCGGCTAGAGACGTTAAAGGAGTCCGATTTCAATCTCAAACGTTTAAATATGCGGCTTTTGCCGCCGATATTTTGGTTTTTTTTGACAGATCCAAAATCCTCCTTACCCCCCTTGTTGTCCCTCTTCAGTGACTTTGGGTCCTTTTCTGGTTTTCGCTTAAACCCAGATAAATCTGAAGCACTGGCATACCCTGACTCGCTGCGAGAAGGTTGGGAGGGCCACTTTCCATTGCTTTGGGCCCAGGGGTGCATTTGGTATCTGGGTGTTTACCTGTCCACTGATATATCGCAGTTATTTGCTTTGAATGTATTTCCCTTAGTGAACTTTATCTTGGAGCGAATGCATAAATGGCGGGCCCTGCAGCTGTCGTTAGGGGGCCGCATTCATTTATTTAAAATGATAATTTTGCCTAAGTGGCTTTATGCCCTCCAGAATTTGGTGCTTCACCTCAAATTTCGGGACATACATCAGATAGAGAGGGGAATGCAGAAGTTTTTTTGGAGGGGAAAAAAACCTAGGATAGCGCTCCGCAGATTGCAAAATCAGTGGGCTGCAGGTGGCCTTAGTGTTCCTGATTTTCGTTTATATAATTGGGCATGTAACCTGCGAGTGGTGCGAGATTGGTTGGTGGGGGACGGGTTTTTTTTTTACCAATCATGCTGCAGAGAGTACACTTGTGGGCCCCAGCCACTTATATTTTGCTATGCAGACCACAGCGGATAAAGTGAACCTGCCGGAGCCCTTGGTGGGGTTGATTTTTCCATTGCGGCATGCCTGGTTTCACCTTTTAAAATTATTGCAATTGCCGTTCGGTTGTGCATGCTTCTTGCGTCTGCAAAGCAACCCTGACTTTTCTCCAGGCTCAACATCTAAGGTCTTTAGGATTTGGGCAGCACATGGGATTACACAACTGGGTCATGTTCTTAATACCTCGGGGCAGTTACTCACCCCTCAAGAGTTGTCAAACCTCTATGGACTGGGGAATGTCTCTATGTTTGCTTATGCACAGCTAACACATTATGTTCATTCACTACCAAAGCTTAGCTTTTCGCCTGAAGGCTTCCGCGCCATAGTGGACTGGTTTTGGCTTGAACGAACACAGGTGCCGTCCTTGTCGCACTACTATAAAAAATTGCGTAACTTGATGGCCGCTATCCCATGCTCGCTCATTGCGGGGAGATGGAATAAAGAGGGGGTATTCCGAGTTACAGATGTTCAAGTGGGTGCCAGTTTCCGACGCATTGCACAGGTCTCTCCCAATTCCTATCGTGAAATGCAATACAAATTTCTCTGGAGAGCTTAAGTGTCGCCACAGATGGCCTTTCATTTAACTTTAGTACCGGTGGCCTCGTGTGGGAAGTGTAATAAGGCGACAGGCACCCTCTCTCGTATGTTCTGGGATTGCCCCCTTATCCAACGGTTCTGGAAGCACATTATATCTTATTTGGCGGGATTATTGGATATTTCAGTACGAATGTCCCCGCTGTTGGTACTTTTTGAATGTATCCCTCCGTTGCGCATTCGGGAATTGGGTCCCCGTCTGTTGTTTATGAAAGCTTGCTTTCTAGGGAAAAAGCTGATACTTCTGCACTGGAAAGAACAGTCTGCCCCCTCCTATTGGGCATGGCGCAACCACTTCCATCGCCTGATGCAGATGAAACGATTAGCGGCGCGGACGTCTCCTGGTCACCGGTTTCTGCAAATTTGGGACCCCTATATTCAGGCGTTACCGCCTCGTGCATGCAGTTGGACTTTGAATGATTAATGAACACTGTGTTTTCCTTTTCTCTGGACCCTACAGGCCCTGTATGAGACCCTGATACAGTATTGGGGGGGGGTTCTTCTTCTTTTCTATAATATGGGGGGTGGGTGGGGAAAGGGTGGGAGGGGGGTTGGGGGAGTTCTTCTGTGCGGGAGATTTGTTTGCCTTTGAGGTTGGGCGCTGAAGGACAACGGCGCCCAGCCAGTTGTATTGTTGTATTGATTTATATGGTCTGTTTGAAAAACAATAAAAACCGTTAAACATAAAAAAAAAAAAAGGAAATTTCAGACCTATTAGTAACAATTTGTAACCTATCATTAAAATCATCCATTGTACCTGAAGACTGGAGGATAGCAAATGTAACCCCAATATTTAAAAAGGGCTCCAGGGGCGATCCGGGAAACTACAGACCGGTTAGCCTGACTTCAGTGCCAGGAAAAATAGTGGAAACTATTCTGAAGATCAAAATCACAGAACATATAGAAAGACATGGTTTAATGGAACAAAGTCAGCATGGCTTTACCCATGCTTTGCTATGCAAAGAGAATTCAAGTCTTATTCTGGGGCCTTTTCCTCCCTCCTCCTGCTGCTTTTCCACTTCACGTTCTCCAATCTCAGCCGTCTTTTAACATGGGCACATCACCCAGCTGCTCCCGCTCCTCGCCCGAGGCATGCTCCTGCTCCCTCTGCTTCTCACGGCACACAGACTCCTGCTCCTTCCCTGCCCTTAGCTCCTCACCACACATGGACTCCTCTCTCTCTCTGTCCTGTCCCTTCAGTTCCTCACTGTGAGCTGTCCTCCCCACTCCCGGACTCCAGTTCCCTCCATATGCAGAAGAAAAGCAGAAGCCAGTAGGGCGGGATGGTGTAGTGCAGGCAGCTGGCTCCGTTAGTTACCTTGCCTGCCACATGCAGCTGCCAGAGCTCCTCAGCCTCCAGAGCTGACGACTCTCAAAAGAGGCCGGTGCAATACAGTGCACCGTGTAGCACTCTATTGGACGTGCGTTTTGGACGCGCTAAAATAACCCCCCCCTGATGCAAAATGGGGGGATAGTGCATCCAAAACGCCCGTCCAATCGAGCACATAGCTAATAGCGCTCTTCAGGTGCAAATTCCATTTACATGAGGCTATTAGCTATTACCCCAAGATGGCAAAAACTGTGGCGGGCCCAAGGTGCCCATTTTAACGAGGCAAATTTAACACCTGCCCTGGCGTTAAATCTAAGAATCCTGCTTTCTGTGATTTTTCCTATTAGTATGGTCACGATACTAAGTAGGAGGAACCACAGAAAGCAGAATCATGTGGCTCAACAAACAAAAAAATCCCGCTTTCTGTGGTTTCTCATAGGGGGAGCCAAAGAAAGCAGCACCCCCGAGGTCTGGCCCAATCGGAACCCCTGCCGGCAGTGAGTGAAGGCGTGAATAAATTAATATTAAGTGTCGGGCACTTAATATTCATTTATTCACACCTTCACTTACTGCCAATTGGTCCATTCACCGTCACATGTCAGTGAAAGGACCAATCCTTTTCAGAAGGCTGTCCTGAAAGGGGATTGGTCCTTTTCACTGGCAAGCGTCAGTGAAAAGGACCAATCAGGCACAGCCCTGTCGGATACGGGGCAAGAGCTCTGGCCAGGCCGTTGTGGGCGCCCAGCCATGTCTCCTGGGTGCCTGATGTAGAGCACCAGGGACGCACAAATCGCCCATTGCGCATCCTTTTCACGTGACAGCTCATTCGCCAATTGCATCGAGCACCCAAGAGAGGCGGATGTGCGCGCGTTCAAAAAACGTGTGCCCAGTTTGGATGCACAATTTTTACGCGACGATATTGCATCGGCTTGAACGTGAGTCTCGTCCTGTGCTCAGTGAGCTTTCAACCTATCTCACTCGTCCCGAGGATAAGGGTGAGAAGGACTCAGAGGAGGACGCTCAGGACGGGGCAGTGCAAGAGATGATGAGTGCTGCTATGCGTGCCCTGGATACTACATGCTCACGGAGGGAGCACCTACCCCATTTAAGAGTCATTGCTGGAAGGTCGTGTTGCTGCGAGGCGCCGGGACCAGGGCCCAGGTGCTAGTCTGGGCTTGTGCATCAGGAAGTAGTGACTTTCCCGTCACGCATCTGATCAGGTCTATTGCCATAGCACATTGGTTGGGGAAACATTGCCGTATAGGATGCAGCTGGCGTGGCCACTACAAGCCCAGCTGTATAAACAGGCCACGTTGAGAAGGCAGCGTAGCGCACTCTTGGACACAGGGCAATGCAGAGATTTTTCTCTCCCCACAATGGGGGGGGGTCCAATGTAGCTCACCTGCAGAGCCTGCAAGCGCTCCCCTCATTGCTGCTTGGTATTTAACAGCTCCGCTGGAGCCCGCTTCACTAAGACCTTTTCCATCCTAGCTATTCAGGATCTAGTCACACCCTGTATGAGGTGTGGGATGAATTACTGCTTGTTGGTCTTCTGATGTCAGAGGTGGTAACGGGTCAATAGATATTTTTCTATCTAACAGTATAATTTCTGTTTTGGACATATATTCAGTATAAGTTTCATGTGAGTTAATAGTTACTTTATATAGGATAAATACATAGCAGTTCTTTTGTAAGTTGCTTCAATAGAGTAATTAATCGGAATAAGTATTTGTATGTCGTCGGCATAAATGTAGTGTATGAGTCCAAGACCGGAGAGTAGATGGCAAAGTGGAAGCACATAGATATTAAATAAAGTAGCGGAAAGTGCAGAGCCTTGCGAAACCCCTGTTTTGAGTTGGATTTTATCTGAAAAAGAGCTATTGATTTTTACTTGAAAGTTCTGGTTAGATGGGTAGGATGAAAACCATTGGAGGGTCTTGTTTGTGAGTCCAATTTCTGATAATCGTTTAAGAAGGATGGAATGCTTTACTGTGTCGAATGCTGTGGAAAGGTCTAATAAGACCAATAGGTATTTTTGTCCATTGTCGAATCATCTTAATGTAGTGTCTGTTAGTGAAAGGAGAAGGGATTCAGCCGTGAGTGGGATGGGCTCCGCTCGTGGCCCCGCAGCCTTCCTGTTCTATGGCCATGAGTGGGATGGGCTCCGCTCGTGGCCCCGCAGCCTTACATAGAAACATAGAAATGATGGCAGAAGAAGACCAAATGGTCCATCCAGTCTGCCCAGCAAGCTTTCACACTTTTTTTTTAATACTTTTGTTACTCTTGTCCTTTTAAATAACTTTTTTGGTTCTATTTCCCTTCCACCCCCGCCATCGTAGATAGCAATGCTGGAGCTGCATTTGAGTGAAGTATCCAGCTAATTGGTTTGAGGTAGTAACCGCTGTAATAAGCCAGCTTCTCCCACACTTCTTTATCCAGCCTGTGAATTCAGCCTTTGTTGGTTGTTTGAATATAAATCCTCCTTTCATTCCCCCTGCCATTGAAG